>NC_044397.1:74593169-75305169 GCF_006542625.1 Nomascus leucogenys
GTTTCACCGTGTTAGCCAGGATGGTCTCGATCTCCTGACTTTGTGATCCACCCACCTCGGCCTCCCAAAGTGCTGGGATTACAGGCTTTAGCTACCAAGCCCGGCCATTCCCCTCCCTTTTCTGATAGGCTGACTGAACTATTGACGAGCAAAAAGTAAACTTCCCTCGTCTTTGAGTTATTATACATTTTGGGTCTATTTGTTAGAGCAATGCGCTTACCCTACTGTACTATCCCTGGGCCTTGTATGATGAAATTGGTAAGAGCCACAAAAACTGCATCTGGGACACAGGAGAAGGTGGGAGAGGGGAAAATAATCTTACTGACAAAGATTCTGTTTATAGGTGACTTTTTAGGATTGTGGAGTTAGGCAAAGCTGGGATCACTCACACAGCCTGATAGGGGATTTTTCTACGTGAGTGGGCTGACCTGGTGGTCCTGGTTACACTGCCCACCAGCCTTCTGGTGTCTCTGCTAGGAGTAAGATGCCTTCTCTTTCTCCTCCAGGACCCCACACCTCCAGACCCTGCTGAGGGAGGGCCACCCATTTCTAGTCCCAGCTCCTCCTCTAACTGTCCGTGTGACCTTAAACAAGGCCTTGCCCCTCTCTGGCCTCAGTATCCGCCTCTGAACAATGGGGCTGGGCCTGCTGACCTTCTGATTCTTTTCTGCTCTGTGAGTTTGTGAACTTGTGATAGGGAGACAAGAGTCCTAGGAAATGGAAGGAGAGCACGTTTCACTCTGTCCAGCAGAGGGCAGCAGCTACCCACAAATCAACAGCTGGGCAAAGCCAGGGCTGTGCGGGAGCTATGCACAAGTTCTGCCTCCTGAAGCCTTCAGTGGCAGCCTCTGAGCCAGAGGGTTCCAAGCAGAAGAGGTCCCGCCCCTGGAGAGGGACCTCAGAAAGGTCCTTCAAGCCCCCTCTCAGCTCTTACTAACGGCATCCCAGATGCCCTATTCCTCTTCTGCAGAGAGAAGGTGGGTCAGCCACTAAATGGTGCTTGGACCTTGCAGCTTGGTGGGAATGAGGAAGCTTATTCAAGCAAGGAAGACGAGACAGGCAAAAACCGACGCATAAGCCAAAAGCCCCTCCAAAGCGAGGTGTCGTTCCAGGCTGACAAGTCTCCAGCAGGGTGGACTTCAGACTCCCTGTTAGGAACTGAATTGTGTCCCCGAAAACGAGAAAGTCACCCCAGAGTATGACCTAATTCAGAAAAGGTCATTGCAGATGCATTTAATTAAGTGAAGATGAGCTCGTGCTGGAGTAGGGTGGACTCTGAACCCAGTAGGACAAGCGTCCTTATTAAAAAGAGGGAAATCTGGACACACACAGAGCAGAGACCGCCCTGTGAAGATGGAGGCAGAGATCAGAGAGATGCTGCCACATGCCACAAATGCCTGGGGCGCCCAGAAACTACACGGAGCCTCCCCCAGCGTCTTCAGCAGGAGCATGGCTCGGCCAACACTTTGATCTTGGCCTTCCAGCCTCCAGAACGGTGAGTCAGTGAGGTTCTGTGGTTTAGGCCCCCTAATTGTGGTTGTTTCTTACGGCAGCCCCAAGAAACCAATACACTCCCCTGTCCACTTTGCACGGCAGAGTTTGAGCATCACTGAATCCCACCTCCACAGCAGGTTTTGCTTGGACTGCACAGTATTTATTGATGCTGCTGTTGGTTTTAATTTCTAATGTGTGTGCCTGTAGCTGGACCACTCCTCCTAATGACCCACCTGGCTCCTGCGGGCATCTGAGATGTGGTTCCTGCTCCACACTTTCTGGGGGAGCAGAGGAACTCCTCAGCCTCCTCTCAAACTTCTCTCAGGTGTGCTGTTCACTCCCTCCCCAGGCTTCCGGTCCACACGGGCAGCTCTGTCCCAGAGAAGATCCTTTGTCTTAGACAAACATCTGCCTCCCTGTAACTTTGGTTCACCAGTACTTGCTCCACACTCCAGGGCCGTACAGAACCCCTCTGCTCCCTCTGCCCTTAGCCATTGGCTCCTAGGAGACAGTTGCTTGTCCCGCCATCACTTTAAACGGTCTAGTTCCAGCTCCCTCAGAACTTCCTCAGTGATGCAGTTTCCTGATGGTCATATTGCCTGGATAAGCTCCAGTCTGTTCAACTCCCTCTGTGGTTCAGGAACCAGGACTAAACAGGATTCACCTGATGCACGTTCTAACCAGAGTCAAGAGGGCAGAAGCATCGCCTCCTGAGTTCCAAACTCAGTATCTCAACTGTAATCCCCACGTGTCAAGGGAGGGGCTTGGTGGGAGGTGATTGGATCATGGGGGTGGTTTGCCCCATGCTGTTCTCATGATAGTGAGGGGGTTCTCACGAGATCTGATGGTTTTATAAGGGGCTCTTCCCCCTTTGTGCACCCTCTCTCTTTCCTGCTTCCTTGTGAGGAAGGTACTTGCTTCTCCTCCTTCTGCCAAAGCATGACCTTATAATTGTAAGTTTCCTGAGGTCTCCCCAGCCATGTGGAGCTGTGAGTCAATGAAACCTCTTTCTTTTATAAATGACCCAGTCTTGGGTATTTCTTTATAGCAGTGTGAAAATGGACTAACACAGATATTTAGCAGGCATCCAGTAGTCTTCGATAAACACAACCACCATCTAGTGGCCAGAACAGCCTTATCAGGCCCCACTGTCTGCAATGCAGAACAGTTCCTTTCCTCATCCCTTACAGGGCCAAGCACTCAGCATCCTGGGACAGTGGCCCCGTGTGCCCAGCTTTGAGGATGAGCTCATGCCTGGCTGCTCTGGGTGGAGAGAAGGAAGAGCTGAATCAACATCCATATATATAAATCTCCTTTTGTGCATTTAGAATCACATCCTTAGAATAAATTCCAATCAGTGGCATTACTGAAGCAAATTGTATCAAAAATGCAAAAAAGACCCATTTTTCCAAATTGTTTTCTAACAAGGAAGTAATATTGTTTGCTTTTTGATACTATTCTTTAGAAAATGATGCATGAGAGTTTTACATTTCATATAGTGTGTTCTATTTATTTTATGCTTTGCAATTTCTGTAATTTTTAAGCACTGTTCTTCCTATACTAGAGGCTCTGCCCTAACTATTCAATTCTGTTTGTCCTAGTTTTCCTAAAATTCCCTTTTCCACTGGTGTGTGGTGCAAGATGAGGCACATTTTCCATGGATGGTGAACAGAGGGAGGAGCCTTTTGATCACAACCAGGTCACTCCACTTCTAAGCCACTGTGTCTCCAGCCCCACAAGACTAAGGGAGAGAGCGCAGAATGGTGGAGAGTAAGCTGTGCTGGGACCGTTGTTTCCATAACCTCGTTTTCTGTGTCCGGCTGACACACCTTCAAAGCGGCATCAGGTCCTAAACTGTAGCTTGCAACGTGCCTGTTTCCAGAAACCAAGGTGAAAGTGCTTTTAGACAGTGTTCCCATGCAAGGGTCCCTTCCCAAATTTTCTCTGGAAATGCATGTTTCTCTGAACTCTGAGTCCCAAGAAAAATCATTTGAGACATCAAGAAAATGGGGGAAGTGCTAAAATTGTGTGGGAATTCAAGCTTAACAATAAACATCAAGACATTTTTGGTAAAAATGAATCCACTGACATCAGGGAGGAGCAAGAGAACAGCACGCTGACACTGGGTCAGAGGCTAAGACCAACATTTCTGGGAACCACTCCTGGAAGGGCACAGATGAGACGCTTTCAACCTCTCATCAGCCAGCCTGGCCTGTAGCTGCTGCACGTTATGAGTGTGTTCCTGGCATGACTGCTTCTAACAGTGAGTTTTCTGGCAAATCAAATAAATACTAATAAGTCTGTATGCACATTATACTTTATACAAATCCTATGAGTGATGTTCCAGAAATAACAAGTTTTGAAGGCAAAATAAGTCCTTAAATTGGCAACTTTGACACATAATTCCATGTAATAGTTAATCTTGCTAGAAAATCCCAGTGTTGTTATTCTAATACAATCTGATAATGTTCACTGGCATTTTCCACTGTTGGCATCTTTACTATAGCCTACAGTTGTTTGTTTGTTTATTTGAGACGGAGTCTCGCTCTGTTGCCTAGGCTAGAGTGCAGTGGCGTGCTCTTGGCTCACTGCAACCTCCCCCTCCCAGGTTCAAGCAGTTCTCCTGCCTCAGCCTCCCTAGAAGCTGGGATTACAGGCACATGCTACCACGCCCAGCTAATTTTTGTATTTTTGGGAGAGACATGGTTTCATCATGTTGGCCAGGCTGGTCTTGAACTCCTGACCTCAGGTGATCAGCCTGCCTCAGCCTCCCACACACAGTGGTGGGATTACAGGTGTGAGCCATGATTCCTGGCTGCCTATAGTTCTTTGTAAAGCAGACAAAATTTTTTAAAGAAATGAACATATATGAGGCAACCTGTACCTAATTTAGAAGTTCAGAAATTCCCCGGACTGCCTATGTACTTTGGTTTCTCATTCCTAATTCCCAAAGATTAAAATCTGTCAGGAATTTGGAAACACTGAATCACAGGCCAAAATAGGACCATGTCTCCATTCATTCATTCATTCAACAATTATTTATTGAGCGCATGCTATTTTTCAGGCACTGTGCCACATTTTGAGAGTAGAGTAGTGAATAAGACAAAGTCGTCACTTCAGGGAGTTTATATTTTAGAGGAGAGAAAGACAAATAAAAGTGTTTAGGCCGGGCATGGTGGCTCACACCTGTAATCCCAGAACTTTGGGAGGTCAAGGCAGGTGGATCACCTGAGCTCAGGAGTTCAAGACCAGCCTGGGCAACAATCCCATCTCTATCAAAAATATAAAATATTAACTGGGTGTGGTGGCACATATCTGTGGTCTCAGCAACTTGGGAGGCTGAGATGGGAGGATCTCTCGAGGCTGGGAGGCAGAGGTTGCAGTGAGCCGAGGTTGTGACACTGGACTTCAACCCGAGTGACAGACCCCATCTCAAAAACAACACTGGGCTGGGCGTGGTGGCTCACGCCTGTAATCCCAGCACTTTGGGAGGCTGAGGCAGGCAGATCATGAGGTCAGGAGATTGAGACCATCCTGGCTAACATGGTGAAACCCCGTCTCTACTAAAAATACAAAAATTAGCTGGGCGTGGTGGCGGGCACCTATAGTCCCAGCTACTCGGGAGGCTGAGGCTGGAGAATTGCTTGAACTTGGGAGGCGGAAGTGGCAGTGAGCTGAGATCGCACCACTGCACTCCAGCCTGGGCAACAGAGTGAGACTCCATCTCAAAAAAAAAATAAAACAACTCAGAACTGTTTAATACAATGTACTGTCAAGTGGTGATGAGCACTATGGAAACGTGAAGCAATGTTTGAGTGCAGCGAGTGAAGTGGTGCTGTTTTGTATGTGATTGTCATGAGTACCCCTCAGAAGAGCAGAGAGCTGAATGCAGTGAGCATAGAACCTTACTGAGGCCTGGGCAAGGCTCTTCCAGACAGCGAAGTGCCCTGAGGCAGGACTGTGTTTGGTGTGTCCTGGAAACGGGAGAGAAGCCAGGGCCTCTGGAATGTGGTGAAGGAGAGGGAAAAGTAGGAAATGAGGCTGGAGAGAGACACAGGGGCCAGAACATATAGGGCTGTGTAAATTACGTTGAGTTCTTTGGATTTTCCTGTAAGCGTGGATGGGAAGCAGTTGGAGGGTTTTGAGCAGGGATGGTGTGATCTGACCTGCATTTTAGAATCATCCTGCTGGCTGAGGTGCAGAGGGAAAAAGCAGGGGGCAGAAGTAGAGGCGAGGGGCAGCCAGTTAGGAGGCTACAGGAGTAGCCCAGACCAGACAGGAGGGTGGCTCGGCCCTCAGAGATCTTGGTGGGGCAGATTAAAGAGTGATCAAGTTAGAGCTAACAGGCCTTTTTTTTTTTTTTTTTTTTTTTTTTTTTAGACTGGGTCTCGCTTGTTCCCCAGGCTGTAATGCAGTGGTGCAATCACGGCTCATTGCAGCCTTGACCTCATGGATCAAGGTATCCTCCCACCTCTCAGCCTCCCAAGCAGCTGGGACTACAGGTGCATGCCACCACGCCCAGCTAATTTTTGTATTTATAGAGACATGGGTCTCACCATGTACCCAGGCTGGTCTTGAACTCCTGGGCTCAAGCCATCTGCCTGCCCTGGCCTTCCAAAGCGTTGGAATTACAGGCCTGAGCCACTGTGCCAGGCCAGAGCCAACGGGACTTACTGAGAAATTATGTGAGAGAGAGGGGTCAAGGAAGACTCCCCCTGTTCAACCAAGCAATGAGGTGAATGGTGCTGCTGCTTCCTGAGATGGGGAAGACTGTAGAGGAAACAAACCAGGAACGACAAATCAGTAATTTAGCTTTGAATACATTAGGTTTGAGATGTCTAGTCTATACCCAAACAGACCACACTGTGGCATCTGGGCAGTAGAATCCAGCAGGATGGATGCCAATGCCAACCTGAGTAGACAGTTGGGTCTGTGAGTCTAAAGCTCAGGGAAGACCTCAGGGTCTGGGATACAAATCTGGAGATCATCAGCCTGTCCATGAAAGCCAGGGGGGTGATGGAAGATACTGTGAGAAAAAGTGGAGAGGGGAAAGAGAAGAGGTCCGTGGAAGGAGACCTGGGAGAATACAACCTTCGATTAGATCAGGAAGAGGAGAAGAATCCAGCAAAAAACTCTGAGAAGTCTCTGGGAAGGAAGTCTTCCTTCCTTCCCCTGTACCAGGAGAGGTGCTATCCCAGAAATCGGCAAAGAAAAATTGTTTGATGGGGAGAGCAGGATCACCTTTGTCAACTGCTGCTGCGAGACTTGGAAAAATAAGGACTGGGAAGAGAGCAATAGAAACTTTGAAAGCCATTGGTTATCTTGACAAGAGTTGTTTCTGTGGGGGTGGTGAGAACTGGAGCCTGATTGGATGGGTTCAAGAGAGAATGGGGAGTTCTAGCCAAGAAGGCTGATGAGGATGAGTCAAATTAAAAATGTTTTCTTTTTATGAGTCCTCTCATATTTACTGATACAACTGATATATTGGGTCTCCATTCTGCCACATTACTTTATATTGATCATGTATTATATCTGCTATGTTTCTCCATGCAATGTATTTTTTTACTTTAAAAATTGTATTTATAAAGGTTTGTAATTTTATTCCAGTAGTTATTTTATATGTACACTTTTTAAAATGCTCTTAATTTTTTTTTTTTAAAGACATGGTCTTGCTCTTTGCCCAGGCTGGAGTATAATGGCATGATCCTGGCTCATCAAAGCCTTGGCCTCCTGGGCTCAATAAGTCCTCCCACCTCAGCCACCTGAGTAGCTGGGACTACAGGCATGTGACACCACACCAAGCTAATTTTTTTTTGTATTTTTTATAGAAATGGTGTCTCCCTCTGTTGCCCAGGCTGGTCTCAGTCAGGCGATCCAGCACACAAGCAATCCTCTCACCTCAGCCTCCCTTGGCTCTTACTCTTATTTTTTTGTTTAAGCTTTTACTATCTGGTTTATAAATACTATAGTATTCTTCATCTCCCATCTATTGCCCATACAACAATCTAGGGGCATATTCCGTTTTTCTCTATTTCCCTTGTCCCATTTTTGAGTTGCACTATTTCCTTATCATCTCTTATCAGCTGAAGCTCATTGTCTAGTATACCGATCAGAAAACTTTTTATTTTTTGCAAGGGGCCAGACAGTAAATATGTTCAGTTCTGCAGGCATGCAATCTCTGCCATAGCTCTACCATTATAGAGTATAAGCAGCCGTGGACAATATGTAAACAAATGGGTATGGCTGTCTTCCAATAAAACTTTGTTTGCAAAAACAGGTGGTGAGCCAGATTTGGCCTATAGGCTAAAGCCCGATCTTAGAGTAGCAGCAGATAAGGAGACAGAAAAACTGTGCAGGAGGTGAGAGAAAACTGGCAGGAGAGCTGGGGGGATATTGACAAAAGAGGAGCCCTTTAAATCTTCCAGGGGTAGAAAAAATGAAATCCTTTGATGTTACTCAATAGTTTACCTGCTCGGAAGGAGGAAAGGTATCTCTTCCATCTCAGAGTTGGCTCGGCATCCATCCTGCTGGATTCTGCAGATCCTGCTGGCCAGATGCCACAGTGTGGTCAGCTGAAAGTGATTTGCTCATCCTGAAAACAGCAGGTATAGAAAGCGCTCTTTCAGCACCATGGCAACCAGATCGTGTTTTTCTAAAAAAGGATCAGATCAGCCAGTGCGCCCCTCCAGGCATTGATCCATTAATGTGCACTGAGCTCATTTCAGAGCCAGGCCCTGGGCTGAGTGCTTGGAATACAAAGATGCATAAGGCTAAGTCCTTGTTTTTAAGGAGCTGACAGACTGGAGGAGGAGGCAGACATGCACAGTAAACAGTATAATCACACGTCATCAAAGGAAGGGACATACAAAGGGCTGGGGAGCATCTCCTCCTCTTTGGGAGAAGCTGACCTGGAGACCTAAGGTTGAGCTGAATTTTGGAGAATCAGTCAGAGTTGGTCAAGAGGACAAACTGGGATGGGTCAAGGAAAACAGAGAAGCTTGAGAGCTGTAGCAGCTCCACGGAATGGCAAGTATGGCCAGAGGGTGGCATCTCCAGGGTGCCAGAGATGGCCGTGGAGAGGCACCGAGGCCAGGCCATGCCGGGCCTCTGCTGCCTCTGCTGTCACCAAGGTCAACCACAACCTAGTGCCCAAGCCAGTGGCATTTTCCAGCCTACTTTTACTCATCCCTTCTTTTAGAACATGCTCCCTTGAGAGTCTGATATTCATGGTATCATGATCCGCTATCTCCTGATCGGTCCTCTGCACATCCAGCTGCTCTTTCTCACTCTCTTATTTGTGCTCTCACTGCCTTAAATTTTAACCTTCTTCTCGTGCTGCACTTTCTCCAGGTATATGAGAAACCTCTCCATTTTTCACTTTCATCTGTATTGCTCTTTGCCAGTTGGCCTCAATTTCTCCTATCACAAGATGAGCCCCCATACGTATCTAGGAATGTGGCCTCAAGAACCCCGGTGTGGCAATCCCAGTGAAAAGCCTTTTCCCAGTACTCATCTTTCCATCCTGGGGAAGGCATGGGATTGCTGTTGGTTGGTTGTGTACCTACCCTGGGACCCAGCACTATTATCAGAGTAATGGGCCAATGCGATAGATGGTGAGGGAAATGAGGTTCCATGATTGGCCCCATCAGTCACAGGGATGGAAAGGCAGTTTCTTGAGACAGATGTATCAGGCAGGAGACAGGAGCTATACAATGTCAACAGAGAAAGTGTAATATAAATAATCGTGAACTAATAATAGGGGGTTACCCACTAAGGGATAAAAAGAAGTCTAAAGGTTACAGAAACAGGTGAATGGATAAACAAAATGAAATGTTATTCTGCCATAAAATGGAATGAAATTCTGCTACACGCTACCACATGGATAAACCTTGACATTATGCAAAATGAAATAAGCCAGACTCAAAAGGGCAAATATTATATGGTGCCACTTATATAGTGTACCATGAATAGTCAATTCATAGAGACAGAAAGTAGAATGGAGGTTTTCAGGAGCTGGAGGAAGGGGAGAATGGGAAGTTATTGTTTAGTGGGTGATACGGTTTGGCTCTGGGTCCCCACCCAAATCTCATCTCAAATTGTAATCCCATGTCAAGGGAGGGACCTGGTGGGAGATGGCTGGATCATGGAGGTGATTCTTGTGATAGTGAGTTCTCCTGAGATTTGATGGTTTAAAAGTATGTGGCTCCCTTCTCTCTCTCTCTTTTTCTCTCTCTCCTGCCACTTTGTGAAGAGATCTGCCTTGCTTCCCCTTCACCTACCACCATGAGAGGGTTTCCCGAGGCCTCCCCAGGCATGCAGAACTGTGAATCAATCAAACTTCTTTTCTTCATAAATTACCCAGTCTCAGGTAGTATCTTTGTAGCAGCATGAGGAACAGACTATTACAATGGGTATAGAGTTTCACCTTGGAATGATAGAAAAGTTTGGGAAATAGATAGTGGTGATGGCTGCAAAACATTGTGAATGTATCTAATGTCAGTGAATTGTACACTTAAAAATGGTTAAAATGATAAAAGTTATGTACGTTTTACCACAATAAAAAAAAAAATACAGGCCAGCCTGGCCAACATGGTGAAACCCTGTCTCTACTAAAAATACAAAAATGAGCTGGGTGTGGTGGCACATCCCTGTGATCTCAGCTTCTCTGGAGGCTGAGGCAGGAAAATCGCTTGAACCCG
This sequence comes from Nomascus leucogenys, assembly GCF_006542625.1. Taxonomy (NCBI): domain Eukaryota; kingdom Metazoa; phylum Chordata; class Mammalia; order Primates; family Hylobatidae; genus Nomascus; species Nomascus leucogenys. The sequence continues at coordinate 74,603,363 of NC_044397.1, forward strand.
AGAGGTGGAGGTTGGAGTGAGCCGAGATCGCGCCACTGCACTCCAGCCTGGGCGATAGAGTGAGATTCTGTCTCAAAAACAATAAACAAATAAACAAACAAACAAAAAACAGGAATCGTGGATATAGGGGCAGGCACTAGCTCTAGGGCTCAAGCAGAGAACCCAAGGAAGGAATCAACTTGGAAAAGGGTGTCCCCAGGAATGAGACTCAGATGCCCTTGGAGATGGTGTGGATAGAGCCCGCAGGATGGCAGATGAGTTTGTTGTAGTGCTTGAGGCCGGGCTGGCATGCAAGAAACCCGTGCACCGGTGGGGGCTGACAACACCCACTGAGAAGCTGCCCTCTGAGGTGCGGGCGCTCACTAGGACTTCACCTGTGGTATGTTACTGAAACTCAGGGGAGCCAACTGCTGGAGTGTTTATGAGACACACTGTGCCACCATCGGGGGCTTCAGCAGCGTTTGGTGAAAACCTGCCTGTGGGGTTGCTGTTAAATTTGCTGGAGAGCTGAGTGAGGTGCTAGCAGAACTCCTCAGGAAACCACCAGGGATGAGCATCCCTGGGTGCCCCATGCACCAGTCAAGAGCAGGAGCAAGAGGAAAGGAAGGGAGCCTCTTCTTCCCGCAGTGTCTCTCCAGAGCCCTCCATTGACAGCACTTAATATCGTGCTAGCAGGCAAAGAAATATTTACAGGATTCAGCTCCAGTATCACAAAGGAGGATAATGAAGAGTGGATTTGGAATTCAGAGGCTCTAAAGTGATAACTGTCACAGCCCACCCCTTTGGCTACTCAGTTTCCGTATGCACCCTCTTACACATATCTGAACTTCTATACGACAACGAAAAATACAGCTATCCTTCTTGTCAGGGAAAATATTCCTACCCTTTCTCCCAAATGAGAAGATACTCAGTGCCAACAACAATTTTATCTATCCCTGGCTATATTCATTACTCAAATTTGATCACAGGTAAATATTCTGTTACCAAAAGACCAAATTGTAAAGTTAACTTCCAACAACTTGTATATAAACTAATAAAGGGAAGGAGAGAGAAATAAAATGGATGGCACTTTCCCATCACCCATCTATCAGTGGGAAAGAACTCTGGGGAAGTGCTCTTGAGGAAATATCTTTGAGAAGAATCCCTGATTGGCCCTACTTGGGTCATGTGTGTTGGAATCTATGAAAGTCTGGAATTTTGCCTATCTTACAAGCTAGTAAGCCTGTTATGGTTTCATGGATGCTTGCAGATGACATGAGACTGGATCAGAGACAAAGGACTACACTACTCTGGCAGACCAAGTTGCATGAGGTTTGTGTTAGTTAACGTTGGTTTTCCTTGTCCCCAAGTCCCACGGGGTGATGTGGAGGGGCCCAGGTGGTTACTGTACACGCAGTGTGTTTGTACAGGAACACTGAGCAATTTAATAGTACAATTTAATAGTACAATTTAATAGTAAGTGGTGAGCAAGTTTGCCCTTTGTCTGGGGCAGGGGGATATTGCTTTGTCAAGGCTGTCTACTGCAAACACAACCCTGAGAAATGTCTCAAGCAAGGAACAGTCAGGACCTTGCATTCTTGTCATCCCCAGCAAGAGCATGCAGAGACAATCAGAGCCCGTGGCAAATTGCCTGTCACAAAAATCCACCACAAGGCCTGACAGATCCTTGGCCAAATTCACATTTTCCCATGAGTATGCTACCTCGTCAGCTGCTCTGATTAGTCTGACCAACAGAGGGACCAAATCTGTTTAATTTGACTCCTATCACATTTAAAATTAAGGCTGCTATTGACAGGACTTCAAGCAATACAGTGAGGCAAGTCTGCCATGTTGATCTCACCCATGTGCCCAGGGTCCCGGGCTCAGCCAACTGTCTAAAAGTTCTGGGGGCAAGGGAGGCCAGTCATTCTTATTTCAGATAGCGAGGATAAAATCTAATATCAGTCTAGTATTCATTATGACCCACTCATGGGAGTTTAGATTCACTGATATCATTATCAGTGACTACAGGAAGCAATGTAGGGAGCAAAGACCCTCATCCCTGATGGAAGGACATTCATGGCCCATTCTCCCTTACAAAGAGACAATCCGAAGGGGAGCAGATCACTCCAGTTTGGAATTTGTTGTTAATTTGATTTGAATCAGCATCGCGTTGGTTTGGTTAGGTAAGATGGTTAAATTTTATGTGTCAACTTGGCTGTGTCATGAGACTAAGATATTTGGTCAAACATTACTCTGGATGTTTCCATGAGGGTGTTTTTGGATGAGATTAACATTTAAATCATTGGACTTTGAGTAAAGCAGATGACTCTACCTAATGTGGATGGCCCTCAGCCAAACAACTGGAGGCCTAAATAGAACAAAAGAGTGACCTCTTCCAGGCAAGAAGGAATTCTGCCAGCACATGAACTTTGCACTTGAACTGAAACAGTGGCTATCCTGCCAGCCCACCCTGCCAGCCCACCCTGCAGATTTTGGACTTGCCAGCCTCCAAAATCATGGCAGCCCATTCCTTAAAATAAATCTCACTCTCTCTCTCCCTCTAGAATATATATATATATACACACACATACATACACACACACACGTATAATATTATATATATTTTATATGCACACACAAAATAATAGATAGATAGATATCATATTAGTTCTGTTTTTTTGGAGAACCCTGACTAGTCCTAGTTGCCTTTGTTTTCCTTTTCCACTTTTCTTCTGAGCTCATGTTCCACCTCCTGATATCTTACCATCATTTCCCTGAGCTTATTTTATCCTTTTCTTTCTTAAAGGCAACCATTTCATTAAGTTTTTAAGTGCCTGGCAATTGCTTGGTTAAGACCGGTGTCTGCTCCATGGCAGCCTCTTCCTGGTGAGTATTCCACATCTGCCATTGGTTTTTCCTATCCCTTTCCTACATTTGCAGAGATCCTGTATGTCTTCCTTTTTGATGACTCATCTTTGAACAAGTGGATTTTTTTTTTTTTTTTGAGACAGAGTCTTACTCTGTCGCCAGGCTGGAGTGCAGTGGCGCAATCTCGGCACACTGCAACCTCCGCCTCCTGGGTTCCAGTGATTCTCCTGACTCAGCCTCCCAAGTAGCTGGGACTACAGGTGCCCACCACCACACCCAGCTAATTTTTTGTATTTTTAGTAGAGATGGGGTTTCACCATGTTGGCCAGGATGGTCTTGATCTCTTGACCTCGTGATCCACCTACCTCGGCCCCCCAAAGTGCCGGGATTACAGGCATGAGCCACCGTGCCTGGCCAAACATGTGGAATTTTTCCAGGACCAGCTCTTTGCTGGTCATGTGAGAGGAGTCGGGGCTGTGTTCCAAGTCAGCTGGAATTTTTCTTATAACTCAGGATTTTAGATGTGAGCTTGATCAGCCCTTACTTCTCAGCTTAAGCAGGTCTGGGCATGTTTGGCAACCTGGCCTGCATGATGAAGATTTGCATAATTTGGTGTTCATCTATTTATTCAGTTTTTGCCCGAATGATGAAGGAGGAAGTTTACATCTTGCTCCCTGGGGACAGGCAGAGACAGTGTGTGCACTTCCATCCTACAAGGACCAGATCTGAACAGTCTGGAGAGAAGATCTGTGGCGGCAGCAGACAGATCTCTGCTTCAGGGGCCAGGTGTCCAGGTGGAACACCACAGCGTGGCAGAGAGAACAGAGGCTTCTCTGCATGCCTGCCAGGGAATTGGCACCATGTCAACAGAAATCTTAGGTTACAGGAACAGGAACCAGCCCTGACTGATGTGTGCAAGCTCGGAGCTTTCCTTTCTCCTTGCACTTCCCACATGTTCCCCACATAAGCAGCAACCACAGAGCCACCCCCTGCCACCCAACGACTCTCTCCTGAGCTAGAAACTTGTAAGACTCAGCTAGGAGTCTGAATGGTTGGACATCTAAAGCAAAGAATAACCTAGTTTGTAACTTGGGATCAAAGGAAGAACTGAATATCCACATTCTGTGTAAAAGAGGCCACTTTGGAGATTTCTATGCCTCTCAGGGGCTCTACCTCAGAATGGCTCAGCTGTAATTATTTTTGGATTCCTATACAAATCCAACTTCCCTGGAAAGAGAAAGTCTCATGTTTATTAATAATATGAGGAAAGAATTAAAATATATCAGCTGCTATGGGCTACTGTCGTTTATTTTGACTTTTCTTTTGTAGAAGAAATGCTGATGCAGTGTCATTCTTGTGTCTGTCCTCCTTAGAGAATGCCTGAACAGTTCCATTGACTCAAAGTAAAGATCAAAAGAACCAAATGACAGTAATAGCCAAGTGTAATCATCAGTAACCGTGTTTTCTATCCACGGGTAAAAAACAATCATCCTCTTCATTATGGGTTTCAATTTAAAATGTAATACATTTTTAGAAATGCCTATTTCCTTTTATAATCTCTTTATATAATCTAGGTTACTCTGGCTCTTAGGTCTTCATTTAACTACTGAAAAGATTTGATCTCAAATCAATGACCTAACCACCCATGACCACCTCCCACCTCCCTCCCCATACACCCCCCAGCATGAATTCTGGTAACTCAGGTAAAATGCTTTCTGGAAACCTGCCTCTATTAGTCTGTTTTCAAGCTGCTAATAAACACATACCCAAAACTGGGTAATTTATAAAGGAAAGAGGTTTCCTTTATAGTTCTACATGGCTTGGGAGGCCTCAAAATCATGGTGGAAGGCGAATGAGAAGCAAAGTCACATCTTACATGGCAGCAGGGAAAAGAGAGTTTGTGTAGGGGAACACCCCTTTAAAAAACCATCAGATCTTGTGACACTCATTCACTATCAAGAGAACAGCATGGAAAGACCTGCCCCCATGATTCAATTACCTCCCATGACACATGGGAATTATAGGAGCTACAATTCACAATGAGATTTGGGTGGGGACACAGACAAACCATGTCACTGCCTAAAACCAACTCAATAGTCTAAGGAATTTGACTGGGGAGAATCTGGAGAGGATTTAATTAATTTGGCAAAAGGATTAGCAATTGGAGCTAAGTGAGAAAAGAGAATTCTTGGAGGAAAAAAAGATGTTTAGTTACACTGAGAAATTAAAACCTGAAGCAATTGCCTTTGAGATTTTTTTCAGGAAATGAGTATTGACGGCCTACTGTGTGTCAAATTATGTGTTTCACGTTAAAGACTCCAAAGTAGATAAGACATAGGCCCAGCCTTGGGGAGCTCATTGAGCCACAGAGAAAGTTTGAATGTTTCAGAGAAATCATCAAGAACATGGGATCAGCAATCTATTATATTTTAATTGCCTCTTTTCATGATTATAAAAGCAATGCATGCCTGCTGAAGAGAATTTGGAAAAACAAAGAAGAAATTAAAAAACATCTCTGATCCTGCCACCAGAAATCACCACTGTTAGCAATTGTGTCACTTCTGTAGGTCAATATGGTTATCATAATAAGCTCTAGCATTGATTACATGCATCTCATGTACCAGAGATTATGCTAGACTCTCATTTAATCTGTACATCAGCCCTATGAAGTAGGGACCATCATTCTCCTCATTTTACAGATGAGGAAACAGAGGCTTGGAGAGGTTACTGTGCCTGAAGCCTCATAGCTAGTGAGTGGCAGAGATTGGACTCACCCAAGCTTTGTCTTATTCTCAAGCTCTCAACCAACCCAGTGGTGAGAAGAGCCAGCAGCAAAGCCTGTCATCTTTGTCTTTTTTTTCTTTTCTAACCTCAAATCAGGGAGAAAGCCTTTGTCATGAGAGGGGCAAAGCAATTCCAAAGACAGCCCAGTGGCCATGTCTCCGATTTGGCTTTCAGGGGCCTGTCTGATACCTATGGAGAGACAAGGGCTGAACAAGCTGTACCCTCAAAACAAAACAAAGCAAAACAAAACTTTAGTCTCTTTGGGGACTCTCTGATAGTAATGCAGAGGGAGAAAGGCTTTCTTTGTCTCACGGGGAGGAAGGTTCCCTACGGAAATTGAAGGCAGTGCCTGATGACATAGCGCTGCCACCTGGTGGAAATCATGGTGTAGGACATCATGTCCAGCACCCCTAGCGCTGAGAGACACTCCCTGGGGAAGAGAAATATTTGGAGAGAAATTTGCAAGAGGTTGGAAGTCTTGCAGTAGCAGGTAGGAACAAGGATTATAACTGCTACTGTGACCCCCTGAGGCCCCTCACATCCTCTTAAGACTTGGAGAAACTCATATTATGTGTATTTTCCTGTACTTTTGAAAAATGTTTTCCTTTATGCTTTGTTGTAATGAAATTACCTCTGATGGTCACATAGCTTAAATATTTAGTATATATATGAATACTAAATGTCCATTTTTGGGAGTTAGTTTACCTGCATCTAAAATCAGGAATATGTCACAGAGTAACTGAGCAAAAAGTGCTGTTAGGTTTGTGCATTTCACCCTTTGCCTGGGATAAGAAGATGTCAATCATCTTGGTACTAATGACAGGAAAAAGTGCCCTCCTATCCATGTGTATTGGCTACTTGACTCAAGTCTCCTTATTTCGCTTTCTAGCATAACTCAAAGGATTGTGATTGTTGTTTTACATCTGTGTTAATGAGATAAATAAGTTTAAAATAAAAAGATGTGTACCAGGCAGATGGAAAGGTGAACCATGAAGTTTTTGCCATCTGGATCTTCCGTCAAAGACAGATGAAAAATTCTGCCCAGGGTGTATGCTGAAGAACACAAATACTTAATCTGGAGTTCAAGTATGGGCTTCAAGGAGTCTATACACCCCTGAAATTTTGGGCCAGATGGAATGTGTCTGGAAGTGTGTTCATTTTTCTGGGAGGAAGGTCCAGAGTTTTCATCAGCTTCTGAAAACAGTGCATGCCCAAAGAGAAGGTTCAAAATCATTGCCTAGGGCCTTTCAGAGGGTCCTTCTAAGTATGGGGTTCTCTAATGTTAATCGACACCACATGCACTATTATTATTAAAAGTAATTGGGTCAGGTGTGGTGGCTCATGCCTATAATCCCAGTACTTTGGAAAGCTGAGGGAGGTGGATTAGTTGAGTCCAGGAATTCCAGACCAGCCTGGCCAACATGGTGAAACCCCATCTCTACAAAAAATACATAAAAATTAGCTGGGTGTGAAGGCACACATCTATAGTCCCAGCTACTCAGGAGGCTGAGGTGGGAATATCTCCTGAGCCCAGGAGGTGGAGGCTGCAGTGAGTTGAGATCATGCCTCTGGCACTCCAGCCTGGGCAGCAGAGTGGGACCCTGTTTCGGTAATGATAATAGTAATCATCATGATCATCATCATGTTGCAAGCTGATTTGAAATAACTCATTTTTATATAAGCACTTGGATTTGCATAGGCTTGACTGAGGAATTACACCAGTGATGAAGGGTTCAACCTGGACACTGGTAAGGCAGACCAAGCCACGTGAACCCCTGCAGTTGGCAGGCCAGCAGCCAGTCCATCCTTCCTCCTTTAGACCTGTGGACTGCATTCAAGATCAGTAAAGCCTCTGTCAGAAGGTCCTGGGAAACAAGACCTGTCCATGGTTTCTTTACCTGAAAGTAAAAATGTTTGATGATATAATTTTTAAGTTCCTTTGAGTCATTAAAGCTCACTGATTTAGGAGAATGGCTTTTACAATTTTTAAGCTTAAACTCCCTCCTAAGTTTCTGAAGATCCCCTTGGGCCACTTCATGGATTTGATTTAAATCTAAAGTCCTGGGGGTTTCAGGGAGCACAGCTTGGAATCTACTGTCCTGGGACATTCATTGTATTAGTCCATTTTCATGCTGCTGATAGACATACCCAAGACTGGGCAATTTACAAAAGAAAGAGGTTTAATTGCACTTACAGTTCCACGTGGCTGGGGCAGCCTCACAATCATGATGGAAGGCAAGGAAGAGCAAGTCACATCTTACATGGATGGCAGCAGGCAAAGAGAGAGACTCGTGCTGGGGAATTCCTCTTTTTAAAATCATCAGATCTCATGAGAACTTATTCACTGTCATAAGAACAGCATGGGAAAGACTTGCCCCCATGATTCAATTATCTCCCACAGGGTCCCTCCCACAACATGTGGGAATTCAAAATGAGATTTGGGTGGGGACATAGCCAAACCATATCATTCCACTCCTGGCTCCTCCCAAATCTCCTGTCTTCACATTTCAAAACAAATCATACCTTCCAAACAGTCCCTCAAAATCTTAACTCATTTCAGCATTAACTCAAAAGTTCACAGTCTAAAGTCTCATTTGAGACAAGGCAAGTCCCTTCCACCTATGAGCCTGTAAAATCAAAAGCAGGTTAGTTACTTCCTAGATACAGTGCGGGTATGGGCACTGGATAAATACAGCCATTCCAAATGGGAGAAATTGGCCAAAACAAAGGGGCAACAGGTCCCATGCAAGTCCAAAATCCAGCGGGGCAGTCAAAGCTCCAAAATGATCTCCTTTGACTCCATGTCTCACATCCAGGTCATGCTGATGCAAGTGGTGGGTTCCCATGGTCTTGGGCAGCTCCACCCTTGTGGCTTTGCAGGATACTTTCTGGTTGCTTTCACAGGCTGGCATTGAGTGTCTGCAGCTTTTCCAGGTGCACAATACAAGTTGTCAGTGGATCTACAATTCTGGGGTCTGGAGGACAGTGGCCCTCTTCTCGCAGCTCCACTAGGTGGTGCCCCAGTAGGGACTCTGTGTGGAGGTTCCAACCCCACATTTCCCTTCCACACTGCCCTAGCAGAGGTTCTCCATGCAGTGAAAGAGAAAGAGATTTAATCAGACATACAGTTCCATGTGGCTGGGGAAGCCTCAGGAAACTTCTGCCTGGACGTCCAGGCATTTCCATACATCTTCTGAAATCTAGGCAGAAGTCCCCAAACCTCAGTTCTTGACTTCTGTGCACTCACAGGCTCAACGCCACATGGAAACTGCCAATGCTTGAGGCCTGCACCCTCTGAAGCCATGGCCCAAGCTCTACATTGGCCTCTTTCAGCCATGACTAAAGCAGCTGAGATGCAGGGCACAAAGTCCCTAGGCAGCATACAGCCCAGGGACCCTGGGCCTGGCCCATTAAACCACTTTTTCCTCCTAGGCCTCTGGGTCTGTGATGGGAGGGGCTGCCATGAAGACCTCTAACATGCCCCGGAGACATTTTCCCCACTGTCTTGGGGATTAACATTCGGCTCCTCATTACTTAACCAAATTTTTGGTGTGAATTTCCCCAGAAAATATGGAATTTTCTTTTCTACTACATTGTTAGGCTGGAAATTTTCTGAACTTTTATGCTCTGCTTCCCTTATAAAACTGAATGCCTTTAACAGCACCCAAGTCACATCTTGAATGCTTTGCTGCTTAGAAATTTCTTCTGCCAGATACCCTAAATCATCTCTTTCAAGTTCAAAGCTCCACAGTCTCTAGAGCAAGGGCAAAATGCTGCCAGTCCCTTTGCTAAAACATAACAAGAGTCACTTTTGCTCCAGTTCCCAGCAAGTTACTCATCTCCATCTGAGACCACCTCAGCCTGGACCTTATTATTCATATCACTATCAGCAATCTTGTCAAAGCCATGCAACAAGTCTCTAGGAAGTTCCAAACTTTCCCACTTTTTCCTGTCTTCTTCTGAGCCCTCCAAACTGTTCCAACCTCTGTCTGTTACCCAGTTCCAAAGTTGCTTCCACATTTTTGGGTATCTTTTCAGTAGCACCCCACTCTACTGGTACCAATTTACTGTATTAGTCCATTTTCATGCTGCTGATAAAAACATACCCAAGACTGGTCAATTTACAATAGAAAGAGGTTTAATTGGACTTACAGTTCCATGAGGCTGGGGAAACCTCAGTCTTGGTTTTTTGTTTGTCTGTTTTTTGCTTCCCTAGTCTGCCACATACCTAATGAAAGAAAACACTTAAAGATTACTGGATTTATATGAAGTTCCAGAAAAATAATCCATAGTGGAAATAATCCATAGTGGAAAAATCAAAAATAATCCATAGTGGAAAAATCAGGGAACTGGAGGCTATTATCCTTAGCAAACTAACACAGGAACAGAAAACCCAATACCACGTTCTCACTTATAAATGGGAGCTAAATGATAGGAACTCATGAACAGAAAGAAGGGGACAACAGGCTGGGGGTGGTGGCTCACGCCTGTAATCCCAGCACTTTGAGACACCAAGGCAGGCAGATCACCTGTCAGGAGTTCGAGACCAGCCTGGCCAGCATGATGAAATCCCATGTCTACTAAAAATACAAAAATTAGCCAGGCATAGTGGTGCGTGCCTATAATCCCAGCTACTCGGGAGGCTGAGGCAGGAGAATCACTGGAACCGAGGAGGCAGAGGGTGCAGTGAGCCAAGATTGTGCCACTGCACTCCAGCCTGGGTGACAAAGTGAGACTCCATCTCAAAAAAAAAAAAAAGAAAGAAGGGGACAATAGACACTGGGGCTTATGAAGTTGCAGGGTGGGAGAAGGGAGAGGAGCAGAAAAGGTAACTATTGGGTACTAAGCTTAATACCTGGGTGATGAAACAGTCTGTACAACAAACCCCCTTGACACAAGTTTACCTATGTAACAAACTTTCACATGTACCTCCAAACCTAAAGTAAATGGGTTTTTTTCGTTTTTAACTCGGAAGAGAAGTTGCCTCTAGGAGGAACGGTGAGGACAAAGATGGATTGAGAGGCGATGTGCTGGAACATTTGGGAGTGATCTGGGATTACACACTGTTGAAACTTAGTGGATGCACTTAAGGGTTTTTTTCTTTATTTCATTGAATTTAAATTTCACATCGAAAGAAAAAATTTGAGTACATACAATAAAATAGTATTCAGCCTTGAAAAGAAATGAAATCCTATTACATACTACTACAGGGAAGACACTTGAGGACATTATGCTTAGTAAAATAAACCAGTCACAAACCCCGTGTGATTCTATACATATGAGATACCCAGAGTAGTCAAATTCATAGAGACAGAAAGTAGAATGTTGGTTGCCAGGGGCTGGGGGGAAAGGGTGAATGAGAAGTTGTTGTTTAACTGGTATGGAGTTGTAGTTTTGTAAGATGAGAAAGTTCTGGAGATTGGTTCCACAACAGTATGAATGTACTTAACACTACTGAACTATACACTTACAAATGGTTTGGATAGTAAGTTTTATATGATTTTACTAAGATCAAAAAGAAAAAATCAGGAAATGTCAAACTCTAGTAATAATATGCATGGTGAAGTACTTAAGGAGGGGGTGTAATGATGTCTATTTAATTTGAAATGCTTCAGAGAAGTAAAGTGGATGGGCCAGGCATGGTGGCTCACACCTGTAATCCCAGCACTTTGGGAGGCCAAGGCAGGTGGATCACCTGAGGTCAGGAGTTCGAGACCAGCCTGGCCAATCACTGCCAACATGGTGAAACCCCGTCTCCACTAAAAATACAAAAATTAGCTGGGCATGGTGGCAGGCACCTGTAATCCCAGCACTTTGGAAAGCCAAGGCAGGCGGATCACCTGAGGTCAGGAGTTCAAGACCAGCCTAGCCAACATGGTGACACCTCATCTCTTCTAAAAATGCAAACATTAGCTGGGCATGGTGTCAGGTGCCTGTAATCCCAGCTACTCAGAAGGCTGAGGCAGGAGAGTCACTTGAACCCAGGAGGCCGAGGTTGCAGTGAGCTGAGATTGTGTCACTGCATTCCAGCCTGGGCAATAGAGGGAGATTCCATCACAGACAAACAAACTAAAAGAAGTGAAGTGGATGGATGCAAGAATGGAGAGATGGGTATATTTGTGATTAAACAAGAACAAAAATGGTGGGATATATATCACTGTAAAATTCTTTCATCTTTGCTGTATTTTAAATTTTTCATAATAAAATATTGGGGAAAAGTCAAGAAAAGATTATTGGGAATAAGTTGGGGTGGCAATTTACATAAGGAACTTTTTGATTTTTTTGATTTATAAATTCATTGGTTTCTTTAATAATATATGAAATATGCAAATTAAAACCTAATGATATACCACCATACCCTTCTCAGAATTGCCAAAGTGAGAAAAACTAACAAGTATTCATGAGAATCTCATATATTGCTGGTGGATGTGTAAATTGGTGCAATCATTTTGGAAACTTGGCAGTGTCTTCTAAAGGTAAAACATGTGTCTCCCCTATGATCCAGCAATTCCGCTCCTAGGTCTATTCCCAAGAGAAATTACTGCTTGTATTCAAGACATGTTTGAGAATGTTTGTAGCAGCTGTATACATAATAGCAAAACTGTTAAGAACACAAATGTCTATTCACAGTAGAATGGGGCCAAGCACGGTGGCTCACTCCTGTAATCCCAACACTTTGGGAGGCCAAGGCAGGTGGATCACCTGAGGTCAGGGGTTCGAGACCAGCCTGGCCAACATGGTGAAACCCCATCTCTACTAAAAATACAGAAATTAGTCAGGTACCTATAGTCGCAGCTACTCAGGAGGCTGAGGCAGGAGAATCTCTTGAATCTGGGAGGCAGAGGTTGCAGTGAGCAGAGATTGTGCCGCTGCACTCCAGCCTGGGAGACAGAATGAGGCTGTCTCAAACAAACAAACAAAAAACAGAAGAATGGATAATTTGTGATATATGTACAAAGGAAATTCCACATAGCAATGAAAAACACTACCGCTGCATGTAATAACACAGATAAATCTCACAGATACTATGTTGAATGGAAGAAGCCAGACATAAAAGAATACATAAGAGGTGATTCCATTTACATGGAGTTCAAGAGTAATTATAACCTAATCTATGGTGATAGAATGAAAAATAAATAATGGTTGCCCTTAGCAGGGGGTGGGGAGCAGGGAGAGTTGACTGGGAGTGTTACCGTGGGTAGCTACTCAGGTATGAACAGGGCAGGAGAGGGCTCCCCACATACACACACCATGAAAGTCAGGCAACAATCAGGTCATGGTCAGGCAGTTGTGAACCGTTTTTCTAAAGTAATAATTGGTCACAGCTGGCACCAGGGAAAGACACTGTCCTGCTAGGTAGGAAACACCTGATACTGTTGATCCGCAGCGTCCTGATAAGATCTCAGGAGTTGAGAGAAGCAACACAAGACCCCAGAAGTATGCCAACGTATAAAAACCCCAAGTCGAAATGTCAAACCAAGCACTTGTCTTTTAAGTCACCCACTTGGTTCTCTTCCAAGTGTACTTTCCTTCCTTTCCTTCCTGCTCTAAAGCTTTTTCAGTAAACTTTCATTTCTGCTTTAAAACTTCCCTTGGTCTCTCCTTCTGCCTTATGGCCCTCAGTCAAATTCTGTCTTTGGAGGAGGCAAGAATTGAAGATGCTGCAGACCCATATGGATAATTACCACTGCTAGCAGGAGGGGTGCAGGGAGTCTGCTGAAGTGTTGGAAGTTTCTATATCTTCTTCAGAGTGGCGGCTACACAGGTACACACATATATAAAAATGTATTCACCTGCATACTTGAAGTTTTACGCTCTTTGTATAGTTGATTAATCAACCAAAAAAGCAAAAATAACGTAATGCATAAAATCCATCAAGCAAATGAGTAGTCATCGTTCTTTGTCCTGGAAATGTCAAGCATAGTTTGTTGTTCCCTTTTTGCTGACATTACCCTGTCTGAAGTCCTCTACCCAGGGAAGCTACAAGGCACTGTTCTGGGTGGAGGTGGGTGTAGTGTCCACTGCCCCATACCCACCAGGACCTGAGGTGGAAGCTCCCAAGACACTGGTGCTCTGCTGGCATTTGGGCTGCAGATTTGGGGCAGGTAATGGGCATGGAGAGAACAGAGCCAAAAGCAGCACAGGAAGATGTGGCCATTCTGGTCTGAGAGAGGCGTGGGAAATGAGGGTTGGTGGCAGAAGCGTTTTCTAAACTTAGGCTCGTGAACAGCTTTCAAGTCCAGCTCGTGTCCAGATGTTGCCTTATACCACATGCTCGTGGCAACCAGACCACCTCTGATTTTTTTGCAACCAGGTGCCTAACACAGCACAACTACATCAGTCAGGATCTGGCAGGAAGCAGGTGACACTCACACAAGGTAACTGACGATAGCTGCTTTTGTTTTTTGCTTTTGGAGGAAGATGTTGAGAACACCTCCATTTATTAAATTAGCTGTAGTAAGTGTAGTTTACATATTGAGGAGTTTAATGATAGGATTTATACAGATGTGACAGATTTAGGGAATGACCCCACTCAGCTGTTCCCCTTTCTATGAGACCATGCCTCTGCCTTCTCCCAACTCCATTCCAGCCCAGGTGGCCTTCCTTGGTCCTTCTGTGTGGTGGAGATGGGAATGGTTCTCAGTTCCAGCTAGAATCAATTCAACTGGGGAAGCTTCAAAATACATCAGTGCCTGGGCCCTGCCCCCAGCATTTCTAATTTAATGGGGCTCAGGTGGGGCCTGGGCAGTGGTGCTGTGTAAAAGCTCTCAGTTGATTCCAACATGCCCAGACCAATTCATTGACACTCTCTGGGGTGGAGGGCCTGGGCCCTGGTACTTTTTCAAATTTCTCCAGTGCAGCCAGAGCCAAGAAGCTCTGCTTTCTTTCCAAATCTATTGTCTGTTGGTATGATCAGACCCAACACCAGGTCATGGGGGTGACAAAGTCCAGCGGAGTCAAAGGATTGAGAAATAGTTTGAAAGAGAAAGATGGGACACCAGGGGGCCATTGCCATTGTGGAGGCTGCAAAGGCCCAGCGCTCTGGGAGCCCATGCTATTTATTGGCAATCCAACAAAGAAACGTGGTGAGAATGTGGAGGTCAAAAGGACATGTTGCATTAAGCACATGATTTACAGCTGTGATGGTTTAGCGTTTATATGGAACATGTTCTGCTACTTGAGATAATGGGAGTAGGAGCCTAGGAAGGCTAGAAGCAAGGAGCCAGCAAGTCTAGACACATTCCAGAGGACATTATGTCAGATATGCAAGCCCTGCCTCAGTTTCTACCAACACTCAGCTTTTTCCTAACATGCCCCCCCCTTCTCTTTTTTGTAAAAGAGAAAGTATCATTATTACTAGCTATCATTAGCAAGGTGATTGCAGGCTGTGCAGCCCTTAATTGCCGGTTGGTGATCCAGCTTCATTTTTCTCAGCCCTTATTCAAACCGGAATCACTCTGGTTTGAATACTTCCCACATATCTCCCCTTTCCCTTTTACAAGAGGACCCTTAATCATAGGGGTTGCAGAAGGATGAAGGACCGTCTTCTGTAATTTCTTCGTGCTGAATAGGGGTGATGATACTCCTGCCTAACTATTAGGGTCTCTTGTATTCAGGGTAAAGAGGAGCTCAGTCAGAAAGCATTAGTCTGTTAAGCATCATGACTCCAGTCGGTCCTCATTCCATCTTCTCATTCAGATTCAACTGGCTCATGGCTCGTACTGGGGAACCCAGTCCATGATTAGGATCCATGGGTCCCTCCAGTCTCCCATTCCATGGTTGTACACATCTTGAGGGCATCCACACAGTTTGCTCATCTCCTGCAAGAACACAAGCATACCCTCACCCCCATGTTAGTAAATCTACTGAAACAGAAGCAAAAACTTTTGTGGCTGTAGCTGGGAGGCCACTGATATTGAGAAACAAGCCCCTTCCAACAGAAGTCACAAGCAAAGCAAATCAAGGCTTAAAAGCAATCCTTAAACCTTCAATTTGCACTGTACAGGTGGGCCCACTAGATGCTGTGGCTCATGATAGATCTTCAGATGTTTGGTGAGCACCCACACAGGCACCTGATCGTCACCTGGAGAGACACAAACAAATCTTCTTCCTCATATTAAAGAATGGAATGCTTGTGAATCAGCAAAGACCACAGACACTAATGCATCCACCCTTTCAGTTTAAAGGACCAAAGAGTCCTGTTGGAGAAAAAAGAAAAAGCATTTTTATGCTTTTTCTTCCTCCCCTCTATTCCTTTTATATTTGCCCTTTGAGCCATAGCTAATTTCCATAATTCAGAATGTTCTCGTCTGTCCCTGCAAATCTCTGGTAGTCTTTGCTAGTCTTTACTTTTGTACCTCTTTAGGGCACTGACCTTATATTGCTAGTCTTTGCTTTTGTACCTCTTTAGGGGACTGATTTTATATTGCTAGTCTTCTTCTATCCCTATCTGTCCCTGTGGTACCTATTAGTTCCTGTGAGTTCCTGCAAGTCTCTGTCTCTATTTATCTCTATCTCTATTTATCTCTATCTATATCTCTATCTGTCTCTATCTCTATTTATCTCTATATTTTCTCCCTTAGCTCTACTTACTTAGCTCTACTTAGACTTACTTATCCCTCCTTACTTACTTGTCTCTACTTATCTCTACTTACTTATCTCTACATCTTTCCTGGAAACCTTTTTTATGACCCTGAGTAGAGCTCAGAAATCCACCCTTTAAGCTTCAGCAAGAGACAAACCAGGGACCCTGGACCCTGCACCAGATTGAAGGGAACAGGAAGTGCTCTCCCCGCCCCAAAGCAGGAAAACAAGAGTTTGGCCCTTGAAAATTTCCACTCCACATCAGTGTCATCCTCAATTTCCTGGAAAATCATAGCAATGAATTTGTGGTTATAGTTGAAGATCACTGATTTCACTTCAGAAAGTCCAAATATAGCTCAGAACAGTGTCTGAAAACTCTGTTGTGAAGGCTTCATTTTGTTTTGCACCAATGTAGTAGGAGTAGAGGTTGAACATTGCCATCATAAAGGCCACAAATACCACAATGAACACGTTCCTTGTGTGCTCATTAAATTGTTCTTCTCTAGCAGAGGCAGGTTAACCATGAAACAGAAGCTTCAACATGACTTTACTTGCCCTATGCAAAGCAGCCCATGATTTATTTTTTCTGGGGGCTATTGACAACCAAGCCTGTGTGTCAACCCGTAAGCATCCAACAGCAGGTCTACTGTACAAATAGGTCTTTTGTCAGATACTTCATTAACCCAATATACAGCCTTTCCTGTTGGATTAGTACTACCAAAGCCTCCTGTTCTTTTCACTGTGCTGCTTCCCAGCTTTATGTCAACAACTGAGCAATTCTTTCTCCTAGGGAAGCAGACCACAGAGTTGAGGAACTAACAACTAATTGAATTTCTCCGGTATAATCAGAACCAATCATTCTCATATGCACAGTTACACCTCTAGATCTTTCTTTTTTCATTATTATTATACTTTAAGTTCTAGGGTACATGTGCACAACGTGCAGGTTTGTTACATATGTATACATGTGCCATGTTGGTGTGCTGCACCCATTTACTCATCATTTACATTAGGTATACCTCCTAATGCTAGCCCTCCCCC
This sequence comes from Nomascus leucogenys, assembly GCF_006542625.1. Lineage (NCBI taxonomy): Eukaryota > Metazoa > Chordata > Mammalia > Primates > Hylobatidae > Nomascus > Nomascus leucogenys. The sequence goes on from NC_044397.1 coordinate 74,620,622, forward strand.
CTCCCGCCACCCCACGACAGGCCCTGGTGTGTGATGTTCCCCTTCCTGTGTCCAAGCGTTCTCATTGTTCAATTCCCACCTATGAGTGAGAACATGCATGTTTGGTTTTCTGTCCCTGCGATAGTTTGCTGAGAATGATGGTTTCCAGCTTCATCCATGTCCCTACAAAAGACATGAACTTATCCTTTTTAATGGCTGCATAGTGTTCCATGGTGTATATGTGCCACATTTTCTTAATCCAGTCTATCATTGTTGGACATTTGGGTTGGTTCCAAGTCTTTGCTATTGTGAATAGTGCTGCAATAAACATACGTGTGCATGTGTCTTTATAGCAGAATGATTTATAATCCTTTGGGTATATACCCATTAATGGGATGGCTGGGTCAAATGGTATTTCTAGTTCTAGATCCTTGAGGAATTTCCACACTGTCTTCCACAATGGTTGAACAAATTTACAGTCCCACCAACAGTGTAAAAGCATTCCTATTTCTCCACATCCTCTCCAGCATCTGTTGTTTCCTGACTTTTTAATGATGGCCATTCTAACTGGTGTGAGATGTTATCTCATTGTGGTTTTGATTTGCATTTCTCTGATGGCCAGAGATGATGAGCATTTTTTCATGAGTCTGTTGGCTGCATAAATGTCTTCTTTTGAGAAGTGTCTGTTCATATCCTTTGCCCTCTTTTTGATGGGGTTGTTTGATTTTTTTCTTGTACATTTGTTTAAGTTCTTTGTAGATTCTGGATATTAGCCCTTTGTCAGATGGGTAGATTGTAAAAATTTTCTGCCATTCTGTAGGTTGCCTGTTCACCCTGATGGTAGTTTCTTTTGCTGTGCTGAAGCTCTTTAGTTTAATTAGATCCCATTTGTCAATTTTGGCTTTTGTTGCCATTGCTTTTGGTGTTTTATTCATGAAGTTCTTGCCCATGCCTATGTCCTGAATGGTATTGTCTAGGTTTTCTTCTAGAGTTTCTACGGTTTTAGGTCTAACATTTAAGTCTTTAATCCACCTTGAATTAATTTTTGTATAAGGTGTAAGGAAGCGATCCAGTTTCAGCTTTCTACATATGGCTAGCCAGTTTTCCCAGCACCATTTATTAAATAGGGAATCATTTCCCCATTTCTTGTTTTCATCAGGTTTGTCAAAGATCAGATTGTTGTAGATGTGTGACATTATTTCTGAAGGCTCTGTTCTGTTCCATTGGTCTATTTCTCTGTTTTGGTACCAGTACCATGCTGTTTTGGTTACTGTGGCCTTGTAGTATAGTTTGAAGTCAGGTAGCATGATGCCTCCAGCCTTGTTCTTTTGGCTTAGGATTGTCTTGGCAATGTGGGCTCTTTTTTGGTTCCATATGAACTTTAAATAGTTTTTTTTCCAATTTGGTGAAGAAAGTCATTGGTAGCTTAATGGAGATGGCATTGAATCTATAAATTACCTTGGGCAGTATGGCCATTTTCATGATATTGATTCTTCCTATCTGTTAGCATGGAATGTTCTTCCATTTGTTTGTATCCTGTTTTATTTCGTTGAGCAGTGGTTTGTAGTTCTCCTTAAAGAGGTCCTTCACATCCCTTGTAAGTTGGATTCCTAGGTATTTTATTCTCTTTGAAGCAATTGTGAATAGGAGCCCACTCAAGATTTGGCTGTCTGTCTGTTATTGGTGTATAGGAATGCTTGTGATTTTTGCACATTGATTTTGTATCCTGAGACTTTGCTGAAGTTGCTTATCAGCTTAAGGAGATTTTGGGCTGAGATGATGGGGTTTTCTAAATATATAATCTCGTTATCTGCAAACAGGGACAATTTGACTTCCTCTTTTCCTAATTGAATACCCTTTATTTCTTTCTCCTGCCTGATTGCCCTGGCCAGAACTTCCAACACTATGTTGAATAAGAGTGGTGAGACAGGGCATCTCTGTCTTGTGCCAGTTTTCAAAGGGAATGCTTCCAGTTTTAGCCCATTCAGTATGATATTGGCTGTGGGTTTGTCATAAATAGCTTTTATTATTTTGAGATACATCACATCAATACCTAGTTTATTGAGAGTTTTTAGCATGAAGGGCTGTTGAATTTCGTCAAAGGCCTTTTCTGCATCTATTGAGATAATCATGTGGTTTTTGTCTTTGGTTCTGTTTATATGATGGATTACATTTATTGATTTGCATATGTTGAACCAGTCTTTCATCCCAGGGATAAAGCCAACTTGATCGTGGTGGATAAGCTTTTTGATGTGCTGCTGGATTCGGTTTGCCAGTATTTTATTGAGGATTTTTGCACTGATGTTCATCAGGGATATTGGTCTAAAATTCTCTTTTTTTGTTTGTCTCTCAGCCAGACTTTGGTATCAGGATGATGCTGACCTCATAAAATGAGTTAGGGAGGATTCCAGGATTCCCTCTTTTTCTGTTGATTGGAATAGTTTCAGAAGGAATGGCACCAGCTCTTCTTTGTACCTCTGGTAGAATTCGGCTGTGAATCCATCTGGTCCTGGACTTTTTTTTTGTTGGTAGGCTATAAACTATTGCCTCAATTTCAGAGCCTGTTATTGGTCTATTCAGGGATTCAGCTTCTTCCTGGTTTAGTCTTGGCAGGGTGTATGTGTCCAGGAATTTATCCATTTCTTCTAGATTTTCTAGTTTATTTGCGTAGAGGTGTTTATAGTATTCTCTGATGGTAGTTTGTATTTCTGTGGGATAGGTGGTGAGATCCCCTTTATCATTTTTTATTGTGTCTATTTGATTCTTCTCTCTTTTCTTCTTTATTAGTCTTGCTAGTGGTCTATCAATTTTGTTGATCTTTTCAAAAAACCAGCTCCTGGATTCATTGAATTTTTTGAAGGGTTTTTTGTGTCTCTATTTCCTTCGGTTCTGCTCTAATCTTAGTTATTTCTTGCCTTCTGCTAGCTTTTGAATGTGTTTGCTCTTGCTTCTCTAGTTCTTTTAATTGTGATGTTAGGGTGTCAATTTTTTATCTTTCCTGCTTTCTTTTTTGGGTATTTAGTGCTATAAACTTCCCTCTACACACTGCTTTAAATGTGTCCCAGAGATTCTGGTATGTTGTGTCTGTGTTATCATTAGTTTCAAAGAACATCTCTATTTCTGCCTTCATTTCGTTATGTACCCAGTAGTCATTCAGGAGCAGGTTGTTCAGTTTCCATGTAGTTGAGTGGTTTTGAATGAGTTTCTTAGTCCTGAGTCCCAGTTTGATTGCACTGTGGTCTGAGGGACAGTTTGTTATATAATTTCTGTTCTTTTACATTTGCTGAGGAGTGCTTTACTTACAACCATGTGGTCAATTTTGGAATAAGTGTGGTGTGGTGATGAGAAGAATGTATATTCTATTGATTTGGGGTGGAGAGTTCTGTAGATGTCTATTAGGTCTGCTTGGTGCAGAGCTGAGTTCAATTCCTGGATATCCTTGTTAACTTTCTGTCTCATTGATCTGTCTTATGTTGACAGTGGGGTGCTAAAGTGTCCCATTATTATTGTGTGGGAGTCTAAGTCTCTTTGTAGGTCTCTATGGACTTGCTTTATGAATCTGGGTGCTCCTGTATTGGGTGCATATTTAGGATAGTTAGCTCTTCTTGTTGAATTGATCCCTTTACCATTATGCAATGGCCTTCTTTGTCTCTTTTGATCTTTGTTGGTTTAAAGTCTGTTTTATCAGAGACTAGGATTGCAACTACTGCTTTTTTTGTTTTCCATTTGCTTGGTAGATCTTTCTCCAACCCTTTATTTTGAGCCTATGTGTGTCTCTGCACGTGAGATCCTGAATACAGCACACTGATGGGTCTTGACTCTTTATCCAATTTGCCAGTCTGTGTCTTTTAATTGGAGCATTTAGTCCATTTACATATTCAAGGTTAATATTGTTATGTGTGAATTTGATCCTGTCATTATGATGTTAGCTGGTTATTTTGCTTGTTAGTTGGTGCAGTTTCTTCCTAGCATCGATAGTCTTTACAATTTTGCATGTTTTTGCAGTGGCTGGTACCAGTTGTCCCTTTCCATATTTAGTGCTTCCTTCAGGAGCTCTTGTAAGGCAGGCCTGGTGGTGACAAAATCTCTCAACATTTGCTTGTCTGTAAAGGATTTTATTTCTCCTTCACTTATGAAGCTTAATTTGGCTGGACATGAAATTCTTGGTTGAAAATTCTTCTCTTTAAGAATGTTGAATATTGGCCCTCACTCTCCTCTGGCTTGTAGAGTTTCTGCCGAGAGAGCCGCTGTTAGTTTGATGGGCTTCCCTTTGTGGGTAACCCGACCTTTCTCTCTGGCTTCCCTTAACATTTTTTCCTTCATTTCAACTTTGGTGAATCTGACAATTATGTGTTTTGGAGTTGCTCTTCTTGAGGAGTATCTTTGTGGCATTCTCTGTATTTCCTGAATTTGAATGTTGGCCTACCTTGCTAGATTGGGGAAGTTCTCCTGGATAATATCCTGAACAGTGTTTTCCAACTTGGTTCCATTCTCCCCGTCACTTTCAGGTACACCAATCAGATGTAGATTTGGTCTTTTCACATAGTCCCATATTTCTTGGAGGCCTTGTTCATTTCCTTTTACTCTTTTTTTCTCTAAACTCTTCTCATTTCATTTCATTCATTTGATCTTCAATCACTGATACCCTTTCTTCCACTTGATTGAATCAGCTACTGAAGCTTGTGCATGCATCACATAGTTCTTGTGCCATGGTTTTCAGCTCCATCAGGTCATTTAAGGTCTTCTCTACACTGTTTATTCTAGTTATCCCTTCATCTAATCTTTTTTCAAGGTTTTTAGCTTCTTTGTGGTGGGTTCAAACATCTTCCTTTAGCTCAGAGAAGTTTGTTATTACCGATCGTCTGAAGCCTTCTTCTCTCAACTTGTCAAAGTCATTCTCTGTCCAGCTTTGTTCCATTGCTGGCAAGGAGCTGCATTCCTTTGGAAGAGAAGAGGTGCTCTGATTTTTAGAATTTTCATCTTTTTTGCTCTGGTTTCTCCCATCTTTGTGGTTTTATCTACCTTTGGTCTTTGATGATGGTGATGTACAGATGGGGTTTTGCTGTGGATGTCCTTTCTGTTTGTTAGGACCCTCAGCTGTAGGTCTGTTGGAGTTTGCTGAAAGTCCACTTCAGATGCTGTTTGCCTGGGTATCACCAGCAGAGGCTGCAGAACAGCAAATATTGCAGAACAGCAAATGTTGCTGCCTGATCCTTCCTCTGGAAGCTTCATTTCAGAGGGGTACTCAGCTGCATGAGGTGTCAGTCAGCCCCTACTGGGTGGTGTCTCCCAGTTAGGCTACTTGGGGGTCAGGGACCCACTTGAGGAGGCAGTCTGTCCATTCTCAGATCTGAAACTCCATGCTGGGAGAACCACTACTCTCTTCAAAGCTGTCAGACAGGGACATTTAAGTCTGCAGAAGTTTCTGCTGCCTTTTGTTCAGCTATGCCCTGCCCCCAGAGGTGGAGTCTACAGAGGCAGGCAGGCCTCCTTGATCTGCGGTGGGCTCCACCCAGTTCAAGCTTCTTGGCCACTTTGTTTACCTACTCAAGCCTCAGCAATGGCAGGCGCCTCTCCCCCAGCCTTGCTGCCATCTTGCAGTTCGGTCTCAGACTGCTGTGCTAGCAGTGAGTGGGCTCCATGGGCATGGGACCCTCTGAGCCAGGTGCAGGATATAATCTCCTGGTGTGCCATTTGCTAAGACCATTGGAAAAGTGCAGTATTAGGGTGGGAGTGTCCTGATTTTCCAGGTACCATCTGTCATGGCTTCCCTTGGCTAGAAAAGGGAATTCCCTGACCCCTTGCACTTCCCAGATGAGGCAATGCCCTGCCCTGCTCCCTGGGCTGCACCCACTGTCCAACAAGCCCCAGTGAGATGAACCCGGTACCTCAGTTGGAAATGCAGAAATCACCCATCTTCTGTGTCACTCACGCTGGGAGCTGTAGACTGGAGCTGTTCCTATTCAGCCATCTTGGAACCTCTCTAGATCTTTCAAGTAATAGACTGAATCCCTCAACTCCCATGGGGACCCCCTTCGGTGGCTCCCCAGGAAGCACAGAAATGGAAACTGCACTGTAAAAGTCCACAGCAGCACTGCCCACCATGGTGGCAGACAATTGTTGCCGTATGTAAGGGCACTGGCTGTGCCAGATATGCCTTGGTTTATTGAGGTGCTCTCTGAATAAACAAGCCTCAGATTTCACTGGATCTTAGTGCTACCAATTGCTCCAGATTTTAATGTTGCAACTACAGGAATGGTAAGTTTTGTAGCTAATTCATTTTCTCACCCATTAAGGGAAGAGAGAAGAGGTGGCTATTCACTTAATTCAGCAGGTGGAGTCAATGGGCTAGTAAAACATACTTTTTCCATTTTCCCTTTCTTTTCTTTAATTTCCTCCATTTCCTGTTTCTCACGTTCAGAATCTGAATTTAGTTCTTTACACTCGTCCTTCTCTTCCTCATCTGAATCTGCCTCATCATCTGTTTGAAATGACTCAAGAGTTGCTTTTATTAGCGCCCATATTGACCAAACCAAGACTGGAATTTTTGCTCCATCTTTATACGCTTTTTAAAAATCTCTGCCAATTCTCTCCCATTCCTCCAACTCCATAGTCCCTTGTTCCGGGAACCATGGGCAAAACTGCTTTACTGCACTAAAGTGTGAGTGATAACAAATTCTGAGTACTAACTTTCACTCCCCATCTTTGTAATAAATGCCGTAAGAAATTTAAATAAGCAGAATGTCTGCTTTCACTTTTTCTCATTGTTACCCTGGTTCTTCCAAGTGCTCAGCTTTGCCACTGAGCTTCTTTTAGACGTCCTCGGATGTCCTTTGATGATGCGTCCTCCACTTTCACACACTCTAGCGTTCCTTCACCAGGGTCTCTGTTGCCCCACAATGAGCAGCCAGGAATGTTGGGGTGATCAGACCCAACACCAGGTCTTGGGGGTGACAAAGTCTGGCAAAGCCAAAGCATTGAGAAATAGTTCGAGAGAGAAAGGTGGGACACCAGGGGGCCATCACCATCATGGAGACTGCGAAGGCCCTGAGCTCTGGGAGCCCATGCTATTTATTGGTAATCCAACAAAGAAACAGGTAGTGAGAATGTGGAGGTCAAAAGGACACGTTGCATTAAGCACATGATTTACAGCTATAATGGTTTAGTATTTATATGGAACATGTTCTGCTACTTGAGATAATGGGAGTAGGAGCCTAGGAAGGCTAGAAGCAAAGAGCCAGCAAGTCTGGATACATTCCAGAGGACATGTCAGACATGCAAGCCCTGCCTCAGTTTCTCCAAAAACTCAGCTTTTTCCCAACAATTGTCTTAGCAAAAACTCAGGGCTCTGTTCTCCTCAGCCCTTCCTTTAATTTTCAAGGTATATTTCAGAAGTAAAATAACATAATTACATTTAAAAACTGAACATTGATTATTTTTACTCTAACAACACTACCTGAGGTACTGTCAGAATCTCCATCCAAAGGAGGGTCAAGAACAAGGGAATAAAAGAAAAGCAACACCTCTATTTGACAGCTAAATTGTTTGCAACAGCCAAGAGGTGGAAGCAACCCAGTGTCCACCATGGATGAATGGATAAGCAAAACGTGTCATGTACATACAGCGGCGTGTTATTCAGCCTTAAAAAAGAAGAAAACTCTGGGCTGGACACAGTGGCTCATGTCTGTAATCTCAGCACTTTGGGAGGCCAAGGCGGGTGGATCACCTGAGGTCAGGAGCTCGAGACCAGTCTGGCCAACATGGCAAAACCCCATCTCTAATAAAAATACAAAAATTAGACTGTCTCAAAAGAAAAAAAGAAGAAGAAGAGGAAGAAGAAAACTGTGACACATGCTACATGCTATACCATGGAGGAACATTGACATGATGCTAAGTGAAATAAGCCAGTCACGAAAAGACAAATACTATGTGATTTCTCTTATATGAGATGTCTACAGTACTCAAATTTATAGAGACAGGAAGCAGAATGGTGGTTGCCAAAGGCTGTGGGGAGAGAGACATGAAGAGTTGTTGTTTAATGGATAAGAGTTTCAGATTTGTTAAGATGAAAGAGTCCTGGAGAGGGAGGGTGGTCACCACATTGTACAGCAACGTGAATGTGCTGAACACTACTGACTCGTACACTTAAGAATGGTTACAATGGTAAATTTTATGTGTATTTTACCCCCAGTTAAACAAAACTGTAGCCAAGCATGGTGGCTCACATCTGTAATCAGAGCACTTTGGGAGGCCAAAGCAGGTGGATCACTTGAGCCCAGGAGTATGAGACAAGCCTGGGCAACATAGTGAGATCCCATCTCTACCAAAAAAAAAAAAATTAGCCAGGTGTGATGGTGCCCACCTGTAGTCCCAGCTACTCAGGGGGCTGAGGCAGGAGGATCATTTAAGCCTGGGAAGTTAAGGCTAAAGCAAGCCGTGATTGCATCACTGCTCTCTAGCCTAGGTGACAGAGCAAGACCCTGTCTAAAGAAAAAAGGGAGCTGGGTGCGGTGGTTCACGCCTGTAATCCCAGCACTTTGGGAGGCTGAGGTGGGTGGATCACTTGAGGTCAGGAGTTTGAGACCAGCCTGGTCAACATACTGAAACCCCATCTCTAATAAAAATACAAAAATCAGCCAGGCGTGGTGGCACATGCCTGTAATCCTAGCTACTCAGGAGGCTGAGGCAGGAGAATCACTTGAACCTGGGAGGTGGAGGTTGCAGTGAGCCGAGATCACACCACTGCACTCCAGCCTGGGTGACAAGAAAGAAAAGAAAAAGGCCAAAATTTTAAAGCAGCAATATTTAAATATGTAAGTATTCAAGCAATATTCAAGTCATATCTTCCTACACAAGTTTGAGTAGAAAAACTCTCCCCACCCCCCATTATCTTCACCCCTACCCCTTAGGGTTTGCTCTGGATAAGGGGAGAGCAAATCTTCATACTGTCATTTTCTTCTTAATCTGGACTTGTGAGAAGACACAGCTGTGTTTAAGAATATGAACTGCAAATGAAAACCAGCTTTCCAAGCTCCTCCTCATTCTCCGTGTGGTCAGCGAGGCACAGGGTGAGGATTAGGTGGTTTGGAGGGTGCCAACGAGGACTCCAAAATGGCGGACAGGAAGACCCCAGGCAGGGTCAGGAAGTGGAGGAAGAGCAAAGTGCAAGTAAAATTCTGCATAGTGAGGTACAGGGAAGAGGATGATTCTTCCAAACATGAGGGAAGAGTGAGGTTTTTTTATGGCAAAGGAACCTTATTTCCAATTATGCTGCTTTAGGATAATGTTCCTCTTGCTTGACACAGGTTCCCGCTGCACCCTCCCTGAGCATTGTTTGTCCATGTGAGCTCTATGTGTGGGCTTCTGCCCAAGGGTTATCCACTTGTGTGGGACTGGGAGACTCCGCAGTAGGAAGTGCTATGACTTTGCTTTGCCTTGTGTGAGAGAGCTGGAAGGGCCCCACCCTGGGGTGCCTGTGCCCAGCCTAGACTCCTCTGTTAGAGCTCCTCAGTGACATTATTCTACACTAAAGTCCCACTCTGGGAAAGGGATTCCTGCACATTGCCAGGCTCCGCTACACTGTTCAGGGTATAGGGAGGGAGGCCAGGAGAAGGCCCTCCTGTCAGGGAGGGCTGTGTGTTTCCCTCACACGGCCCGTGGAATCGAAGAGGGCCAAATTCGAAAAACCCAAAGCAAGGCTAAACTTAGTTATGCCCATCAGAGAACCTTCACCAAGTATTTGACGTTTTTCCTCCTTTGATTCTGGGAACCATATCTGGCATCCAGTTTAAAGGTACTTTTTCTATTGTGGAAATAAACGAAGATGAACCTAATGAAATCAAGCAAAGCCTATTTATTGAGAGCCTGCTCTAACAAGGGAGTCATACACCATCGCTTGTATTTTGGAAGAGATGCGAAAGCAGGCAGAGGAGTGGGAAAGCTTCCTAACAGAAGAAAGGGGTGACTTGATCAGACCCCAGAGCCACAGCTTCTTGCACTACCCTGCACTGTCCTCCACTGTCTCTGTCCTCAGGTCATCTTTGTATGAGAGCTGAAACAAGAAGACTGAGGGTTACCTTATTTGACCTTAACTTGGGACGTGTGCAAGGAGTGACAGAGTTTTCACTACTGTATCTCTATCCAGGAGCCACCTTGAAAGCTCCGCAAGTATTAATTTGGGGATTACAAAGACATTTTAGCAAGTAAGCAAATTTGCAAATATGGGATTCACAAATAATGAGGGTCAACAATATTTGTGAGTGACTGCTAGGGCCTGTTTCATGGTAATCTCTTTCCCTGAGAGTGTGGAATGTTTCTTTAACTTCTTTGATAGTTTATTTATTCATTCATGTATTTATTAAGTACTTACTATAAGCCAGGCTCTGCTTTAATCTGTGTGAACAAACTAGAGATTAAGGTCCTGCCCTGTGGATTTTATATTCGAGTAAGAAAGACAGATAGCTAAGTCTGGAGCTCGGGGGGTGAGGCCCAGGTTGAAATTATAGATTCACTTGACCAAGGCGAAACCTGGTGTGCCCCTACTTCATATCCCCAGACATACTTCCAGAACATTTCTGTTCTGTTCTTGTGTATAAACTCTTCCTTTTGAGCCTCTCTCCGTTAATGCATGTCAACTTCTACTTGTCTTTTGTTGATTTTGAGGCCACTTGCCCATGTTACGGGCAGGATATTGAAGAAGAATCATACTGACTTGGTTCTGCTACATACCAGCTAAGTTACTTTGGTCAAGCTCTTGGACTTCTGAGCCTGTTTCCTAATTTCAGAAGTGGTGATATGATGTGTTAGGCCCTGGTGGGTTGCAAGGAAGAGGCACACACACACAACCTTTGGTGGTGAGGGCCGAATGTTAACTTCGATGGAAAGTCATCCAAGCAGCCATATTGTCTCTGGCCCTAGTACTTTCAAAACTTCACAGAACATTAATTTAGCAGTATTTAGGATAGGATTTGAGCTCTGAATACCTATAGTGTGGTTATTTGTTCATATGGCTGTTTTCCATACTAGACCATGAGCTCCATGAGGGCAGGGTCTACAGTTGCATCTTTCTATCCTAGGCATTCAGTTCAGTGCCTGATACATAGTAATAGAGGCACAAATGTTTCAAAAGTTGAGGAATTTTCAACTCTTCCTGAAAGAATAGGAAGATATAAAGGCTTCTCAGAGAAGGTATTATTTAAGGTTTTTTTTTTTTTTTTTTTTTCAGATGAAGTCTCACTCTGTCACCCAGGCTGGAGTGCAATGGCATGATCTCAGCTCACTGCAACCTCTGCCGCCCAGGTTCAAGCAATTCTCCTGCCTCAGCCTCCTGAGTAGCTGAGATTACAGGCATCTGCCACCACGCCCAACTATTTTTTGTATTTTTAGTAGAGTTGGGGTTTCACCACGTTGGGCAGGCTAATCTTGAACTACTGACCTCAGGTGATCCACCTGCCTTGGCCTCCCAAAGTGCTGGGATTACAGGCATGAGCCACAATGCCAGGCCTATTTAAGCTGGTTCTTTAAAGGTGAGTAGAAATGTTTTCCAGGTGAATAAAACCTTGAGACATTATTCAAAGCAGAGACCAGCAGATGCAAAAACACAGGGATATAGAGATGTTGAAGTTTACCAAACACTACTAGTTAAGAAAACAAAAAGGAAACAATCAAAATCAAAAATTAAAATTAAAAATCACCTAAAAAAAAAAAACTATGCATGGGCTTGGCGAGAGGTCACATCGCAATTGAGTTAACTATGACCGTAGACGCTCAGTAATGCATGGAAGTTTTAGGGAAAAAACATAACATTCTCAGGTTGTTGGCAGAGTATCTAGAACAATTTAGAAATACAGGCATTGAATTCTGGGAATAATTACACTGTAGTGAAATCATTTCCTTCTCTGCGTATGAAGCATGTATGTGTCACACATTGATCAATGTGCTGAAAATCAGACTCTTCTCAAGGAGCTCATGAGCAATCAAGGGAGATGGATGGGTGAGTAACTGATTATCATGTGACAAGTGAGGTAATAGAGATATGACTACGATGCTATCTAAAGAAGAAGAAAGGAATTATTTGTAATATATGGAGTGCTGGGGAAAGATTTCTGAAATGAAACCGGCCGGGCGTGATGTCTCACATTTGTAATACCAGCACTTTGGGAGGTGGAAGTAGGAGGATCCAGGATGAGCTAGGAGTTCAAGACCAGCCTGGTTGACAGAGCAAGACCCTGCCATCTCTACATTTGTGAAAAATAAATAACTTTTTTTAATGAAGTGATATTTGAGCACTCTGGAGCACCATACAAATATAGGACAGACTGAAGAAATACATGCAGCTTAATTTGAGTTAGCAGTTTTTGAAATTTTATATTGCAAAAGTGTACGTATTTACTGTTGTGAAATTAGAAAGAATTGATAGGCAAGGAGGGCGGTCTACAAAGCACTCCATAGATCCACCATACTGAGACAATGCTTAATGTTTTGATGGATTTATTTATGCTTTCTATGCATATGCATGTATTGTATACATATATATGCATGGTTAAATAGAAATGGCTCTCCTTGGTGTTCTGTTTATCCATTTATTATTATGAAGTAAATCCCCAAAGAGTACATTTGCTTTGCCCGAGGGAGTCTTTTGCTACATACTGCTGTACATAATGAAAACTAAGAAAGGGGCTAACTTTTCAGCCTTGTGACCTTGTGGTGATTCAAAAAGAGGCTTCATCAAAGGCAGATTCAGAAATGAACTTGGTGTGCGTAGGTGGTTATGCTTGGCATTATTGTTTGTAATAATATGATAGGGATGATTTCAGTGTCCGCCAACAGGGAACTGGTTAAGTAAACTGTGGTACGTCCAAATGATGCATACTGTGCAGTTGAAAAGAAGAATGAGAAAGACCTCTGTACTCATGTAGAAGAACTCGGATAGATTGTGTGTTTTTTTTTAAAAGAAGAAGGAATGGTATCCTATGTATGGTATGCTACCTTTTGTGTTGAGAGAGAAGAGTAGAGTAAGAATATACATGTGTATTTGCAAAGATAAATTCTGAAAAGATATATAAGAAACCAATTAAAAGTGTTTGGCTGTGGAAGGAGAATAAGACTGTGAATGGGATTTTGCCACATACTTTTACAGTTATATTTTAAAATTTTCTGAGCTATGTATTTGTACACATGACCCTTTCAAAAATAAGTGAATGAAGGAATGAAGTAGGATTATGAGAAAGAGATAAGAAAAAAGGATCTAAGGGGCTGCCCATCTTTTTAGTACCCAGTGAATATTAATACATAACAATAGCAGCAAAAATTGGAAGAGTAGCCCCAGTAGGGTAAGGAGTCAGCCTTTCCTTTGTCTTTTCTTCAATTTCATATATTAAAAAAATATATTCTGAGAACAATAAAACAATTTGAAATAAAAATGTCTCCAGATCTCTTAAAATAAAAGGAAGATGGGGCAGCTTTATGTAGTGCACTTCCCAAAGATGGGCTGGTTTCCCTCAAGAGGCAGGGATGCTAACCTACATGGGATACATATGGGAGAAAAAATAAGAAAAAGAAAAGAGATTTAAATATAAATAAATGAAAACAACACTTCTCCCTGATTATAAAGGAAATCACATTGTTTTTGTAATAATTTGGATGACAAATATAAAGAAAAATCTTTAATTTTCCACCCAAAACATTCTGGCTTGTTGCTTTTTATACTTTTTTATGCATGTAAACATTTTAAAAAGTAGAATCATAATAGATAGTCTTTTGTCACTTACTATATTTTGGGCATATTTCTGTGGCAGTAAATATATCCTGGCATCATCATTTTTAATAGCTAGATGTATATTAAGTTAATCATTGCCACCCCAGAGGAGAATTTTCTTATATATACATTTTAATGGACTCGTGCAAGCATTTTTGGACTGAATTTATAGAAGTAGAATTTCTGGAGGGTAATAATTTTTAGGGTCCTTAACAGAAATTTTCAAATTATCCTCCAGGAAAAGTGGCTCAGTTTATACTCCCACCAACAGGGACAGAGCTCCAGGTTTCCCCTCCCATTTGGCATCTTTGCTGCCCTTATACAGAAAATATCATTGTTTTCATGACATTTCCTTGATTTCTAGTGCTTTTGAATCTTTTTTATATATCTATTGGCCATTTTTATTTTTGTGAGAAATGCCTGTTTCTCCATTGCCCATTTTCTGTTGAAAATCATTTGGTTTTTTTTCTGAGTAATTTAAAAGATTTCTTTATAGGCTAAGGATACAAACATTTTGTTTTTCATTGAAGTTACAAAATCTTTCTCCCAGTAAGTAATTTGTCATTTCATTTTTTCTTTTCTTTCTTCCTACCCTTCCATTTCCTTCCCTTTCCTTTCCTTTTTTCCTTTCCTCTTTTCCTTTCTTTTCTTTTTTCTTTCCTTTCTTTCCTTCCTTTTTTTCCTTTCTTTCCTTCCTTTCCTTCATTTCCTTTTCCTTCCTTCCCTTCCTTTATTTCCTTTTCCTTCCTTCCTTCTTCCTTTCCTTTCTTTTTCTTTTCCTTCCCTCCTTCCCTCCCTCCTTCCCTCCTTCCCTCCCTCCTTCCTTTCTTCCTTCCTTTCTTCCTTCCCTCCCTCCCTCCTTCTCCCTCCAAACTGCAAAGTCACATTTCACTTAATTTTTATCCTGTCAAATTTGAAAGCGTTTTAACTTAGTGATTTTAGTGTAAACAGGAGCAGAAGAGAATGTAATTATCTAGGTCTCTCTGTCACCCAGGCTGGAGTGCAGTGTCATAATCATAGCTACTGCAGCCTCCAACTCCTGGGCAGAAGCAATTTTCCCACCTCAGCCTGCCAAGTAGCTAGGACTACAGGTGTATGCCACCACGCCCAGGTGTTTTTTAAAACTTTTTGTGGAGATGTGAATTCGCTATGCTTCCCAGGCTTGTCTTGAACTCCTGACTTCAAGTAATCCTCCCACTTTGGCTTGTCAAAGTCCTGGGATTACAGGTGTGAACTACTGCTCCTGGCTGAGAGTTTAGTTTTGTTTGCTAGTGGTGTTCTTGGTATTTTTTCATATTTGAGGCTTTGGTGCGAGTGCTGAAGTATTACACTCACCATCCAAGGTTTACAGGACTTTTGTTTTAATATGGAACAGATGAAACTGTTTAGTTCTGCATCTTTGCAGGTATACAAAATGTGCCCACCAGGACTGATTTATATCATTGAAAGCAAGAAGTAATACAGTAAAACTTTGCCTGGCTACAGGCTTTGAAGGAATGGAGTGCTCTGGTTGAATTCTATTAACTTGGAAGTATGAAGGTGAAAAAAATTCAGAACTTAAATTTCCTTTGAGTCCAACTTGAAAATATAGCCAATGATTCCACTTTTCTTCTCTAGTAAGTTTGGACATTCCGATCTACTTGGTGTTTTATTATAGAACTCCTAGTATGCCTGAGACTTACATTGTGAAGATACTTTTTTAAAAGTTTAGCTGTAAGAGGACGTATGAGATCAGGCTGGATGAGAACTAATACTTGTAAATATACTTTTTAGACTAAACTTCTGATTGCCACTTGTTTTCTTATTGAACTCATAAAAATAAAACACATTGGATGGAGGGTGGGAGTAGGAAGGAGACTTTGAGTTTTAATTGCATGTCATTGTTTCATATTGAGACAGAACATATAATATCCCTGGCTTTGGACCTACAGAAGGAAACACATTTTTCTACCTGCTGTATGCCAGAGGTTCCTGCACACCTGGAGAGATTACTGCAGCACAGATTGCTAAGCCCTACTCCAGAGTTTCTGATTCACCAGGTCCAGGGTAGGGCCTGAGAATTTGAACTTATAAAAAGTTCTCAGGTGCTGCTGGTGCTGCTAGTCCAGAGACAACATTACTGAGAACCACTCTTGTCTACTAACTGTAAATTGTAGACCGCTATACAAAAGCTTAGTTTGGTCTGGGATAAGAAGCACACAGGTTATGGAGCAAATCATGAAAGATTCAACCCTTGATCCCAGCCTCGTGTGAAATTCAGGTAACAAGCAGTACACAGTGACATAACCCAATTATTGGTTTTCATGATTGCAAGTCATAGCCAAGTATCAAGTGAGAAATTCAGTTTCATTTGCAAGGCTTAGAGAAGTCAGGTGATTCTCGAAAAATAGGCCTTGTATTTGTTTTGAATTGGTAAAGAGCTTTGAGTGCTTATTAAATTGAAATCTTTTAAATTTTATTTTGTATTTTATTTCTTTTGAGATAGAGTCTTACTCTGTCACCAATGCTGGAGTGCAGTGGTGTGAGCTTGGCTCACTACAACCTCCGTCTCCTGGGTTCAAGTGATTCTCCTGCCTCAGCCTCCCAAATAGCTGGGATTACAGACCCCCACAACCACACCTGGCTAGTTTTTGTATTTTTAGTAGAGACGGGGTTTCACCATGTTGGCCAGGCTGGTCTCAAACTCCTGACCTCAGGTGATCCACCTGCCTTGGGCTCCCAAAGTGCTGGGATTATAGGCATGAGCCACCACACCTGGCTCAAAAGCTTTGTATTTTTACAGATATTAGACATGTTTCTTGAGAGAAATGTTTTTCCAAAAAAGAGAGATCATTGTGATTATTTTATCTTATTGGAATATTGGATAATATAGTTTGCTTCATTAATCATCAAGCATGCTACAGATTTTCTATTTTTATAGGACCTGTATCTCAGTTAAGGTAATACTGGTAATTTTTGTACTGTATTTGAAGATGAAAAATATAGACCAAAATCATAGACCTTGCATAGAAGCTGGGTAATGAAGACAGCTCTGGAGGAACACATAGATACACATACACGGACACACAGATATATATATTATATTATATATATATATATAATATATATATTACACACACATATATTTTTTAAAGTTTTAAAGCTTTTAAAGCAAAAGCTGGCCCCTCTGCTCTCCCAGAGTGGGCAGGGACAGTGTTTGCACGGGCAGCTTTCTTTGTGAGCCCCAGGTCCCCCTGGACACACTGCTGCCTGGCCACACCCCCTTTCCCTTTCATCTTTCTCATTGACCAATGGGCTTGGAGCATTAAGGCCATGCCCCTACTCTGCATTCTACTGGGGCCCTGGTTACGCCTCCTCTGGCTCAGTCGCACAGCTGCCTGGTAGGTGGAGGCGTTGATCAGTGCTCGCTGGGATTTTGCTGAAGTGGCCCCAACCCTGCCTCCCTCCCCACCCCGTGATGGCAGAAGAAACTCAACAGAGCAAATTGGCCATAGCCCAGAAAAAGGTAAAAACACATCAGGTCATGGCCCCCCAACGCAGCCACAGATCCCCTCTGATGACAAGACCGCTGCCAGAGTCCATACCACTCCTGAGGCACACCGGACTGGGCCCCCCAACCCTGGCACCTCTGGCCTCCCCCACCAAAGTCTTGTCAGTCAGCCCCGCCCCTTCAGCAAACAGCCCAGTCCCTGCCCTCGCCAATCACCCAGGGTGACTTTGGGTGGGTGACTCCTGGGGCTTCCCGCTCCATTACTGGGCCCTCACCTCCTGCTGCCCCAAACTCAACCTCCCTGGGCTCTTTGGGCTCACGTCTCCAAGGACCCGGGTCCCCAGCCCCAGGCCCTGCCCTCGCCAGTTGTCCCTGGGTGAATTTGGGCTGGTGACTCCTGGGGCTTCCTGCTGAAGACTCTGTCCTCCCCCTCCTGCTGCCTCGAGGTCAACCTCCCTGGGCTCTTTGCACTGGCATCTCCAAGGACCTGGGTCCCAACCCTGTGTTTCCCTCCCCCATCGTGGAGTGGCGACTCAGATAATGTGCTGATGTGGTCCCTCCCCCCGACCAGGAGGAGTGGAATGTAGTGATGTCACAATCCGCCTAGGAACTGTCATTACTGCAAGACCTTATGACCCAGTCCACTAAGTATTGTCACCCTATTTCTGGTTCCTCTGGCCACAGCACAAATTTCCAGGTGGAAGGAGAATGGAGACTATGAGACCTAGGGGCAAGAGGTTTCAGGCTGCCTCACTCCCTTAACATAGACATTGAGAGTGGGAAAAGCCTACACTTCCCCCTGAGCTCAAAATGCTGACAGTATCTCTGGGTGGCAATGGGAGAATGGGTTTGGTTTGGTTTTCTCCCAGGCTTCTGCTTTCCAGAGAGATTTTAACATTTTTTTCTGAGTTCTCCACCTCATGTTCTAATTTTCCATGGTTCAGGGACCAGACTGCCCTTCAGTCAGTAGTCTCTGAAGTGAGATTTGCTCATCTTCTGTGGAATAGATCTTGGGAAACTGAACTTGACAGCTTGAATCTTCCTCATATTATCTCAACCTTGGGTACTTTGAGTGCCACAGGATAAATGTGGGACATCTTTCTGAAGCATCAGTTTCCCTTGATTCTCTTGAGATCAAGAGAAAAAACATTAATACACTTAAGGATGACAGTCACATTGGTTTCTAAGAGTATACCAGATTTCCCACTGAAATGAGGCTTGGGTTGTCCTCTTTCTGATAAATTCCCAGATTTAACAGAAAGGCTGCCTTCTGCCATGAGGACACATTGATATAAAAGTTTGAGAGGTACTGGTGCACTTCTTCACACTAACAGACATGTGAGGATGTATGATTCTAAACCACATGGCATACAGTTCCTGCCTACCTAATGTTTACTTTTCTACCTCTGCCTCTGGTTTTTGTCCCTGGCAGCTGCTGATTCTTGGCAAAACCCCAGAGCTTGGAGTCAGAAGACTGAGTTTCAAAGTTCCAGTATCTCCTTTTTCTTTTTTTTTTCTAGCCATGATATCAATCCCTCTCAGTTACTAAATGATTGTGACAACACCTTGTACAGTTGTTGGTGTCATTAAATCAGATGGTGTATAAGAGTATTTTGCAAAACTGTAAAGGTGGATGTGGCTGTAGGGGCTGATAGTTCTTATGACTGTTACTGCTCTTCTTTCCCACAGTTAAAAGAATATTGGCAGAGAAACAGCCTTGGTGTTCCAGCAGGAGCGAAGAGGAACAGGAAAACAAATGGCAGTAGCCCTGAAACAGTCACTTCTGGTGGTTGCCACCCACCTGAGGATGTGAGTCTTGGCTGGCCAGTCTCCTGGGGACAGGGGGCCCAAGGCACAGTAGAGGGTAGTTGTTAAGATTGTGGGTGGACCGTTGGGTACTGGTTAAGAATTCTGGGTTTGACCGGGCATGGTGGCTCACACCTGTAATCCCAGTACTTTAGGAGACCGAGGCAGGTGGATCATGAGGTCAGGAGATCGAGACCATCCTGGCTAACATGGTGAAACCCTATCTCTCCTAAAAATACAAAAAAATTAGCCAGGCGTGGTGACGGGCCCCTGTAGTCCCAGCTACTTAGGAGGCTGAGGCAGGAAAATGGCGTGAACCTGGGATATGCAGCTTGCAGTGAGTTGACATTGTGCCACTGCACTCCAGTCTGGGAGACAGAGCAAGACTCCATCTCAAAAAAAAAAAAGGAATTCTGGGTTTGAATCCTGCCTCTCCATCTGCTAGGGATATGATTTAGGGCAAGCTGCTTGAGCTCTTTGGGCCTCTCTTTTTACATCTGTATAATAGAGGTGGTATTGTTTGACTTCCATTTGTGAAGTTTAAATGAGATTTGTTATTGTTGTTTTTATGTTAATCCCTAGTATACGGCGTGCTGTAAACACCCAGGACACCCAGGATATGGTCATTGCTGTTTGACTTTCCTGACCCAAGTCTCAATGGGAAGCCAGGACAATGAGAACATCCACTTGCCATCAGGAGTCACAGAAAGGGCCTCAGGGCGGGATGGTGGGAGGATAAGAACCATGAGAGAAGTTGGCACAAAGGAGTTATGGGACAAAGCGTCCAAGATAGGCAGAAAAGAAAATGTTGCCAGTTGATGGGGAAGAAAGGAAGTCAGAGGGCTAGACACTGAGGGGGACAGAACATCTCCATGTGCACTCTCATCTCTTGTAGTCAGCAACAAGTATCCACGGGGAGGGCCCTACATCATCTGCTACCCTGAAGGATCTGGAGGTAAGAGGCTCTGGAGGGAGGTGTAGTGACCCTGCAGGCCAGCCCTCCAACCTCCTCCCACAGCGGAGACTGGGTGCCCCTCTGCCAACTGAGACAGCCCACACACACCCCAGACTTAATGATTGTTCTCTCTACCTCTCCCCCACTCCTCCTCCACCTCGTCTCTGCATGCACCTCACAGCCTGTGCCAAGAACTAGCAGTAGTGCTGGACTCGAGGTCTGTAAAAATCAGTCAACTGAATAACATCATCAAATCTTTGGTAAGAGTCCAGTGGGGTCCCCTGATTCCACACTGCCAATCCTGGGCTCCAGTTTCCCCTTGGGGCCCTGAGGAAAGGAGCTGGGGGCCCCTGGTGCCAAGGACAAATAGGGAGCTGGGGCACCCAAGCCTCACCTAGAGGGACCCCAGAGCATGCAGCATGACTCTTCTTTTGCTGCCCTCTTTGTCGACTCTCTCCTCTCCAAACACCCCTGCTCCAGTCCTTGCTACACACACCCTGGGGTTGTTACCTCTCGGGGGGAAGTGCTAGCCTGACTGGTTGTCAGGGGCCCCATATTTCTGCTGTGACTCAGTCCCTAATTTGCTCTTTGATTCTGGACAAACCACCTCTCCTTTTTGGGTTCGTGTTTCCAGAGGAGGTAGTGAGTATCAAAGGTCTCTGTTTGCTCTGAGAGGGTGAGATTTAAAGGCCCCCTAGAATGGAAACCTCAGGGCCAAGGGCTCCTGTCTGTCCTTTTCCATCCTATATCTGCTGTGAAGAACTGTACCTGGCCCGCATGTGCTCAGTAAATGTTTATTGAATGAAAGCACTTTTCTAAATCACAAGCTGGCAGAAGGGGGGGCCTTTCTCAAACTCCATCTCTAGAGGTTTATATTATTGTCCTCTCAAGAGATTCCAGATTCAGACCGAGTTCTGTAGCTGTGGGCAAAAACCAACAAAGACCCAAATCCTCTGTCCTTGGGAGCTTGAGGAGAGTTTACCAGTTCATGTTCCCATGAGAACTTTGCCTTTAAAATCCATTCCTGGCCCCTGCCTACCGCTTCCTGGTCTGGGGAATACAGTTGAGGGGGCCACCCTCCATCATCTTAATTTGACTCTCCCCACAGAAACAACAGAAGAAACAAGTGGAACATCAGCTGGAAGAAATAACGTGATTTCTTTGTTTCCTCGCGACGTGACTGCTGGGTTTGGGGGGCACTCAGATGTAGAAGCCCCAGTCTCATCTCGCCCACTACCAGCCTGGGGAAGAAGGCTCACCCTTCAGATTCCACCCCAACCCCACAGGGTCCCTGACAACCTGGTCCCATGAGTGGGCCTGTCCTGGGGCATTGATGGCATTTTGGGGGCTTGTCTCTTGCTGTGCCATCTCTGCCTGCCCCTGGTAACGGTTCTGTCTTCCTCTTCCTACAGGAAAAGAAGGCAAACAATGAGAAACAGAAAGCTGAAAGGGAGCTAGAGGTGAATGGAGGGTGTGAAGTTTCCTCCTGTCCTCCGGAGAATGTTTCTTTCCTTCTCTTTCAGCACTTGCTTAGCTTTTCTCCCAAAAGTTCAAATCCAGAGACTGAATATACAGAAAGAGAAACTAAATATGGACCTGTATCACACGAAACATTCTCTCAGATACTTTGAAGGTGGGAATCTGGGCACCCTGTCCTCCTTCAACCTGGCACTTTGACAGGTCTTTAGGGAGAGTCCTTTGGGCCCCATCTCAACTCTCTCATTACAGAAGAGTCCAAGGATCTGGCTGGCCACCTGCAATATACATTGCAGTGTATAGGAGAGTTAGAGCGGGCTCTCTCTGTTGTCGCTGCCACACAGGAGAAGAAGATCAGTGTGAGTTCAACCACTTGCCCCATCCCCTGGGAGCCTGGCTTTGCAGATGGAGGAGTGAGCCTAAAAGTCCCTTCTGCGGGATGGGGTGTCCTGCCCGGGAGCAGTATGGCCATTTCTTTCTGCTTTTGTATATGGTTGTTAGAGGCAGCCTGGGGCTGAGTCAGCTGCTGTGGGTGAGTTGGGGGGCACTGTGGGGAGTGAGCTCTGGAAGTAGAGCTTGGAGGCCAAGTGTCTGCCCTGCCCTTACCTGGCTGTGGTCCTTGCCAAGTCCTAGGTGGAGTATTGGGTACTTGTACTGTGAAGGTACAGAAGAGTACCTTTAGTATGTTACCATTTCTGCAGAGAGAGGATAAGTGTGTGTGTGTGTGTGTGTGTGTGTACATACTATGATAATATACATAAAACATGTCTGCAAGGGTTTATAAAAAATTCAGGAGACAGCAACAGGGTGGCTGGGAGATACTTCCCTTCTGTACCTTCTGAGTTTTGGACTATGTGAATGTATCACCCTTTCAAAAAGTGAACAAAAGATTAACTTTCCCCTTCCTATCTGTGCCTCCATCCCCAGCAAGAAAAATGGGCTTAGAGAATCAGATAGACCTGGATGTTCAAATCCCAGCTCTGCCTAAGTGATCTTAGACAAGCACTTAACCTTAAATACTCCATGTTTTTTCATTGACACAATAGAGGTAATTATAGTAACTGTCTCCTGTGGTGGTTGTGAGGATTAAATGGGATTGCTAGCACGGTACCTGGTCAAGCACTCCATAAAGGTTCAAACAGTGGTAATAATAACAGATAACAATAGCAATTTTATCTGATCTCTCTGGGCCTCTGTTAGCCAGCTGTAAATTCGATCTCTTCCCCTGTCCCTTCCAACCTAGACTGAGTTCTTTTAAAAACCAGACCATGGGCTTGGAAATGCCTTGATCTTTACTGACTGAGTTGTATATTAAGCCTAGCCCTAGCCCTTTTAAGGGGCACTGTGTGGAATGGCCCTGGGTCCCCAGATCGAAACTTCTCACTCTTCGCCATCCAGTTCTCAAGCCGCAGTAAAGCTCTTATCGAGTGGCAGTTAGAGCAGTCCACACAGGAGAAGTCATGGCTGAAAGCACACCTGACACGGGTGAGGTTTTGCAGAGGGAGGGATGTGGAAGAAAGATGACCCTAGGTGTCCAGGAGCAGGTGAGGACCAGTGACAGCCCTTCCTAACTTTTGTGCCCATTCTTGCAGTTGAAAGAGTCACTTAAACAAGTCCAGCTAGAGAGAGATGAATATGCTCAACATATAAAAGGAGAGAGGGCCCAGTGGCAGCAGAGGATGAGGAAAATGTCGCAGGAGGTGAGATCTGACCCTTCAGCTCCCCACCTTAGATAGGTCACTGGATCTTTCTGGGCATCTGTAAAATGGGAATAGTACAGCCAGAGGTGGTCATGGGTCTGGGCTTTGTGGAGGTGGGGACAGAGAGGGAGATGGTAACCTGTCCAGCCACCAGCCCCTCTCTCCAGGGCCCTTTTCCCATGTGATTTGGGCAGGTTTGCACATTGAGGAAGGAGAAGAAGCATGATACGCGTCAGCTAGAGAAGCTGGAGAGGAGCTTGTCCAAACTCAAAAAGCAGCTGGGTAAGCTGGGGCTGGTGTGACCTGGGAGCAGGACTGGTATCAGAGGGCTGTGGGGGTGGCTTAGAATGCCCCAGGGAGGTGGGCGGATGGAAGGGCTTTGAGGCAGAGGGAAAGAGGTCTGTACCAGGAGACAGCAAGTCTTATCATCTCCATGAGCCTCAGTGTCCCCATCAGCAAAGAGGGCCCATTGTCAGCCACCCACAGTGCTATCTGAAAGTGGCTTGGAAGATTGGCTACCATCTAGGTGCAAGGAATCATCAGCAGTGAGGCCAAGTTTGGGGAGCCTGAGAGGAGCTGTGCACCAAGAGGAGGGTTTTTTTTGGTTTTTGTTTTTTGAGAATCCAGAGGCCCTTAGTGTCTGCTTCCCTTCTCAGCTGAACCCCTGTCCCCAGAGGCCCCAGCAGTTCCCTCTGAGGTGGAGCTGCAGCACCTGAGGAAGGAACTGGAAAGAGTGGCAGGAGAACTCCAGGCCCAGATTGAAAACAATCAGCGCATAAGTCTCCTGAACCAGGGGCAAAAGGAGAGGCTTCGGGAGAAGGAGGAGAGGCTTCAGCAGCTGGCCAAGCCACAGAGTGGCTTCAAGGAGCTAGTGCATTGTCCCACCTGGGGAGCCTGCCCTCCTCCCTAGCCCTCCAGGCCTTTGTTTCCCCACCTGTAAAATGGGGCAGTGTAGCCCTCATATGAAATGTTACTTCTAAAGGCACCTGTGAGCCGGAGTCCTGGTCTGGTGGCTGTGGGAGAGAAGGGATGATTTTTCTAACCTGCCTCCACCCTTCCCGGTGCCATGGGAGGCAGACAACAAGTTTGCAGTGGGTGTCTGCTGATTGCTTCTCTCTGTCCAGATCAATGAGAACAAGAGCACACTGCAGTTGGAGCAGCAAGTAAAGGAGCTGCAGGAGAAGCTGGGCGAGGTGAAGGAGATGGTAACTCCATCCAAGAAGAGCTGGGAGGCAGGCACCAGCCTCTGGGGAGGAGAGGTACCAGGCCAGAGGCAGCTCCAGCCTCGGGGCACGTGACCCCAGCACCCTCCAGGGCAGTCTTGTGACTGTTTCTTGCTTCCTGCCTTCTGACTTTTAGAGGTGGGTAGCCCTGGGCTCCTTCCAGGTCTGAACATCATCATCCCAGCTAGAGGCATGGAGACTCCCAATCATAGGGGAAGAGACAGTGGTATAAGAGGCTCCTTATGCCAGGCATGGTGGCTTATGACTACAATCCCAGCATTTTAGGAGGCTGAGGCAGGAGAATCACTTGAGGTCGGGAGTCTGAGATCAGCCTGGCCAACATGGTAAAACCTCATCTCTACTAAAATTACAACAACAACAACAAAAATTAGCCAGGCATGGTCACGCATGCCTGTAATCCCACCTACTCAGGAGGCTGAGGCATGAGAATCGCTTAAGCCCAAAAGGGGGAGGTTGCAGTGAGCGGAGATTGCACTACTGCACTCCAGCCTGGGCCACAGAGTGACACTCTGTCTCAAAACAAAACAAAATGGCTCCTTAGATTAAAACTGGGTTCCAGCCTCGGTTCCACTGGTCACCATTCAAGTACTTTGCATCTGTAAGTCTCTGTTTCTTTAACTTCAAAAGGAAGTCAGCATTTTCCTTACAGAGGTGCTGAGGATTAAATGAAATAATACATGGAAAGCATTAGGCATGCAGCATACTTTGCAGATGGTGGTTGGCTCCCACTGCTTTTCCACCAGTCTGTGGCCTAGTTTAAATGGTGAGAAAAGGGTATGAGACTTGAGGCTGGGGAAGGAGGCATGGGGTTCTAGGAAAGGGAGGAAGTCACTTAGGCCTTGTGGAGCAAGGGGCCAGGGGCCTGGGCAGGCGACAGAGCCCCACAGTGACCTCGCTACCCTATTAATGGGCCCAGAATCTGGAAGCCAGCCACCATGTGCCCTCACATCCAGGGTCTTCCTGCAGGTGGAGCTGAAGAGCCAAGAGGCTCAGGGTCTGCAGCAGCAGCCAGAACATTACCTGGGTCACCTGCAGCAGTACTTGACCACCTATCAGCAGCAGGTGGCCGCCTATCAGCAGCTGACCTCTGAGAAGGAGGCGTGCACAGGCAGTTAGTTAGTCTGCGTGCAGCAGACCCAGCTAATGAACCACCTGCAGCAGCAGGAAGCTTGAGGCAAAGTGGTGGCTGAGATGGCCTACCAAGAGTTGCAGGAGACCCAGGGGACGGAGCTGCTGAGGACGGGGCCATGAGGGGGATGACCTGGCAAACTCCATGCCTTCTCACTCTTTCCTGGCCCCTTAGGAGCGCCTGGAAGCTGCCAGCCAGCAGAACCAGCAGCTACGGGCCCAGTTGAGCCTCATGGCTCTCCCTGGGGAAGGTACGGGACACCGCTCAGAAGAAGAGGAGAGAGCCACAGGAGGAAGGGGGGACTGTTAGCAGCATAAGATTGAGGAGTTGGAAGAGACCTTTAGAACAGCTGGTCATTATGCCGACCGGGTGCCTGCACTAAGTTCGGCATCAATATGGTGACCTCCTGGGAGCAGGGGGCCACCAAGTCGCCTAAGGATGGCTGAACTGGCCCAGGTCAGAAAGGGAGCAGGTCAGAACTCCCGCACCGACTCGTAGTGGAACTGTGCCTGGGCGGTATAGTAAGATCTTGGTTCTTAAAAATAAAGAACAGCAGCTCATTCCTCTCTGGGGAGGGGCTGGCTCAGGGTTACACAGTGAGGGGGAGGCAGAGGTGGGCCCACAGTACCTCCGTTGTTGGGTTGTCTGAGGACCCCTCTGGCCACCTCCCACAGGAGATGGAGGAGAATATCTGGACAGTGAGGAGGAGGAGGCACCTCGGCCCATGCCCAGCGTCTCAGAGGACCTGGAGAGCTGGGAGGCCATGGTGAGCCTGACTCCCCCTGTACCCATTTTGCCACCTTCCTCTTTGGTCCCTCCAAGACCCCTTTATGATCTTAGTTTCCCTGCCTTCTGATTTCTCTGGACCCTCACCGCTTCTGGGAGCCAGTGGTCAGACACCATTTCACCTGTGACCAACAGGTGCACACTCTGAGGTCCCAAGGGAAGGGGCTGCACTCCACCTCTCTGCCCCATTTGTTCTCTGTATGCCCCTACAAGAATGCTCACATCTTGCCCTCAGGTGGCATTTTTCAAGTTCGCTGGAGCCAGTACCCAGGAGGAGCAGGCACAGTTATGAGAGCAGGTGAAAGAGCAGAGGGTGTGCTGCCAGTGCCTGGCTAACCCGGTGGCCTTGGCCCAGAAGGAGCCAGAGGCAGCAGTCCCAGCCCAAGGGACTGGGGATAAGTCTGTGAGTGGCGGGACCCACCGGGCCCTGCAGGAAGTCATGGAGAAGCTGGACGTGAGTGAGTCCTGGCATGGGCCAAGAAGGGCATGGGTGTGGCAGGTCGCTGCTGAGATGTGACCCCATTATTTTGGCTCCAGAGCGGCTTTATGGACCTCCTGGAGGAGAAGGCGGACCTGAGTGAGCTGGTGGAGAAACAAGAACTTCAATTCATCCAGTACTGGAGAGAGAGATGCCATCAGTGAGTGGGAGGCCAGGGCACAGCAGGGGGAGCTGCAGGGCCCTCGGAGGGGCCCCAGGGTCTGAGCCCTGTCCTCCCGCAGGAAAGCTCATCACCTCATAACAGAGCCAGGGGGTAGTGTCAAAGATGCGGCACCGGGAGAAGGACATCATCAGGCTGGCCCAGGACAGGGAGGAGATGAACGTAGGGTGTGCAACATCTTCTGCGTGGGTGGGGGTGGGGGTCGGTGTGAGGGTGGGCGCCGGCAGCAGCGTGACAGCTGAGCACCCCTCCCTCCAGGTGAAGCTGTGGAGCTGCAGGAGATGGTGTTGCGGCTTGTGACGACTACAACAAGGGGCACAGCAAATTCCTGGCCACTGCCCAGAACCCTGCTGATGAGCCCGGTCCAGGAGCCCAGCCCCCCAGGAGCTTGGGGCTGCCGACAAGCATGGTGGTGAGTAGAGCCCTCAGGCAGGGTGGGCAGGCAGGAGCAGGGGGAGCTCGCACTGCACTCAGATCCCCCCCTCCCTCTCTCCAAAGATCTTTGTGAGGTGAGCCTCACAGGGTGGAGCCTGCGCAAGGAGAGGCCAGGGAGGGTGCTCCCCACGACAACCCTACTGCACAGCTAATCATGCAGGACTACCAGGAGCCCCTAGGCTTGGGCAGCAACCCCTGTGTGCCATTCTTTTGCTGGGCTTGACTGCTGAGGAGAAGGAGATAAACATCACTATCATCAAAGAGCTGGTCAAGAAATTTTTTAAAAAGAAACCAAGTTATGGGGTTAATCTCCTACACAATGCATTTACTTCATTTGAATGTTAGAGCCACTCATGATTATTTGCGTTTCTAATTTATAGTTTAAGTTTATTTGTAAAAAGTTAAAAGAGAGTAGGTCTCTGTGGCTTTCACTGACGTTCGCTCTGGCATCCTTTAGCATTTTTCTTTTTTAATTTCATAATTGTAGGTAATTAGCATGCATATCGAGTTTGCCCTTACGCGGTAGGAGCTCAAACACACAAAGACCCACTATTTGCACAAAACTATTCTCGCTGGTTTGGAATAGGCTGTCATGCTTTTTAAATGTTATTGCAGCACGTATATGCATTACAGAATTCAGATAAAATTTGCTTATGTTCTGCTATTGTTTGATCTAATCTTAATCACAGTGAGCTCTTCGTTAGCTCAATATGTGGTTTGCCCTGTTTATTACTTTGTAATATGCCACTATGAGTACTGACATTTAGAGTTGTTTAAAGGCCAAGAACTGGAAACAGCCTTTTCCCCATTTTCTGTGTACTGATGATGGGAGTAATAACACTTTGGAGGAGCTTTTTAAATCTCACAGAAGAGGAAAGTGGCCTGCTCTGGCAGTATGTGCAGGATACAGTGTGTTTCATTTGTTCCGGTGCCAAGAATTAGCGCTGTACTATGGTAGTTCCCTTAGGATTTGTATGTGCTCTGGGCTCATGAAGATATGGCATCATGAGCTGCAGCAGTTGTACTCTTTTTCGATGACTTAAAAAGGGATTATTTCTGAGGAATGACAGGCTCCCATATTAACTGTGGATGTGGAAAACCTTTCCTAGCTTAGAGCATTTGTATCTATAATACGTTTTAAAGTCAGAGTTCATGTTACCTGTTTTAATCACATGACTACATGTCCCAGTATACAAAAGGGCACTGGTTGGCATTTTTCTTAATGTATGTAGTAAAGATCACAATAAATCCTTTATGAGTTTAAATGTCCCTGGAAGAGGCATACAGGCTCTAGTCAAGAATGAATTAGCATGAAAAAAAGCTGTGTGACACCTGGCATTCCTCTCTGTTCAAGGAGCTTCTTTGTGGCTTGAAGATTGATTTTACCATCTAGACCTCTCTGGCTAATACCTATTCTTCAACCACCTTGGTTACTCTGACATAGGAATTTACTTCCTTTCCTTGAATGGAAAACACTTTAAAAAATAATAACAAACATTATTATAAACTAATATATGTGAGAGTACTTAGTTTAAACAAAAAGGAGTTTTAGTAGACAGTATTACACTATCTTTGAAAATCAAGGAGAAGTTTATGCAACTTAAAATGTTTACAAACTGCAGTACAATCTACTGTTTGTGAATGTCAATGTATTATCAGGAAATGTGTCTATACAATCACAGAGTTATGTTTCCTCACAAATTTCTTTACGAAGAGTGAAATATGTTTTTGTACCTCTCGGTTTCAGTTAGGGACATATTTTGTGCAATATTTATGCGATTGTGCCTATGCATGATGAATTAATGAATGTCAGTGATACATTGCCTAAATCATAACTTGATGATGCTTGGGAAAGAATCAACAGTTAAAACTTCATGAAGTTCTAATGTCTGTGTTCCAAAACACATCACATTATTAGGATGTAGGAAGATATGTATGTGTGCGCCTTGGGGTGGGGATTTCTAGTTACTAAACCATCTCCATTTTTAGCATTTGGCATCCTCATGATACTTTTATAAATATGACATTAACAGGAAAGCAACAATACGATTTTCCCGATGGAATAACAGATTTGCCTGCATTCACTGAAAGAGTGCAAATATTGGGTCCTTGTGACTTCAACTGACTCTTCCAAATTGTATGAATATATCAATATATTAGATAAAACCAGTTTCAGAATGATAAAGAAAAAATGTTAGACCAAATAATGTGGCTAATTAACAGTGGTACGATTTCTAGCCCATGGGTTTAAAATGAACTTAAAGTCCTGTTCTTGCCTTTTATTTTTCTGAACTTGCTGCTTTTGCATTCTTTGAGTTCAGTTTAAAGACAGTTAGTTACTTTAAGTAACTGTCGGACCACTGTTAATTAGCCACATGATTTGGTCTAATGTTTTTTTCTTTATCATTCTGAAACTGGGTTTATCTAATACATTGATAAATTATTTCAAAGGTAGTTTATCATTGAAACCACTTCACTTTTACCCTGATAAATATCAGTGACTAGGAATGACCCTCGGATAGCGTTTAGCATCTGTAACCAATCTGACAATAATGTGTTCATCAGGTGCCTATGGATTAAATCACACACTAGCACATTTAAGCTGAATGTCAGTCTGGAAAATAAATTTACTATATTAACTGAAACACCACTGTTTGTGTAGGTATTTGTCATATATTTAAGAAAAGCTAAAAAGAATGGAAATTATATGACAATAACTTAAGTCTTTCTTTAAAGTGCATGCAGTCTTTTGCGATACTTCATTCAGCCAAGCATTTGTGCTTTTGCTCGTTCAGTATAAGGCAGCATTCAATTTGCTTAGAAGGCAACATTGGAAGGTTAGAGTTCATCAGAGACAGAATTTTAAAATGTGAGTTCAACTGAATAAATTTGAATTTCTGTAGGAAGAATCAAAACACCTATTTAAAGATTGCAATATATAATAATCATTTTAAAAGTATTTGATTAAACCTGATAGGTTTTCCAAACATGAAAAAAAATCAGCTCTAAAACCAAAGCTGATTTTTAGAAAATTTGAAAATGTAAATCAGCCCTATCCATAATATAGTTCCTCTAAAACTTTATCTTAGTCATTTTAAAATAATATAATTATTAAAAAAAATATAACTGCTATCTTAATGTTCTGAAATAAGCTAAAACATTTTAAAATATGAATACTGTAGTTTAAAAGAAAGAAACGATGGGAAGGAAAAGTAGAGAAAGAAATGCCAATTCCAGTTCAAAGCTTCATTTGCCAAGTTTTCTTAGAATGAATTTTACCAATTTAAGAATTCTTGTAAATAGAATGTATAATGGAAATACTGAAATACTTTTGCCTAAAGTGGCATTATTGACTGCTGGTGTGATGCTACTGTAATGTAATAAATTATTAAATTGTTGCAAAGTGCTGTTTTTGCCTTAAAACTTTATTTTGCATGTCTTGAAAACTATATTATTAAAGGTATTAATACTGTGCAAATGCTGGGCATGCTTGGCATGAGATAATCTGTTTCATTTTTGTAAAACTGTAATATAACTATGCAAGTGTTTATTAAAAGAACCCAAAATAAAAAGTTATGGGATTAAAAAAGTTACAGGGTGAAAAAGTTATGGGATAAAAAATGTAAAAAAGTTGTGGCAAAAAAAACTTGTGGCAAAAAAGTAGAAAAAAGTTTCATGAAAAGTTACCAAAAAAAGTTATGAAAAAGAAGTTATGGGATTTAAAAAAAAAGTCATGGGATAAAAATAAAAGTTAAAAGCAGGCTCCTGTCAGCAAAGCCTGGAGAAGTGGGGCTGGAGTCTCCACCGCCACCATGTCCCTACCACCCCTTCCCAATCACCCCTTTACAATTAGGGTAGCAAGACAAGACCTCTGTCTAATGGGGAAAGACAAACAGACCCTTTGCCACCCTGACCAGGGCTGAGTCCTTAAATTTCTGGATGATGATGATTGTCATTTAAGAGCCAGAGGCTGGTGGAGTTGGTTTGTTTGGAGAAGGCCTGATGGCCTCCTTACTCTCACCATAGCAACTTTTCCCTCAGGGGAGCTCCCATCTTCTTATTCAGAGAGTTTGCTGAGGCAGGACAGTGGGGCTAACTGTGGACCAGGTGAGGGCATGGGCTGCTGGGGTAGCCCCCCTTCCCCGGTGTACATATTGTTTCTGTGTAACGTTTTGTATATTCCAGAGGATAGGGCCACCCCTGTATCGTACCTACCGGTGGTTGGAGCTGGCACATGGGGAGGAGGTTCTAATAATTATTTGTGGCTGGGAAACTTATTTATTGCTAGCATAGGACAGAGGAAGGAGGCGGGGTTGGGGTTGTGGCTCCCTGGTGATGCGACTCCTGTTTATTTTGGAATAAATGGATTTAGCCATACTGCTCAGCCTGGTGTGTTCCCGTTTCCCTCACTGCGTCCTGGAGTTTGTGCCATCAAACAAAGAGCCCCAGAGTGTCTTGAGCATGTCCAGCTAGTTTGTTGGGGACCTTCCAGGCCTGTTAGCAGTATGCTGCCTGGTGGCGCCTGGGGGATTCCACGGGGACTGCCATGGCACCTATGGGGCGCAGTCCGGCCCTGACAGCCAACAGGCCTAGAAGCCTGATCTAGCAGTGGCAGGGAAGATAGGTACCAGCACCTAAGGGAACTGACTTCCACCCACCCCAGGCGTCTTCTCTTCCGTCCCCTTGCCTCCGTCTCCTGTCTGCACCTGATGGCCTGTTCTGTGTGTCGCTCCAGAGTGCCGGCTGCCCTGCAGACTCCCTCTAGGCTGAGTTCATGGCCCTGCCCCCTGGTGGCCAGAGCCGGCTTCACAGGATAAGAGCCAGCTAACTTCCACAGGCTTTCGAGGAAAAGTGTCCCTTGGAAAGGGTGTGGTCTTTTCACCGCTCCCAACAGCACCCTAGAAATGGCTTGGCCTTTCCCCTCCCCTGAGCTCCACAGAGAACACAGCCAGCAGAGGACACATTTCCCCGCCATCCAGAAATGGGTTTGATTCTCAGCCAAGGGACAGCAGGACTGGTAGAGACTGTCAGGCCACACAGCTGCCTGCACAGCGCTCCCATGCTTGGTGGGGGATGGGAGGGATGGCAGGGGCTGGCTCTCCGTAGGCCGGGCATGACAGGGAGGCTCACTGGAGGTGTTTCACTCTGGAGGGGCAATGTCAGGGGATAGCTTTCTCTTGTTGGGCCACAAGACTCCAAAAGGACAGCACGGTGATTGATTCCCAGCGCTAGAGGTGAGGCGGTCAGCCACGTGTACCTACATGTGTACATGTATATATATATGGGTATTTATAGATATTTATAGAACAGGGCAAGGGCATGCCACAGAGGGGGGCACAAGTTTTCAGCAACGGCCACACCTGGATGTGTCAGCTCACCACTACAACAGACTAAGTCACAGATGAAGAGGGCTGGCTTTGGGGCTGAGGGAGCTACTGTCAAGTCGCAGAACGGCTGCCCAGGCAGGCTTGGAAAGGGAGGTCTCTGAGAAGAGGAGGACTCTATTTAGAGGTCAAAGTGGGGCCTGAGGCTCTCAGGACATGATGGACTTGCCTAACCCAATCGGCTGGCAGTTGGAGAGAAAGCAGAGAGAAAACAGGAGAGAGAAAAGTGAGCAGAGAGCTGGTGAGGCAAGTGCCACAGCAGGTGTGCCACAGCAGCTGTGAGAGGGCCAGGGAGGGGAGGGTGCAGGTGCAGGTGTGTCAAGATTCCTGGAAAAGAGGGGCTGGAAGGGAAATGGGAGGAAGACAGAGGGAGGAGCCGGAGCTTCACAGGTAGTTCCTGGGGGCTGTTGTAGCCCTCCCCAACCCACACACACTGGCCTCTTCCACAATACCAAGGCAGTGCACCCACTGTTAAGACCAATGCTCGGCCACCCTAGGGCTTCCCTCTTATCTGGTCACCCTGTCTTCCAAACCACTGGTCCAGGGCCACCTCTCACCTTTGGGAGCCCAATGCAACAGCCACCAGGCCTGATAGGGAAAGGACACTGCTTGAACCAGGATGATGAAGCTAAAAGGGATGGATGGCTGGAGTGATTGCTGGAGCCCCCTCTGGGCAGTCAGAAAGCCCTGGATCCTCTGAAGGGACCCTGGGGGAAGCAAGGAGGGCAGGCAGCTGGATGCCACTGGCTATAGACTTAGAAGTCTAAGAGGGGAGCCTCAGCTTGTTGGGGGTTGCAGGTCGCATAGGTGAGGCTGGGCCCTTCCTGCTGGGAAAATCAGAAGAGGGAGAGTCCATGGCAGGGGAGGTGGGTGGGCTTGCTTGGAGGAGCTCAGCCAGGCCAGCAGGCACTGTGGTCCCCTTGGCTGAATAGCAGAGGCAACCTCTAGGAGCAACAGGCCAAGGTGCGTGAGCCTGCTGGCCAGTGATAGTGCTTCAGCGGGGGCTAGGGACCCTGCCTTCAGTTACACGCTAGCAACTATGATGGTACCTGGGAGGGAGGGAAGGGGCCTGTGTGTCCCTGCCTGGCCTGTGAGGTGTGTTGTAGGTTGACCGTGTGTATGGGACTCACGAGGTTTTATCCTAGATCACCACTGGATTGCCAACAGATAGAGGATGTGGGACCCTGACTCTTACCCCTGCTGTGCAGTGGATTGGGCTCTCAACACTCCCAGGCTGGGAGCTGGATGCCCTGCCCTGGCAGCATGACTCAGACTTCACAGCAGGTATGGCAGGTCTAGGATGACATTCCTAGGCCTCTGGCTGCCTCAGACTACAGCCCCACACACAGCCTCCTCCAAGTTCTCAGCCCTTACACCATAAACCATGAGCTCTCTGATGGCTCCAGAGAGCACCCACATCTGCCAGCTTGGGCACCGAGCCTGTTCCAAGAGGCCCCAGGCTCAGCCATGAGGGCTGGGGGGCTTTGGGGCCATGGGGGCCAGCCCTGGTACCTGCGTCTGGCAAGGACACTCTGCACCTGAAGTCAGGAGTTGTCCATGGGCCCCCATGGGCGTGCTGACGATGGTCGTGTTGATGTCGCCAATGATGCTGAGCACCTCCTTCAGCACGTGGTGCCTGCGCAGCATCTTGTCGTGCTGCTGTGCCTGCTCTGCCGACTCCTCCATCAGCGTGTTCTGGTTCCCACATGAGTACAGGTTGGACAGCAGCTCTGAGAAGATGAACTCCTTGGTCTGAGAGTGGACAAAGAGAGAAGGAGGTTGGGACCTGATGCCTGTGCTGCCCTGGCCTCAGACTTGGAGCCCTGAGTATGGCTTTTCAGATGTGGCTTCTACACCATTTAGACTCAAAGATCTGCCTCCCTACTGCCCTTTTCTCACTCAGATAGGGACACTGAGGTCCAGAGGAAAAGTCACATGCCCAAGGTCACAGATCTGGGAGGGGACCCAGGACCTATCATGCCACCAGGATACCTATCTACTCAGTTTAAAAAAAAATTTTTTTGGAGATAGGATCTTGCTCTGTCGCTAGGCTGGAGTACAGTGGGCAAGATCACTGCTCACTACAGCCTCAACCTCTTGGGCTCAAAGTGATCTTCCAATGTCAGCCTGTCGAGTAGCTAGGACTATAGGCACACGCCACCACCAAGCCCAGCTATTTTTAAAATTTTTGTGTAGAGACCAGGTCCCACTATGTTGCCCAGGCTGGTCTCAAACTCCTGGGCTCAAGCTATCCTCCTGCCTTGGCCTCCCAAAGTGCTGGGATTACAGGCATGGGCCACTATCCTCAGTCCCAAGTTATATTTCTATGAGACAGCTCTGGTCTGGACCGTGCCTCCCTCCCTGGACCTGGTCCCATAGGGCTGGTTGGCATCTCCCCGAGGCCAACATGGCCACCTGCCTCCCCAGTTCCACAGGAGCCCCCTGCCCCCATGAGGCGGTGCAAGCATGTTGTTGCTCGTGACATGCATGATGGTCTTGGGCATGATACCAACTGTGAGGTCCCACACGGTCTTGTTGACAATGGCCACGTAGGAGTCCACCAGGTTCTGGGTGGTTTCCATTTGCCACTCCAGCTGTGGGTCCATGGAGTGCATGAAGCTGTCGGAGCCATTCTCCTCAGCCTTGCTGTCCTGTCATGGAGAACACAAGGGCATCAGGGTGGCCAGGTCATGCAGCCAGGCTCCAGGAATCCCTAGGATCTCAGCCCCTCTAAGGATACCTGGAACATTGAGGCACAGAGAGAAGCAACTGGCCTGAAAACACAACCAGCTCCCCACACGCAGTCCTATCACACATGATATAAAACAAGAGACTTGGTATAATAAAAAGGCCCCAAGACATCAGCCATGGAAAGGTCATCTCAAGTACTTTTAACCACAAATATTGACCAGCTGTAGGGTGTAAACTCATGGATTAATGATTTCCAGTGTAAATGTGCTAAGAATTCTACACTCTGGACATTCAGTCCCACTAGAGATATATAATCTTGAGGTTTAATGAAAGAAAAAATAACAACAAACCTTTTAGATACACATAGCTCCAAAAATAGATAGCTACTCCAAGAATTCATAGATCAAGAAGTTGACATGAGGTATAATTTCTACACAAGACTTTCAGATTAAGATCTGTGATTAGGGTTTACATTTTATTAACTGTCTCTTGCTTTTATTGCTTCCATTTTTTCCTTTTGCGGATCAAGGTATTAGATTGTAAAGTGACTGCCATAGTCCTTTTTGCCCTTCTCTCAGCTGTCTCCTTTCCCATAAACTATGACTGCCCTAATTCACCTATCTCAAACATTGTAATGACTGCCAATTTTCCCAACTAAAAGATTTGCCAGCCAGCCTCGGACCCCTCTAATAAGACCTCGTAACATGTCTGTGTGTCTTAACTGAATGCTAGATGCCCAACCATTCACTGCAGAAGGAATCTGAAATTTTCAAAAAGCTTCAAAGGAATTCAAGGAATATCAGGGGTCAAAAAGAGACATTGGACTATTCTCCTGGTTAGATCTAGGCCAACTAGAAAACTGGATACCAATTGGATTACAAAATTTTTAATTATATTTTCAATTGTCCTCATACTTCTTGAGTTCCTCCGCTGTCTGATATTCAGCTGCTTGAATGTTTTTATGAGCTATTATCTCAAGCCAATATCCAGTATGGCATCAAGAAGATACTAATGTCTCCATGGTCAACCTGAGTTCTCTTGGATCTGCATTTGACCACAACAGCGAAGTGAGGAATTATACTGAGAGAAATAGGAAATAGCTTAGCTAAGTTGCAGATACAAAGGAAGCACACCAGTGGCCAGTTCTAAACATGAACATGCCACCTACCTACTCTACAGCTGAAATCACAAGATTTCTTAGACAAATCATGAGTAACTGAAATTGCCTTCTCTGTTAATCATGCAGTCTGCTCAGGTACAACTTGATAGTTTTCAGCCAATCAGCACACCAATGGGCAAAACAAAACATCTCACTGTTCCATTGACTAGGGTTTTTCCTTCTTGCTTATTTGGTGATAAATCTATATAGGACTGGTGTCCCTCATATATTAATAAATATCAACTGTGCTTTAAACAAAACTAAATGTCTCTGAGACACTCTTTGACAATGGTTATGACAACATCAAAGACAGGGAATAAAACCAAGGAAGTTAGCCTGGAAGAAGGTTACTGTTTGGAACATGCAGTTTGTGGTGCTTGTAGGTTGCATGGGAGATAAGCAATTAATTAAAAGGAAAGATGAGCCAGGTGCAGTGGCTCATGCCTGTAATCCCAGCACTTTGGGAGGCCAGAACAGGTGGATCCCTTGAGCCCAGGAGTTCGAGACTGGCCTGTGCAACATGGGGAAACTCCATCTCTACTAACAAAATACAAAAATTAGCCCAGCATGGTCACACACACCTGTAATCCCAGTTACTTGGGAGGTTGAGGCACAAGAATCGCTTGAACCTGAGAGGTGGAGGTTGCAGTGAGCTGGGAACCAGTCTCGAAAAAATAAAAAGGAAAGATGGGGGCTGGAGGAGTAACGAGGAGTTATCAGCACAAAGGTGGTATGGAAGGTTTTGTAGTGTATTACCCAGGAGTTTATAAAGGAAGAAGATGGATTACCACCAGCCTGTCTATACCACCATCTGAGGTTGGTCTGCAGAAGACTGGGTAGAACTATCAGACAGGAAGGTGGAAAACCTGTCCACAGAGATGTCTATGTCACAAGAGTGGAGAGTGTGTAAATGTCAGGAGGTATAAACACCTTTGTTTTATCAACCCAAAGTGCCATTGATTTAAAGACACCTCTATTTGAGAAATGTTGAAAACTGTATGTCTTAGAATTGATCAAATACACCAGAATGTGAGCTGACAAGAAAGCATCGGACTTAAAATTTAGGAAGTCACTGGTGATTTTACTTGGAGAAATCCATTTCAGTAGATTGGCAAGTGCAGCACTAGATGGCTGTGAGTTGGACAAAGAGGAGTCGTGGCATTGTATGCAGCAGAGATGCACGGATGGTGTGCAGACCAGTATTGCAAAAAATTGTGGTGATGGGAAGATGTGATAAAGCTCAAGATGAGGTATGATTTAAAGGAAGGTAATTTTTGTATGAGGACAACTTGAGCCTTTGTCAAGGCTAAGGAGAAGAAGCTGATGGAGAGACTAAAGGAGTATATGAGGCGCTGTGGAAATAGATTAGTGGAGGGGGCATAGATATGAAATTAGTCAGGAGTGGCCTTAAGTGTAACTTTTTTACTTATTATGTGACATTGGACATCTCACCTCTGTGAGCTCAGGAGGCTCACAATCTTCTGAGCTTTGGTCTCCTCAATTGTGAAAGTGAGTTAATCATTTCCCTACCTTATGGAGTTGTTGTTTGTATTAAGTAATTTATCCACATAAAGTTCTTGGAACTGTGGTCAGGACATAGTACATACTCAATAAATGGGATCTACTATTATCAGACTATGAGAGACAGCATAATTGATTAGCCAAGTCCAGGTGGGAAGGGATGGGATCAAGCTCACAGGTTGAAGAATTCACCCTGAAAAGGAAGAGAGATCCCTCTGTGGTGGTTGGAAAAGATGTCCACAGATTCTTTGCTATCCCTTCCTTCAAAAAATAGGATCTAATTCCTCTCTTCTTGAGTGCAAGGGATGCT
Organism: Nomascus leucogenys; assembly: GCF_006542625.1. Lineage (NCBI taxonomy): Eukaryota > Metazoa > Chordata > Mammalia > Primates > Hylobatidae > Nomascus > Nomascus leucogenys. The sequence goes on from NC_044397.1 coordinate 74,659,102, forward strand.
TAGTGAATTACCTCTAAATAATAGAATGTGGTTGAAATGACAATACTCAGCTTTTGAGAGTAAGTTGTAAAAGGCATGTGACTTACTCCATGCTTCTTCTCTTGGATCACACAATCTGGAGGAAGCCGGCTGACTTTTCACTTGAACACTCAAGCACTCTCTGGGGAGGTGCCGGGCAGTGAGGGACTGAGGCCTCCTGCCAACAGCCATGTGAGTGCACCATCTTGGAAATGAAGCCTCCACTCCTAGTCTAGCTTTCAGATGACTGTAGCCCCAGCTGATATCTTGTCTGCAACCTCATGAAAGACTCTGTGCTAGAACCACTTAGCTAGGCAACCTCCAAATTCCTGACTCACAGAAACTATGAGATAACACATATTTGTTCTTTTAAGCTGCTAAGTTTTGGGGTAATTTGTTACAAAGAGTAACTAATATATACCCATTTTCTCTGAGGCAGAAGGAAATCAGAGAATGACAGGTGAAAGATGAAAAGATAGAAAGGAGAAAAGACAAATGCTTCTGTAACATTAAAATATGAGGTATGTTGTCTGCTGACAATGAGGTGGCTTGGCAAGACTGGTAAGGGATTGGAACAGCCAGGCAGAAAACAGGAAAGGGAATTAACTTGGAACATAAATAAGATTGAGCCTACCTACCTTTATGCTAAACCCAGCTACAGAAATCATTTTGCTAATGGAACCAGATCAGACTCCACATAATTAGTCTTTATCTCAGTTGTGAAATTCAGAGGCTGGGGGCCTCTCTGAGCCTACCCCAGTGACCATCTTTGTGGGCAAACTGCTGATGAGTGAGTTTAGGGATGAGGATGGCTCAGGCTTATCTTGAAAAGTACTCCCTGATGTCAAAATGATTTGCAACAGCTACATCAAGTCTAGCACATTATTTATGAAGAGGGATAGACTGTCAGAGAGAAGTATTGTAAGAGAATAATCAACAAGCCTTATGTATTCTGCAGCAAACATATTGCAGTAACAGGAAAATCCACTGTCTTTCAAATGACTCAAGTTTGCATTATTCCTTCCTTTTTGGACCATCTCTCTCTCTCTCTCCTTCTGTCTCTCACTTTCTTTCTCTCTCCCTTCCGCCCTGCCTCTCTCCACTCTGGTTGCTAGCAACAGAGCCCTGGGAATTCTCTATGATGTAGCCAGCCAACAGTTTTTAGGGTGGTTCTCCAGCACATAAAAGGGACCAGGCCAGGACTGTCATCTCCTAAAGTTAATTTAAAGAAACTAAGCCCTAGTTTCTGTAAACCCCACAGGTCAACCAGGAATTGAGTCACTGCATCTCCCTGCAGAATGACAAATCGTGCTCTCCTTAGTAGCTTATCTTTACACCAATTCTGTTTGCAAATTGGGGAACTGAAACATCACTGTAAAATTGGTGCCTTTTGTACCTTACACAATAGGGCTCATTCATTCATTCACCCTTTCACTCACTCAGCTGTTTATTTAGCAACTGATTATTGAGTGCCTCCTCCATGAGGGGACAGGCATGTACTAATTTCGGGAATAAAGAGATGCATATTGTGCTCCTAAGGAGAAGCAAAATGGCCTGGCACATAGTAAGCACTCAATAAATATATATTGAATAAATAATAATTCCTGCTCTTTCTGGGCATCATAGTCTAGTAGGGGGAAGAGGCATGTAAGCAAATAAAGTTGTTTTAGTACAATAGTAAAGGAATCGATCAAGTACTATACATGTAGAATACCATATCTACCTGGAAGTTAGGGATGATTTGATAGAAGAGGTAACAGTTTCTTGATGTTGAAGAACAAATATGAGTTTTCCAGGAATGGAAAGTAGGAAAGGTCTTTGCAGGCAGACCAAAATTATTATACTCATAGGTCTTATTGTCTACAGGATTGGTTTTGTCACTCCTGTCTAATCCTAACTCGCAAATTTAAATATTTATCAATATTTCCCTGGATTTTAATTGTTTTTGTGTTTGTTTCCAAGACAGTGATAGGTGGTCAAAGTTAGATGCAAAATAACTCTACAAAAGAGATTATTTTTTACAAAGTAGATGACATTAATTCAAGAAAAAAAAGAAAGTATTTTAAGTTTTTTCCTGAGAGAACCTTTTAATTTCTTGTATTTTCTAGGCGAAGTGGAAGATATTCTTCCTAAAAAATGGTCTTCAGATTACCTCTAAAACTTCCTCTTTGACACCTGGCTGAGAACCCAGAAAACACCCCGTGTTCCATAGCAGACCAGTGTTTACTGTTATTTGCCTCTTTAGAGCAGTTCAGAGGACCATCAGCTACCATACCCACTAAATCAAAATGGCAAAAGGACTTGTAATGGCCAAATGCAGCAATATAATTTGTTATTATCAATTCACTAGTGATTTGAAATACTGAGAAAATTCCCAGTTGAATGACAGCATGGAAAATCACATTACATCAGGGAATAGTATTTTCTAGGCCACCAGATTTCTCTAAATTGGAATTTAGAAATAAATTTTATTTGCAGCAAGAAATATGTATTAATACTGACACTTACTAAAATGTTTCAATGAGTTAGAGCAAGCATTTTGTGTCAAGAAACTACTGGCCTAACAAGGCCTGCCACTATTATTGATGCCAATTAGGTACTTTTCCAGGAAGTTGTCTAACCTGTTCTATTAAACCTGTAAACTGCTTTAACAATCGTAAAGGAAACAAAAAGGAACAAAGTAAGAATGATGGGAAATAGAAAGCCAAAGCGCCCAATTTTCTTCTAGCTTAATCAATAATTTTGGGCTCTATCACATTTGCTCTCAGCCTTACAATCTGATCCTTATTTTTTGCCAGGCTGCAATCCTCACTGCATTTAATAGAGGTTGATGGATATTTTTATAGCCCTGCAGTTTCAAACTGATTATCAGGTGTTTAACCAGCAAAGCCATGCAATATTTCTATAAGTCAATCCTGTAATGAAAGGTTATCACCCACAAACCCAGTCAGTGACAAACCAGAACAATGTAAAGATTTGGAATTCTTCCCTTTCTGGATAACACACTATTGCTTATCTTCAAATTTCTGGAAAATTTAGGATTTTATTGAATATGGTTCTTCAAGAACTGAACGATCATCCTAAACAAATCAAAGTCAGTGTATCTATCATCACAGAGCAGCATTTCCCACACTCTTAGTAATATGCTGTCTACATCAAAGGGATTCTGTGACCCAGGAGGTTTTGGAAACTCAGGATTAAACAGAGCTCCACAGGTTCCCTTGTTACAGGCATTCTCAGCTGCCTTCATAAGGCGATGTGCATTGTGAATCTCTAAGTGGAAATATGGAATGCAGTGTTTTCCAGGTCACTGGACCACAGAAGCCTTGTCTGAGAATCTCCCAGTGGCCCAGTGGCCCACAGATCATATTTTGGGAAATGTTGCTATTTGAGTATAATTGTTATTCTTGAACACCTCAAATTGTTTTGGTGTGGGAGTTTTTTGTTTTGCTTTGTTTTCGTTTTTGTTTTGAGACAGGGTATCACTCTATCACCCAGGCTGGAGTGCAGTGGTGCAATCACTGCTCACCGCAGCCTCAATCTCTTGGGCTCTGGTGATCCTCCTGCTTCAGCCTCCCAAGTAGCTGGAACTACAGGCATGCATTACCATGCCTGGCTCATTGTTTTGTAATTTTTGTAGAGACTGGGTTTTGCCATGTTGCCCAGGCTGGTCTTGAAGTCCTGAGCTCAAGCAATCCATTTGCCTGAGCCTCTCAAAGTGCTGGGATTACCGGAGTGAGCCACTGCGCCTGGCTAGGTTTTTCATTTTTTTTTAAAGATGAAATTCACATAACATAAAATTAACCATTTTAATGTGAACAATTCAGTGGCACGTAGTCCATTCACATTGTTGTGCATCCACCACTTCTATCTAGTACTAAAGCATTCCATCTCCCCAAAATAAAACTCTGTACCTGGTAAGTAGTTAAATTCCTATTCCCTTTTTCCCCCAGCCCCTAGTAACTACCAATCAGCTTTCTATTCCTATGGGCCTACCTATTCTGCATATTTCATATAAATTGAATCAGCCAGTATGTGACCTTTCATGTCTGGTTTCTTTCTAATAGCAGCATGCTTTTTAGTTTCATCTACATTGTGGCATACACCTGTGCTTCGATTCTCTATGGCTGCATAACGTTCCATTGTATGGATAGACCACATCTGTTTGTCCATTCACCCATTGATGGTCACTTGTTTTCACCTTTTGACCATTGTGAATAGTGCTGCTATGAAGACTCTTGTCCGAGTATTTTGTTTCCAATTTGTTTGGGGATATACCTAGGTGTGGAATTGCTGGGTTAGAGAATTAATCTTGCCACTACAATTTTGTGGCATCCTAAGGCAAATTGAATAGTTTGTATGACTTAGCTAGCTTGAGACATCATTTTTAATACCTTTTTTTGTTGTTGTTGTTTTTGTTTTGTTTTTTTCAGAGATGGAGTCTCATTCTGTTGCCCAGGCTGGAGTGCAGTGGCATGATCTCAGCTCACTGCAAGTTCCTCCTCCCAGATTCACGCCATTCTCCTGCCTCAGCCTCCCCAGTAGCTGGGACTACAGGCACCCGCCACCACGCCCGGCTAATTTTTTGTATTTTTAGTAGAGACGGGGTTTCACCGTGTTAGCCAGGATGGTCTCCATCTGTTTCCCAAAGTGCTGGGATTACATGCATGAGCCACCACACCCGGCCCCATTTTCAAAAGATGCATGTAAAACGCATTTCCCTTAGGAAGATTCCAGTAACTTACTGAAGCAAGTTTCTCCTCTACACATACCTATTTCTCCCATGAGTAACTGTTCATTTTCAGTGAGTCATTTGAGTTTCTGTTATTCAGGTATACAGAGTTCCTGTTGTCTTTTTAGTCAACAAAGTTTAACAAGGACCATAATAAAGATGCCTTTCAGCAGCTCTGTTATTGGGAAGGGTTGTATTCATGTGAAGAAAGAAATTATTTTATTTTATTTTATTTTATTTTATTTTAAAGTTTTAGTAAAGAGGGGGTTTCGCTATGTTGGTCAGGCTGGTCTCGAACTCCCGTCCTCAAGTGATCCACCTGCCTCGGTCTCTCAAAGTGCTGGGATTACAGGCATGAGCCACTGTGCCTGGACAGTAATAATATTTTTTAAAAGGCTGACATCAGCAGATCAGCTATTCTGGAAAGATTTTTAAACACTCAGAGGTTTTTTTTGTGTGTTTGTTTGTTTTGTTTTCTTTTCTTTTTTAGAGGCAGGGTCTTGCTCTGTCACCCAGGCTAAGGTGGAGTGGTGCAATCATAGCTCACTACAGCCTCAGACTCCTGGGCTCAAGAAATCCTCACACCTTTCACACCTTAGCCCCCTGAGTAGCTGGGTGCGACTACAGGCATGCATCACCATGCTTGGCTAATTTTTAATTTTGTATAGGTGGGATCTTGCCATTTGCCCAGGCTGGTGTCAAACTCCTCAAGTAATCTTTCTGCCTCAGCCTCCTAAAGTGCCAGGATTATAGGCCTGAGCCACTACACGCAGCCCAGAGTTTTTTTAAAAATAGCCAATTAAAATGCTTCATTTAAGTGTATGTCTCTAAGAAAATTTAATAATTGATTAAATATTGTTGAATAGACTGAAAACACAACATCCAAGCACATTAATTAAGCAAATAATGCAAGCATAGCCCCCACACTCCATAAATATTTTCTAGTCGTCATTCCAAAGCCATTCTTTTTAGAGGATCTTTAAGAAAACGCTTGGCTCTCATCTAATTATTATACAAGAGATTAAGAATTTATTGAGTTTACAGTTCTTTCTATGAAGGAAAGAATGAGGTCTACCCCCAAGAGAAACATTGGGATTTTCATTTAAGTAAAGCTGTATTCTCATTTAAAATGGTACTAGTACTCTTGTTGGCAACAGACACATGAAGCAAAATTTTCCTCTTACATTTGAATTTCAACTGCATTTAAAGTGTTTTAAATACCATGAATACATAAGCTAAGGGAATGAATGTATTAACTCTGATGCAGTCTGTCAGGTTGTAACAGCAGTGAATCTTGGGATCGGTACATCTCAATCCAGTATAGCTATGGTAAATGACATAGAGATTGCTGAATTGTTGTATTTCCAGGACTTTTCAAAAGTGACTATTAAGGTTGGCCATGGGATCTAGCAGGTTATTGTCCTAGAACACTTGTGGCCTTCTCCTAAACCAGACTGGGAAAATTCTGGTTCTTTATTCACTGACATCTCAAAGGGCAAAGAGGGAGGCACCATGACATTCTGCAGCTGCAGGCTTCTCAGGATGAGACTGTATTTTTCCATACAGCAAGGTTGATTTGATCTGGCCTAATTCTCTGATTGATGTGGTGAGAGGCAGGACTACTTGGGAATGTATTTGCTGTGCCTGATTTCTCTCTGGGCAATTTATTTGGTCATCAATCTTTTTATCCTCCTGACATTTGATTTCTAGATATTGGCCCAAATTTCATAAGATAGGAATTTTTGTTCTGAATTTTAATAACATATGTATTTTAATTAATAGTATATTTTAAAATAAAAGTAATACAACAAAAAGAAAAAAACAAAGACAAAAAAGTAACCTAAGAATATATGCTCAAAAGTGCCAAAATTACAAAAGACTACAGAATTTTTAAAATAAAAGCTTTTTGTTCAACTTGCTGCTCTCCTTCCCACTTCTTCAATTCCATTTCTTTTCCTATAGGTGATCACGGCTAACATTTTGGTGTTTGTCTTTCCAAAGTGTATAGTTATAGATCTGAATAGAAATGTAGATACAGAGATATCAAAGACGAGCATGGGCTAAGCACTCAACAATAAATTACACTGGGTCTACTTTTCAAAGTTACTCTCAAAACAAGAATACAGATTGTCCGTTAAACATACTGGAATTTTAATACATTCTTTTTTTTCCCCCAGAACATTTCTGATTTCATATATTCTGGCATGTTTCCTGCCATGTGGCAAACCATAAGCTGAAAGAGATATAAATATAAATAACACTATGTCTAACAAAATTTGCTCAGAATATGCTAAAGCATTAGTATAAATGTCTACATCTTAAGTCAGAGCTAAAGAACAAGTTTCTCTCAGTAAATCAAGGAAAGCTGGGGGAAAAGACCATAGAGAAAAAGGATATGGTGCCTGTATGAAGCAGGGAGGTTTTTTACTCCAGTGCACCTAATTAGCAAATATGTATCATTCATCTGTGCTGTGGTAAGCACTGTAGTATACATAAATAGAAGGTGTGGTCCCTGCCTCCAAAGGGCTTACCATCTACTGAGAAATCCGACTAATCAGACAGGGGAGACTCAAATAATGAAGGCTTGTATAAGAGCCTGAATTTGAATAAGGCAATGAACAAAAGACAGCCTCTACAGGTTTTTATAGACAGAAGTGAGATGATAAAATCAAATTTAAACAATGTGTCTTAACTCCCTTCCGGCCTTTCATTTCCATTCCATGAATGCTACCCTGGCTTAGGCTTTCATGACTTTGCCTATTTGCAGTGACCTTGTATTCAACATTCTGCCATCTCTCCCACTACTTCCGCCCAAGCCATCCTGAACACAGCCACATGTTTGATTTTCTAATGGTACACAAGAGGACGTCTCTGCTCAAAAGCCAAAAATGACTCTTCTTTGGCCACCAAATAGTCTGAACTTTTTGGTGCAAAACTCAAGGCCCTCCCAGAAACAATATTAATCTCCTTCCAGACTGTCTCCCATTTCCTAATATTAACCCCTTGCTCTGTTGAAATTGAAGCCATTTCCCAAAGCCACCTCTGTGATGTTCTTACGTGATTCCGCCCTCTTCTTGTCCTCTCCTGCAACCCCATCTCCATAGAAAAGCAGCCAGAAAAACCACCCCAGGAATTGTTGCAGTAATCCAGGAGTGAGATGAGGATGGGAGGGAGAGGGTGAGCGTGTGGGGATGAGGAGGAGGGTGGGACACAGGGAGTAGCCACAGACCTTATTGACTGATGGCAGATAGGGTGTGAAGGAGAGAGGTGAGTCAAAGGTAACTCATTTTCGGTTTTAGGCAACAAATAGAAATCTTTCTCAATAACTACTCATCCCACATCCTTGTGGCTATTGGAGGTTGATATTTATTTCATACTGCCTGTATAACCTGGGACCATATATAATCAATGATGATTTCCCTGTATTCTAGATCACAAATTTAATAGATACATTGAATAAGAATCTTTATTTCATTCCCAGTGCGGTTTGGAGTATAAGACTTAGGAAAGTGTCTGTGAAACCTACAGTGAGAAATTCCACTGGGTCTTGACAGCTGGAGTGGGCACTCAAATGTGCCCAGGACTTTTCTCTAGCTCCCTTCTCTGCTTGAGGTGTTGTCTGCTTTCTCTTTCTCTGTAGCTCAGATCATCTTCCTCCACTTCTCAGCCCACATGTCTAACATGGCTGGGACGAGCTCAGAGTGTTTCAAATGTGTAGGTGCTCGGAGAGAGAGAGAGAGACAACCCTCTTAGACTCGGGTACACATTCTCAGGGAAGAAAATGGGAACCAGCAGAAATATCAGATCCCTATGTTCCCTGACCAGTGCTTCCTTCTCTAGAAGGAAAACCTACTAAGAAGACAAATTACAGCTGGAAGGTTGTTTGGTAAGCATGGAATCACCTACTTAATCTCTCAGCAAGTCTTAATTGCTCTACCATAAAAAAAAAAGCAACCCAAATCCATCCTTTTCCCAGCTTCACTCCCTAGTCCAAAGCCACCATCCACTCTTGTCAAAACCTCTGCAGCACTGTCTTTGCTTATTTCTTTTCTTTTCTTTTCTTTTTTTGTTAGACGGAGTCTCGCTCTGTCGCCCAGGCTGGAGTACAGTGGCACGATCTCGGCTCACTGCAAGCTCCGCCTCCCGGGTTCACGCCATTCTCCTGCTTCAGCCTCCCGAGTAGCTGGGAGTACAGGTGCCCGCCACCACGCCCGGCTAATTGTTTTGTATTTTTTAGTAGAGACGGGGTTTCACCGTGTTAGCCAGGATGGTCTCCATCTCCTGACCTGGTAATCCACCCACCTGAGCCTCCTAAAGTGCTGGGATTACAGGCGTGAGCCACCGCACCTGGCCCTGTCTTTTCTAATTTCTTAACTATCCTTTCTATCCCCTTAGAATTGATTCTCCACTCAGCATGCAGAATTAACCCTTTGAAAATCAGATCATATTCCTACCTAAACCACCCCCAATAGCTTTTGATCTCTTAGAATCCAGATTCCTTAACATGGTCTCAAGGGCCCACGTGACCCAGCCCCTGCCTATCTCTCTACCTCATCTCTGACTGTTCCTGCTTTTGTTCCCTCCACTCTAATCACTTGACCTCCTGACCTCAATCATGCTAATAAACTCATGCCTCATGTGGATTTATTTTCCTTCCTAGTGGAAGAAAATGCATTGATCTGTGAACACAAATACATGGTTTATCTGTTACAGTTCTCACTGCATGTCAACAAACTGACACTCTGATGTGTACATCCATCTCTTATGAGTCTGCTTAGTGTGAATCTGCCCCCTCTGACAGTACCAACAAGATTGTGTTTCTCAGCCCACAGAGCTAAGACACAGACTCATGAGACCCAGTCTCTGTCTATACCACTAGAGTTCTACTGTCCCTGAATGGCATTGCCTGCACAGACAGCTGGCCTTCCTCAGCAGACACACAGCCTTTGTACCATACAACTCTTCAGACTTGCTATGATGTACAAATGTCTTTCCTTGAAATGCTCTTCTGAAAATGGTAAATGCTAAAACTGATTACAATGCTATTGAAAGTGGATGAGCAAGCTGATCTGCTGAGATGTGAAAACAAATTCTATTTTAATTTTTAATCTAAAATATTAGAAAGAATTTTGCTTTCCTATACTTTGCTATATTTAGTAAATATACACTAATATAAGAATTTTGCTTTACTATAACAGTAGAACCCTCAGTTAGCCAGGCAGTCATCATCTGTCACATAAAAGGTGTCCTGAGGAGGAATGCGAGTGCCTCCCCTGGGGAAGAGGCTGATGGTGGCTCTGGCTCTCAGTCAGTCACTTTCCTTATCTTGGTATTTACTGTCATTTATCTGGGCTTAGCTAAACAGATTTATAGAGAATTAACTCTCACAAAATGGGAACATAATTTAAAAGATTTCTGCAAAGAATTGGACAGGAACTCTTGTTAAAATTGTAAGCAGAAGAAAAGAAAAAAGAAAGGGACAGAGCCGACATTTCTCATACTTCTGGTACAAACTCCTCATCACATTCATTGTGGTGTAAAACTAATGGTGATCTAGTAACATCTGACGAGGTCAGCCAAAATGATACATATAAGAATTTAGCCCTCCACCTAGGAGGGCTATTAGCAATAAAAATTTCCATCTACTATAACTTATAATTAACTTTGACCTATATGTGTATTTCCCTTGATATTGGCCAATGATTGATTGAAACTACCACAATTAATCACAGATAAAATAGCTTTTTTTATTTTAAAATTTCTATTTTGTGGGTATTATAAAATGTATTTTATATATTAATATACATATAATTATATACTATTATAATCATATATTAATATTAACATACAATTGTGTGTGTTCAAAAATTTTTAATGGCACAATCAAAAAACTTTAAAGACCACTGGATTAAAAGATGGCATTTAGGGCCCAGAACGATGGTTCAAGTCTGTAATCTCAGCACTTTGGGAAGCTGAGGTGAGGGGATTGCTTGAATCCAGGAGATCAAGACCAGCCATGGGCAACATGGCGAAATCCCATCTCTACAAAAAATACAAAAATTAGCCAGGTGTGTCACACCTGTAGTCCCAGCTGTTCAAGAAACTGAGGTGGGAAGATCACTTGAGCCTGCAAGGTCAACGCTGCAGTGAGCCATGGTTGCACCACTGCACTCCAGCCTGGGAGATAGAGCAAGGCCTTGCTTCAAAAAATAAAAATAAAAGATGACATTAAGAAGAAATCTGATCTCATTGTCTTTATTATCAAGTGATTGAAGGCTATAATCATTATTTCATAATCTTGTAGATAACGATTGTACTTGAAAGTGGGCTATTAATAACTAGATATATCTAGAGCACCAAGGTTTTACACTTGTTAGAAATTTGAGAAGCAGCACCCAGTAGTGACTTAGAGTCAGACTGCATGGCTGAATCTCTGCTTCAGTCATTGCTAACTACAACCTGGGGCAAGTTAGTTGACCTACTATGCCTGTTTCCTCACTGTAAAAGGAGTATAATATCAGTACTTTCCACATATGACTATTTTCAGGATTAAATGAGCTAATACATTTAAGAATTTAGGCCAGTGCCTAGCATTTAAGAAGTGCTCAATGAATGTTAACTAATATTAACCTGGCTTTGGTTAAATTTGAAAAAACAAACACAAAAACACAACTAACTTTGTTACCTACTGCCTGTTGCTGGCCAACCTGGGTCAGTACACTGCAATCTATGTGGGGAAGCTAAATAAATACATGCTTAGAGTAAGGAAAGATTTTCAGTGTTGAGGGTAATATCAGTGCTAAACTTATGAATATTTTTGCAAAATAGTCTTGAGAAAAATCAATTGTCATGAAATTAAGTAATTAGCAAGAAGTATAGGAAGAGAAATTAAATATCTGTAACAATAAATAATAAGCACATTTTAGATTCTTAAGAGCAGTTGAAAAGCAAGACGTTTTAAATTGCAGTGCTCTGAAATAGGACCCTTGAGAATTTATGGTGCAATAGCATATGATTTGCCAAGAAAAGCAACTTGCTCCCTGAAATGACCAAGTATGTATTTCAAGTTCTGCCTAGATGTTTGAGGGGTGGGAGGAGGTATCATCTTCTGTAGGGAGACCCCCTGAAACTACTGCTACAGAATAAAAGATGAAATGCTCCTGGTTATTGTAAATACAAAGTTGCATGCAGGATTGTGTAAAGACAATGCCAGGTTGGGCTGCCAGAATGAGCCAACAGTGCATGATGTGCTTCCCCCTGTGAAGAGCCTATGAACAGATGTGCAGTCAGGGAGGTTTCACATCACCAAGATTCCTATCCCAGAAAAGCAGATGTTCATAGCTCTGGAAATGGAATGGAACCCTTGTGGAGAACCTATAAGCAGATGCATGAGGGGCACCTGTTCATATGGATAAGATAGGGCTATAAATGCCCTCATCTTGCCACGGCTCTTCTAGGCCTCTTTAGGGTTAAGGCATACTCCCTTCTGAGAATTTCTGGTCTAACTGGTTGTCTAGCTTCACGTCCTGTTTCTATGGATTGTTTGTAACCAGCTTTTGCTGCAACAGTTACTGCTGATTAATATCTTGCTAATCATAGGTTATGGAAAGACTGTGTTTCTGTTTTAAGGCTCTGTTAGAAATGACTGATGTAAATTCTTATCTCTGTATACTGTACTTCTGCATACAGATGTTATGTTAAAGAATTACTTCATCCCCATGTGACCATCTCACCTCATAATCAAACGACTCTAAATCCCTCACTAACCTACCCCCGCCCTCACTAAACTTAATAATAAATGCTGGTATATCCAGTGCATTGGCGGCACCGTGGGACCAGAAGGTGGTGACCCCCCTGGACCCAGCTTTCACTATCTTGTGTGTGTCTATTATTTCTCAACCTGCCGATCCACCTGTGAACAAGGAAAGAGCCCCATTGCATTGTGGGCTGCTGGGCAGATCACGCAATAATCTTCCTATTTGCAGAATATATAGTAATAATAATGCTATTGCTTATTGAGTGCTCACTACATGGCAAGGGCTTTCCATATATCACCTTTTTCCTTGTTCTTTTTTTAACATGAAAATATTCAAACACATATAGATTAAAAAATATAATGAACATCCATGTACATCACTACATTTAACACTTAACACTTTCTGTATTTTTTGTTCTGAATTATCTTAAAATATAGGTATCAAATATTTCAACCCTATATATGCCAGTATGCATGTCTAAAAATAGAGACATTTTTCTACCAAAACACAATACCATTATCACACCTAATAACAATTGCCTAATATCACCTAATGCCCCAGTGAAAACTCAAATTTCTTCAGCTGTCCCCGAAATATCTTTTATATCTGGCTTATTAATCAACAGAGGACAAACCATACATTTGGTTATTATATTTGTTTGTTTGTTTTTGAGATGGATTCTTGCTCTGTTGCCAGGCTGGAATGCAATGGCATGATCTTGGCTTAGTGCAAATTCCACCTCCCAGGTTCAAGCAATTCTTCTGCCTCAGCCTCCCGAGTAGCTGGGACTACAGGCATGCCACCACGCCCAGCTAATTTTTGTATTTTTAGTAGAGATGGGGTTTCGCCATGTTGGCCAGGAAGGTCTCCATCTCTTGATATTGTGATCTGCCTGCCTCGACCTCCCAAAGTGCTGGGATTACAGGTGTGAACCACCACACCCAGCCACGTTTTTTAAATTTCTTTTAATCTAGAGCAGCCATCCCTCAGTCCTGCTGTTTTTCTTTTTAATGACACTGACTTATTGAAGACACTGGGCCATGTGTTCAGTAGGGTGCTCCACCATTTATTCTGGGTTTTTCTGGTTGTTTTCTCCTGATGTCATTTTATTCTTCTATCCTTGCAGTTCCTGAGACAGGAAGATAGATTTAAAGGCTTGATGATGTTGAGGTTAAAATTTTTTGGAAAGAATACTTCATAGACGATGCCGGAGCTTTATATTGCATCAAAATGGGAGACATTTAATGTCAGGCTGGGCCACTTTTATGGTGATAAAATTGTTCTGGGTTAAGGTAGGAGGGGCAAGATTTCCCTGTGTTGTAAAAATGTAACCAGCAGTAGGCCTGGCACGGTGGCTCACGCCTGTAATCCCAGTGAGAGGTGAAGCCAGCTGGGCTTCTGGGTCGGGTGGGGACTTGGAGAACTTTTCTGTTTGGTTAAAGGATTGTAAACGCACCAATCAGCACTCTGTGTCTAGCTAAAGGTTTGTAAATGCACCAGTCGGCAATCTGTGTCTAGCTAAAGGTTTGTAAATGCACCAATCGGGGCTCTGTGTCTAGCTAATCAGGTAGGGGACTTGGAGAACTTTTCTGTCTAGCTAAAGGATTGTAAATGCACCAATCAGCGCTCTGTGTCCAGCTAAAGGTTTGTAAACACACCAATCAGGGCTCTGTCAAAACAGACCAATCAGCTGTCTGTAAAATGGACCAATCATCAGGATGTGGATGGGGCCAAATAAGGGAATAAAAGCAGGCCACAGAGCCAGCAGGGGCAACCCACTTGGGTTCCCTTCCACGCTGTGGAAGCTTTATTCTTTTGCTCTTCACAATAAATCTTGCTGCTGCTCACTCTTTGGGTCTGCACCACCTTTTTTGAGCTGTAACACTCACCACGAAAGTCTGCAGCTTCACTCCTGAAGCTAGCTAGACCATGAACCCACGGGAAGGAACAACTCTGGACGGGAGGAACGAACAATTCCGGATAGGAGGACCCAACAACTCCAGATGGGAGGAATGAACAACTCTGGACACACCACCTTTATGAACTGTAACACTCACCGTGAAGGTCTGCAGCTTCACTCCTGAAGTCAGCGAGACCACGAACCCACCAGAAGGAATGAACAACTCCAGACGCACCGCCTTTAAGAGCTGCAACACTCACCACAAGGGTCTGCAGCTTCACTCCTGAAGTCGGCGAGACCACGAACCCACCAGAAGGAAGAAACTCCACACACATCTGAACATCTGAAGGAACAAACTCCAGACACACCATCTTTAAGAACTGTAACACTCACCGTGAGGGTCCGCAGCTTCATTCTTAAAGTCAGCAAAACCAAAAACCCACCAATTCCGGACACACCAGCACTTTTGGAGGCGGAGGCAGGCGGATCACGAGATCAGGAGATCAAGACCATCCTGGCCAACATGGTGAAACCCCGTCTCTACTAAAAATACAAAAAATTAGCCAGGCATGGTGGCGGGTGCCTGTAGTCCCAGCTACTCAGGAGGCTGAGGCAGGAAAATGGTGTGAACCCGGGAGGCGGAGCTTGCAGTGAACCGACATCACACCACTGCACTTCAGCCTGGGCGACAGAGTGAGACTCTGTGTCAAAAAAAATAAAATAAAATAAATTGTAACCAGCAGTAATCCCCAGGGACTAATTTGGCATCAAGTGAATATCCTGTTCCCTATCACCTTTTCACCAAATGATATCATTGATGATCGTGGCATGAATCAATTATAAAATTCCATTATTCTTTTAGGATTACTTAGTTGGCATACTTTTGTAAAGAGAACTGTTTCCTCATCAACTGGTGCTCATCATCAGCTGTATTTCGGTTACCCCGAAATACAGCTGCTGCTAGAAAGGCGGAATACCTGTTTGTTTTCTTAAATTATCACTTTGCAGAGTTGAGTTGGTGTAATAGTCACCACCAATAGTGTGGCAAATGGTTAGTTTTTTTTAAATTTGGATTACTCTTTGGGGGGAATGGCTTTTTTATGTTTAAAGTTTCCAATCATTTTTCAGTTTGCAGTCATTGTTATTTTTGATTCTCAAATTGTTCTAATTTTGGCCAGTGGGCAACTTCAGGCTGGCTCCATGTCCTTTTAGAAGGACCTGGTTCGTCTTGAGAGGCGTCCTGACTTTCTGACACAAGATGTTCCAAGTTGTCCTCATTTACTCCTAGCTCCTGACCTGGCATCAGTCATTTCTCGAAGGAGCGCTTGGTACCTTTTATTGGGGGGTGGTATTTAGAGATTAATAGCTGGGTGTCAAGGATAGACAATGCTCCTACGCCCTTCATATTCAAATTTTCATTCAAAAATTAACGATATAGGTTTTAAAAAATACACTCAGGATGTGTGTGTGTGTGTGTGTGTGTGTGAGGGGGGAACCAAAACACAATATAGGGGTTTCTACTGTGATCCTAACTTATATTATGATCCCAATTTTTAAAAAGAGGAAACGGAGACCAGAGGTGCCCAAGGTTATTTGGCTAGTAAACGGCAACGTCGGGATTTAAGCCCAGGCATGTTACTTCCATGTAACAGAGAAGGGAGTCCCAGGCATTCAGAGGGGCCGCTCCAGGAGGCGACGGGTCCGTGGAAAGGGGTCAGGTTGATGACCAGGGCTGGGGGTGCGAGAACCAGCAGAAAGGGTGAACGGACCCGTCCTACCCGACTCCTCTAGGTCAGGAAGGCAGGACCGGGCGAGCTGCCGGACGAGGGAGCCGTTGATGGAGTGGCCGGGGCCGCTGTTTCGCCTCAGATCTGACCAGCACTTCCTAAGGCGCAGAAAGTACCAAAGAACCGCACACGCGCAGCCCAGAGCGGAGAAACCAGTCACGCGCCGACCTTCAGCCAGTGCCCATCGGACCCGACCCGCCTGTGAGGAGTGCATGTCCACCCCTCAATCAGAAGAAGCCTTGAGCAAGGCGGGGCGGGACATCAGTAGATCGTGTCCAATGAGGAGCCAGCGCCGGGTCGCTTCAGGACAGACTATTTCTGAGTCTCCGCGGAAGGCGGAGAGAAGGCCGTGGGGTTGGCCAATCAAAGGGGGCGACTCAGGTCGGTGGGGACCGGCAGCCAATCAGGAGAGCGCTCGCCCCTGACTCGCCCGGCCCAAGCTTCCCGCCAGTCCCCTAACCTGAGGCTGCGGCGCGGCGGTCCCTGCGCCGAGGTAGTGGGCCCCAGCACTGCGCTCTCTGGCCGTTCCTTACAGCTCTGCTCCAGGCTCCCGTGCAGGCGTGTAGTGGGACATGGCGAACTCGGGCTGCAAGGACGTCACGGGTCCAGATGAGGAGAGTTTTCTGTACTTTGCCTACGGCAGCAACCTGCTGACAGAGAGGATCCACCTCCGAAACCCTTCGGCGGCGTTCTTCTGTGTGGCCCGCCTGCAGGTGAGTGCCCCCGCCCGCGCAACCCACGCCGGGGCCGGGATGCCCCGAAGGCGCTTCCTCGGGGGCACAAGTGGCCGATCGGGCCAGGAATGCAATTCTTCCTGATGAGGGTACTAGGACGCGGCTTCCGCCTCCTGGGCGGTTCCACCTCCTCCGCTGCGCCCACTGCCCGGCGCTGCCCCGGCCATGGTGCCCTCTTGGGCTGCTAGAGCTTTCCCCCTCCTGGCCTTTGCACCGGCTGCTCGGTCTGCACCGATTTGGCCTCTCGTCCACTAACTTAACAGATTGCGTACAGTTGGTACTTCTGGGGAGTCTTCTCTGACCTGAGTCTGGGAATTGGTTGCTTTCTGTTCTGCACATACCTTTGTTACAGCACTTCTCACCTGGCATTGTGAAAATCCGTTTACCTGCCTTTCGCTCCTCGTCTGAGGGGCCCTGAAAGCTGGGACCATGTCTTATTCGTAATAATGCTGTGTTCAGTTAGGTCAAGGGGCTGGATGAACTATAACCAGTGTCGATAAATCATTGCTCTTCAGCCCAGTCCATTCTTTCATTTAGCACATATTCTTCTGGCACTTAAACACTAGGGGTATAAATATGATTGAGTAAAGTGGCTGTTTTGAGGAACTCTCAGTCTGTAGGAGAGAGGTGCAATAGATTATGTACAAAACCTTTTTGACAGCGTCGAATGAGACAAACATGATCTCTGCTAACCTCGTCAGAGTTCTTAGTTGCAAGCAACAGAAACTGGCTGATTTAAGCAAAAAAAAAAAAAAAAGAATGAGTTGAAAAGGCTATTGGAGAGCTCACAGAATGACCAGGAAGGCAGGAGTACAAAGCTGACAAAATGGACAAGCATAAAGGGAGGCACAGCAACTGTAATACAGTGGGCATCACACAACAGAACCAGCCCACGGAGCCTCTTCTGCACCACTGCTGAACTTGGTAAACGTGGATGCTGTATTGTTCACCACCACCACCGCCTGCCCTGGACACTGCCTGCCTCTGTACATCCCTGGAGTTCCTGAAACCCAAATGTGTCAGCCACTCTGGAGTCCCTGCTGTCTTGGGCACTAGCTTCTAATTGAAAGCCCCAGAATGTCCTGATTGGCTACGTTTTGGCCACGTACCCATGCCATGACTTTAAGCAAAACTAAGAGAACCAACTTCTGGCCTTTGAAGCCTCAAAAATGGGAGTCAAGCTCTGGTACTCCCTATTCCCAAACTCGTAGGGAATTTCCCAACTGTAGGAAGGAAGTCTAAATGCTTATAGTCAGGGCAAGGGGAAGAGATATTAAACAAGGGATTATTCAGTTACAGGTATATGGTCCATCTTAAAAAGGAGGCATGCAAAGTGCAATGGGGTGTATGACCCGGGTACCTGACCTAACTAGGATGCTCAGGAAAGCCCTGCCCGAAAATGTGACTTTTAAGTTGAAACCTGAATGATTGCAGAGGTGGGGAGCACACAAAACAGCATCTTCTGCAAAGGACCTGAAGAAAAAGGAAGCTGGATCTTTCAGTCAGTGTGGCTGGAGTTTAGTAAGGGGAATGTGGCATGAAGACTGGAGATAAGTGGAAGGGCCACATCTTCCAGGACCACAGAAGCCAAATAAGACACACTGCAGAACTAAAGCACATGAAAGATCAGATTTCTATCTCCAAAAGCCCATTCTGGTCACATGGAAAATAGATTTGAAGGAGGGAAGAGTGGATGTGGAGAGTTCAAGAAGTTTTGCAGCAATTTATGCCAAAGATAATGAATGGCATCTTGAACTAGGGTGGTGGCAGGGTAGGGTGGATGGATTTGAGAACTAATTTGGAGATAACATTGTTAAAGCATAGTGATTGAGTGTAAAGAGAATATCAAAGATGACTCAGGTTTTTGGCACCAGGTAGATGCAGGTGATGTTTGCAGAGAAAAGAGGAAAATCCAGTTTGGGAGGAGAAAAGTTTAAGTTCAGTTTGAACATTTTGAATTTGAAATGCTTGCTAAACAGTCAAGTGAACAGAATAATATTAGCAAACATTTATTAAGTACTTACTGTGTGCTAGGCCCTGTTCTAAGCACTTCTGAAGCTCAGAAGAGAGATCTAGTCTGGGTTTAAAGATGATCAGAATATTTGAAGCCATTGGAGGGGATGAGAATGTCTTGGGCACATTGCTGAATGAATAGAGAAAATGGCCTAGATCATGGGTGTCCAACCTTTTGGCTTCCTTGGGCCACGTTGGAAAAAGAAAAATTGTCTTGGGCCACACATAAAATACACTAAAACTAATGATAGCTGATGAGCTAAAAAAAAAAAAAAAAAAAGTCCCATGCATAATTTTCGTGATGTCCGCCCCCATAGGTAAGCAAAAAAGTTCTTGCATCCAGAGTGTTGGACACCCATGGCCTAGACTGAGCCTTGAGCAACTCTAACATTTAAAAATCAGGTAATGGAGGAGGAGTTGGCAAAGGGGATTGAGATCAAGGAACAGCCTGAAAATCAGGAAAGAGGCAGATCAGGAGAAGATGTTTACCTACGTTCCACTGAGAAGTGGAACAAGATGAGGAATGAAAATAGTTTATTGGATTTAGCAATACACAACCAGTTAGTGTGAATTGTAACTTTTATCAGATCTCCTGGTGTCCTGCCAGGGACATGTGGTCCTAGAAGAACATTTTTTATGCTGAATAAAGGTCCTGGTCACTCCAACCAACCCAATTCCTGAGATGTCTGACAAGTTTGTCGAGAAAATATAAGTGACAGGGATAAAATATAAACCTGAAAAGGATCCTAGAATTATCATTTAGTTCAACCTTTTAAATTTATCCTTAAGGCAACTAAGCTCTGGAAAGATGGAACGAAATCTTCCTAGACCAAATAAGCCACATAAGGATTCTGTTTTTTATTTGTTTTGTTTTTATTTTTTAGTTTTTTTTTCATGTAAGGATTTTTAATCTTCCCCAGGACTCTATCCCCTGATTGCCCACCTCTGTGAGGAAAGAAGTTAAACTAGAAACCTAATCTCATTACTTATTAGTTCCAAGACCTTAGGAAGGTTGCTTAATCTTTCTAACCCACAGTGTTTATTGCTATAAAATGGGTATAAGAAAGTTGTTAGCAAAATAAAAGGGAATGGTCCATAATTATATTATATATTAGCCAATAGCACTGTGTACAAAATGATCCACCTGCCACGGCCTCCCAGAATGTTGGAATTACAGACGTAAGCCCCTGCACCTGGCCCCCAAAACACACTCTTTTATCCATGCCTTTGGGCATGCTCGTCCTCTGCTTAAATGGCCTTCCCATTTGCAGTTAGTGTTAGCTGCTCTTATGATTATTGTAGATAAATTAGTATAATTCGTGAGTATTAGTGTTCATAAGTACACAAATCATTCATCCTCAAATGCCAGGTCCCTCAGGGCAAATTTGGTGATATATGTTGGTAGGATACTCTACAGACATAAAAGGAGAGAGAATATTATAACCCACATGTAGCCATCACCCAGCTTGTCTCTAAGTAAAAATTTATGTGTATGTAAGAAGACTAGGAAGTAATTTGCGAAAATGACAACAGTTGTGTTAAGGCATTAGGGTTATGGGTTTTTTTTAAAACTTTTTGTTTTTGTTAAGATGTCTATATATATTCAGTGTATGTTTCATTTTTAAAGAAAAATATTTAAAAAACATAATCCTTGGGATCTGGGTCTTGTCTGTTTAACTTTATATTTTCCACAGCTTCTTATGCATAGAAGGAACTCAGTTTATTGAATGTTTTAATTGCATGGAGTTCAAGGTAAATCCTTTTTATTTTGATGAGGGAAATTTGGATTCAAGTGGATATTGATCATATCACTTTGATTTCCTTTGTAGGATTTTAAGCTTGACTTTGGCAATTCCCAAGGCAAAACAAGTCAAACTTGGCATGGAGGGATAGCCACCATTTTTCAGAGTCCTGGCGATGAAGTGTGGGGAGTAGTATGGAAAATGAACAAAAGCAATTTAAATTCTCTGGATGAGTAGGTGGCTTCTAATTATAAGTTAAACAGTAACTAATTCAGAAAGCAGATTGTATGTGAGGATGTGTATCTGTGTGTTAGTTTTTCAAAACCACATACTACAGACATATTCATTATACTTTTAGAGTCAACATAAAAGGCATGATAATGTGAGTTTGCTAAAAGATCTAGAAAGGCTATATTTTCTGATAAAGATTTGGGGGGATGTTTGTAATCTCTAATGTAAAAGATGGAAGCCCTTATTTTTCATTCTATTGTCTTTCATAATTTTTCTTTGTAGTTTCATACTGTGAAAAGGCATGAAGATTTCTGTAATTGTTACATATTTTTGTTGATTTTGAAAGTACTTGAATTCAGTTTTTAAAGAACAATTATTTAAGATGGCAGGTGAATCAGTAAATAAGTAATACTTTGTAAAAGCATTTGACAACATGTTAGAAATGCTTTGATACTTTTTATAACTAGAGCTCTCAGAGTTGTGTGGCAGAGCACTTCATGCAAAGAAAAGTTGCATTAAGAGTAGGCCTTGAGAAGAGGGTTATCTGACATGCTCGATACTTTACTTCACTTGTGAAGGAGAATGAGCCATCCTCTCTACCTTTGTTCTAGGTGGATATTCTCTTGCTGTCAGAACACCATCCATTTTTGTAGCCCAAAGAACAATGTTTCCGTGGTATAAAGTTGAAAAAAAAAAAAAAAAACTACCTTGAAGCCTCTTTTAAGACAAGATAAATATGGAGAGTTATGTTAGGAATATAACAAGTAATATTATGTCTCAGGCCTTCTAATTGAAATGCTAAGCTAAGCTTACTTTTTTTTTTTGTAACGAAGTTTCACTCTTGTTGCCCAGGCTGGAGTGCAATGGCGTGATCTTGGCTCACCCCAACCTCCACCTCCTGGGTTCAGGTGATTCTCCTGCCTCAGCCTCCCAAGTAGCTGGGATTACAGCCATGTGCCACCATGTCAGGCTAATTTTTTTTGTGTTTTTTTTTAGTAGAGACAGGGTTTCTCCATGTCGGTCAGGCTGGCCTCGAACTCCTGACCTCAGGTGATCTGCCCGCCTCGGCCTCCCAAAGTGCTGGGATTACAGGTGTGAGCCACTGCACCCAGCCTTTTTTTTTTCTTTTTGAGATGGAGTCTTGCTGTCTCCCAGCCTGGATTGCCACAGTGCAATCTCGGCTCATTGCAACCTCCACCTCCCGGGTTCAAGTGATTCTCCAGCCTCAGCCTATTGGGTAGCTGGGACTATAGGTGCCCACCACCACGCCCGGCTAATTTTTGTATTTTATTGGAGATGGCGTTTCACCATGTTGGCCAGGCTGGTCTTGAACTCCTGACCTCAAGTGATCCACCCGCCTCGGCTTCTCAAAGTGCTGGGATTACAGGTGTGAGCCACCATACCCAGCCTAAATGCTAAGCTTACTTTTGATGTGGTAAATTTATATATTCTCTATCCCAAATACATAGGGAGCAAGTATGCTCATATGTAGTTAAACGTTTAATCCCATACCCCATCTTGACTATTATAAAAAGACCTTACCCAGTGAGCTCAATTGGCTAGGTCAAATGTGGTTAAAATTTGGCTGTTCTGGTTTCAGGCAAGAAGGGGTTAAAAGTGGAATGTATGTTGTAATAGAAGTTAAAGTTGCAACTCAAGAAGGAAGAG
This sequence comes from Nomascus leucogenys, assembly GCF_006542625.1. Lineage (NCBI taxonomy): Eukaryota > Metazoa > Chordata > Mammalia > Primates > Hylobatidae > Nomascus > Nomascus leucogenys. The sequence goes on from NC_044397.1 coordinate 74,681,684, forward strand.
AAATAACCTGTCGAAGTTATCTGATGACAAATTATGAAAGTGCTCCCCCATCCCCACAGTATAAAAAGGTAAGCTATGTACAGACTGGTGGTAATTACTTTTTAAATTTCACTGAGAGAAACTAAAGAATATATTGTTTTTAAAAGACTTTAGGCCCGACGTGGTGGCTAATGCCTGTAATGCCACCACTTTGGGAGGCTGGGGCAGACAGATCACCTGAGGTTAGGAGTTTGAGACCAGCCTAGCCAACATGGTGAAACCTCGTCTCTACTAAAAATACAAAACTAGCAGGCCATGGTGGTGAGTACCTGTTATCCCAGCTACTTGGAAAGCTGAGGCATAAGAATTGCTTGAACCCGGGAGGTGGAGGTTGCAGTGAGCTGAGATCAGGCCACTGCATTCCAGCCTGGGTGATAGTGAGACGCTCTCAAAAAAATTTCTAAAAAAGAAATGAAAGGTTTTGTATGTTTTAAATTCCACGTAAACATTTATTTTAATAAAAATTTTTTTAATATAAAAATGATATTTACCTAATGTACAGATTCAAAAATATTATGTGTAATGATAGAATTATGTTTTTAAAACTATTAAAAAAATTTTTAGAAATGTATGTGAGTCAGAATTCTAGACATGTATTTTCTTCCTTTCTTTCTTTCTCTCTTTCTTTCTTTTGCCTGGCAATAAATTTTTGCTTCATTTTTATGATGTAGACATGTATTAAAGTAGAAAAGAATATTTATGAGCGTATTTTAATAGATTTAGTCTCTCTCGCTCTTTCTCTTTCTATATATATATACACGTATATGTATATATATATGTATGTGTGTGTGTGTGTGTGTGTGTGTATATATATATGCTTTTATAATGTTTTTCTCCCTATAACAGTATTTTATGAATACCAAGATTCATTTTTATAGGGGAAAAAAAACATACTTTCTACTGCTGAAATGTTTTTCATCCCTAGGTGGAGAAAGAAATGTCACACTGCCTTTCAGAATCAGGGAAATCACCCTTGCAAGCACAAGACAAGAATGTGGGATAGAGACCCCAACATTCCTGTTCAGAACCTAAGCTTAGCTCTCTATTGGCAGGCCCAATCAGGTCATGGCACCTGTAATAGGTAATCTGGTTCCTAGGCCTCGTCTGGAATTTTTTAGTATGGAACCTAGAGAAATTAGCCTGGTATAGATTATGAAAGTATCGCTAAACACAGTTGCCATTTATTCCCCCACGTCCAATTCAGAGCAGGGGTAAACTCTGGCATTGTAACCAAAACTGCTCTCTGTAAACTTTAAATTTTTTTTGAAGAATGGTATTTTTTTTTCTTAAAAGGTCATATAAATTCTATATAGATATAATTGTCTTAATATTAAAATATTTAAAATCATATATTGAGAAAGTTGGTATTCCATGAGGATGCTTCATTTGGCTTTGAAAGCTCCATACACATTCATGCTCAGTGTGAGAGGAATGACGGTATTCTATTTGTTATATAATTGTTTATTCTAGAGTTGTCTGAAAGCTAATATTTCATACTTTGAGAAGGCAAACAAAGCTGTGGTATGGTACATTAAATTATATTCCTAACTAAAAGGGTTTTTTTGTTTGTTTGTTTTAACCATTTCCAGATTATTTGCATGGGTGCAAAAGAAAATGGTTTGCCACTGGAGTATCAGGAGAAGTTAAAAGCAATAGAACCAAATGACTATACAGGAAAGGTCTCAGAAGAAATTGAAGACATCATCAAAAGGGGGGAAACACAAACTCTTTAGAACATAACAGAATATATCTAAGGGTATTCTATGTGCTAATATAAAATATTTTTAACACTTGAGAACAGGGATCTGGGGGATCTCCATGTTTGATCCATTTTCAGCAGTGCTCTGAAGGAGTATCTTACTTGGGTGATTCCTCGTTTTCAGTCTATAAAAAGAAACTGGGATAGAAGTTAGACAATTTAAAAGGGGTGTATGAGGGCCTGAAATATGTGACAAATGAATGTGAGTACCCCTTCTGTGAACACTGAAAGCTATTCTCTTGAATTGATCTTAAGTGTCTCCTTGCTCTGGTAAAAGATAGATTTGTAGCTCACTTGATGATGGTCCTGGTGAATTGCTCTGAGATTTTTAAAAATCAGCTTAATGAGAGTAATCTGCAGACAATTGATAATAACATTTTGAAAATTGGAAAGATGGTATACTGTTTTTAGAGGAATAAACGTATTTGTGGTTTAACCTGTTGTCTCTACTAAAGCACTTCATTTCATTATGTTGTTAAATCATCACACATGCTGGGTCTGGTCTTGGCCATGCAGCATCTCTAGTGGAGTAGTATTGTACAGACTCTGGAGCCAAATAGCCAAGGATCAATTGTCTGTGCCACCATTTCTCACTGTGAGACTTTGGGTTAGTTTATTCTCTGTGTCTCAGTTTCCTCACATATAAAGTGAGGATAATCAAAACATCTACATCTTAGGATTATTTTGAGGATTAAATGAGTGTGTATATATATATATATAAAATAAGCTTAGGATAGAAAGTGGCATATGGTAAGTATTAGCAATTCTTATTTTATTGAAGAATTAAATTTGTCCAGGGCCATCCTTGGAACAGGATTTTAAAGTAGGAGGGTCAGTACAATGAAGTGAAAAATGTGGGGAGGCAGAGGCACTTGGCTTTTCAAGAAATGGTGACCTTAAATTTATTTACTGAATAAATGAAGGAAAGAAGAGTTATGCATATTCGTTATCAAAAATTCTCTTAATGTCTCTGTGGAATGCAGTGAGCTGTGCCTTCTGAACTGGAATGCGGCTGAACTAGTTGCAGGAGTATAAAATAAAAATGTGTTCTTTTGTGAAAAATGTAAAAGGAATTTTCAGGCTACAGCTGCAATTCTGTAGTGAGGCTGTCATAGATTATATGTTAGCCCATATTTCATAGCTGTCACACCTCACTATTTCCCATATATCCACTCCCATATTCTAGTTTGCTCCTTGTTCTTAATTCCTCCCAAGAAAACCAAGTTTGTCAGTGAGCAAGAACCCACTTATAAGGCTTATAGTAGTATAGTGAGCAAGACTCAGTTTTGCTGTAGATACTAAGAATTGAATATTATTCTAATAATCTCTCACATAAAATGACAACTTTGGTTAAAGAATTCAAAATGCTAACAATAAAAACCTTCATGTCTGCCTTTTAAGAAAAATCTGGGGCTGGGCACGGTGGCTTACACATGTAATCCAGCACTCTGGGAAGCAGAGGTGGGAGGATCACTTGAGGATAGCTCAAGACCAGCCTGGGCAACACAGCAAAAACCCATCTCTACAAAAAAGTTAAAAAATTAGGTATGGTGGTATGTACTTGTAGTCCCAGCTACTCAGGAAGCTGAGGTGGGAGGATCAGTTGAGCCTAGGAGTTCAAGGCTGCAGCAAGCTATGATTGTGCCACTGGACTCCAGCCTGGGCAACAGAGCAAGACCCTGTCTAAAAAAAAAATGAAGAAAATAAAGCCTGATAATCATGAGAAATACTTTTTTTTATGTTTTCAAGGTAATATTTAAAATGCAAATGTTATATGTAAGAGGTTTCCCTTTCTACCAGTGATTTTGGCCCTCTAACCACAATACTGACGGATCCTGTATAAACTATAACAAATAGTTTTTGAAAACCACCTCTGGACTTGCAAGAAAAAAAGGAAAATCTTCAAGGTGTACCAATTCCTCCTCCACAAAAAGAAGAAAATGAACTTTGAGCTGAAAGGACAAAGAGTACTGGTAAACAAATGATCCTGATGTTCTTGGGTACAAACGCCAATAATAGCTCTAGAATTGGACTACTAACACTGGAGCACCCTTGCTGCAGGACAGGAAAACTGAACCTGAGAACTCTGTATGAAGCCAGGACCCTTAAAAAGAACTAAAATGGTCCTCAGTTGGTAGCCCCAGTGGCTCCTGGCAGAAGCAGAAGAAAATCCTCTATGGAGAAAGCTTAAATTTAGGTTCTCAGGACTTCCCTTAAAAATGTAAAAGATGATAAGGAAAATGATACATCATGAATGAGAGCAGAAAAAACTGATTTGTTAAGAAAAAGCACATTTAGATCCCCAAGGTTTTAAGATATTGAAACTATCGGCCGGGCGCAGTGGCTCATGCCTGTAATCCCAGCATTTTGGGAGGCCGAGGTGGGCAGATCATGAGGTCAGGAGATCAAGACCATCCTGGCTAACAGTGAAACCCCGTTTCTACTAAAAAAAATACAAAAAAAATTAGCCGGGCATGATGGCAGGTGCCTGTAATCCCAGCTACTCAGGAGGCTGAGGCAGGAGAATGGCATGAACCTGGGAGGCGGAGCTTGCAGTGAGCCGAGTTGGCGCCACTGCACTCCAGCCTGGGTGACAGCGAGACTCCGTCATAAAAAGAAAAAAAAGATATTGAAACTATTTAAAACAATATGAAATAAGCATGTATGGAGACCAGCTTCTGTGAAGATGGAATGGGTGTGATTTTCCCTATTCCTCTAGTTAAGAGCAACTAAAATCCTTGAACATTATATATAAAACAAACAGAAAAAGACTCTGAAAGGTGGAGAGAGGACAGACTTCAGGGATCTCAGGACCCAAGGCACAACATGATGCTGAATTCTCAGTTTTCTTTTGCTTCATACATCTCGTACTTGCAGCTTAAGAAATCAGCAACTTGAAAGCACCAATGAGCACAGACACACACACACACACACCCCAAAAGAAAAGCCTGCTCTCGTCAAAGAACCAGGAAAAGGACAGCCTAGTATGACAAAGATTTTAGAGAATAATCAGTCTATTCCAGTTATACCACAGAAAAAATTGTGGATGCCAGTCTCCACTCATGCCAGCAAAGGTCAAGAGGAGACCCTAGGCTTCCACACTTGCCAGGCTGTAATGAGGAACCCTAACCTCACCACCACCAGGTAGGGTCAGAAAAAGCTAAGTAGGGAGCCTTCTGGCAATAACAAGACTCCCTCCCTCAAGGTGTTGGTGGAAACCATGTGGGGAGCCTGGACTTACACCCCCATCTGGCAGTAACAGTGCCCCTGGCCCTTCCTGCTGGGTTGGGATCAAAGTCCAAGTAAAGAGTCAGGACTTTCACTACCTCTCAGTGGTAACTAAGCCACTCTTTTTGTGGTGTTGGTGGAGGTCACATGGGAAGCAGTAACAAAGCATTCCCACTCCCAGCCAAGAAGGTATCATTAGAGAACTAAGGGGCAGTTGAAACTCCCAGCCCTCCCACCCCTACTGTTACTCCTCAGTAACAAGGTGCATTCCACCCACCCTGCCCACTTTGGTGACAACAGAAACTGAGTGGGAAACCTGAACTTCTCCCCCCACCTGGCAGTATTGAAGAAGTGCCTCCTCACTTTCTCTTGCTGAAGTGGTTTCAGAGTAAGCCAGCTAAAATAGTAAATTTAAATAAGATGTAGAATCTCATAACAATCTCCAAAATGCCCAGGTTTCGATTGAAAAATCACTCATTCCAAGAACCAGAAAGATCTCAAATTAAATGGAAAAAGACAATCAGTAGATGCCAAAACTAAGACAACATTAGAATTATCTGACAAAGATTTTAAAGCAACCATCATAAAAATATTTCAGTGAGCAATGAGGAACATGCTTGAAACAAATGAAAATATAGAAAGTCTTGGCAAAAAAATAGAAGACATAAAGAAGAACCAAATGGAAATTTTAGAACTGAAAAAATGTAGTAACTCTAAGTACAGACTCAACAGATGGGCTCAACAACAAAATGGAGGGGGCAGAGGGAAAAATCAGGGAACTGGAAAGATACAACAACAGAAATTATCCAGTTTGAACAATAAACATAAAATATACTTGAGGGAAAATAAAACTATGATAGCCTCAGGGACCTGTGGGACTATAGTAGAAGATCTAAAACTTGTGTCATGGGAGCCTCAGCAGACGAGAAAGAGCAGGCTGAGAAAGTACCCAAATAAATAATGACTAAAATGTCTCTCAAGTTTGGCAAAAGATATAAACCTACAGATTCAAGAAATGGAGTGAACCCCTAACATAAAGAAATTCACACCAAGTCACGTCATAGTTAAACTTCTGAAAACTAAAGACAGAAAAATTCTTAAGAACAGCAAGAAATGACACCTTATCTATAGGGAAAAAGCTATTTGAACGACACCAGATTTCTCATCACAAACCGTGGTAGTCCAAAGGAAGCGGCAAATTTTTCAAGTGCTGAAAGAAAAGAACCATCAACTCAGAATCCAGTGAAAATAGCCTTTGAGAATGAAGGAGAAATCAAGACATTCTCAGATGAGGGAAAACTAATAAAATTTGTTGCCAGAAACTTTCCCTAAAAAGAATGGCTGAAGGGAGTTCTCTAAACAGAGAGAAAGTAATAAATATAGGAACATTAGAACATCAGAAGGGAAAAAATGATCACTGTGAGCAAAAATATGGGTAAATACAATAGACTTTACTTCTCTTGACTTTCTTTAAATATGTTTGTTGAAGCAGAAATTATAACACTAATGATTCTAAATATATGTAGAGGTAATATTTTAAATGATTATAAATGGGGAGCACTAAGGGAAATAAGTTTTCTGCATTTTATTTGAACTGGTAAAACAATGATACCAGTAGACTGAAAAATTATGTATATATAGTACCTAGAACAACCACTAAAAAAGTATACAAAGAGGTATACTCAAAAACACAACAAATAAATCAAAATCGAATTCCAAAACAATGTTCAAGTAACCCACAGGAAGGCAGGGATAAGAAAAGAGAGAAATTAAAAACAGAACAAACAGAACATAAAACATGAAATGGCAGGCTTAAACCCTAATATATTAATGAATACATTAAATATAAATGGTTTAAATACACAAGATAAAAGACAGACATTGACAGAGTGGACTGAAAATCATGACCCAAATTTATGCTGTCCACAAGAAACTTACTTCAACTATAACAATATAAGCAATTTGGAAGTAAAAATGATGGAAAAAGATATACAATGCAAACGTTAACCAAAGGAAAAACCAAGTGGCTATATTAATATCAGATAAAGTAAATTTTAGAGCAAAGAAAATCACCAGAGACAGGAAAGGGTATATGGTAACCCCTACCAATTCATTTAATGAAACTTGCATTGTCCTGATACCAAAATCAGAGACAATACAAACACAAGTAAACAAAAATAAGCCAACGGATCAATATCTCTATAGATGCAAAAATCGTTGTCAATATATAAGCAAACAGAATTCAGGAGTACATAAAAACAATTATACATCATAACCAAGTGGGGTTTATTCCAGAGGTGCAATGCTGGTTCAATACTTGAAAATCAATCAAAATAAGCCACTTTTTTTTAACAGGCTAAAGAAGAAAGGTTATATGATCATATCAATTGGTGCAGAAAAAGCATCTGGCATAATTCAACACCCATGCATGAAAAAAATTCTCAGAAAAATCGGAATAGAGGGGAATTTCAACAATTTGATTAAGAGCATCTATAAATTACCTAGATCTAACATTACATTAATACGTAATAATAAAAGACTGAATGCTTCCTACCTAAAATTGAGAACAAGACAAGGATGTTTGCTCTCACCAGTCTTTTTTTTTCTTTTCGAGACACTCTGTCGCCCAGTCTGGAGTGCTGTGGCACAATCATAGCTCACTGTAGCCTCAAACTCCCGGACTTAAGCAATCCTCTTGCATCAGCCTCCTGAGTAGCTGGGACTACAGATGCACACCACCACACCTGGCTAATTTTCAAAAAAATTTTGTAGAGATGGGTCTCACTATGTTGCCTACATTGGTCTCAATCTTCTGGCCTCAAGCAGTCCTCCTGCCTCAGCCTCCCAAAGGAGTGGGATTACAGGCTTGAGGCACTGCACCCAGCCTGCTCTTACCCATCTTATTCAACATAGTGCTGGAAGTTCTAGCCAGTGCAATAAGGTAAGAAAGGGAAATAAAAAGCACACAAATCCGAAAGGAATAAATGAAACCATCCCTATTTTCAGATGACATTATTGTCTATGTAGAAAATCCCAAAGAATCTACAAAGCATATCCCCTAGAACCAGTAAGTAAGTTCAGCAGCATCATGGGATACAATATAAACCCAAAAAATCAATTGTATTCCTATATACTAGAAATGAATACATGGACACCAAATTTTAAAATGCAATAACATTTACAATTGCATTTTAATTGCATATTTATTTATAAGATGAAATTCACATAGCAAAATTAATTTTAAAGTAAACAATACAGTAGCATTTAATAAATTCACAATGTTGTGCAACCACCACCTCTACCTACTCCAAAAATATTTTCATCACCCCTAAAGGAAACCACATACCCATTAAGCAGTTACTGCCCATTTCTCCTTTCCCCAGACCCTGGAAACTACTAATCTATTTTTTGTCTCTATGGATTTAGGTATCCTGGGTATTTAATATAAATGGAACCATGCAATATGTGACCTTGTGTATGGTGTCTCTCACTTAGCATAATATCTTCAAGCTCCAACCACATTGTCTCATGTATCAGTACTTCATTCCTTTTTATGGTTGAATAATATTCTGCTTTATGGGTATACCATAAGTTGCTTATCCATGCATCTATTGATGGACATTTAGATTATTTTCACCCTTGATCATTGTGAATAGTGCTGCTCTAAACATTTATGTACATATGTTTGTTTGAGTACCTTTTTTCAATTATAGAGTCATGCCAAGGAGTAGAATTGCTGGGCTATATGGTAATTCTATGTTTAACTGTTTGAGGAACTTCCAAAATGCTTCCCACATTGGCTGAACCATTTTACATTCCTACCAGCAATATATACAATTGCTTTATTAAAAAAAAAGAAATACATAAGTGTAACTCTCACAAAACATGTGCAGGACTTGTATGCTAAAAACTATAAAACACTGATGAAAGAACTCACGGAAGATCTAAATAAATGGAAAGGCATGCCTTGTTCATGGATTGGAAGACTCAACATAGTAGAGATGTCAATTCTCCCCCAGATTGATATGCAGGTTTAACAAAATTCCTCTCAAAATACCAGCATAATTATTTTTCTAAAATTTATATGGAAAGCAAAGGGAACTAAAACAATTTTGAAAAAGAAGAATAAATTGAGAGGGATCACTCTACCCAATTTCAAGATTGTATGTTATTAGCATAGAAATAAACACATAGATTGATGGAACAGAACAGATAATCTAGAAACAGATCAACATGAATATACTCACCTGGTTTTTTGGAAAGGTGCAAAGGGAATTTAATGGAGGAGGGACAGTCTTTTCAACAAATTGTGTCAGAGCAGCAATTAGACATCCATAGTCAAAAGAAAAAGAAAAAAATACCCTTGACCTAAGTCTCACACCTTATACAAAAATTACCTCAAAGAGGATCTTGGGCTTAAATGTCTGATGTAAAACTATAAAACTCCTAGTAAAAATAAATACATAAATAAATAAACATAGTCAAAAATCTTTGCAATCTAGGGCTTGGCAAAGAGTCCTTAGATTTGACACCAAAAACATGATTCATAAAGGGAAAAATGGATAAATTAGACTTCATTTAAAAAACAAACAAACAAACAAAAAGCCTTTGCTCCCTGAAAGACCCTAAGAAAATGAAAAGACAAGCTAGGAGTGGGAGAAAACATTTACACACCAAATATAGAACTCTCAAAACTCAACAGTAAAAAAGCAAACAATCCAATCAGAAAAGGAAGCAAAAAGGCTGGGCATGGTAGTTCATGCCTGTAGTCCCAGCATTTTAGGAGGCCAAGGCAGGAGGATCACTTCAGCCTAGGAGGTGGAGGCTGCAGTAAGCCATGATCGTGCCACTGCACTCCAGCCTGGGTGACAGAGTGAGACCCAGTCTCAAAAAATAAAAAACAAACAAAAAAAAAATGAAGAAAAGCCACGAAGATACATTTCACCCAAGAGAAGACACAGCAAATAAGTGCATGAAAAGATGTTCAAAATCATTATTAGCAGATTAAAACCACAGTGATGTATTAGTAGCTCTATACATGTATCAGAATGGCTAAAACAAAAAATGATGACAGCACCAAATGCAGGTGAGTATGCTATGAAGTTGGATCACTCATACATTGCTGGTGGAATGTAAAATAGTACAGTCATTCTAGGGAAAAGTTTGTAAGTTTCTCAACTCAGCAGTTGCACTTCTGGACATTTCCCAGGGAAATGAAAACTTATTTTCACACATAAACTTGTATGTGAATTCCTATAGTGGCTTTATTCATAATAGTCCAAATCTGGAGATAACCCAGATGCCTTTCAACAAACTATGGTAATTCACACCAAGCAATACTACTTACAATAAAAAGGAAAGAACTATTGATACATGCAACAGCCTGAATGAATCTTCAAAGAATTATGCTGATTGAAAACAACTATTCCAAAATGTTACATAATGTATGATTCCATTTATGTATGATTCTTGAAATGACAAAACTGTAGAAATGGATAGCAGACAGTGGTTGCCAAGCATTAAGTAGAGGAGGAGGTAGTATAAAGAGCAACATGAAGGAGCTTTGTGGTGATGGTAATGATCTGTATCTTGATGGTATTAATGTCTATCTTCTGGTTGTAATATTGTATTATAGTTTTGCAACATGTTACCACTGAGGAAAATTGGGTTAGGATACATGGATCTCTCTTTCTTGCAACTGTATGTGAATTTAGACTGATCTCAAAAAAAGTTTAAAAACAAACCAAATATATACATGACAGAATACTATTTGTCCATAAAAAGAATGAGATCCTGTCATTTGCAGCAACATGGATGTTCGGAACTGGAGGTCATTATCTTAGTGAAATAAGCCAGGTACAGAAAGACAGATACTGCACGTTCTCACTTACATGTGGGAGCTGAAAATAAGTTGGTCTCATGGAGGTAGAGGGTAGAATAGCATGATAGTTACCACAGGCTGTGAATTGGGGGAGGGCAGGTGGTGGGGTGATGAAGAGACGTAGGTTAATGTGTACAAAAATAGAGTTAGAGAGAAGGAGTAAGTTCTAATGTTCCATATCAGAGTGGAGTGACTATAGTTATCGACAATGTATTTTATATTTCATAAGAGCTAGAAGAGAGGACTTGAAATGTTCCTAATACATACAAATAATGAATACTTGGCCGAGTGTGGTAGCTCAAGGCTGTAATCCCAGCACTTTGGGAGGCCGAGGCGGGTGGATCACCTAAGGTCAGGAGTTCAAGACCAGCCTGGCCAACATGGTGAAACCCCATCTCAACTAAAAATACAAAAAATTAGCTGAGCGTGGTGGTGGGTGCCTGTAATCCCAGCTACTTCAGGAGGCTGAGGCAGAAGAATCACTTGAACCTGTGAGGCGGAAGTTGCAGTGAGCCAACATCGTGCCACTGCACTCCAGCCTGGGTGACAAGAATGACTCTGTCTCAAAGAAAAAAAGAAAGAAAGAAAGATAGAAATGATAAATACTCCATCTCAAAAAAAAAAAAAAAAGAAAGAAAGTGGTGGACACTGCAAATACCCTGACTTGATTATTACAATCTATGCGTGTAACAAAATATCACATGTACCCCATAAAAATACAAACATTATGTCTCAATAATAAATTATTTTAAAAGCAAAAACAACTATAAAAGTTTTTAAATTATAAAATCAACAAAGAAAAGGAGACTATTAAAAATGACTAAAACTAGAAAGACCAAAAAAAATCTAAAAATCCTAGAAAATAAAGATATTATTGTTAAAATTAAGAACTTAAATCGATGGTGTATTACTTGCCTACTGCTGCTATAACAAGTTACAATAAATTTAGTGTCTTAAACAATACAAATTTATTTTCTTGGGGTTCTGGAGGCCAGCATTCCAAAATGGGTCTCACTGGACTAAAATCATAGTGTTGGCAGGTCTGCATTCCTTCTGGAGGGTCTGTGGGAGAATCCATTTCCTTGTCTTTTGCAGCACTAGAGGCCACCTGCATTCCTTGGCTCAGTCTCATTCCTCCATCTTCAAAGCCAGCAATGTTGGCCAAGTCCTTCTCAGGCAAGTCCTTCTCAGGCTGCCATCTCTCTGGTTCTCCCTGTTCTGCCTCCTTCTTCCACGTTTTAGTTCCCTTGTGATTACATTGGGCTCACCTCAATAACCCAGGATAATCTCTGCATCAAGATCAGTTGATTAGCAATCTTAATTCCACCTGCAACTTTAGTGCCCCTTTGCCATATTCACAGGTTCCAGGGGTAGGATGTGGACATCACTGGGGGGAGATTACGCTGCCTGCCATAGACAGGTTAAAAAGTAGATTCAAACATCTACAGAATAATTGCTGAGTCAAAAGACAGAACTGAAGTGACCCAGATTGCAGCCAAAGAAATAGGATAAGGAAAATAGAATGAGAGGTTACGACATGGAAGATAAAGTTCAGAATCCTAGAGGAAAAGAAAAAAAAAGTGTCTAATTTTTCTACCATAGGCTCATATAAGGATAGACTGGAGGAATTAGTATCTGTGAAGGAAAATAAATCTTGGGGCCCCAAAATCACTAAGCTAAAGGGAAAAGTCAAGTTGGGATCTGCTTAGGGCAAACCTGCCTCCCACTCTATTCAAAGTCATCCCTCTGCTCACTGAAATAAATGCGTATCTGATTGGCTCCTTTGGAATGGCTAATCAGAAACTCAAAAGGATGCAACGTTTGTCTCTCACCTACCTGTGACCTGGAAGACCTCCCTGCTTGAGTTGTCCTGCCTTTCCAGACCAAACCAATGTTCATCTTACATATATTGATTGATGTCTCATGTGTCCCTAAAATATATAAAACCAAACGGTGCTCTGACCACCTTGGGCACATGTCATCAAGACCTCCTGAGGCTGTGTCACTGGTGAGCATCCTCAACCTTGGCAAAATAAACTTTCTAAGTTAACTGAGACCACCTCAGATATTTGGGGTTTACATATCCTAGCCATAATTCTGGTTCTTACTGTCATGCACGTCCGTGTTAAGAGACCACCAAACACGCTTTGTGTGAGCAATGAATTTTTTTAATCACCTGGGTGCAGGTGGGCTGAGTCCAAAAAGAGAGTCAGCAAAGGGAGTTAGGGGTGGGACAGTTTTATAGGATTTGGGTGGGTAGTGGAAAATTACAGTCAAGGGGGGTTGTTCTCTGGTGGGCATGGGCAGGGGTCACAAGGTGCTTGGTGGGGGAGCTTCTGAGCCAAGAGAAGGAATTTCATAAGGTAATGTCATCAGTTAAGGCAGGAACCAGACATTTTCCTTTCTTTTGTGATTCTCCAGTTGCTTCAGGCCATCTGGATGTATACATGCAGACTTGGACTCGGAGGCCTGCATTTCTGTATTTTTATATTAATAAGAAAAATAAAACAAAATAGTGTTGAAGTGTTGGGGCAGTGAACATTTTGGGGGGTGGTATGGAGAGATAATGAGCGATGTTTCTCAGGGCTGCTTCGAGTGGGATTAGGGGCAGTGTGGGAACCTAGAGTGGGAGATATTAAGCTGAAGGAAGATTTTGTGGTAAGGCTGTTAAAAGGAGCATTTGTCGTATAGAATGATTGGTGATGGCCTGGATGCAATTTTGTATGAATTGAAAAACTAAACAGAAGACACAAGGTCCAAATGAGAGAAGGAGAAAAACAGGTATTAAAGGACTAAGAATTGGGAGGACCCACGACATCTGATTAGAGAGTGCACAAAGGGGATCAGCATAATTATTTGCTTGGTTGGCAAGTTTTTAGGCTCTATCCAAGTTTTTGGCATGCAATTCAAGTTGGGCTGGTGTCTGGAATGAGACTGGGGCCTAATAAAAAGGAGCGTCCATACAGGAGCTCAAATGGGCTGTACCCTGTAGCATCCCAAGGACAGGCCCGAATTCTGAGAAGGGCAAGTGGTAAAAGTATTGTCCGGTCCTTTTTAAGTTGGAGGCTGAGCTTGGTGAGGTGCGTTTTTAAAAGACCATTAGTCCGTTTTACCTTTCCTGAAGATTGAGAATGGTAAGGGGTATTGAAGGTTTTACTGAATATCAAGAACCTGAGAAACTGCTTGGGTGATTTGACTAATAAAGGCTGGTCTGTTATTGGACTGTATAGAGGTGGGAAGGCCAAACCGAGGAATTATGTCTGACAGAAGGGAAGAAATGACCGCAGTGGCCTTCTCAGACCCTGTGGGAATGGCCTCTACCTATCTAGTGAAAGTGTTTACCCAGACCAAGAGGTATTTTAGTTTTCTGACTTAGGGAATGTGAGTAAAGTCAATTTGTCAGTCCTGGGCAGCGGCAAATTCTCTAGCTTGATGTGTAGGGAAGGGAGGGGGCCTGAGAAATCCCTGAGGATAAATAGAATAGTAGATGGAACACTGAGAAATGATTTTCTGAGGATAGATTTTTATGATGGAAAGGAAATGAGAGGTTTTAAGAGACAGGCTAGCGGCTTGTAACCTACATGGAAGAGGTTATGAAATGATGACACAATAGAATGGGCCTGTGAAGCTGGAAGGAGATATTTTCCTTGGTCCTAGAACCATTTCCCTTGTGTGGGAAGAGATTGATAAGTGGAAGTTTCAGTGGGACAGTAGGTGGGAGTGACCGACGAGAAGGATAAAAACTGGCCATGAGGGACAGAAGTTGGAACTCTAGCTGCTTCTTTAGCTACCTTATCAGCATAAGCATTGCCCTGAGTGATGGGATCTGATGTCTTTTGATGGCCCTTGCAGTGAATGACTCCAGCTTTCTTTGGAAGTAAAGCGGCCTTGAGAAGGGTTTTTATTAAAGAGGCATTAATGATGGAGGACCTTTGCATAGTGAGGGAACCTTTTTCCGCCTATATAACAGCATGGAGGTGCAGGATATGGAAGGCATATTTAGAGACAGTATAAATATTGACGTGTACTCCCTTTGCAAGAGTGAGGGCTCGAGTTAAGGCAATGAGTCTGGCTTGCTGAGAGGTAGGGGAGCAGGGCGGAGCGGTAGTCTCAAGGATAGATGTGGAAGATACTACTATAGCATAGCCTGCCTTTGCTGGTGAGTGGCGATTAGGCCTGGTGGAACTGCCATCAATAAACCAAGTGTGATCAAGGTACAGGAAAGAAGGAAATATGGGGAAATAGAGTGAATGCCAGGTGGATCAGAGAGATACAGTCATGGGGGTCAGGTGTGGTATCAGGAATAATGGGGGCTAGCCTAAAACAGTAGGGTTAAGTTGTTTGGACAGAAAGGCTACAGGGCACAGTCCCAGCTCTCATGTAAGAATTCTGACCGCACAGCCCTGCACTTCGGCTGCGTGTAATGAAAAAAGGGTTGGGATGAGTTAGGGAGACCTAGTGTGGGAGCAGCTTTTAGGGCTGTTTTTTAAGGAATGGAAAGAGGAGTGGGGAAAGGATTTAGGATTAATGGGGTCAGCTAGGTTTCCTTTTGTAAGTTTATATAATGATTTAGTCAGGATGGTAAAACTAGGTATCCAAAGGCGGAAGTACCTAACCATGCCTGTGAAGGAAAGGAGTTGTTGTTTTGCAGAAGTGGCTGGGGTTTGGGAGATTAGCCGGTCAGGATCAGCAGAGAGAGCACGTGTTTTTTCATGAAGAATTATGCCAAGATAGGTAATGGATGAGGAAGAAATTTGGGCTTGACTGAAGCAATGGGGGCTGTCCGTGAAACCTTGTGGCAGTACAGCCCAGGTAAGTTGCTGAGGCTGATGGATGTCAGGATCAGTCCAAGTGAAAGCAAAGAGAGGTTGGGATGAAGGGTGCAAAGGAATAGTAAAGAAAGCATGTTTGAGATCCAGAACAGAATAATGGGTTATGGAGGGGTTGTGGAGGGAGGTATTGAGGATAGGAGGGTATATGGGTTTGGCACCACGGGGTGGATAGGCAAGACAATTAGGTTGATAAGGTGCAGATCCTGAACTAACCTGTAAGGCTTGTCCGGTTTTTGGACAGGTAAAATGGGGGAATTCTAAGGAGAGTTTTTAGGATTTAAAAGGCCATGCTGTAACAGGTGAGTGATAACAGGCTTTAATCCTTTTAAAGTGTGCTGTGGGATGGGATATTGGCATTGAGCGGGGTAAGGGTGATTAGGTTTTAATAGGATGGTATGGGGTGCGTGATCAGTTGCCAAGGAGGGAGTAGAGGCGTCTTATACTTGCGGGTTAAGGTGGGGTGATACGAGAGGAGGATGCAAAGGAAGTTTTGAACTGGGAAAAAGGGCAGCAATGAGGTGTGGCTGTAGCCTAGGAATAGTCAGGGAAGCAGATAATTTAGTTAAAATGTCTCGACCTAATAAGGGAACTGGGCAGGTGGGGATAACTAAACAGGAGTGCATAAAAGAATGTTGCCCAAGTTGGCACCAGAATTGGGAAGTTTTAAGAGGTTTAGAAGCCTGGCCGTCAATACCCACAACATTTATGGAGGCAAAGGAAACAGGCCTTTGTAAAGAAGGTAATGTGGAATGGGTAGCCTCCATATTAATTAAGAAGGGGACGGACTTATCCTCCACTGTAAGAGTTACCCAAAGCATCTGTGATGGTCCAGGAGGCTTCTGAGGTGATCGGGCAGCGTCAGTCCGAGAAGATTTGTGAAGGAGTCAGTGAGAGACCCTTGGGCCAGAGTTCCAGGGGCTCTGGCAGTGGCTACCGGGCGAGTTGGACAGTCCGATTTCCAGTGGGGTCCTGCACAGATGGGACACAGCTTTGGAGGAATCCCAGGCTGCACACATTCCTTGGCCCAGTGGCCAGATTCCTGGCACTTGAAGCAAGATCCTGATGGAGGAGGTCCTGTAGGAATGCTTGACCACTGCGGCTTAGGCATTCTGATGTTCTTGTGTGCTGGAGGTGTGGCTGGGTTTTGTCTTACAGCAGAGGCAAGTAATTGTAACTCAGAAATGCATTGCTGTCTGGCTGCCTCCTTTCTATTATTGTACACCTTGAAGGTGAGGTTGATTAATCCCTTTTGTGGGGTTTGAGGGCCGAATTCTAATTTTTGGAGCTTTATGTAATGTTAGGAGTGGATTGGGTGATAAAATGCATATTGAGAATAAGAAGGCCTTCTGACCTTTCAGGGTCTAGGCTGTAAAGTGTCTAAGGTTGTTGCCAAACAAGCCATGGACTGGGCTGTGTTTTCATATTTGATGAAAAAAAGCCTAAATGCTAATTGATTTGGAAGAGGTTGGATAAAGAAAAAGGAGCATTAAGCTTGAGGAAATTGTTGGGTAGGTGGGGGAGGGCTGGTTGCGGAACAAAACTGTAAGCTGGACAGGGTGTGAGGAGGGGAGGTGATAGAAGGATTAAGGGTGGCGGAGCGGAGGCTGAGGAAGAATTGGGACCTGGCTCAGCCTGGCGAGGAGCAGCCTGGGAGGAGGGGAGAGGTTAGATGGGTCCATAGAAAAGGAGGATTCACAGGACTCAGAGCTTGGGTTGGAGACGGAAGGAACAGACAGGAGAGAAAGAAGATTTGGGACGAGTCACATTGGGAGCAGAGATTAGGAAGGGACCAACATGTAAAAGAATGCCTGGACATCAGGCACCTCAGACTATTTCCCCATTTTATGACAAGAATTATCTAGATCATGTAGGATGGAGAAATTGAAAGTGCTGTTTTCTGGATATTTGGAACCATTGTTATGTTTGTATTGGGGTCAAACGGTATTGCAGAAGAAAATAAGGCATTTAGGTTTTAGGTCAGGTGTGAGTTGAAGAGGTTTTAAGTTCTTGAGAACACAGGCTAAGGGAGAAGAAGGGGGAATGGAGGGTGGAAGGTTGCCCACAGTGAAGGAGGCAAGCCCAGAGAAAAGAGAGTAGAGACACGGAGAAGGGGGGTGGTGAGCAGCCCTGGGCTGCAATGTGGCTGAGCAGCCAAAGCAGGCGACCCGGCAATTGACTTGCCACCAAGGGAATGTGGGTGAATGACCAAGGCAGGCATCCCGCGGTGATCAGACACCAATGAAATATAGGTGAATAATCAGGCAGGTGTCCCTGCAGTGATTAAACACCAAGGGAAGACTGTCTTCCCGAGTCCGTGACCGGAGCTGGAGTTTTGGGTCCATGGATAAAATATGTCTCCTTTGTCTCTACTAGAGAGGAAAAAGAACTGGAATTGGAAATAGAGGGAGATTGAAGGGTAGTGAGAGAGGCTGGAGACGACAGTGAAAAGACTGCTTACCCGACTCGAAATTGGTGAGATGTTCCTTGGGCTGTTTGGTCTGAGGACCCGAGGTCATAGGTGGATCTCCTCACGGAGTGAGGGTGAGGACAGGGGACTGGTCTCCTGAAGGAGTCCTCCTGTCCCGGGTCTTTGGCACCAAATGTCACATGTGTCCGTGGGAAAAGACCACCAAAAGGCTTTGCATGAGCAATAAAGCTATTTATTTCACCTGGGTGCAGGTGGGCTGAGTCCAAAAAAAGAGTCAGCAAAGGGAGTTAAGGGTGGGGCAGTTTCATAGGATTTGTGTGGGTAGTGGAAAATTCCAGTCAAAGGGGGTTGTTCTCTGGTGGGCAAGGGCGGGGCCGGGGGGAGTGGGGGTCTACAAGGTGCTCAGTGGGGGAACTTCTGAGCCAGGAGAAGGAATTTCACAAGGTAATGGCATCAGTTAAGGCAGGAACCAGCCATTTTCACTACCTTTGTGATTCCTCAGTTGCTTCAGGCCATCTGGATGTATACATGCAGGCTTGGGCTCAGAGGCCTGACACTTACAAGTTGGCACATTTGATCCTATCAACTTTAGTTTGCAGTTTCACTTTTGATTTAAGAACATACTTTCTGTTTCTCAGAGGGCAGCCTCTGATGGGAATTTTAATACTCACAAGCATTAGTGGCTATATGATTGAATGTACTTCTTCAGTGTGAATAAGTGACAACTTTCTGTAGCATGATATCCCTTATGGACACGTTCCCCATTCAAAACGTTTTAAAACTATTTTATTGGGGACATTTATTAGCATGTTAAAAACTCTTTTACAACTTATTATTACAGCATATGCATAAAACATAAAATGTGCGCTGCCAAGAACAAATTTAAGGATAGGAAGAAAAGCTTAGATTTTTAAAAAAGTATAAATTGAAATGTATGCAGTGTAATTAAAATTTGATTACGCCCAGCTCCATTTCATCAGGACCAGGTGTTGCGTTTTAACAAGAGTTTCCCTATCATGTCCAGGCGTTGGCTCTGGTTGCAGGCGCTGGGTAGGCACTTTTAGGAGGAGGGGCCTGGCACGATGGCACCACAAATTCCCAAGTGTGTCACCTCTGGGCGAACTTGGGCCTGTCCACTAGGCCCTGCGCGGTGGCATCGGGGGCTCACCCTCTCGCACCGGGCGCCACTCTGCGCGCAGCTTCTCTCGCCGCCCCCCGCGCCAGACCTGGGCGAATGGCAGCACCGTGGGACCCTGCCTTGACCGCCCCTGCCCGACCGCGGCCTCTCCCAGCAGCGGGCAGGCTCTTGGGCGCGCCGACAGAGGGGCGCGGCTGCGGCTGTAGTCGCGGCCAGTTCCCGTTCCGGGCCCGCGAGGCGGCCGCCCAGGTCCTGCCCCTCCCTCGCGCTACTGCGGGAGCAGCGACCTCCCGGGCCACGCCGCTTCCCGGCCCCGGCGCCCCCGGACCACGGCGCTCTCCGGGCTCTTCTCTAGCTCTCAGCGGCTGCGAAGTCTGTAAACCTGGTGGCCAAGTAAGTCCCAGCGACTGGGGATTCGCGCGGGGCAGACGCTTTCTGGGGTCCTGGGCGCTGCGAGCGAGGAGGCGCAGGGAGGCGGGATCTGCGTGCGGGCGGAACGCAGCGCGGCTCTGGAGGAGCTCTGGATGGAACCAAGCGGAGAAACCCGCGAGTTTGAAGCATGTAGCGAAAGTTGAGAGGGATGAACTTCATCGTCAGCGGAATCGTTTATCCCACTGTGGTCGCAGGCAGGGGTTCTCAATCGTGCCAGCAGCTTAGAACCACCTGGGGAGCTTTTAAAATCCGGATGTCCAGGCTGAACCCTAGATCAATTCCATTAGAATCTCACGGAGTCAGACCCAGGCCTGTGTATCTTTTAAAAGCTCCCCAAGTGATTCCGGTGTGCAGCCAGCGTTGGAGGGTTTGTGACCAAAGGCTGGAAGGGCAGACAGGGGTCTTCATGGAGTCCCGCCTGCAGACGGGACAGCAGCTCCCAGTGTCCTGCTTGGTCCTGGAGACAGGGTGAGAACTTCCCTTGGGTTTCATGCTCCACAAAGTAAGGAAATGAGACAATGCTTGGCAAGGTCGCCCGAATATCGCATTCAAAAAAGCCTCCAATGTGCGCAGTTCCTTTGGCACATTGTGAAAAACATAGGAAATGACAGATGTTGATGTCTCATTGGCTCTGCATTCTAGGAAACGTTTCAGTTGTTGATGTTTGAAATTAAGTCTGGGGAAGCTAGTAAACCCATGGCCTTGATGACTTCTGGCCTTTCTGCTTTAAGGGTGAAGCCAGGGCCGGGCGCGGTGGCTCACGCCTGTAATCCTAGCACTTTGGGAGGCCAAGGCGGGCGGATCACCTGAGGTCGAGAGTTCGAGACCAGCCTGGCCCAACATGGTGAAACTGTCTCTACTAAAAAACAAACAAACAAACAAAAAGAAATTAACCGGGCCTGGTGGCGCATGCCTGTAATCCCAGCTACTCGGGAGGCTGAAGCAGGAGAATTGCTTGAACCTGGGAGGCAGAGGTTGCAGTGAGCCGAGATTGCGCTGTTGCGCTCCAGCCTGGGCAACAAGAGCGAAACTCCGTTAAAAAAAAAAAAAAAAAAAAAAGAGGTGAAGCCTGAAGTCGTGCTTGCCAAAGGGTCGAGTTTGTTCTCCCTCAAAGCCCCTGTTGAAGATTGAACTATCACTTTCAGGGAAGAGTAAAAGAGTAACTCCACAATGCATCTTAGAGAGGAGTGGATTCCCTGTTCTCACCCAGGTGTAGATGCCAGGGGCCAGATAGCTGAAATCCAGGCAAACCAGGCATTGACAAAGTACAGACTTCTACGGAATATGCCAGACAGATAAGCAAGCTGTGTTTAAAACAAACAGCAGTGTGGTAGAAGAGGGGTCTTTCAAAGATTGTAAGAAGAGTAGGTTTTATTTTTGTGGAGTGGAGAAATAAGTTCACGCTTTGGAACCCATCAAATCTGGGTCCAAACTCGGATTCTGTCACTTCTATGCTGTGACTTTGGGCAAGTTCCTTGACCTCTCCAAAACCCTGTTTTCCCACCTGTAAAATAAAGAGCAACTCTCTCTTGAGGCTAGCATAGTTCAGCGAGATGATGTGCATCACACACCTGAAAGGTGGTGGCGCTGGCAGGTGCTCTGGCAGGGGTAGTTATTAGACACTGGAGTGGCAGTTTGTGCCCGTTAATTGTTTACTTAGTACAGCCACTATGAGGGAGAATGTCTATAAAATGTCCCTTTCAACGCTCCATTCCTTCTCCTGCCCTGCTGCCCCGCTCAGGGCCTTAGCGGGCTTTAAGTCTGGAATCTTAGGCTGCAAATCCCCTCAGTCCCCCAGGGCGTATTAATGGCTCTGGAATACAGTTTTACTGCATGTGATAGGAATGAATATTTTCACACACACACACACACACACACACACACAAAAGCTGTTCCTAATCTTGAGACTTCCTCCCCTCTGTTGCCACATATATATCTTTTAAATGGCTTTCCAAGAAAGCTGGGCTGTGCACAGCGTCTCAGAATTAGTGTACGTGCACACACATGTACGTTGCTGCCTGCTGACAACATCCTCAGACCATACCCTTGGTGTTCCTATTTTGTTCCTGACTCTTGGCCTAGGGGCAGTGAATCTTTCTTCAATGACCAAGGACAGCCAGGGATCTGAGGAAGGGAGAACCCAAATTCTACAATTGCTGATGCCTGCGTCCCAGCTGGAACTTTACTCTGGTACACGCTCTGTGCATCATGGATGGTCACTTTGATCCTAACAGCAGTGCTGTTTAGATTAGACATCAGAAATAGAAACAGTAAGTAATATAGGCATAAAGATCAAGTGTTTTTCTAGTGTATGTGTGATCACTGATATTTGCTTACACAAGACTATCAAAGTCTTATCTCTTATTCAAAGAAAAGGATTCAATATTTGTTCAAAATCTAAGATATGAACGTAGGATTTAAGGTTTAAGTTACTAGTTTCTTCTATCATTCTTATTATTGGGGGGATTTTTTTTAGGCAAGAAGAAATTAGAAAAGCTAAAATGTGTACTTTGCTGAATTTTTGTCATGCAGAGGCTCTAGGTATTTTGCAAGTTTTCAGAAGTCTCATTTTCTTTTATCTTCTAGGGACAGTCAGTTGCATGTCACACAAAGGGCCTCCTTTGATTTACCCAAAAGGTCTGACCTGGTTTCTGGAAAAACTCTTTAGCGCATCAAATACTCGTTGAGGGCAAGTGTTGTTTCTAAACTTGACTCTTGTGGTGAGAGGTGAGTAGTCACCGGCATGTCAGTTAGCTGATGTTTTTTACCTATGCTAGAAAGTTCATCCAAGCAAGACTTCCTGGCTTGAACTCTTATTTAAACATGTGTTTTATCTGGAACTGCCACAGACCAAACTGTGGGCAGAGATTCCTGTGCAGAGTTGGCTAAGGCAGGCATGCCACCGGCCCTTCTCTTTGCCATCCTCCCTGTCTCTGGAGCCATTGAGCCAACCGGGGATAATGCCACTGTGAAGGGATCTTACCTTGGTCCTCTAATGGGGCAGAGTTCCCTGATGAGGGATGCACGTCCTTAGAGCCAACAAGGCAATTTTATATTATACTGCATGGAAATTAAAAGTTACTCTCCAGTAAACTGCCACTTTAGAATTTGTTTTACTGAAGTGTCCTTTTCCTCTAAATTATAGAGCACTGTAGTAAGCGCCCAGATAATTGCAAAGTGAGCACCAGATTAGTGCCAGGTTTTGGCAGATTAAGATTTTAATAAAACATGAACATTCACCTTGATTACATTTGTTTCAGAAAGTTGATGTCCCTTGGCCTTCTGTTCTGTCATTGCCACCATACAGGTTAGGGTCAGAATTGGGAGAATGTAGTCACTTGGTAGATATTTTCAGAGCCACATGCAACTGAGCCTGGCAGTCACATATTGCTAAGGAAACTCCTTACATGGTAGCAGAGCTGAGAGCAGATGATGGTTTACTTGGGAGAGTATTCCTTTTCTAATTCCCAAAAGATTAAAAGTCTAATGAGTAAGAACTTCCCCTGCTTCTTGTAACACATGCCCAGATTGCTGCCTATGACCTCAAAACCAAACCTTCTTGGAAGGAACTGGGGGAAAGCTAGGCTTTTTTGGCAGGGGATATCCTAACTCCTTACAACACAGGCCCCTTCAGTGAGTGGGTCATTCCTGGACTCCATTTAACAAAGCTAGTGTTTCATACTTCATATGAAAACAGGCATGTTGATGATTTCAAATAGAGATGTTGGGTCTATAACGTATACCAGACATGCAGGGCTGAAGTGGAAGAAACAATGGGTTTTGGAGTCAGAACCAGGATCCAGTTCCTATTTTATTCCTTAATTCAGGGGTCCCCCATCCCTAGGCCATGGACCAGTACCAGTCAGTGGCCTGTTAGGAAGTGGGCCGCACAGCAGGAGGTGAGCAGCGGTGAGCAAGCATTACTGCCTGAGCTCTGCCTCCTGTCAGATCAGCGGCGGCATCAGATTCTCATGCGAGGGGAACCCTATGGTGAACTGCACACGCGAGGGGTCTAGGCTTCACATTCCTTATGAGAATCTAATGCCTGATGATCTGAGGTGGAACAATTTCATCCTGAAACCATCTCCCCTGTGCCCCCACTTGCCCACTGTCTGTGGAAAAATTGCCTTCCATGAAACCAGTTCCTCGTGCCAGAAAGGTTGGGGATCACTGCCTTAACTAACTGTGTGACCTTCGTCAGCATACTTAACCACTCCAACTCTGTGTCCTCCTTTGTAAAATAGTTACAATAATGCTTTCCTTGCTGTGTAGTTTTCAGTATTTGATGAGCTAATCCATGTAAAGTGCTTAGCATATCACTCACCTTCTAGTAAGTCATGATTATGATGATAAAGATTATGATAATTACTTTGGTTCCAGGGCTGGTCTTTCCTTCTCCTAGTTGTGTGACTTCAGATAAGGTTTTTAATCTTCTTGAGCCTCGGCTTTTGAATCTGTAAAATGGGCTAACTCTACCTATCTGGAAAGATTGCTTTGAGGCTTGATTTGATTAAATGAAATGATGACAGGCCTGATCTGGTAGATCCTAAATAAGAATAGCATTTACATAGACTTCCTGTGTCCCACACTGGTCTAAGAGTTTAGGGTTTTTGTTGTTTGTTTTTAGCTCATTTTGTCTTCCCAGCGACCCTGTGCAGTGGTTATCATTTCCCCTGTTTTATAGAGGAGATGACTGAGGCTCAACAAGATTAAATAACTAACCCAAAGTCTATCCCAGGACTTGAAGCAGAGTCTCTGTTCTTAACCACCGCCCCAGCTGCTCAGTGAGTACCCCCACCCCTGCTTATTCTACCTCCCTCCTGAAGCCCACCTCCTGCCATTAACAGTCAGATGTGCCTATGCTCTGTGTAGGGCCATATTTCTGGAAACAGAGCCCCTGCTTCCAAAAAGCAGCTTACTTAGGAAGTGAAAGTGGCGGCTCACTCGTCCTGTCACCTCCTCCCACTTCCAGATAACATTAAACCCATCCATTGCTTAGGCTGGTTAATATCAACTGAAAAAAAAAAAATCTGATACCGATATTGACTAACATTTTTAGAGTGGGTTGCAATGTTAGTTTTGAGATAAATGTCATCTTGATGCACTGAGATTGTTAGCCTGTGTGTAATAAAACATGCCTTCACCCAGACAGATGTCGGGGGTGTTTGGAAGACAGAAACCAGGCCTAGGAGATCCCAGGTTGAGACTCAGGTGGACAGCAACAGTATTGAAAATAATATTACATCGAAGGTGCAGTGGTCTGTTCTAAGTACACCACCTTTTTTGACATTCCTTACTCATCCTCCCTCTCTTTTACCCCAGTGGCTTTGGCCTCTTCTTGAGTTCGTCAATCTTCCCTGAGGTCTGGGTCAGTGGAATTTGGGGGCCCAGAAAGGCAAATTCTCAGTTGAGTGAGGTGTGGCTGCTTTAGCATTCCTGATAATGAGGTAGTAATTGTTTTTCTGGCGTTCTGTGGGTGTGAAGTGCTCTGCTGGCCTCCCACCCTGGTGTGGAAGGCTGTTAGAAAGCTATTTGTAGCTCTTGGTTCCTTCTGGCACTTTGGGGCTTCAATTCTGGAACATGTTAATTCAACAAATATTATCAGAAAATCTTGCTGGTGCCAGGAGTCTACTAAGTACTTGGATTACAGCAATGAATGAAACAGACCCAGCCTCTGGCCATATGGAATTTGTAGGCTGCGGGGTGGAGAGGATGTCTTAGTCAGCTTGGGTTGCTAAACTATCATAGACTTGGGGGCTTAAGCAACAAACATTTATCTCTCACACTTCTGCAGGCTGGAAGTGTGAGACCTGGTTGCCAGCATGGGAGTTTGGTGAGGACCCTCTTCCTGGTTTGTGAAAGAGGTCTCTCGTGTCTCTTGCTATAAGGGCACTAATCCCATCACTGGGGCTCCACCCCCACAACCTCATTTAAACCTATTCACCTCCCAACAGCCCCATCTGTAAACACCATCAAATCGGGGGTTCTCCCTCACCATGGGAACTTTGGAGGGACATAAACATCAGTCCATAAGTGGGAGGTTAGGGCAGTAAGCACACAGGTAAATACATAATTATAACTTGTGGAAAGTGCTTTAAGTGAAAACAACAGCATGTCATGAGACAGGAGATCAGAGCGGAACTAGAATTAGGAGAGTCTGGGGATGCCTCTCAAGGAATGAGCCTTTTCAACTAGGACTTGGGATGAAAACAAGAGTGAAATCATGCTGGATGCATGGAACAGTGGGTTCAAAGACCCAGAGGTGAATGGGAGGGATGTGGGTGTGTTGACTGGCTGGTGTGGTAAGGCCCAAGCCCAGGAGGGTACAGAGCTAAATAATGAGACATACTCAGGCCAAGTAGGGCCTCCTGGGCTGGGTAAGGATTTGGGATTTTATTCTAAAGTGCAGAGGGAAGCTTTGGAGGAATTTCCCCCCCTGACTTTTTCCTGTCATTCATAATATACAAGAGAAAGATCATTAGCCACTTCTATTTATTCAGATAATGAACAATCTCTACTTCTTCAGCTATATAAACCTTGTCTTAATGTGTGAAACAATTCTGGAGTGTCTGGTTTTCAATCTCCAGATGAGGGAACTGAGGCTCAAAACAAAGTGAAAGAAGGCAGAAGCAGGATTTGGAGCCGGGTCTGCCCAGCCCACAGCACATGCTCTGTAGTTTTCTGGGACAGATGAGTGTAAATGGGTGTGGGCCTCCTAGGCACCCAGCGTCCTTCATCAGGAGCTTCAGTGGATGGACTAGGGTGGAGTCCAGTCCTTCTTGGCTCTTTGGAAACAGGAACAAAAGACCCCGAAGAGTGGAGGGAGGTTGGGCATGTACGGGTCAAGGGGTCAGAATCTGCAGGCACAAAATGTCAGGGCCCCCTGGCTATGGGAAGGGCTGTCAGTTTTTCGTGCTAGTCTGTTCTGGTCCTCCTAGCTCTTGCCCAGAAGTCCCGAAGGGGGTGCCTTCCTGGCTTTGTTCACCTTTGAAAATCTGAATTCATCATTTGCGTGCACTTGGGAGGCCCATGGTTTCGAAAAAAGAAATTTTTTATTGGGAGCTTTCAGGTCACAGGAAAAGCCTCCACTGTGTGGGGCCCACATCCTTAGCACTGCGTGCTGGCTGCTTCCAGGCATCTGCACTGACCCTGTTTCTCCTTCCTTGCTGTGAAGCGGTCATGAGGTTGCAGTGCCAGATGTGTTGCAGGCCAGGTGTATCTCGGCTGGTTGGGTGGGCCTTCTGCTTAACATGGGACCTCACTTAGTGAGGGAAGAGAGCAGTCCTGGCCCAGGGGGTGCAGTGTCTGGGGCAGATGCTTTAGGGGTTATGGCTCTGTCATCTTCTCAGCCTCTTAATGCCACTCAGAGTCACCACACATAAATCCCTGGGTACTCTCCCACTTAGCTCTGTGACAGGTTTGTGTCTCTCCCACTTAGCTCTGTGACAGGTTTGTGTCCTAGATGCTTGCTGACTCTGTATACATGTTCAATGGGGTTAATAAAAGTCTTCAGCTAAGCATTTTGGCCAGCGATCAGCAGAGTGTTTATTTGCTGTGGGCCCGGTTTCAACTCCCACTTTGGTGGTGACTAATATATTTTGTTCTTGTGGAGTGCTTTTCATTTGATAAGCCCCAGACACTTTCTGTGTCAGCCCTAAATGCCATATCCAGATGTCCTCCAGCTTCCAGATCGGCCACTTCTGTGTCACTTTCCTCTGCATAAACACTTCAGCCCTCTCACAGAGTGGAGTTCCAGGAAACCGGTTTTCACTTCAAGGCGCCGTTGTTTTCTGTTGGCTTTCTTCATTAAGATATTTTTATTCACTGGCCCCTCAGAGATGAATATCAAGTGCAGTGTTTTGGGAACTTTGTTTTTCAAAGCCTGGTTAAAACCAAGAAAGTGTCAAGCAGTAGGTGATTAAGTACCAAGTGGTCGCACAGGTGATGCTTTTGACATTGACAGCTGGGCTCTGGTTAACCTTTTAAAGACAGCAGCGAAGATAAATGCCTTAGAGCAATAGAAAATATTGGTGATGGAAAATTGAATTTATTCACCAATAAACTTGGTAAGTGACATTTCCTAAGTGAGCCTGTGAATTATGGAAATCCACGTATCAGTGGACATGATGAAGCACCTGCTATACACAGTGCACCGGGCCAGATTCATTCATTCGACGGTTCCTATCGAGCACCCTCTATGTGCTGGAGATACGGTGACTCACCAGATGGACGCCCTCCCTTGTCGTCAGTGCTGGCCTTGAAGATGACAGATGGAAATGCTGGCCTAGGCTGCCCTCTTGTAGGTCACGGCCAGTGCTTACTATGTGACCAGTGCTGTTCTAAATACCGTATGTACGTGTATTAACTCATTGCATGCTCACAGAGATCCCTGCATGGGGTAGGTGCAGTTATTATCTGTACTTACAGAGAAGAAAACAGAAGCACAGAAGAGAGCATTATTTGTCCAAGTCACATAGCTAGTGATTGGAACCAGATAGCCTGGCTTTAGAGTCTGTGCCCTTCACTGCCACACCAACCAATGTGAAAGGAAAATAATCAACTTAGGACACAAAGTTCCACACTCTCTGAGAGAGGCGGGGATAGAATACCATGGGCCTTCCCAGCAGGGAGAGATGGGCTTAGGGGAGAAACAGAGTAAGGTGGGAACCCTACCCTTTTCCCATTCTGACAGGTGACATCCCCACTGGAGGGAATGGAGGAAATGTTTGGTACTGAGGAGGCTACTCTGGCCAGAAGTAGACAAAAGAAGCAACTATCTCGGGGCCAGGAGACTTGGATGCTAGTTTTGATTGATCCAGACAAGTCCAGGGCCCTGCCCAGGGCCTCCGTTTTCTCACGTCTAAAATCGGTGGCTTGGACAACATTCTGTTTGACCTCAGGAGCCCAGGATTTCAGCAGAGAGGGGAGGAGCTGGCTCTCTGTGCACTCTGAACAGGGTTTCCTGACCAGAAGAAGATGTTTGGCTCTGAGAGATGTGGGGGCAGGCATTGGACTTCCCAGAAGGCCCTGGCAGCTGTGAAAGGACGTATGCATTCCACTGTGGTCCCACCCCGAATGCTGACGTTGGCTGTGTCTGCATTCCTTTCTTTGTAGGCAGGATGGCAGTGTCTGTGTGTCTGGAGCTCACGCTATAAGGTACTTTGTATGAGAGACAGAAGGGAGCTAGAGGAAGGGAAGAGGGAGTAGGGAGGGAAAGGAAGCCTGAAGCGAGAAAGGAGATACCGAGAGGGACTGAATTCCATCTGCTTTCAAATTCTGAGGGATTAAGTGCTTTCAGATACTTAAAGTCAGTGAGTGTCAATGGAGTTAAAAAGCTTCCAATAATAATTGTAGCTTCATCCATCTGCTAAATTTTCTCCAGAGTCGGCTGTCTATAGTGTTCTGGTATGGCAGAGGCACACATGACCGGGCTTCTTTTCCAGGTTAAGTTCCTTAAGAAATTGTAAACCAAGCAAGAAAAATAGACAACAACAAAACACAGATCGTTGTGGATCATGCAGCAGGAAAAGTAGGACCCCATTTGAGCTGACCAAGCATATGTCTTCTCTGTGCAGCTCTGTCGAAGCTGTGTAAAATGTGCTTGGTGCTGGCTCCTGCCAGATGCTGTTGGCATGGCTTCATCCGCCCAGCTTGCTGTTGGGTAACTTGCAGAGTGAAGAAGTCTGTTGTTCACGTCATCACCACAACCCTGAATATCCAAGCAGTGCATGTCAACAACTAGAGTATAATTATCTTTTTTACTTGTAAAACTGTGGAGCCTGTGGATTAAATTCACCAAAATGAATCATATTCAAGAGTAGTCATTTCCTAAAGGAGAATTCAAATGTGGTCCCCATTCATGGATATATGTGTGCGAGTTATGCTGGGGGTTGGTGGAGCCCACCCTGATTGACATTTGCAATCTGGGTTATATCACCTCTGAGGTAGGCAGGTACCTACATGAGGTAGGCAGGGAATGATGGCTTTAACTTAGTTCATTCAATAAATGAATATCAGTTATCTATTCCTATTGTCCAGGATGGTGGTGGGCAGAATGTCTTAGAAGCCCATATTGTGTATGGCAGCTTGTGACTTTACCAGAGATGGCATTTTCTGGTTAAACTTTAGTGATAGGATGTGTTTTTAACAGAAAGGGAAAAAGAATCTGAACTAGTTTCCTTGGAATAATAAACATTTGGGTTGGGGAACTGATAGTGGGTGGGAAAATGTGAGGCCCCTTTGACATCCTCCATTTGCTGCTGAGAAATCAAAATTAAAACATCACTCGGTGTCAGAATGTTCCAGAAGACAGTTGAGCTGCTAAGGTTTTTTTTTTTTTTTTTTTTTTTGAGACGGAGTCCCGCTCTGTCGCCCAGGCTGGAGTGCAGTGGCGCAATCGCTAATGTTTGAAAGTGTTCAGAGGTATGTGTTATATGAAAAAAAGAGGAAATACAAGACAAAGGAAATGAAACGTTTGGCAATCATTGAGCATTTCTTCAATATGGTATTTCTTGTGGCTCTGGGATTTTAAAAATCCACTTGAAAGCCAGTATTGTTGACTTTTGCTCTGTACTATTTTTGTGGGGACCGATTATTTTTCACTTTATATTCCTTATATCTAACTAGGCTTAATGGTAATACCCTAAGTTGATGGCCTTCTACTAAATTTAAAACAAAATATAGGCCGGGCGCGGTGGCTCACTCCTGTAATCCTAGCACTTTGGGAGGTCGAGGCAGGTGGATCACCTGAGGTCAGGAGTTCAAGACCAGCCTGGCCAACATGGTGAAACCCCGTCTCTACTAAAAATACAAAAATTAGCTGGGCGTGGTGGCAGGTGCCTGTAATCCTAGCTACACAGGAGGCTGAGGCAGGAGAATCACTTGAACCCATGAGGCGGAGGTTGCAGTGAGCTGAGATCGCGCCATTGCACTCCAGCCTGGGCGACAAGAGCGAAACGCTGTCTCAAAACAAACAAACAAAAATAACAACAACAACAAAAAAACTGTTCCCACCCACGATCCCATCAGATTTACTGTGATACTTTCGCAAAACAGGAAGAGCTTTTTATTGATTTACAGGTGCACAGAAAGTCTTAACATCTCATCTGAGTTTGTTTGGTCTTAATGAACCATCGTTTAGTTTAATGAAGACCAAGCATTTTCTCTCTAGGGCAGGTGGGCCCTTTGAGTTGAAAGTCATAGTTCCTCAAAACAAGGCAGTCGCTGAGAATGTTGTGCTGGCCTGCCTCAAGATGTCCTGAGATACCCTAATGAGGAAAAGGCCCTAAAATATTTTAATCATGCAAGTGTATAGCCTTCTTATAAAAAAAAAAACACACATTACGAATAAAAGTACTACCCTACTCCTGGTGTCCTCTCCCTTTCCAGAAGTAATTTTTATTCTCACACCGTGTGTCTTCTCACAGGTAGTTTTCTTTGCATTTACATTCACGGACGTATGCGTATAGAAAATGTGGAGTGCTTTGTGTATTTGGAGGGCAGGGGATGTGGGCAAGCCATATAAATGTTATTATGCTCTATATTTCTTTCTGCAACTTACGTTTTTCAAGTGGCAGGATATCTTAAGGCTCTATGTCAGTACATATAGCTCCACCATGTTCTTTTTCATCACTGGTCGGCTTGGCTTTTAAGGGTACCCACGCAGTAATTCTAACAGAAATGATGGATGTGGTTTTGTGGGGCCAAGTGAGGGGTGGAGTGGGGTGGCAGGACCAGGGACCCAACACAAGTTGGGAGAAGGTGAATGATGGAACCTCAGGACAAATAAAGAAGGTGCATGTTCTGCCTATTTTTCTTCCTAGTAAATAGTATCTCCCTGTATAGATTACTTCTAAGTCTGAGGTAGACAGGGAATGGTGTTATATCTTAAATCTTAATTCCATAAATAGTTATAGTATCTGAAAAAGGTTGTAGTGACTTTTCTGTGCTAAGAGGGGTCCTTTAATGTAGTGGGCTCAGACAACCAAGGTTTTTTGTTTTGTTTATTTTTTAAGAAACAGGGGTCTCACTGGTCACCCAGGCTGGAGTACAGTGGTGTGATCATAGCTCACGGTAGCCTCAAACTCTGAACTCCTGGGCTCAAGTAATCCTCCTGCCTTGGCCTCCTGAGTCATTAGGACAGTAGGCGTGCACCACCATGCCTGGCTATCAAACAATCAAGGTTGATTTCTTCCTCATATCTTATGTCCTTTGTGAGTTGGCAAGAGCTACTCATTGTGGTTATTTGTGGGCCTGAGCTAATGCAGCTGCCCCCATCTTGTGCTAATCATAGTGCCAGAAGCAAAAAAAAAAAAAATTGCACATTGATAAATTATGCAGTGATGCCTAAAAGCCTCCTACCCAAAGCAACGCATTCCACTTCTGCTTATGTTTCATGAGTTAAAGCCTGTAACTTCAAGGGGGTAGTGAAGTGTAACCCTACCAAGTGTCTAGGAGAAGAACCTGAACTGTTTGATGAACAGAATACTTCTACCACTGTGTTGGTTTTCAAGGAAGGGGTGGGAAAGTCTTTGAAAACTCTCCTATGACCCATAAAGTTATATCCTAGAAGCCAATCCTTTCTGTGTTCATAAAATCACTGGCCTTTTCCTGTGGCTGCCAAGGTTGCAGAGAGCAGAGCTGTTTGGGAACTCACTTCAAGAAGTGGTCAGAGCTTGAGGAGGGAGGGTCAGGACAGGAGCAGAGGCAGATGGCATGGCACTGAGCCAGGTTCCATATGACCTGGGTGCCAGCGAAGCTGGCCTTGGTTTTGCTTATGCTTGTGTTTGTTTCCAACCTATATAGCAAGTATCACAGTAGAAAAACTTACAGAATGGCCTGACTACACAGAGCTCACTGTTGAAAAACACTGGGTTGTAACTCTAAGATAGCATCTGCTACATTGCCAAAGAATGTTTTATAACAGGGCTTAGATCTGTTAGGAATCTTAGCTGCTACTGTTGCAACACCAATTTGTGGAAAGCTGTGTTATTTATTTTGAAATATAAACATGGAAAAAAAAAGAGTGAATAATGATTCCCAACAATTGGGTGCCTGAAAAAAGAGTGAAATCATGAGGCCAGTGTGGATGATGGGAAATGACTTTCTTGAGGTTTCTGTTCTTGATCTGGCCCCATCAGTTGGGATGGAGTCCAGTCTTGTCTGCTCATGCTGGGAGGATGGCACTCATAGTCACAACGGAGCAGGGAAACCTCTGCTGGGTGATTCTGCACAGCATGAAGCTCCTGCTAAATGGATCATGTTTGCTAGTGTTTTTTAGGCTGCAGAGAACAGGGGCACACTGAAGCGCTCTATGTTCTTGGGGGTTTATTATAAAGATACACAAAATAAGGGAAGCCGTGGCTGGTGGCCTCAGCTGTGGGCAGCCAAACCCACAAGTACTGTGGGTTTTGGGGACTCAGCATCTCTCTAAATGTCTCAAATTCAAACTCGTGGAGAGAGGAGCTCTAACTGGGTCTCCCTGTCACCTGCCATTACAGAGGGCTGCAGTGGAGCAGACACCTCTGCGATCGTGCTGGTTGGAGCCCAAGGAAGCCCTTGAGAGCCACGGCAACCCCCATCTCTCTCTGCTCATTGCTTCTTCCACACATTCACCATACTTGTGATTCCTTGTTCTGTGTCTGTCTGTCCTGCCCAGTTGTAAACTCTGTGAGGGCAGGGAGCTACTTGACCTCTGTGTGCCTTGGTTTCCTCATGTGGAAATTGGTGGTAACAATGACCCCTGCCACCTAGGGTTGTTGCAAGGATTGAGATAATAGAAATTAGTAAATGATTCGCTCATTACTGAGTGCCACCCCCAGCCTAGGCATTTTGTGCGTATTAACTCACTTAATCTTTACAGCAACATTTTGAGGTAGGAACTCTTACCTTGAGGCAATCACGGCACAGAAAGGATGGCTAACTTGCTAACGAGTGATGATCCTTATAATGAGTGATCTTATAATAAAGCCCCATGAACAGACATAACCTGAGAGTGCCCCTGTTCCCCACAGCCTAAAATCACCGGCAAACACGGTCCATTTAGCAGGAACTTCCCTCTAATTTGCTCATGAGTCAGAATTTGAACACTGCTGTCTCTAGAGATCCCAGACACCACAGATTTCACCCCTTATGTTGTCCTGCCTCTCACCATGTATATAAAGCCTTAACATCCATGCTGATGCCCCTAGTAAAACACTTGGTGTTAGCTATTATCAGACTAGGCCCTGCTGGGGCCCTTGCACAGTGCAGGGCCGGACATGAGGAAGTGCTCAGTGGATCTCTGTAGAAGGAATGAACAAGGCTGCAACCTCATGGAGTTGTCCCACCACTCTCTGCCCCTGCCCACCCCCTCGCAGCTATCCCATGGGTCACGTTGATGGTAGAGCACTGTCATATGCCTCGCAGCTGGCAGAGGCTGCTGGGCAAGGTGTCCAGGTTTGCTGTAGCAGTTCAGGCAGGCATGGCCGGGCCGAGGAGAGGGAGAACATTTGCCATTATCTTTGAGCCTCTCTTTGGCACGTGGAATTTCTCAGATGCAGAGCTTTAAAGCAGCAGAGTGGCGGGTGAGTTCTTACCCTTCTTTATAAAAGAAAAACCAGGGAAAGCAAAGCATTCTGCTTTCTAGAAGCAAGTCATCCAGAAGCCAGCTTCTGCAGCTCCAAAGAGGGCCTTGGCAGTTACAAAGAAACACAAGATAATGGTAAGAGTAAAACAAAAACATGGTGTGATGCCAAACATGCAAAAAGTCAGTGTAGGCGCAAACACACGCAGAGAAAAGCTGAAAGGAAGTGCTCCAAAATGAGAATAGTGGTTATTGCATGTGGATAATAGGGAACTTAATTTATTCCTCTAAATTTTTTTTTGCATTTCCCAAGTTTTCTACAGTGAGCAGGTATTGTTTTATACTTACAGAAAAAGTTATTAAAACATAGAAAGGAACATGTGGAGGACATCTTTATAAAATTTTTTTTTTAAATCTTAGCATCTCAGTTATAAGAAATGCACATCTCTGCTCAGGGTCCCCTGGGACAGGGCAAGGAAAGAAACAAGCCTGGGGTGAAAGTGACTCTGAGCCTGGGGTGAAAGTGACACTGAGTGTGTGTGTATCTGTGGTTTCTCTGGGGCCACCCCATGATTCAGGGACAGAGTCCTGGTTGCTCTCCAGAAGGTGAGACTCCTTTCTAGGTCAATCATTTCCTGATGGGTCCTGATGACCTCACAAGATATTAATATAATATAGTTCGGTTAGTACCCATTTCTGTTACCCAGCTTATTAATACTTCCTGTAGCTCATCATTTTTGTTTTTGTCTTGGGATCATTTTTTTTCTACCTGAAAAACTCTATTTAGTGTTTATTTTAGTGCAGATACGGTAGCAACAAAGTCTCAGTTTTTACCTGGAAAAACTTTATTTTGCCTTTCCTTAAAAGAAAATCAATTTCATGGAAGTGTAATTTCATACAATAACATTCACAGATTTCAAGCATATGGGTTGCTGACTTTTGACAAGTCATATGTATCTATATGTATATTCATATATACACAGACACACATATGTGACTGTATACAAGGGAAAGAGCAAGCATGCAATCAAGACACAACATTTCTGTCTCCCCAGAAATTTCCCTTATTCCTCTTTGCGGTCAATTTCTCCCCCACTCCCATCTGCCCCCTCCCTCAGGAAACCATTGATCTGATTTCTAGATTAGATTTTCAGAATTATATGCATGAAATATTTTTTTTTGAGATGGAGTCTCACTCTGTCACCCAGGCTGGAGTGCAATGGCACGATCTTGGCTCACTGCAACCTCCGCCTCCCGGATTCAATCAATTCTCCTGCCTCAGCCTCCCTAGTAGCTGGGATTACAGGTGTGTGCCACCAGGCCCTGCTAATTTTTGTATTTTTCGTGGAGACAGGGTTTCACAATGTTGGTCAGCTGGTCTCGAACTCCTGGCCGCAAGTGATCCACCTGCCTTGGCCTCCTGAAGTGCTAGGATTACAAGCGTGAGCCACTGCACCCAGCCCTATGTACTCTTTTGAGTCTGGCTTCTCTCACTCAGCGTAGTATCTGTGACACTCATTCATGATGTATTCTTGTTTCATTGGCATTTATTGTTGAATTGTGTTCTACTCTATGAATATGCTATACTTTGTCAATCCATTCACCAGCAGTTGTCCTCTGTGTGAGCCACAAGTTATTCTATTATAGCCAGGACTGGAAGTCCCTTGTTTAAAAAGAAAAAACAGCAAAAAAAACCTGTCAGAACCCCTGATTCTTTTCAAAAGGCGGGTTTCTAGAAGGGGAAGTTACTAAATAGAAAGTTTTCAGAGTGTTGACACATGCTGTGTCAAAGGACTTTCCAGAGACTTCCACAGATTTACATGTCCACCAGTGGTATAGGAGAGTCCTGACTCACCAAACATCACAGCATTTTTGTATCTTACTCTCTGATCTTTGCAAGGATGCAAAGCTGCAAAATTGTTTGCAGCAGTGAAGGGAATTTTACATTGAGTATAAACCAGTAGGTCCAGTATGTATTTTCTTCCTGAGTTTGCAGAATTTTCAGTGACCTCACGTCTTTAACCTCTGTCTCACTGAGTTGCCGATGAAACTGATCTGAAAAGCCAATTGAGATCATTCCTGGCTGGGTGCGGTGGCTCACGCCTGTAATCCCAGCACTTTGGGAGGCCGAGGTGGGTGGATCAGGAGGTCAGGAGATCAAGACTATCCTGGCTAACATGGTGAAACCCCGTCCCTACTAAAAATACAAAAAATTAGCCGGGCGTGGTGGTGGGAGCCTGTAGTCCCAGCTACTTGGGAGGCTGAGGCAGGAGAATGGCGTGAACCTGGGAGGCGGAGCTTGCAGTGAGCCAAGATTGTGCCACTGCACTCCAGCCTGGGCGACAGAGCGAGACTCCGTCTCAACAACAACAACAACAAAAAAGATCATTCCTGGCATCAGTATTTCAAATGGAAGGGCAGCAGGCAGGAACTGCGATGTCTCACCACCCTAGCTTTTAGTGACTGCCCTGGAGTGGCGCTGTCCACTTGAGTAGCCCCTGGCCACATGTGGCTCTTGAGCACTGGAAATGTGGTTGACCCAAATTGAGATGTGCGATTAAAACACGTGCCAGGTTTCCAAGTCTCAGTATGAAGAAAAAGAATGTAAACTATCTCATTAATAAATTTTTTGTTGATGGGCTGGGTGCAGTGGCTCACACCTGTAATCCCAGCACTTTGGGAGGCTGAGGTGGGAGGATCACTTGAGGCCAGGAGTTCAAGACCAGCCTGGGCAATATGATGAAACCCTGTCTCTACTAAAAATACAAAAATTAGCCAGGCGTGGGAGTGTGCACCTGTAATCCTAGCTACTTAGGAGGCTGAGGCAGGAGAATTGCTTGAACCCGGGAGGCAGAGGCTGCAGTGAGCCGAGATTGCGCCACTGCACTCCAGCCTGGGCGACAGAGTGAGACTCCATCTCAAAAAAAATAATAATAATAAATAAATTTTGTATGGATGACATACTGAAATATTTTGAGTGTATTAGAATTAAAATATATCATTGAAATTAATTTCACCTGTCCATTTTTACTTTTATTAGTGTGGCTACTAGAAAGTTTTAAATTACTAGGAAAGCTGTGTCATATTTCAATTCAACAGAGCTGCTCTGTGGTCTCCTTTTTCCCTTCAAAGATCCGCCATCCTGCAATCCCTGCTTCCTTTTCACCAGAGCAGCTTCCCTGAATCTTCTCCTGGAGGCTCTGCAGACCTTTCTTTAGTTTGGAAGATCACGTTGCAGGATGGGACTTGGGCACTGGTTTCTGTGAGAAGCCCGGAGTGGTGAATTGCCCCTGGGATTCCCTTACCCTGGGAACTAACCCTCTCTGAGGGCAGAAAGCTAGAAAGAGGAGGAGTTGGGAGGAAATGCCTGTGCAAGCCTCAGCTCCTTTCGGGGCTCCCTCACTGCCCACAGGCTCTACCCCCACCTGCCTTTGCCTCAGGAGATGGCTTTTGGTGGTGGACCACCCTCCTCCTCCGATCTCCTGTGCTTCATTTTTCCACTTGGTGATCCATCTTTTGTTCTGCGGTGCGTCCTGTTTTCTGGCTGCCTCCATTAGCTTGGTTTTTTCCTTTGGGTATCCCTGGAGCTGCCTTACCAGGATCTCCAACTTCAGTCCCCATAGGTCTGCACCACTGGCCAGGGAAAGCCCCACCCAGGAGAGCGGACCCAGCTCCCAGATACCTGGCCCCGGCCCAATCTCGGTCCTCTCTTTGCCTGGAAGAGAGGACCAGACCCTCTTCATCAACTGGACCCACCCTTTACCAAGTAAAGAAAGGAAAGGATGGCCTCCCAGGGCCAGCAGATCTCTGGCTGTCTGGCGTTTCTGGTAATAAGGGCCCATGAACTTTGAATTGATCTCCAGTCTCCCGTGGTATGGTTTTGGTCTACCCTTAGATTCTGTTTACCAAGGCAGAGTTCAGTTTCTACTTTCCCTTCCAACATCCATACCTTGTTAAGTTCTTGCTGAATTGAGCTAACTCTGCACACCTGATTAAATCTTTAGCCA
Source organism: Nomascus leucogenys (assembly GCF_006542625.1). Taxonomy (NCBI): domain Eukaryota; kingdom Metazoa; phylum Chordata; class Mammalia; order Primates; family Hylobatidae; genus Nomascus; species Nomascus leucogenys. Next base: position 74,719,991 of record NC_044397.1, read on the forward strand.
GGGCTCTGGACATTATAAAGCAGCCTCCTTGCCAGGTGGCTGTCATATAATATATTGCTTTATTTAGGTGATTGTAAGTCAGGAGACTTTCCTTCAGTTTCTGCCTTTGATGGCAAGAGGTGGAGATGTCTGTGGTGGCGATTACAGAAAACATCTGGGAAGACAAGTCGCTGTTTTTATGGGAATCGCAGGCTTGGAAGAGACAGAAGCAGTGAGTAAAATGGGCCCCTCGTGGTAGGCGGGCAAAGGTCGGGAAAGGAGGGATGAAGGAAGTTGTGCAACACCCCTTCCCAGCTTTCTAAAGAATGGAGCATGGCACTGAAAAATGCTAAATCACAAAGTGAGAAGTGACTTCTCTCCAGTTTTCTCTCAGCCTTGTGATGATCTTAAAGAGAAAGTCTCAATTCTGTGCTACTGTGTCTTTAACATCTCTCAAATGCTTCCGAGAGAAAACAGGCCCCAACCCTAGAGCCTTTCCAGGCAGCAGGACTAGCTGGAATACAGTAACGTTGTATTTCTGGTGAATTAACTTTTGTGTTACTTTCTATGTACTGCAAAGGATATTTTTTTTTCTGTTTCTAATGGTGACATAACATTCCTTTAAAATTATTAGAGTTTTCAAAACTCAATTGAAAGCAAAAAGTTAAGCAAATAAAGTACAGGTGTGACTCAATTATGGCAAGAACAACAAAAAAGTGACTATGGTGGGGATGTTGAACATTTAGAAAACACTGTCCTAAAAGAAGAAGGTACAGAGAGTAGTCTGATACCTGAGAGTACTAGATTTTAAAATTATTCTCTTGCCAATTTTATTCATTCATTCACCATGTGCCACAATAATTTTTTTAAGTCTCTCTTTGATTTTGCAGATTCCAGAAAGAAATTGGAAATTGAAGATTTAAAGAATGTTGTTTTAAAATATTCTAACTTCAAAGAATGATGCCAGAAACTTAAAAAGGTATTATTAACTGCTAATTTAAATTTAATATTGTCAGCTGGTATGCTTTAAATGAACCGACTTTCTAAAGCTAAGGATCCTAAAGTGGGTCATAGAATTGACTGCCATGGAAAATAGCTGGGCATGGTGGCTCACACCTGTAATCCAAGCACTTTGGGAGGCCGAGGCAGGCAGATCACTTGAGGTCAGGAGTTCAAGACCAGCTTGGCCAACATGGTGAAACCCTGTCTCTACTAAAAATACAAAAATTAGCTGGGTGTGGTGGCACATGCCTGTACTTCTAGCTACTTGGGAGGCTGATGCAGGAGAATTGCTTGAGCTCGGGAGGCAGATGTTGCAGTGAGCCGAGATTGTGCCACTGCACTCCAGCCTGAGCCACACAGTGGGACTCTGTCAAAAAAAAAGAAAAAAGAAAAGAAAAGGCTGGATTAGGATTTAATAACTTTTATTGGAACAATAACTAATATTTTCATCCTTTTAAATTTTTTTGGTGAGGATCTCTTGCCTTTCTGTTGCTGATAATTTTAAATTGTACTCTTTCCTGCTCTGTCATTTGGGTTCTAAAAAGAAAGCTATTGTATGGCGTCTGGCATTTGATAGGTTAACAAAAGAAAACATGGAAGCATGTCAAAGAGCAGGAGACTCATGTGCCACTTGGTGGAAAAAAAATTGAGAACCACTGGACCTGAATGTTAACAGATGTGGCTGTGAAATATATTAATGATGTTGATAGTGTTAAAAGATCTATGAACTTTTTTTTGAACTACAAAAAACCTTTTTTTTTACTCTCTCTCTGAAATGCATGGGTTTTCCTGCCTAGACAAATGACAAAGTGGCCAATTCCAGGCCTTTCCACTTCCAAGATCATTTTACACACAAGTATTCCTGGACAAGAAGAGGCTGAAGGATCTTCTGTGGGATTTTTTTGTTTAATTATTATTTTTTGCTGTTATTGTTACAAGGAAGGTAGTGAGTGCAATTTTGGGATAACTCAGATGAACGCAAGTGTTTTTTAATGCCCAAATAAAATAACTTGGGTCCCTGTTCCTACCCAGACAAGAAACTCAGCACTTGCACCAGGTTTTCAAGGGTTTCCAGAGAGATACCTCTCTTGGGAATCTAATCCCGGGAACTCCGTGCCGGCTCTCCCTCTTCCTCCTGCACCTCTACCCTCCCTCTGTCCCGCTTCATGCCACATGGGCCATTGCTTTTCCCTCCTTCCCCAGGGTGCTTGTGTATAACAGACTTTGCTGAAGGTCAAGGACATAGGGGAAGAGGTTATAGCACAACCCAAAATGGGCAACAGTGACTGAGACATCACTGTCCCCTGGTTCCTTGGCTCTGGCTACCACAGGAGACTTCATGCTGCTGTCTCTGTCCTTGGGCTATTTTGTTCTGAGACCGTCCCCCACCAAACTCCACAGGTCTGTCTTTCCCAGTTCTGGGCCTGTTCCCTGCTCGGGGAATGCAGAAACCTCCAAGCCCTGTTAACCTTATTATGTAAAATAAACACCTTTCCATCTCTATCCCCGCCTAGGATCGAAGCACACTTTTGATTTATAGTAATAATAAAGAAGTTTTGATTTAAAAATAAAAAAAGAGTTGGCTATCTCTGGTCACCTACCCTAGTGATGTAACCCTCAAATGCAAACAATTAAATTATGATTTTTTTTCTTTAATGCATCTAAGATAAAAGTTTTTTTTAGAGACAGTGCCTTGCTCTGTCACCCAGGCTGGAGTGCAGTGGTGTGATCATAGCTCACTGCAGCCTTGAACTCTTGTGCTCTTGTGATCCTCCTGCCGTAGCCTCCCCAATAGCTAGGACTACAGGTATGCACCACCATGCCTGGCTAATTTTTTTTATTTTTTGTAGAGATGGGGGTCTCACTATGTTGCACAGGCTGGTCTCAAACTACTGGCCTTACTTCAAGCTATCTACCCATCTCAGCCTCCCAAAGCGCTGGGATTACAGTCATGAGCCAACTCGCCTGGCCAGATAAAGGTCTTAAGCATGGCTCCTTCCTGCTCTAGGTAGAGAAACCCCAGGACCAGTGGGAGGTGGGGTGGGCTCTTTCTGTAGCTTCTGCTTTGCTGATGATGTCATTGGTCTCTTCAGGGGCTGCGCAGAGTAGCAGGGGCCCTGGAGGGCGGGGCCTGAATCCTGATTGCCCTTCTGCTGGGAGGACACACGCAGCCGAAGATGAATTTGGGAAAAGTAGCCGCTTGCTACTTTAACTATGGAAGAACAGGGCTACAGTGAGATGGAAATAATCCCATCAGAGTCTCACCCCCACATTCAATTACTGAAAAGCAATCGGGAACTTCTGGTCACTCACATCCGCAACACTCAGTGTTTGGTGGACAACTTGCTGAAGAATGACTACTTCTCAGCCGAAGATGCGGAGATTGTGTGTGCCTGCCCCACCCAGCCCGACAAGGTGCCCTGGGGACAGGGACAGGCATGGGCATTGTGTGGACCCCAGGAGCTGGAAGAGGCCTCTCCTTGCTGATCTGAGTGAAGAGCGTGGGAGTTTAGTCCAGCGGGCAGGGCTGCATTTTGGGGTACCAATAGCACACAAATGCCTGGGTTAGCAGGTTGCACAATCAGGTATTTCACTTCTGTGTTTGTGTCTGGAGCAAACCCTGACATCTCAGTTCTCATTGCTGTGTGTATTGGTTCCCAGACACTTCATTTTTAGATCCTCTTTAAATTAGGAGGGAAAAAGAACATAAGCATAAAAGCATCCCCAGCAGCGATGTTCATTCAGTGCCTCTGAAGGCTGGAGGGCTGCTCGTTGCTGGGTGAGACTGGGAGGGGAACTGCCTCAGGGTCAGGAATGATGACATCCCACAGTGGGTCCACAGTGAAGAATCTTCCCCGCTTCACTGTGGGACGCCTTAACAGCCCTTACTTTCACTTAAGCTTTGCGTTATCTCCTGAAAAATAAAATGGAGACCACAAATTCCTTCTTGGTTAGAGGAATGACATAACCCGTTTATGACATGACCCCGCTGGGACTCAGAAGAGACCAGGACGGTTTCTGGGGGAAGCAGTAGCACACTCGTGTGCTTTGTTCTCTTCTCTTGATTTGTTTTCCTGCATTTTTAACAAGAAAAGAAGCCGTTTTTAATGTATGGCCTGTCGCCCTCCTACTGTGTAGCCCAGGTGCCCACCTCATTATGCCCAAGGGGTGGCTCTCCCCTCTCCACTCTCATTCCTGCACAGCAGTTGTGTCAGGTTAAGCGGGACAAGGAGAAGGCTGGGCACCGTGGCTCACGCCTGTAATCCCAGCACTTTGGGAGGCCGAGGCGGGCGGATCACCTGAGGTCAGGAGTTTGAGACCAGCCTGGCCAACATGGTGAAACCCCGACTCTAATAAAAATACAAAAATTAGTCGGGCATGGTGGTGGGTGCCTGTAATCCCAGCCACTTGGGAGGCTGAGGAAAGAGAATTCCTTGAACCTGGGAGGTGGAGGTTGCAGTGAGCCAAGATTGTGCCATTGCACTCCAGCACTCCAGCCTGGGTGACAGAGCGAGACTCTGTCTCAAAAAAGAAAAAAAAAAAGAAAAAAGAGGGAAAAGGAGGTAGAGAATTCCATGGCTAGTTGTCTGTCCTTTTTATCTTTAGGCTCGTGGAAGCCTCCTGGTTCCTTGGAGCTGGGTGGTTTTATTTCTTGCTCAGGAGGTCATTTCACAGATTTTCGGGCTCCAACATGTTGACTGTCACAGCAGCTGGGGGGATGGCGTAGCTACCGGCTGTAGGAAGAACTCAGAGCCCTGCCCTGAGCCTGCCTGAGGGTCCTTACGGTAGGAGGATGCCCCTCATGCCAGCCCGTGCCCTCATGCTTGTGTCGCCTCTAGGTCCGCAAAATTCTGGACCTGGTACAGAGCAAGGGCGAGGAGGTGTCCGAGTTCTTCCTCTACTTGCTCCAGCAACTCGCAGATGCTTACGTGGACCTCAGGCCTTGGCTGCTGGAGATTGGCTTCTCCCCTTCGCTGCTCACTCAGAGCAAAGTCGTGGTCAACACTGACCCAGGTAGGAGTCAGCCCCAGTGAGACCACAGGCACCAGTGCAAGCAGGGCCCTGGGGGGTTTGGTAATGGCTGGGCCAGCCCTGAGTGCCACCTCAGGAAGCAGGCCCAGGTGCTATTCTGATTTTAGAAAGGAACAGCTGAACCCTGTCTCCCAAGTGCAGCCCAGGTGGCTGCGATTGAACTGCCCACACCTCGGTGGTCTGCTTTATAGAGGGGCCTTTGGAAGTGTGGGAATGGCCTCTGTTCTGACCCCTTGCTTTCTTCCTATTCTGACATATGTAGACATTTTAATGGTTGCACAAATTCAAGGTTGTATTTTTTTTTCTTTTAAAAATATCTTTAGCTGGACATGGTAGCACACACCTGTAGTTCCAGCTACTCGGGAGGCTGAGGCAAGAGGACTGCTTGAGCCCCAGAGTCTAAGGCTGCAGCGAGCTCTGATTGTGTCCCTACACTCCAGCCTGGGTGACAGAGTGAGACCCTGTCTCTAAAAAAGGAAAGAAAAAAATAAAAAAGCCTTGCCAGATTTGGTTCTAGGCAAAGTATTCTGTCACCGTTGAGTGCCAGTCCTTATTTCCAAACTAATGGGAGACCCCATTAGTTAATTGATTAGTTCAATAAGTGTTTTTTGCTGTATCCACCACATGCCAAGACCTTACCCTGTGCTGGATGTCGGGGAGACAGTGGTGAGCAGACACAGGGTTCCTGCCCTCAGGGAGCTTCAAGTCTGCTGGAAGAGATCACCAGTCAGCAATCTCACAAATGTGTCCTTGCAAATGGCAGTCAGGACAGCGGCAGTCCCAAGGCATGTGAGAACATATCATTAGGGCCAGGATCTGCTCTGGGGCAGGAGTCTTCTTTCCCTGCTTTTGAACTCTCCACTTTGAGACAGCTGTTGGTAACATACCAGCACCAAGGACCTAAATCCTGCCTTTTAAATAATCCAATATGTTGTTGGAAACAGAAGCACAAGACAGGTGTGTGCTTAGGAGAAACAAGGCCAGCCGGCAGAGTGTCAGTGCTAGGCTCCGGCTTCTACAGCCCCTGCAGGTGCCGGCCAGCCACTGCTAGCTTCTGACTCTGTCTGCCCCTTCCTGTCTCCCCTTGTTTCCTTCCCCCATGAAAAAAAGGAAAGTATTCCCATGAGGAATCATTCTTTCGAAAGACTTCTCTGTTGGTTCCGTTAGCCAGCTACTTTACTAGCTTTTAAAGTGTAATTCACTCTACAAGCAGTCTCACACAAAAGATTTACATACTGTATGATGCTGTTTATATGAAATGTCCAGCAAAGGTAAATCTATAGACAAAGCAAATCAGTAGTTGCCTACAGCCCAGGGCTTGACTACAAATAGGCTCCAGAAAACTCTGGGAAGATGGTGGAGATGTTCTAGACCTGGACTGTGGTGAGGTTTGCACAACTTTGTAAACTTACTAAAAGTTATTGATGAATATATAACACTCCCTAACACTTTGGGAGGCCGAGGTGGGCAGATCGCTTGAGCCCAGGAGTTTGAGACCAGCCCGGGCAACATGGCGAGACCCCGTCTCTGCAAAAAACACAAAAATTAGTTGGGCCTGGTGGCATATGCCTGTGTCCCAGCTACTTGGGAGGCTGAGGTGGGAGGATTGCTTGAGCCTGGGAGTTTGAGACTGCATGATTGGGCCACTGCACCCTAGCCTGAGTGACAGAGCAGGACCCTATCTCTAACAACAAAAAAGCAGTGTTGGTGGAGGAGGGCCAGCATGGCCATCTGGCCTGGCCCTCGAGTGCGAGGGGCTTCAGCGTTTAGCTGCAGTTCAGTGATGACACTGTGCAGAGGAATAAGGGTGGCCTGTCTCAGACACTGATCCCAGCTGAAGTCTGTCACCTTCTCTCTGGCAAATCTGAGGTCAAGCAGAGAGATCGAAGCCTGGGGCCCTCAAGGTCAGGAATGCTGGCTCTGTGACACTCTCTAGGTCCTGCATCTGAGGAGTGGCTGCACTGGCCTCAGGGTCCAGGTTGTGAATTTTGTTTATGCACTTGCCTCTCCTCTTTGAGACCTCCCTGTTTGATGCTGTTTCTGCCTCTCTCCTTCTCACCCTGCTGCTGTGCCCTGCCACCCCGCCCTCCAGTGAGCAGGTACAGCCAGCAGCTGCGACACCATCTGGGCAGTGACTCCAAGTTCGTGCTGTGCTATGCCCAGAAGGAGGAGCTGCTGCTGGAGGAGATCTACATGGACAGCATCATGGAGCTGGTTGGCTTCAGCAATGAGAGCCTGGGCAGCCTGGACAGCCTGGCCTGCCTCCTCGACCACACCACCGGCATCCTCAATGAGCAGGGTGAGACCATCTTCATCCTGGGCGATGCTGGGGTGGGCAAGTCCATGCTGCTGCAGCGGCTGCAGAGCCTCTGGGCCACAGGCCGGCTAGACGCAGGGGTCAAATTCTTCTTCCACTTTCGCTGCCGCATGTTCAGCTGCTTCAAGCAAAGTGACAGGCTGTGTCTGCAGGACCTGCTCTTCAAGCACTACTGCTACCCAGAGCGGGACCCTGAGGAGGTGTTTGCCTTCCTGCTGCGCTTCCCCCATGTGGCCCTCTTCACCTTCGACGGCCTGGACGAGCTGCACTCGGACTTGGACCTGAGCCGTGTGCCTGACAGCTCCTGCCCCTGGGAGCCTGCCCACCCCCTGGTCCTGCTGGCCAACCTGCTCAGCGGGAAGCTGCTCAAGGGGGCTAGCAAGCTGCTCACAGCCCGCACAGGCGTCGAGATCCCATGCCAGTTCCTGCGGAAGAAGGTGCTTCTCCGGGGCTTCTCCCCCAGCCACCTGCGCGCCTATGCTAGGAGGATGTTCCCCCAGCGGGCTCTGCAGGACCGCCTGCTGAGCCAGCTGGAGGCCAACCCCAACCTCTGCAGCCTGTGCTCTGTGCCCCTCTTCTGCTGGATCATCTTCCGGTGCTTCCAGCACTTCTGTGCTGCCTTTGAAGGCTCACCACAGCTGCCCGACTGCACGATGACCCTGACGGACGTCTTCCTCCTGGTCACCGAGGTCCATCTGAACAGGATGCAGCCCAGCAGCCTGGTGCAGCGGAACACACGCAGCCCAGTGGAGACCCTCCGCGCCGGCCGGGACACTCTGTGCTCGCTGGGGCAGGTGGCCCACCGGGGCATGGAGAAGAGCCTCTTTGTCTTCACCCAGGAGGAGGTGCAGGCCTCCGGGCTGCAGGAGGGAGACATGCAGCTGGGTTTCCTGCGGGCTTTGCCGGAGCTGGGCCCCGGGCGTGACCAGCAGTCCTATGAGTTTTTCCACCTTACCCTCCAGGCCTTCTTTACAGCCCTCTTCCTCGTGCTGGACGACAGGGTGGGCACTCAGGAGCTGCTCAGGTTTTTCCAGGAGTGGATGCCCCCTGGGGGGGCAGCGACCGCATCCTGCTATCCTCCCTTCCTCCCATTCCAGTGCCTGCGGGGCAGCGTTCTGGCGCGGGAAGACCTCTTCAAGAACAAGGATCACTTCCAGTTCACCAACCTCTTCCTGTGCGGGCTGTTGTCCAAAGCCAAACAGAAACTCCTGCGGCACCTGGTGCCCGCGGCAGCCCTGAGGAGGAAGCGCAAGGCCCTGTGGGCACACCTGTTTTCCAGCCTGCGGGGCTACCTGAAGAGCCTGCCCCGCGTTCAGGTCGAAAGCTTCAACCAGGTGCAGGCCATGCCCACGTTCCTCTGGATGCTGCGCTGCATCTACGAGACACAGAGCCAGAAGGTGGGGCAGCTGGCGGCCAGGGGCATCTGTGCCAACTACCTCAAGCTGACCTACTGCAACGCCTGCTCTGCCGACTGCAGTGCCCTCTCCTTCGTCCTGTATCACTTCTCCAAGCGGCTGGCCCTAGACCTAGACAACAACAATCTCAACGACTATGGTGTGCGGGAGCTGCGGCCCTGCTTCAGCCGCCTCACTGTTCTCAGGTGAGGCTGCCAGGCAAGGGGAGCAGCAGGTGGGCCGGGTGGGCCAGGCTCGGGGGGGCGCCAGGATTGGCATCATGGACCAGGATCCCCTAGGACTCATGACCATGGCCTTTGGAATGTCCAGACCTTTTCTCTCTCAGCAGGGCAGAGGGCAAGGTGCAAAGCTTCAAGGCAGGTGGACCTGGATCAGCCACAGCTGGGTGCCTTGAACAAAGCGCTTAACTCTCAGAGCCTCCGTGCCCTCATCTGGAAAAAGAAGATGCTCATAATCCTATCAGTTATGGCCACAAGGACCAATGTTAATTGAGAATGGGTGAAGTGCATTACAAATATTACCTAATGGAATGCTCTTTACAACCCTATAACTTAGGTACTGTTATTGTCTCTATTTTGGCAGATAAGGAAGTGGAGGCACAGAGAAGTTAATAGCTTGCTTTAGGTCACACAGCTCAGATATAATAGTGCCAGAATGCATAAAGAACCTTCCTTTTAAGATTAACGTAAGGCTCCAAGATAGCCCTCGAAAAGTTTCTGGAATACGGGAGCTTTTATTACTGCAGAGAAAGCAGACCTTGTGCCAGCTGGCATTGGTGACTTTCTGTGATCAAAGCTAGCAGCCCTTCACACTGCTAGAGATCTCAGTTAAAATGCTGACTCGTGGTTGTTTTCCTGTTCCATAGTTTAGGGGAAACAGAGGCCAGTCTGTTTTCTTCTATTAGCATTTCCTATGTAAAATAAACCTTGTAAATCTCTACAGGGGGTTAAATTTGCCATTACTTAACTCATGCATTTCTAAAAAGCAGTAGGGATTTGGAACTGACTCCCAGTGCCTGTCACACCAGTGTCAGAGTGTAAATAATTGCATGGGGACATGGGGTGCAGGGGGCCGAAGGCTGCCCTAGCCTGGGAATTGGAAAACCTGGAGTCTGTTCTCTGTACTCTCAGCCAGTGACTCTCCCTCTGTAGCCCCAGGCAGTCTCACACTCAGTGCCACCGTCTGTCCATCTTTTTTTTTTTTCTCCCCCAGATGGCGTCCCACTCTGTTGCCCAGGCTGGAGTGCAGTGGCGTGATCTCGGCTCACTGCAACCTCCGCCTCCTGGGTTCAAGCGATTCTTTTGCCTCAGGCTTCTGAATAGCTGGGATTACAGGCACACGCCACCGTGTCCGGCTAAGTTTTTTGTATTTTTAGTAGGACGGGGTTTCCCCATGTTGGCCAGGCTGGTCTCGAAATCCTGACCTCAGGTGATCCACCCGCCTCGGCCTTCCAAAGTGCTGGGGTTACAGGCACGAGCTGCCGCGCCTGGCCCCTCTGTCCATCTTTTCAATGGGAAACTCCACACCAGGGTGGTGGCCCTGCCCTTCCTGCTGTCCCCAGGTGAAGCTTTCCTTCACACCAGTGCAAGAAAAAAACAGCTTGTAGAAAGGCAGAGGATATGGGTAGCCACGGGAAGCACACTCAGCTCTCTGGCTGCATCAGTTAGGATTAGTTTTAGTTGAGAGAGAAAACCCCAGATCTTGGTGACTTACAAGCTTATTTCTCTCATGTAAAAGTCTAGAGGTAGGTAGTTCAGGACTGGTATGGAGTCTCCATGACCCTCCGGAGCCCAGGCTCTCTTCTGCCTTCCTATTCTGCCATCCTCACTACCTGGCTTTCCCATCTTGGCCCAAGAGGGCTGCTCAAACTCCAGCCATCTCGTCGATGCTCTAGCTATCAGTAAGAAGGAAGGGTAAAGATTGAGGGCATGCCTCAATCTTTTAAGAACACTTCTTGGCTATTACTAATTATACTGCTGCTTAGATTTCAGAACTTAATAGTATGGGCAGAACTTAATCAGATGGGCCCAGCTAAAAGATGGGGGAATCTATTGCTAAGGAAGTATAGATATTGGGAATGTCTAGTAGCCTGTGCTGTCTTGGGCTGGCCATGCCATGTACATACACACTATTTCCCAGCACCAAGCTGGGGACTCTGAGGGGAAGGGTCCAGAGTGTCTGACTTGATCATTTTGATGTGGCCTAAAAATCAAGCTTTTAATTGTTCAGCCTTTTACTTGTTATCAAGGTCAGCTTGTGGGTCTAATTGGGCCCAAGGCTTGTGTTTGTAAGTAAAGTTTTGTTGGGACACAGCCATACCCATTTATTTACTTACTGGCTGCTTCACACTACACAGTTGAGTAGTTGTGACAGAGACCACATGGCCCACAGAGCCTAAAATATTTTCTGTCCGACACTTTACAGAATGACAATGAGCAGTCTCCTTTGACAGTGGGACCCACAGCCTTTTCCAGTGACAAATCAGGGTTAGCCCATGTGTTTCTGGATGGGGGGAGGCTGTTGGCATTTGGGGTATAACAGTTCTTGTGAGACCTGTCCAGCATTTTGCAGGACACCTAACATCACTGGCCCTGCCCACAAGATGAGGGGCACTCCCTCCTCCAGTCACAACCACTAAAAGCAGCCCCTGATGTTTCCAAACCCATGCCCTCCACCATATGAGAACCAGGTACAGGGTCTGGCTGACACATAGGTCACACGCAAAGGGTGGATGTCAGAGGTGGCTGGCCTCACATGTCCTCCCTATGTCCCTCATGGTCATGTGAGGAGCCAAGGGCTGTGCTGCAGCCTCGCTCATGGACTGGTGCAGGATGGGTCTGGTGGCCCCACGTTGGCCAGGCTTTGTAAGGGGCTATTTGGCTGATTGCTGCGGCCATTCTCCAGGGGCGTCTATACCTGAGAAAACTCCAGGGCCTGAAGGCTTCTGGATCTTTGTAAGATTAATGATCCTTCATAATGAGTGCCTGCCCTGACTCATAATTTTTTTGCTCTTTTGTTTCAGACTCAGCGTAAACCAGATCACTGACGGTGGGGTAAAGGTGCTAAGTGAAGAGCTGACCAAATACAAAATTGTGACATATTTGGGGTATGTCTTTCTCCTGAACACTGGGCCAACTACCTAGTAATAATACAGAGCTGCAGGGAATTCACATTTCTGTAGGTCCCTGGATGACCGGCACGGATGGCCCAGGGCTGGGAAGAGTGCTGGCCCAGGAGTTGAGAGTCCTGGGTTCTCTTTGTGACTCGGCCAGTCATGATGTCTTGCTGAGCCTCAGCCTCCTCACCTGTAAAACTGTGATCCCAGTATAGGCAAGTAGGCTCACAACTTGTTATCGGGGGATGCAACGAGAATATAAGGGGATATATTTAATAAATGCTAGAATCCTGTTTATATATTAGGCTGGACTATTTTGGGTCCATAATCCCTCATCCAGAGCCTTTGGGGCAAGACCTGAATGGGGATTCTGAGTGCATGCTATGGCATGACGTGGTCACAGGGGTCTAAGGCAGTGCCCCATTTTCAAACACTTTCATATTTCTCCTGCAGAATGTATAAAACAGTCAAACCAAGTGTGGTAAGAAAGACTATAAATAGCTCCACATCAGTTGCCAAAAGAATTATGAGAAACTTTGGGCATTCAGAGCCTTTGAGGGTTTGGAGTCTGAGAGAAGGGATTGCGGGCCAGCCCCACACCACTGGTGGCTCTGCAAGCTGGAGCAGTTGTTCAGTTTCTTGGGGCCTCAGTGGCCTTCTATGTTAATGAGGACATGGCACAAACGACCCCGGGCCACACTCGGCTCCTGGCCTCTGTGTGGCTGTGGAACCTTGGAAGCCTGAGCTTAGCTGCCTTTCAACTTCCATCTGCTGTATTATTGAATTGGCATTGAGCGGTGAGATGGCTGAAAGGTAGACATTGAGAAGTTTCATTATGCAGAATCTTTTCTTCTCAAGATGCTGAATGTAATCTTAGTTGTAAATACCCATCACCTGCCAGTCACCGAGCACTCATGCACCAGGGCTTTGCGTTATGTCCTAAGATCCTCATAACCACCCTGCAAGGGGGCTATCATCATTACCCCTGTATTACAGATGGAGAAACTGAGGCACAGAGAGATGAGGTGACTTGTCTCAGGCCATAAAGCTGGGGAAAGTAGTGGAGCTGGTTTTGAACCTGGGCTGTGAGACCTCAGAGCCCTAAACTCTGGTGCCTGTGTGTTCCCCTTTCAACCCAGACTTTGGAAATCAGTAGACAGCATATGCTTCAAAAAACAGGGGCTATTAAAATGACATCAGGAGCCAGAAAGTCTCATGGCTGTGCTTTCTCTTGAAGTTTATACAACAACCAGATCACCGATGTCGGAGCCAGGTACGTCACCAAAATCCTGGATGAATGCAAAGGCCTCACGCATCTTAAGTAAGTGGGGTGGGCACCAGGTTCCTTAGTATCTTCTCTTGGTCACCCCCTTCTGTTGTTCAAAGATTACATGTAACAGTAAAGAGCTTTCATCCTAAAGCCTTCCACTTGTCCCAGGGCCATGTTGGTCGAGTAAAGATACCTCTGTGTGATCTGTGAGGCTTGGATTCTGGAAGGGCCACCTGTCGTTGGTAGGGGGAAAGGTTGGCATTTTGATTTCATTAACTACTAGCCCGAAGAAAGGACTAACTCTCACCCTTTCTGGTGGTCTTTTTGCCCCAAGGGAGTTTCCTGTCTGGTTGCAAGGAAGAGCTTGGGCCCTTGCCCTGCTGTAGATGTGCCCTGCGCAGGGGATGACAGTGTGCCAGGCTTGGAGCCTCTGGTCCTGCCCTGACAGTGGCCACATACCTTGACCCTTGGCAGTCAAAGTGGGACTTTCCCAGGTCTCCCGAGGGAAGTCAGTGATGCTGCTGAGGTCACTTAGAGGACCCCAGGGAGGGCTCAGGTCCCTGAGTTTCTGCAGAGACTGTGGGCCATCTCCTGGAGAGGAACCCTGACTGACTGTCCTCAGGGCTTCAGGTCCCTCCCTGACAGGAGGCCCAGGGCATGGCTCTTGTGGATCCCAGAAGAAAGTGTACAGTTCCCAAGATGGGGCTGGAAGGGGCTCTGTGCTGGGGAGGAGGGTGACCCACGTTGGAGCCCCTGCATAGCTGGAGGCTGACTGTGCATGACTCTCTCTGCAGACTGGGAAAAAACAAAATAACGAGTGAAGGAGGGAAGTGTCTCGCCCTGGCTGTGAAGAACAGCAAATCAATCTCTGACGTTGGGTGAGTAGAAGGGGACGGATGTATGTGGTACAACCTGCTGTGTGTGTGGGGGGCCTCGGCTGTTCTTTTCATACATCAGTACACCAGAAGGACCGCTGGGGCTCGCTGTCAGGGAGAGATAGTGGAGAGCTTTCACCATGCTGCAAAACTGAAACCGTGCCCATTAAGCAACAACTCCCCGGTCCCCCTCTCCCCTGCCCCTTGCAGCCACCCTTCTACTCTATGGTTTTGACTACTTTACCTCATATAAGTGGAATCATACAGTATTTGCCTTTTGGGGATGGCTGATTTCACTAGCATCATGTCCTCAAGGTTCATCCACATGGAAGCATGGGACAGGATTTCCATTTTTTTTTTTTTTTTTTTTTTTTTTTTGACAGACTCTCGCTCTGTTGCCCGGGCTGGAGTGCAGCGGCATGATCTCGGCTCACTGCAGCCTCTGCCTTCTGGGTTCAAGCGATTCTCCCGCCTCAGCCACATGAGTAGCTGGGATTACAGGCATCCGCCACCAATCCCGGCTAATTTTTGTATTTTTAGTAGAGGCAGGGTTTCACCATGTTGGCCAGGCTGGTCTCAAACTTCTGACCTCAAATGATCCACCCACCTCGGTCTCCCAAAGTGTTGGGATTATAGGCGTGAGCCACCATGCCCAGCCAGGATTTCCTTCTTTTTTAAGACTGAGTAATACTCCATTGCATGGCTATGCCACATTTTGTTTACTCATTCATCCAAGAACAGACACTGGCTTGCTTCTATGCTTTGGCTATTGTGAATAATGCTGCTGTGCACATGGGCATACAAATATCTCTTCAAGGACTGCCTTCAATTCTTTTGGGTATATATCCAGCAGTGGGATTGCTGGATCACATGGTAATTTTTAATTTTTTGAAGAATCATCATACTGTTTCCACAGCACTAGCACCATTTTATGTTCCCACCAACAGTGCATTCCAGTTTCTCCACATCGTTGTCAACACTTGCTATTTTCTCTTTTTGATAGTACCCATCCTAATGAGTGTGAGGTACTGTCTCATTGTGGTTTTGATTCTTGAGGCTTTTTAAAGATTTTTGGATCATTATAATTTGTATTGGATTATAAAAGGAACACAGGTAATTTTATTTGGAAACTGAAAAATAATAAAAATTATCTTCTCAGAAAATAATTCTTGTTAACATTTAAGCTCAGTTAAGCTCTCTCACTTTCTCTTTCTTCTTCTCTCTCTTTGTACTACTTTTAAAAAATATAGTAGGGGTGAGACTATATGTATCTACACTATAGTAGGGGTGAGACTATATGTATCTATACTATAGTAGGGGTGAGACTATATGTATCCTTCCTTTTTCACTTAATCTCATGCCTTGAGTAGCTTTCCACTTTATTAAAAATGTGATGCCATTCAATTGTATAGTAAATACATATATGTAAGCAAAACACTGAAAACTCTTATTCTGGGTTCCAGCAAGCCATACCTGGAATGGTGTAAGCAGGTAGTTTGCTTGGTGTGAACGTGTTGTTGAGGCAGCCGCCACTGTGTTGTGAGTGGGCCACACGAAGTTGCTTTGTTGTGTGTAGACAGTGTGTGCTGATCCTATTAGGAACAGCCAACGCTTTGTGTGAGCCACACACTGTTCTAAGTGCTTTGCATCTGTTAACTCAATGAATCCTCACAACAACTCCATGACGGAATGCTCTAATTATCCCCATTTTATAGATGGGGCAACTGAGGTCTAAGAGACTACCTAATTTCCCGAAGTTCACACAGGTAGCAGATGGCAGAGCCAGGTCAGGAGTCCACCATCTTACCATGCAGACTGTTTTGGCCAGAGCCTCTCCGGATCTGCTGTAGGGGACAGAATACAGCTTTATCGCTGCACCTCTCCACCAAGATGGCCACAGCCACAGAGCTTGGTTGGGTAACGTCCTCTTTATGTGACAGGAACATTGCTGATAGGGTTTCTGAAGGTACTTCCTGCTCTTTGTCTCCTGGAAGACTGTGTCTTCAGAAATGTCTCTGACCCTGCCCAGAGTTGAACGGATGCTGGGAACCCAGCACCTGCACACAGCCTTCCCTCCAGGACTCTGCGGACCTCTGTGCTCCACAGGAGACATGCAGGTGCTTTCTCTCATAAGCTCAGGCTCCTGGGCTGACAGCTCTCCGAAGCTCACAGTGAGGCTCGGTCTCTAACTGTGCCACTTGCCAATGGCCTCTGTTCACAAGGCTTCCCCTGCTCGTCCATCTTGCATCACCCCTTGAATTTGAAATCCAGAGCAGCCCACTCGGAGGCCAGTGCGAGGAATTAGTGTCCAGGCCACAGATCCAGGGACTGGGCACAAACATCTACCTGCTGAGTAGGAACTGAGCTGTGGCCATTGGCAAAAAAGGAGGGGTGAGCGTGGCTGTTTCTGGGGGAGCTAACATTCACTATCTTGTCTCCTCCCTCAGGATGTGGGGCAATCAAGTTGGGGATGAAGGAGCAAAAGCCTTCGCAGAGGCTCTGCGGAACCACCCCAGCTTGACTACCCTGAGGTAACTGTGGCCCTGCTGTCTCCAGGGGCCAACCTGGTCCCTCCTAGCTGCTCTACGTTTGCCGGGGAAGGGTGATTCGTGCTCCTAATAGAAGAGGGATTTGCATGTGTGATTTTCCTTACTCTTGTCAAACCTTTCTTTGATGCATAAGAGGCCATCTAGTAAAGCACATTCTTCTTCTTTTTTTTACCTTTAAGTTCTGGGATACATGTAGAGGATGTGCAGGTTTGTTACACAGGCAAACATGGGCCATGGTGATTTGCTGCACCTATCAACCTGTCATCCAGGTTTTAAGCCCTGCGTGCATTAGGTATTTGTCCTAATGCTCACCTTCCCCTTGCCCCCCGCTCCCCAACAGGCCCCGGTGTGTGTTGTTCCCTGTGTCCCTGTGTTCTCATTGTTCAACTCCCACTTATGAGTGAGAACATGCAGTGTTCGGTTTTTTGTTCCTGTGTTAGTTTGCTGAGAATGATGGCTTCCAGCTTCATCCATGAGCCAGCAAAGGACATGATCTCATTTTTTTTTATGGCTGCATAGTATTCCATGGTGTATATGTGCCACATTTTCTTCATCCAGTCTATCATTGATGGGCATTTGGGTTGGTTCCAAGTCTTTGTTATTGTAAATAGTGCTGCAGTAAACATACATGTGCATGTGTCTTTATAGGAGAATGATTTATAATCCTTTGGGTAGATACCCAGTAATGGGATTGCTGGGTCAAATGGTATTTCTGGTTCTAGATCCTTGAGAAATCACCTTAAGTGTTTATTCAGCTCAGTGAATTCTGCATGTGTCCCACACCAGCCAACCACCACCCCCATCAAGACAGAGGACATTTCCAGCTCCTCAGCCATCCCTGCATGTCCCTTGCTGGTAGAGGGAGGGTTTCCTAAGTGCAGATGAAACTTAATAAGATGCTGGCCAGCAGGTTCCTGCCCCTCCTTGTCCTCACGATGATGCTGGAAAAGAGGGACCCTTCCGCTCTATAAACGGGGATGCTCCTACCCAGCCCCTGCTTAGGCTGCTGGCCAAATCTTGGGACCTTGGTATGTCCAAGGCTCTGCTGCTGTCCTTCCTACCACTGAAAAAGAGTCCAAGAAGGTGGGGACAGTAGCAGAAGAGACTTTGCCAGGTCTCGCAGATGGGGTACCTTGATGGGACCAGCTTTTGGAAGGACAGCTTGCCAGGCCTCCACAGCCTCCTGCCCATGCGTGGAAACCTGAGGCGCCGACCCCAGCCCACCGTTGTGTGAGCAGGCCGTGCTGATGGCCCGTTTCCCGTCCGGCCTGCCCTTGTGCTCTCTGTGTGGGCTCTGGGGCAGCAACGCCTGGACACTGCTGCTGCAGCTGAGCACTTCTGCATCCTGCCCCGAGTGAGCCTGGGCTGGGGCCATGGCCAGGCAGAGGCTTCCCAGCTGTTCTGATGTTGAAGCTAAGATTGAATGTAGATGTGTCTTTAATAATTCACCCCAAGCGTGTTCCTTCCTAGTCTTGCATCCAACGGCGTCTCCACAGAAGGAGGAAAGAGCCTGGCGAGGGCCCTGCAGCAGAACACGTCTCTAGAAATACTATGGTAATAGCTCGAGTCACTTCATTTGTTTGTTTGTGTTTCTGAGATAGGGTCTCGCTTTGTTGTCCAGGCTTGAGTGCATTGGCATGATCTCGGCTCACTGCAGCCTCGACCTCCCAGGCTCATTCAAACCTCCCGCCTTGGCCTCCCGAGTCCTGAGACTATAGGCACACACCACCATGCCCAGTTAATTTAAAAATTTTTTGTAGAGATGGGTTTTTGCTATGTTACCTAGGCTGGTCTTGAACTCCCGGGGTCAAGCAGTTCTCCTGCCTGGCCTCTCAAAGCCCTGGGATTGCAGGTGTGAGCCACTGCACCTGGCACAGAGTCATTTTGGAGGGTTTAGGTCCCAGGAATTATTCCAGGGGCTGCACATGGCCTGGAATCTTAACAGAAAAGGTGTCTCCTAATTGGAAAGGCTCTAGGCCTTTCAGTTAAGTTGATAATTTCCTCCTGGAGAAGAGAATAGCCACTTCCACAAGCATAAACAGGTACAGGAGGGGGAAGTCGGCTCCAGGAGCCTGGGACTGAGGCCTTGGCCTTCTAGGCCCCAGGAGAACCAGAAGGCTGGCCATGCAAACTATCTAGGTATCCTTGGATACCTTCAGATATGCTTAGCAGAGGCCAACTTCCATGCACTTGGCTCAAAATTTTCTCCCTTCCTCCTCTTCACCTGCCTTCCCCCAGGCAGCCTCCTCCTTCCCCAGGTCTTCACATCAGGGTTTGGCCTTTATGCTCCATCCAGCTCACCTGTCACTTGTCACCTGAAGCCCACAATCCTCGCTCCCTCTCTGCACTCCAGGGCACTTACTAAGTGGATGTGGCCTCCTGAGGGTGTTTTTTGTTGGTGTTCCCTTTTTTATGGCCACTTAATGTTTTATTTTGCTTTATTTGTATTTTATTTACATCTCTGTATCATAAATTCCATACAGGTGGCTGGGAGCAGTGACTTACATCTGTAATCCCAGTACTTTGGAAGGCTGAGGTGGGAGGATAGCTTGAGGCCAAGAGTTCGAGACTAGCCTGGGCAATATAGCGAGACCCTCTATATACAAAAAGAAAAAAAAAATTCCTTACAGGTTAGCTGAGGGAGTTGTATTACACCCCTCCCTGTCATCTACTCAGAGCCCAGTGCTCATTTGATCTTGCTAAATTAGTTACTGAGAATAATGACAATATCATCTTCATGAGAGAGTTTTGACATTAGGCCTGCTGTCCAGTAAGTGCATTTTAAATTCTTTCCCCTCAACAAATCATTTAACATTTTGAAAAGTAGTATATGTTTTTTGGAAAAAATGTAAGACACTAAAGGAGGACATGAAAGTACCTCCTAAAGTTCCTCCTAAAAGGAGGAAGTGAAAGTACCTCCCTTCGTGTTTTCCAAAATAACTTTTCCTTTCTAGCCTTTTGTTCTATATATGTTCAAAGATATGCAAAATAGAATAGCATTCAACCAGTGGCTCTAAAAATATTGTAATCACAGATTACACATATTTCACATGTCTCCTTTAGGGTTTCTCAATCTTGATGCTGTTGACATTTTGGTCCAAGTGATTCTTTATTATGGTAGGGCTGTCCTGTGCATCATAGGAGGTTTAGCAGCATCTCTGCCCTGTACCTCCCAGGGGTGAGGATCAAAAATGCCTCCGGACATGGCCAGGTGCCCCATGGAGAGTGAAATCGCGTGGATAGCAGTAATGTCAACACCTAGAAGCCCTCAAGTGCTGACTGCATGCCGTGTGTTATTCTACACTTTTTCCCTGTGTTAACTCACTCAACCTCACAACCACTCTATATGATCTGTACTGTTAACGTTCACCAGTGAGAAAACTCAGACCCAAAGAACTTAAGCCTGTTGCCCGAGGTCACCCTGCTGGTGGGTGATACAAACCTGCCCAGGCTGAGTCCGGAGCAGGTGTCAATGCTGTGTTCTTCTCCCTCCTCATTCTACCTCATTCTCCCTACGAGCTGCACAACATCTCGTTGAATACATACCACAACGTATTTCATCAGTTGTTTCTGATTTAAATTTGTTCAGATTTTACATTAGGATAATACCACAATGCATGCTGCAATGTATAAAGCTTTGTGTGTATGTCCTTGCACACTGTAAGGTAAATTTCTAGAAGTCTAATTGTCTTAAAATGAAACACATTTAAAATTTGGACAGGCACATCCAAACTGCCCTTCAAGGAATGATTTCTTTAAAATGTTCTTTCTGTTCTATCCTTCTTCCTAATGATTCTTTCGTCCACTGGCACAAGTGGGTCCTACCCTGTTTACACTGAGGAGCTTTGGTGCTTTATCCAGACCACTTCTGGTTCTAAGGACCATTGAGAGACTTCCTGAACTTTCAGTCACTTAACTTGGGTCCCTCACAAGTTAACTGAGAGCAAAGTACTGAATGCATTTTAATGTGCAGTCAGTGGCTGTTTCAGGTCTTCAAACTAACTTGGATAACACACTGTCAGTGGTGTTCAAGGGACCTTGGGACTAGAGGAGAACTGAGAAGCAGGCATTGGCCCTTTGTTTTCCATGGGCCCCCATCTTCCATGAAATCTGAGGGCTCAGCAAAGGTTGGGAGGGAGGGTGGGCTCCTCTACAGGTAGCCGGGCTAAGAAATAGGAGCCCGGGTACAGGATTTGCATTAGAAATGAGTCCCATTGACCTTCTGTGGGGCTGACAGGCTGGGCTTGGAGCCTGGCTGTTTTCTGGGTTCTCAGCAAGTGATCATCTGCGTAGCTGGAGAGCCTTGGGCTGAGTTCCCGCTCCTGTGAACTCTAAAACAATGTCTGCCAAGTAGGCTCTCTTGAGTAAATACTTCCTTTTTTTTTTCCTTAGGCTGACCCAAAATGAACTCAACGATGAAGTGGCAGAGAGTTTGGCAGAAATGTTGAAAGTCAACCAGACGTTAAAGCATTTATGGTAAACTCAGAGAACCTTAGAATTTCAGACTGTGCTACTTTTCAAAAGTATTTTTTGAGATAAAATTTACATACTGTAAAATTCACTCTCTTAAAGTATACCATTCAGAGGTTTTTAGTGCAACCATCACCACCTAATTCTAGAACATTTTCACTCCTCCTCCCCACTCCAAAAAGCCCCGGTATCCATTAAGCAGTCACTCCCTATCCTTCTCCTTCCCAGACCCTGGCAACCACTAATCTGCTTTCTGTCTCTATGGATTTGCCTACTCGGGGCATTTCATATAAATGGAATCAAGCAATATGTGACCTTTTGGCTCTGTGTTCTAGCATGTTTCATTCCTTTTAATGGCTAAATGATAATTCACTCTAAAATGATAATTCACTCTAACGAAATTTTGTAGTTTATTAATCAGTTGATGGGACATTTGGGTTGTTTCTACTTTTTGACTATTATGCATAATGCTACTGTGAACACTCCTGTTCATGCTTTTGGGTGAACATATGTTTTCATCTCTTTTGGGAATATACCTGGGAATAGAATTTCTGGGTCATATGGCAATTCTGTAACTTTTTGAGGAGCCACCAAACTGTTTTCTAAAGTGGATGTACTATTTTACATTCTCACCAACAATGTATGTGGGTTCCAATTTCTCCACATCCTCACCAACATTTGTTATTGTCCATCTTTTAAAATCTAGTTATACTAGTGGATGTGAAGTAATATTGTGGTTTTGATTTGCATTTCCCTGGTGACAACAATGTTGAATGTCTTTTTATGTGCCTACTGGGAGTCTGTATAGCTTCTTTGGAGAAATGTCTCCATATCCTTTGCCCATTTTAAAATTGGGTTTGTCTTCTAATGCTGAGTTATAGGGGTTCTCTATATATTCTGGGTGCTAGACCTTTACTAGATACAGGTTTTGCAAGTATTTTCTTTCTTTCTTTGGAGTTTTTCCTCTTTCTTGATAGTGACCTTTGAAGGACAAAAGTTTTTAATTTTTGTTTTTTTTTTTGAGATGGAGTCTTGCTCTTGTCACCCAGGCAGGAGTGTAATGGCATGATCTCAGCTCTCTGCAACCTCTACCTCCTGGGTTCAAGCGATTCTTCTGCCTCAGCCTCCTGAGTAGTTGGGATTACAGGCATGAGCCACCATACCTGTCTCATTTTGTATTTTTAGTAGAGATGGGGTTTCATCATTTAGGCCCAGGCTGGTCTTGAACTCCTGACCTCAGGTAATCTGCCTGCCTCGGCCTCCCAAAGTGCTGGGATTACAGGCGAAAAGCCACTGCACCCGGCCAATAGTTTTTAATTTTGATGAAGTCCAATTTATCTATTTTTTTCTTTGGTTGCTTGTACTTTCAGTGTCTTATCTAAGAAATGATTGCCTAATCCAAGATCACAAAGATCTCCACCTAAGTTTTCTGTTAAGTGTTATAGTTGTTTCCCCTCACACATAGGTCTGCAATCCATTTTGAGTTAATTTTTGTATAGTGTAAAGTGAGGGTTAACCTCATTCTCTTGCACGTGGATATCCAGCTGTCCCGGCAGCACCACGTGTTGAACAGATTATCTTTTCCTATTGAATGGCCTTGACACCCTTGTCAAAAATCAATTGACCATAAACGTATGGGTTTATTTCTGAATTCTCTGTTCTGGTCCATTGATTTATATGTCTCTCCTATGCCAGGACCATTGCTGTAGCTTTGTAGTACATTTTGAAATCAGGAGGTGTGAGTTCTACTTTGTTCTTCTTTCTCAAGATTGTTTAGACCATTCTGGGTTCTTTGCATTTCTTATGAATTCAGACTCGCCTTGTCAATTTCTGCAAAAAGACTAGACTCTGCTACATATTGTTTTTTCTTTGCTTTTTAGCCTGCATAATTATTTGATCCCATTCCCTAAGTGCAGGCCAGCCTCTCCAGGGAGAGCAGAGCTAGGACAGGGCCAGAAAGAGAGTCTTGGCCGCTTTGTGCATTCCCAACCTGCACTGGCCCTAGTGAAGGCAGCCCGAGTGGGTGGATGTGCCTGGACACTGCAGGCTTTTTAGGGGCATTAGGTGCTCTCCTTCCTGGCCTCCTGCCACATCTTGGTTGGAGGCTGCCTTCCCTGCCTTCAAAAAAGCCTAAGTGGTGACTAAAAAAAAGCAGAGTGTAACAGAATACAGAACTCAGTGCCCACTTCTTGGTTCTATTTTTGTCCCTTTTGAAAGGGAAGGTCATCACCTCTGCCACTGAACCCAGGGGCCCTAGCCCTTGTGAGGTGTGGCTGGGAGCACCAGGTCCTGGCTGCAGCCCAGCCACCAGTGGTCCTGTGTGCTTGGGCAGTAACAGTGACAAGAGCTCCCTTCCCCTGGACACTGTGCCTAATACAAACCCTCCTCTTGAAATCTCACATACCCAGTGAATGGGGGGCACTCTTATAGTTATTCTCATTTTACAGATGACACAACTGAGGCACAGACAGATACGTTTATTTCTTCAAGGTTCTGTAGCTGAAAAGTGGGGAGGGAGGGTTTAAGAGGAGCTGCAACCGCTCTGCAATACTGCCTCTCACGAGGGAGTCCTCTTCACTCATGACAGCATAGGGCCCTCGTCTTCCTGGTAAGGGCTTCCTTCTTGGGTCAGTGCCAGGATTTCTAAGGGTCAGGTTTAGCAGGAGCCTATTCTACAAACAGCCAGGAACAGGGAATGACTCTGTGATGAAGCGGAGACACCATAGCCTCTTGATGCATTTATTTCCTGGTTGGGTTAGAAGCATAGCTGCGCAAGGGAGCATTTCAGGAGAGGCCTGGCTTCCTAGCGATAGCTGAAAACTTTGTTTCATTTGAATCACTGCTACCCAGAACAATGGGGTGCATTCTCAGAGGCTCCATTATTAAAGCTTTTCTACTGAGCCCCATGAGAACTATTCATGATAACTATTTCATGGCAGCATAACTGTTTCTCCTCCCTCCCTCTTGCATGTTGGTGGCCTCTTAACTTTAAAACCTGCCTTGCCTTTCTCCAGCTACCTGGAAAGAGACGTCAGACTTCCTGCCCCATGATGTGTTTCTTAGAATTTGTTGTTCAGATTGGTGGTCTCCCAAATATATATATATTTTTTTTTTGAAACAGAGTCTCACTCTGTCACCCAGGCTGGAGTGCAGTGGCACGATCTTGGCTCACTGCAACCTCCACCTCCCAGTTCAAGCAATTCTCCTGCCTCAGTCTCCCAAGTAGCTGGGAGTACAGGCACACACCACCATGCCCAGCTAATTTTTTTTGTATTTTTAATAGAGACGGGTTGTCCAGGATGGTTTCAATCTCCTGACCTCATGATCCACCCACCTCGGCCTCCCAAAGTGCTGGGATTACAGGCGTGAGCCATGGCATCCAGCCCCAAATATTTTGATTATGCACCTCTGCAATGAAAAATGCAAACACATACATCTGTTCATGTATTACATTATGTTCACTATAAATACAAACAGAAAATTTTAAAAATGTCAAGCTATCCTTTACTGTAGTGGATCTTATCTAGACACTTTTAGCCAGATACAAAGTCACATGGACTCAGTTCTTCCCCTGACCAACTTGTCTCTTATCCCAAAACACCCTTGCAACTCCCTTATGAAGGGGTCAAATTTGATCCAGTATTACGGATTTTATACAAGTTATGTTCTTCTTTCAGGCTTATCCAGAATCAGATCACAGCTAAGGGGACGGCCCAGCTGGCAGATGCATTACAGAGCAACACTGGCATAACAGAGATTTGGTAAGATCCCAGCGTTTGTCGCAGTAGTAACACCAGTGACTGTTTACTCACCACCACTGACTATGTGCAAGGCACAGTGCAGCGTGTTTTCTGTTTATTCCTCCAGCAGCCCTGGACAGTAGTGGTATTACTTGTTTTACAGATGTAGACAGAGGCCTAGACCAGTGAAATAAGGTTGCCCAAGGTCACTACGAGAGAAGCTAGAATTCAGCCCAGAATGCCTGATTCCATAGTCTGTGCTCTCCTGCCTTGGGCCCCCGCCCTCGTCTACCTTCATTGGGTAGGATGGGGGAAGTGGCCAATGAAATGATTTCCTAGTGGAAGTAAATCCCCCTGGGACTCAGCAGTTGAGAGGTGAATGTGTTGGCCAGGAGTTTGGAGCTTGTTCTTCCCCTTTTCTGGGCTCCGTGAGACATTTCCAGGCTGACTTGAACTGACTTATGCTCTTTGTCTACTTTTTTCTGCTTTGAGAACTTCCTTATGCTAATAGAAGAAAAAAAGTTTGCTTTACTGTGACATTGAGCGCCATGCCACTTCTTTCTTGCCTCCCATAAGGCACGGACACTCCCCACTCAGCAGCTCCCTTAACAACTTAATTGCCTGGGTGACGTGGGACTGGGTGGATGCTGGGAGAGGGGCCTTGTATTAATCTGTTCTCATGCTGCTGATAAAGACATACCCGAGACTGGGTAATTTATAAAAGTGAGAGGATTAATTGACTCACAGTTCCACATGATGGAGAGGCCTTACAATCCAATGGCAGAAGGCAAATGAAGAGCAAAGTCACATCTTACATGGCAGCAGGCAAGAGAGCTTGTGCAGGGGAACTGTACTTTATAAAACCATCAGACCTCATGAGACTTATTCACTACCATGAGAACAGTAGGTGGGAAACTGCCCCCATGATTCAGTTATCTCCACCTGGCCTGTCCTTCACACGTGGGGATTATTCCAATTCAAGGTGAGATTTGGGTGGGGACACAACCAAACCATATTAGGCCTGTAGCGCATGCATGGTGTGTACAATAGAAACAACGGTCGCCATGCTCGTGCACCTGCTTCATGCCAGGCACTGTGTTAGGGGCTGGGGATGCGGCAATTAATGTGACTAAAGTGCTGGCTGACCCAAGCTGAGCGTGGAGGGCCCAGGATACCTCAACCCAGACTCGTAAATGCTCTGGAAACTTGTTTTGAACCTCAGAGCCTGAGACAGCCCTTCCCAATGTGAAGCTTCAACCCACGTGGAGACTGGCAGAGGGCAGAGCCAGTTTCCAGTGAGAACACAGGAGCTCCTGAGCCCACTGTGGCTTCTCTAAGCTCTAAGGGGCAGTCTCACCATGGACCCAAACCCTTGGCTCAGGTGCCCATTCCTCATTAACTATGTCCTCCTTTCATGACTGGGGAAAATTTCATAGTCAATTAAAACAAAAAAACCAAAAAAACAAAAAACAGCTCCTTGGCCAGCACAGGCTCCTCATACAGTGTTTTTTAAACTTTGCTTTAGAACTTGTTTGGAACTTGTCATAAAATCAGATCAGTTTGGTGAGTTGCAACCAACAATATTTAAAAAGAAAACAGAACAGAAATATCAGGATGCAATGTGCATGGTATGGAAGTATCATTTCATTCATCTTAGTTCATGCTTGCATGTGAGTGGGTGTGTGTTTGCATAAGTGTTGGTTCACAACGTAAAACATAATTCCTATTTGGGGTTGTAGACAAAAGGTTTTTTTTTTTTTTTTTGAAAAACACTGTTGGCTAGGCATGGTGGCTCATGCCTGTAATGTCAGCGCTTTGGGAGGCCAAGATGGGCAGATCTCGAGCACAGGAGTTTGAGACCAGCCTGGGCAACATGCAAAACCCCGTCACTACAAAAATTAGCCCGACATGGTGCTATGTGCCTGTAGTCCCAGCTACTCAGGAAGCTGATGTGGGAGGATGTATGCATGGGAGGTCAAGGCTGCAGTGAGCCAGGATCATGCCACTGTAATCCAGCCTGGGTGCCAGAGACCCTGTCTCAAAAAACAAAAAAGAAAAACACTGTCATAGAGAATAGAGCCCAGATCTAACCAGACACCTGTGGCCTGTGTGCCTGCGATGCCCAGCCTGCCCAGCAGCCTGGGAAGCACTGGAGGGCACTAGAACTGTTTGCATGGGTCTTTGCCCTCAGGCCGCTCCATTTCTGCTGATTCTTATGTTTTGAGGACAGCAGGCAGAGGGGGAGAGGAAGGAGACTGCCGGACTACAGAACAGTTTGCAGAGCACAGTTGGCTTCCACTTTTCTCTGTAGCTGGTCAGGCGGGTAGTAAAGACCTACAGTTCCTTTAATTCTGTCAAGTTTCAAAATCTGCATTGCTTCCCTCTTGAGGGTCACCATTCCTACACAAGGAACCATTTGAGTAGGGCCAGGAGCCTTCAGCTTCAAGGCCTGCACTTGTGTCAGGGTGGAGAGGGGAACTGGCCACCAATTCAGAGAGGGCAGGACAGGCGGCATGGGTGCTGGTCTTGGGAGTGTCTTCACTTAGGTCCCTGGCTTGTTCTAGGAGCCTCCAAAGCATGCTCCTCTGAGTGTGACTTCATGGGACTGGGCTCTGAGAAGGCCGTGGCTTTGTTGGCCCTGCCAGGGACTGCCACACCAGGCCACAGGGTTGTGGTTGAGCTGGCCGGGGAGCCAGGTTCAGGGAGCAGCTCTGCTTGGAGCCAACACTTACTTACAGAGTGAGCCTTCTCCTTGGACTTGTTATCTGTACTGACACTTATTTCTACCTCATTCCTTTCTGAAAATAACTTGGAAGTCTGAAGTCCCTTGATGAGTTCTGTCTTTAAGAGCAGAAATTAGAGGTGAACAATGAACACTGTAAATTACAGAAATGTATCCCACTCCAATATAACAGCTTTCTGTGAGGCTATCTCCTCCAGACTGTGGCTCTGGGAGGGTGGGGCGTGAGTCAAGGTCGTGGCTATGGTCCTAGGGACTAGTGGTGTGTCTTCATTTATTCCTTGAATAACGAAATGCTTCAGCATCAGGGACTGTGCTAGCACCAAAAATCCAGTGGTGAACATGGCTTCATGGGTTCACTGTCTAGAAAGGGAGATGCACATTAACGAAAAAATCATTTGTGTAATTATTTAATTACAACTGTGATGGGTACTATCACAAAGGGGAAGGCCAAGAGGGAACCTGATTTAGATGAGGTTGCAGGGAAGGCCTCTCTGAGGAAGCAGCACTTACACTAAGCCATGAAGAATGAATAGGAGATAGTCAGCTGAGGTGAGTATTCCATGTAGGGAACAGCATGTGCAAAGGGTCTGGGGCAGGAGGGAGTGTGGTGTCCTGGAAGAACTGCCAGAAGCTGCTGTGCCCCGGGGTTCAGACAGTGTGGAAGAGGGGACTACAGGAGGCTGAGGAGATAGGCAGGGACTGGACCATAAAAGATCTGTGGGTCATGATGCGCGTTTTGGTCTTTATCCTAAAAGTGATGGAAAGTCAGTGAACAGTTTGAAGAAGGAGAGGAATGTGATCAGATCTGTATTGCAAAAAGACCAATTCTTGGCTCTTCTAGGAAACTGGATTGGAGAAGGCCACAGTACATGGAAATGACCTGTCAGTAGGACATTGTACTGATCCAGGAAAGAGATATGGATGCTCAGACCAAGATGGTCGGCCGAAGACATAGAGAGGTTCCAGGGAGGCATTCTAGATTCTTAGGAATTAGGAGAGAACTTTGTGATACAAGGAACATGTGGATGAGAAGGAAGGTGTCCAGGTTGACCCCCAGGTTACTAACCTGCACAGCAGGATGAGAGTGGTCCATTCACTAAGCCAGGGGACCCTAGGAGGTGTGGCTACTTTGAGGTGTGGGGGAGAGGTCCAAATGAGGATGCCAAGCAGGTAACTGCCTCCACGGACATATAAACAAGGCCGTGGCATTGATGAGATCGGGTGGGGAAAAGGGCTTAGCCCCAAGCCTGGAGGAAATCTCAGATGTAGAGGTCACATGGAGGAGAATATAGGAAAGGAAATGGAGGTAGAGTGCTCAGATGCAGGAGAAAAATCAGGGCATATAACCAAGCCAAGGGTAGGGAGTGCTTCAAGAAGGAGGGAGAGGAGAGGTCAGGACAGCCAAAATCCTGTGAGGGCCAAGAAAGACAAGACCTGGAAAATGTCATTAAATTCAGGCTTATGGAGGCTACAGGTGACCTTAGTGAGACCCAGTGAACAGAGGGATGGCAGCTGGAGAGGATCCATGCTAATATGAAGGAACTATCTGAAAAGGGTATGTTCCTTAATTTCAGGGATACATGTGTATTGTGTGATACACGAGTGTGTACTATGAACACACCTTGGGAAGGAGTGTGCGAGGGTCCTTAACATTTTACCTGTGTACTTTTGTCTTCCTCCTTTTCAACAGCCTAAATGGAAACCTGATAAAACCAGAGGAGGCCAAAGTCTATGAAGATGAGAAGCGGATTATCTGTTTCTGAGAGGATGCTTTCCTGTGCATGGGGTTTTTGCCCTGGAGCCTCAGCAGCAAATGCCACTCTGGGCAGTCTTTCGTGTCAGTGTCTTAAAGGGGCCGGCAGAGGCGGGACTATCAGGAGTCCACTGCCTCCATGATGCAAGCCAGCTTCCTGTGCAGAAGGTCTGGTCGGCAGACTCCCTAAGTACCTGCTACAATTCTGCAGAAAAAAGAATGTGTCTTGTGAGCTGTTGTAGTTACAGTAAATACACTGTGAAGAGACTTTATTGCCTATTATAATTATTTTTATCTGAAGCTACAGGAATAAAGCTGTGAGCCAAACAGAGGAGGCCAGCCTCAGCTCATTCTAACACCTGCCATGGGGACCAACGGGAGCGAGTTGGTCACCGCTGTTTTCATTGAAGAGTTGAGGATGTGGCACAAAGTTGGAGCCAAGCTTCTTGAATAAAACGTGTTTGATGGATTAGTATTATAACTGAACTATTTTTTTCCTTCTCAGCACTTTCCCATATATTGATACTGGTCCCACTTCACAGCTGGAGATAGCGGGGTATGTGCAGTGTGGGATTTGACTCCTCCATGGTTTTGGGGAAAGTTAATGTCAAGGAAAGGATGCACCACAGCCTTTTAATTTTAATCCTGGAGTCTGTCTGCTGGCAAAGATAGAGAATGCCCTCAGCTCTTAGCTGGTCTAAGAATGACGATGCCTTCAAAATGCTGCTTCCAGTCAGGGCTTCTCTGCTAGGCTACCCTCCTCTGGAAGGCTGAGTACCATGGACTACGGTGTCTGGCCTCGGGAAGAAGTGATTCTGTCCCCCTAAAGAAACGGCATGGCTTGCCTTTGTGGCCCTGGCATCCAAATGGCTGCTTTTGTCTCCCATACCTCATGAAGAGGGGAAGTCTCTTCCTGCCTCCCGAGCGGTTGGAGGGTGACTAAACTGGTGCCAAGAGTCAGGGGATCGGCTGGGAACTGGGCCAGCAGAGCATGTTGGACACCCCCCACCATGGTGGGCTTGTGGTGGCTGCTCCATGAGGGTGGGGGTGATTGATATTACTAGATCACTTGTCCTCTTGCAGGCTCATTTGTTAATAAAATACTGAAAACACTCTTACGGGTTGAGTCTGGAGTTTTTGAAGGGACTTGGCCTGGTAAGCACTCTGACTCCTGAGCCCCATCCTGACTCACTCCACAGCAGGGAAGGGGCTCTGGGGTGATGATGTGCTGTGAGGAGAGCCTGATGAAGGCCGGGGCGTCACCAGTTTGATCCTTCACAGGCCTCTCTGCCTACCAAGGGACAGGAAGAGGCTGCAGCAGCGTCTGAGGTCTCTCCATCTGGCCTCTGAATCTCTTCAGGTGGCTTCTCAGAGGAAATAACTTGTGAGTAGGGGGTGGCTGCTGCCAGGACAGGCCAAGCGAGCCAAAGTTCATGCCTTCATCACCATGCCATGGTAAAGCCCACAGGCCAGGTTCGACGTCCACTACCTTTCTCGGCTGTTCACTGCTGAGTGGTGGACCCAGGTAGGCCCATGGCAAGAAGCACCGAGCTGCCGGGGCAGCACGTGACAGGGGAAGGCATGCGGGGCCTCCAACGGTCCACCTCTGAGTTCTCAGAGTCCAAGCCTGGCTTTGTAGAGCAGCCTGTTAGGAAAGGGACTGTTGCGGGGGAAATCCTGTATGGTTAAGCAACTACGAGGCGGCAGTTCCCTTAAAGGCTCGATTTTGGTGGTTCCTACGAGGTCCCTCCCAACCCCAGACCTGAGTATTCACCTAATAATCACCCCAAGGCAGCAACTCTCTCTTTACTGCAGAATCTGGGCAGCAAATATGCCCAGAAAGAACAAGGGAATGAGCATGGCCCACTGAAGGCCAAAGGGAGAGTGCCACAGACCTCAGACTCGCCAAGTCTTACCACGAATTTCACTTCTCAGCAGACAAAATTCACATTTTATTAAACTGCTAAAACTAAACCCTTCAGAGTCTAAAATTTACTCAGAAACTACCAAATGTTATTGCTTTTAGAGACTATCAAAATTAAAACTGCCGCCTCTAGGGAATTAGAATTTGTATGGTATTGACTTAAATTCTATTTGGAAAATACTTTGATCTTCCAGATGGCAAGTGGTAGATTTTCTATTCCTCCTGTAAAACTGAGACCAGGCTCCTAATTTGATGGAAAGGTTCTCTTATTAGAAACAGGTGAGCTTCTGAGCAGAAACATGGAGACTTTTCCTAATCAAGAAAAAGACAATTGAAAAAAAAAATTCTGTAAACGAGGGCTATGTCTCCTTCTTTCCACAGGACATCTTGATTGATTTTGGGAAAGAAGCTACAGCTCCCATATTTCATACCTGCACTTGTGTCACGTCCATGCTGACATGGGACTTCTTTAAAAAGCCATGTGGAGCCACTGTGTGGCCATGTGGTATTAGCTCTCTGGAGCACCCTAGCTGTGTGGCTTTGGAGCAGTCTAAGACGGCCAGAATCTTGATTTCCTCCTAGAAAAAACTGAGAGAATCTGACTCAAAAGGTTGTTGAGAGGATTAAATGCGTCATGGAAAGTAGCTGGCACAAAGCCTGGCACAGGGTCCTGCTCAACATATGGCTGTTACTATCAAGCCAGCGGGTCTCATTTCCACTCACCGTGGGACTCCCAAGTTGTCCTCTTCTCACTCGTAGGCTCAGGGAACTTTCCAACAAAGTCCAATACAGGACTAGGAGTTCTCAAAGTAAAACCCCAAAATATTCAACATCAAGCTTCCTGCAATATTCTACCTTTGTCAGTGAAAAGCATAGCTGTTAGTTTTCATTATCATTACCAAAGACCATATTGCCATTTAAGTGTCAACTCACTGAACATAGGGGGCACCTGTGTCTTCACTGCACAAAAGAACAGAGCAGGAGCTGGCACCACCCTACGGAGCCAGGCCCATGAGCCTTTGCCAAGCAGGAAAGCGCTTTCTGCTCATCCATATTTTGGTTCACTTCCAGGTGGACCACAGGTCTGTTTCCAGTAACCAATTGCTTACTTACAAGAAAAAAACCTTGCTCTAGAGCTGAAAGGCAAGACCATGACCATTAACCCCGGATCATGAAGAATTTTAATGAAAGTAGAATGGCATTGTGAGGAGGCTGACTCATGTTACCAGGGGACATCCCAGCACTACTCTCTCAACCTTAAAATGGAACGTACTGCACCCAAGACCAGCTTAAGACTCTTAGAGACATTAAGTACTGAAAAGGTTATAGGCCCCTCTGGATCTATAATGAAAATATTTAAATACTAAATTATAAAGTAAGTGCAAAGATGTTAAACAAGTTTCTAATTTTTCCCATGACTACTTGGGTGTTTTTTCAGACCAATAACAATATTAAAGTGTTTCCATTTTTTCCTGGACTCTTTTCTGTTATAAAGTGCATTTATTTTTGTTGTCAAAGTAATGTTGTTACCCAGTGTAATGCCTGTGTGACCTAAGTAAATATCTTCCCCACCTTAACTCTGGGTATCTTTAGGAAACGGGATGTCTGTGGTCAAAAGCTCCCCATCATGACCAAACCAGCTGAGAGTGGTGGGATCCAAGATGGCAGCTCACTTGACCTCTGAAGAACCTCTAACTTCATTATAATCTAATTTCCATGCTAAATGACACTCCCCCCAGTGCCAAGACAGCTGACAATCAACATGACAATGACCAGAAGAAACCATAAAAGGCCAAAAAATGGGGACAAAAACTCTGGTTCTGAGAAGTTATCTACCTAATTCCCAGAAAAGACATGAATACTTTTCCCCTTGCTTTTAATTCCCCAACCCCTTCATTAAAGATGCTCCATATCTGTGACTTCCTGGCTCTCATGGGGAATGTCCTATATTTGTGATTTCTTGGCTGTCATAGGGGGATACCCTATCCCTCATGGGCTGAGAAGTTGATTTGTGAGCCAGGCTCTCACATCTCAATTCTATGGGCATCAAATAAAGCCTGCACTGCTAGATGCACACTTTCAATTTTGTGTATTGGCTTTGTGGCACCAAATAGGAAAATACTCCATTTTAGGGGGGATCAGCCTTGTCAGTAATGTCATAAAGGGAAAAATTTAATGTTCATAATAACACAACACTAACATGGCTATTTTAATTTTTGTAATCTTCCATGCTCTACTTTGAGACATCCTTTTACATAATTATAATCACAGAGTACATTAGCGTTATTTTTGTCATTTTCCCACATTGTTAGTCTTTGTAATTATTTATTAATATATTCTACCAGTTTGAGAATTTGCTTAATAATATTCCAGACATTCAGGTTAGACCTTCAAGTTTCCAGATTGTGGTGGTGGTCACTATAGACAATATTTCTATGGAATTAAAAAATTCTTTATGGTTATTTCTTTGGAATGAGATTATCAAGGCAAAGATTCTTGCTATTAATTAGCTGGGTATGGTGATGTATAACTGTGGTCCCAGCTACTCCAGAGGCTGAGGTGGGAGGACCGCTTGAACCCAGGAGGTCAAGCCTGTAAGTAAGCCTGGGTGACAGAGTGTGACCCTATCTCAAAACAAAACCAAAACCAAAAACAAACAAAAAAACCCAGACCCTTGCTATGAAATATTATTTTTTAACCTATGTCAAGGGTGTAGTAAGTTTGGAAGCAAGTGAAAATTAGAGACCAATGTAATGTGAAGCCAGCAGTGTCTCCTTTGAATAGAATAAAACTCCCTGCCCTAACCTTCACACCAGACCAGTGTTCAGGCACTGCCCACATACATACGTGTGCTATGCCAATGACTGGCTGCAGGGAAGAATAAATCAACACATCAGCATCTGTTTTAAAGTGGCACTGTTGAAGATAACCACTTACTAGTGGGCAAGTGTCAGAATCTTTAAAATCAGTTTTCCTTGATGTAAAACCTTTTTATTTATAAATGTGTGTATGTGTCCTTCCTTTGCCTAAACAATCCCAGCCTGCCTAAACCCATGAACATCAGGCCAAATAAAAACTTCTTCCTCCCAATGACCCTGTGAAGTAGAATTATTTCCTGAATGAGGAAACTGAGGACTAATAATATGAATATGTATCTTATTAATCAGGATTTGTAAAAAAAATTTAAAAAAGCAAAACAAAACTATCAAAACTATTCAGGGAAGGGATCTAGGCAAATGCAGAATGTTTTGCCTGGCAATATCTAAGATTTCAATCTCCTCATTCTCCCAGTGAGGAAACTGGTGTCAGAGAGCAAAAGATACTCACTCAAGGTCACTTTAACTACTGGTAGAACAAGAACAGGGCTTCTGTCTGGTTTTATTTTCCCTCTGTTCTGATAGGGTTTGTGACCTTCAGTTCACTCTGCAACTGACCTATTACCTGGTGACAGGATTTTTTTCTTTGCCACTTTGCAAGCCAGGGACCTCTGGCTGGCGACGCCCCACCTGGGCCTTGCTCAGCCATGCTACCCTGCTGCAGGAGACGGCCTGACTGGGACAAGTCTGGCTTGTGCACTGGTTCCTGGGTGCTTGTCCTGCACCCAAGAAGAATGAGGATATGTTGACAATTGAAGAGTGAGCAAGGCAAGGAGTTTGAGTGATGAAACGGCTTTCAGCAGAGAGGGGATACAGGGGTGGTCCCCCTACCCAAAGGTGGGAAAGTCTCCCCACTGTGGCTGAGTCTGGGGCTTTTATGGGCTGAGAATGGGAAAGGGGCAGGTCGTAGGTAGTATTGGAAAAGGCAACATTTGATTGGTTAAAAGGCATTATTCAGAAAGAATCAATCAGGAAAGGGCAGGCAAACAGGAACAGAAGTTCTCACTCTAGGTTGCAGGTTTCATCAGGGACCAGCAATCTGGCCTTTCACCCCAGGCTGTTTTTTGGCTTTAAGGTGGGGTTTCACCTGGGACCTGCCCCATTTACCTAGGCATTTGGCTGCCTCCTGTCACTATCACTGGTTCCAATCTGCTAGGGCAAGTTAAGCAAAATGGAGCTCTTTCCCCAAGGACACAGATGGGGTCTCTTTAATGTTCCTAGGATTTCTTCAGGAAGCCTGATCTTTTCTCCTATATTCAGGTGCTACAAGTTGCAGGACTCTGGGGTCATGTCTCATGGCTGGAGTCACAGGCCAGGAGCACCCTGCAGAATGGCAGGTGACATCTTGGCTCTACAGAGCCAACAGCTTCGTCACTGGCTACAGATCCTCCATCCCCCAACCATGAGACTGGAACAAAGGAAGTAACTGGGTACATTCCAGAGAAGTGGAGAAGGTTGCAGTTGAGTGACTTTCATCACAAGAGGGCAGCATGTGTCTAGTAATTAATCCATTATGTAAGTGGCCAAAGGATTCAACTGTGCATGGGGTCTGGTGACTGGCACATTGTTCTATTTAAATAAGGTTCAAACCAAAGTACACTGTGTTAAAAACAATTTTAAGCCTATTCATCCATGAGTTCAAAGATATCAATAAGTGCAAGAGTCAGCTGAGGGCACATTAAAAGAACACTATTGTGGCAAGTTCTCTGGAGATTGAGGATCTGGGTTCAAATCCCGGTGCTACCAGAAGCTGTGTGACCTTGGACAAATGACTTAGCATTTTTGTACCTGAGCTCCCCATCCATACAACAGTGCTCCCCTTGCAGAATTGTCTGGTTGTGAGTAAATGAATTAATAGGTGTAAAGCACTTTAAACAGTTTCCAGTGGCAACTCCTGGTACCTAATGAGAACTTTTTCCTCCAGCACTGCCTTAATGAGCATCAGGGATAGGGCAAGAGAAAAAAGGAGACTCTGCCAGGCCATCCTTCCTAACATCAAGAGCCCCTCTACGACACTGCCATTTTCAAACTGATAGCAAAGTCCAGTCTTTTAAGCCCAGAGACTGGAACCCATTTCCAAGGCTGAATACCTGTGGGATTGGAACTAACCGTTGTCTATACTTGAAATTGTCTTCAGTCTTATTCTGTCAAGGAACCACGTGTCCCAGTGAACACATATCCAGAAACACAGATTAGGAAAGCCAAAAACCAATTTGCGTTTTGATTTGATTTCACAGATGTTAGAGTGTATCATCTGGCTTTCCACACTAAAATCATATGATTGAAGGTTCTTTGATGTCAGCATGTGGTTCTCTTTCCAGCACTCCTTTCATTCACTGATGAACATTGCTCCTGATTCCCCTGCCTGTAGCAAAAATGAATGAGTGAGCCGGAGAAGAGAGTAGGAAGGAGGGAGATGAGAACAGAACAGAAAGGGAGGAAGGAAGTGGGTGGGCTAATTCCTGGAATCTTAACTTCCACCCTCTATTGCCACCACCCTATTGGTGTGTCCAGGGACTGGCCTGGTGCCTGAGGCCATCAGCTGCATCCTGAGCACACTGACGTTTCCTGGAGCCAGTAAGCTCATCGCCTGCTGAACAGCTGTGGGGACAGCTCAGCTGCCCACTGCTGCTTTCAGATTCCCAACTGGATATTCACTAGGTGATGTGTAAGATCTTCCTTCTGCTGAGAAAATGCACTTAGCTTGTTTCCAATTCACTTTCCCAGGAAAACTCACTGGTGATCAAAACTCTTCCACTTGAATCCTCTAGTCCATTGCTTCTCATTATCACCCCTGTAAGGAGACATTTTAGGTATTTTCCCCAATCTCTCTCCCATCCTGAAATTTTAATACCACTGATATACTGTGTTTCTGTTTATGTACAACTGCAACCCTCTGAAGGCCACAAACCATCAAATATCTAAGTTCCTTTTTGTCTCCCAAGAATCAATTTTGCCCCCATGGGGATGATAAAGCTCTTACTGAAAATCTCATCAAACCCTAGATAAGTCTCACGCTTGCTGTCTCCAAGAACCCTTCTATCACCCTCTCTTTCTGTGTAGAACTATTTGCTTTCTGCACATTATTCAACTTTCAATACATCTTAATAGTTATAAATTTAACATTCTTATTCTCTCTTCACTCTATTCTAAAGACAGTTTTATCTATGTGCAAGAACTGTGCTTATATTAGGAAACACAGTGCTGTTTGTGAAAGGGGAACAGGCCCTCCTAGGAGGGACAGTTGTTGTCTGAAGCTTTCTGGTCCCAGTTGCTTCAGAGATGAATTTCTGCAACATGTCCCAAATTACTGCCACCTGGCCTTTGGGGAGAACTTAAGGCTAACTTTGGCTTTGCTGCTGTGCAAACTTCCCTTTCTCACTTTCCAGTTCCCCCTCCCTAACTCCCCCTCTAAGAGACCCAGTGATACCCAGAATTCCCTTTTAAAATAGAACCCAGGCCTCTGCCACTCCGGGCTGCCTACTTCCCACATCAGCCCACCCCACACATCATTACTGAGCTTCGCTAGGTGTTAGGGACATCAGACTCATTCAGGCAATTCAGAATAAAATGCAACTGTCTCACAGGACTACCCATGTCAGATAGTTTAATATCAGAAAAGGAGCTGGCTGATCCAAAAACTCTACTTAGAAACACAAAGGATGAGAAACTTCAGGTCAAGATAATCTTCATTTCTCCTCAATTGTCTTCCCCACAGTTCCAGAATCATTCCAGAGAATGGTTGGCATTTCTGAAAAGATTTGATCCCTGCAACACCTTAAGCAGAGCTCAAAGTCCATCTACTTTCTACCTATCCAACCATCCATTTGTTTCACAAATAAATACTGAACATCTGCTTTAGGCCAGGTACTGTGCTGGCTGATAGGAAATGGTTAGTGTCATGTCTGGACTTTTCACCCTTCTTGCAAGTTAGTAAGTTAGACTGTTACTGTTTTGTGGATGCTGGCACAGGATGCGAGCCTCCTGGGTCAGAAGCGCAGGACTTTATGATCGACAGAACAGTAGACAACATGAGCACGAGCATGTCTGCATCAGCCCCTGTGCCCCATAGCCCATGAAGACAGTGTGCTGGGGCACAGGTGGATGCCACACATACAGTGGCTTTGCATGGCAGCTGAAGAACACTGAGCTTGAAGAGCCTGCCATTTTATAGCAAGCAGTAGCAAGTCTGCTCTCCAAGCTGGAGGGAGCTACTACTTTATCCTCAAGGTTGTCTGCTGCAAACATAATGTCTGCTGAGAAGCAGCCTGAGTAGAGTGGTCAGGGCCTCGCCTTGTGTGCATACCCAGCAAGAATGTGCTGGATGCTCAGGACTCAGGGCAGATCACCTCCTCAACGGTGAACTAAAAACACGCAGAGACCCTACCCTCGCAGCACGTACAGTCTAGTGGGGAAGATGGATATATTTATTCAAACCACCAAGTGGATAACTGCCAAACTGCAACCATGATGAGTGCCCAAGGAGAGGTGCAAGGGCTTTCAGGGCCTATCATAGGCATACTGTTCTCCCTTGGAATCAAGGACACGATCTGCAGGGAGGACAGTGAGGTTCAGTAAATGAACAGCATGGGCCAAGGCCCCATGGCTCTGAGGAGCCTGGCCATGAAAACTAGATCATAGAACTCAAGGAGGAGCACGGCACAGGTGGAGCTGGGAAATACAAGGTAAGGGCCCACCCCAAGACAGGCCAGTGTTTCTTAAACTGTATACTGTGACCTGCTAGGAGGTTGTGAAAGCAATGTGGTGTACGCCCAATCTCTGTTTTTAAAAAATGAAACAGAATAGAATATCAGAGTCCAACACAGAGTAGCACCAAGAAGCAGTGAAAAGCACGGGTCTGGACCCAGACTGCCACTCATTAACTGTACAACCTCAGCCAAGCAACTGAACTTCTCTGTGCCCAAGTGGCCTCAGCTTTAAAGTGGTCATAGGAACATGTGCATCACATGGGTTCTTACAGGGACTAGATGAGTTACTGTTCACAGCATACCAAGAACAGTGTCTGGCAATCAGTAACTGCCATGCAAGTATTTGTTAATCAAATAAAGGGTAAGTATTGTCTTGTGACACTTTTATAAAATATACATCAAGTGTACTGAGTTTCAATATAAACTGTCTTTCTTATTGTGAGTAAAGGTCACAAAAGTTTAAGAATTTTGGTCTTTCACAGAAATCCGAAGCCCCTGAAAGATTTCATCAGAGAGGAGCAGCACCAACAGGTTTACATTCTGAAAAGATGGCTTTGGCTGCAGTATGAAGTTGAGGACCTCATGAGACAACCAGGTGGGAGGCTCTCACAGAAGTTGAGGCAGAGATGATGGTGGCTCATGGGCAGCACTAAGAAATGGCCACAGGGACCCATAGGCACTGAAATTGCATGCAGAGATCTTGAGAGCTGTTTTGTGCATTCTGTGGCTAGGTTGCCGATTAGTGGAGAAAATTTTGTGATGGCCTCTGAATCTACCTGGAACATCAGTGCCTGTATTGGTCACAGCTTCTCTGGTGGCAAATAACAAAATCCTTCTCTGGGTATCTTAAGCAAATGGGGGCATTTATAGGATAAATCCACTGGGGGCTAGCACACCAGCATGGAAAATGTGGTGGGGCGGGGGGGCAGGAACCAAGATAGTTCTGGAAAGCTAAGAAATACAGGAAGCAGGATCAACACCGCCAGTACTCCACTGATACATTTATGAATGACTTCTAATAGTACCTTCTTGGTTTTACTCTTAATATTCAAAGTTCTTGGCAGACACAGCCAATCAACCAACATCAGGTCACAGGCAATGCCTTAGCTGCCAGGAGACAGAGAGAGGGAGGATGTTAGCCACTTTGTCTTTCAATAGTGGGAGCTGGCGCACTGTCACCCACCCAGATGACTCACAATGGGAGATTTTCCCAGAATAGAAAGGGGCACAACAGGAATGGGTGAAGGACGGCACAGGGGGCAGTGATGGTACAGGGAGTCAAGAATGATTCACGGTCCGGTGGAGCCAAGATGGCCGAATAGGAACAGCTCCAGTCTCCAGCTCCCAGCCCCAGCGACACAGAAGACGGGTGATTTCTGCATTTCTGCTTGAGGTACTGGTTTCATCTCACTAGGGAGTGCCTAACAGTGGGTGCAGGACAGTCGGTGAAGCGCACTGTGCGCGAGCCGAAGCAGGGCGAGGCATTGACTCACTCGGGAAGCGCAAGGGGTCAGGGAGTTCCCTTTCCTAGTCAAAGAAAGGGGAAGCAGACGGCACCTGGAATATCGGGTCAGTCCCACCCTAACTGCGCTTTTCCAACGGGCCTGGAAAACGGCACACTAGGAGATTGTGTCCCGCACCTGGCTCGGAGGGTCCTATGCCCACGGAGTCTCGCTAATTGCTAGCACAGCAGTCTGAGATCAAGCTGCGAGGCGGCAGCGAGGCTGGGGGAGGGGCGCCCGCCATTGCCCAGGCTTGCTTAGGTAAACAAAGCAGCCAGGAAGCTCGAACTGGGTGGAGCCCACCACAGCTCAAGGAGGCCTCCCTGCCTCTGTAGGCTCCACCTCTGGGGGCAGGGCACAGACAAACAAAAACTCTGCAAGAACTTCCACAGACTTAAATGTCCCTGTCTGACTGACAGCTTTGAAGAGAGTAGTGGTTCTCCCAGCACGCAGCTGGAGATCTGAGAACAGTCAGACTGCCTCCTAAAGTGGGTCCCTCACCCCTGAGCAGCCTAACTGGGAGGCACCCCCCAGTAGGGACAGACTGACACCTCATTCAACCCGGTACTTCTCTGAGACAAAACTTTCAGAGGAACTATCAGACAGCTGAATTTGTGGTCTCACGAAAATCTGCTGTTCTGCAGCCACCGCTGCTGACACCCAGCCAAACAGGGTCTGGAGTGCACCTCTAGTAAACTCCAACAGACCTGCAGCTGAGGGTCCTGTCTGGTAGAAGGAAAACTAACAAACAGAAAGGACATCCACACCAAAAACCCATCTGTACATCACCATCATCAAAGACAAAAAGTAGATAAAACCACAAAGATGGGGAAAAAACAGACCAAAAAAACTGGAAACTCTAAAAAACAGAGCACCTCTCCTCCTCCAAAGGAACGCAGTTCCTCACCAGCAACGGAACAAAGCTGGATGGAGGATGACTTTGATGAGTTGAGAGAAGAAGGCTTCAGACGATCAAACTACTCTGAGCTACGAGAGGAAATTCAAAACAACAGCAAAGAAGTTAAAAACTTTGAAAAAAAATTAGAAGAATGGATAACTAGAATAACCAATGGAGAGAAGGGCTTCAAGGAGCCGATGGAGCTGAAAGCCAAGTTTCGAGAACTACGCGAAGATTGCAGAAGCCTCAGTAGCAGATGCGATCAACTGGAAGAAAGGGTATCGCTGATGGAAGATGAAATGAATGAAATGAAAAGAGAAGGGAAGTTTAGAGAAAAAAGGATAAAAAGAAATGAACAAAGCCTCCAAGAAATTTGGGACTATGTGAAAAGACCAAACCTACGTCTGATTGGTGTACCTGAAAATGATGGGGAGAATGGAACCAAGTTGGAAAACACTCTGCAAGATATTATCCAGGAGAACTTCCCCAATCTAGCAAGGCAGGCCAGCATTCAGATTCAGGAAATACAGAGAACGCCACAAAGATACTCCTCGAGAAGGGCAACTCCAAGACACATTATTGTCAGATTCACCAAAGTTGAAATGAAAGAAAAAATGTTAAGGGCAGCCAGAGAGAAAGGTCGGGTTACCCACAAAGGGAAGCCCATCAGACTAACAGCTGATCTCTCAGCAGAAACTCTACAAGCCAGAAGAGAGTGGGGGCCGATATTCAACATTCTTAAAGAAAAGAATTTTCAACCCAGAATCTCCTATCCCGCCAAACTAAGCTTCATAAGTGAAGGAGAAATAAAACACTTTACAGACAAGCAAACGCTGAGTGATTTTGTCACCACCAGGCCTGCCCTAAAAGAGCTCCTGAAGGAAGCACTAAACATGGAAAGGAACAACCGGTACCAGCCACTGCAAAAACATGCCAAATTGTAAAGACCATCGAGACTAGGAAGAAACTATAGCAACTAACGAGCAAAATAACCAACTAACATCATAATGACAGGATCAGATTCACACATAACAATATTAACGTTAAATGTAAATGGGCTAAATGCTCCATTCAAAAGACACAGACTGGCAAACTGGATAAGGAGTCAGGACCCATCAGTGTGCTGTATTCAGGAAACC
Organism: Nomascus leucogenys; assembly: GCF_006542625.1. Taxonomy (NCBI): domain Eukaryota; kingdom Metazoa; phylum Chordata; class Mammalia; order Primates; family Hylobatidae; genus Nomascus; species Nomascus leucogenys. Next base: position 74,762,299 of record NC_044397.1, read on the forward strand.
CATCTCACATGCAGAGACACACATAGACTCAAAATAAAGGGATGGAGGAAGATCTATCAAGCAACTGGAAAACAAAAAAAGGCAGGGGTTGCAATCCTAGTCTCTGATAAAATAGACTTTAAACCAACAAAGATCAAAAGAGACAAAGAAGGCCATTACATAATGGTAAAGGGATCAATTCATCAAGAAGAGCTAACTATCCTAAATATATATGCACCCAACACAGGAGCACCCAGATTCATAAAGCAAGTCCTGAGTGACCTACTAAGGGACTTAAACTCCCACACAATAATAATGGGAGATTTTAACACCCCACTGTCAGCATTAGACAGATCAACGAGACAGAAAGTTAACAAGGATATCCAGGAATTGAACTCAGCTCTACATAAAGTGGACCTAATAGACATCTACAGAACTCTCCACCCCAAGTCAACAGAATATACATTTTTTTCAGCACCACACCACACCTATTCCAAAATTGACCACATAGTTGGAAGTAAAGCTCTCCTCAGCAAATGTAAAAGAACAGAAATTATAACAAACTGTCTCTCAGACCACAGTGCAATCAAACTAGAACTCAGGATTAAGAAACTCACTCAAAACCGCTCTACTACATGGAAACTGAACAACCTGCTCCTGAATGACTATTGGGTACATAATGAAATGAAGGCAGAAATAAAGATGTTCTTTGAAACCAACGAGAACAAAGACACAACATACCAGAATCTCTGGGACACATTCAAAGCAGTGTGTAGAGGGAAATTTATAGCACTAAATGCCCACAAGAGAAAGCAGGAAAGATCCAAAATTGACTCCCTAACATCACAATTAAAAGAACTAGAAAAGCAAGAGCAAACACATTCAAAAGCTAGCAGAAGGCTAGAAATAACTAAAATCAGAGCAGAACTGAAGGAAATAGAGACACAAAAAACCCTTCAAAAAATTAATGAATCCAGGAGCTGGTTTTTTGAAAAGATCAACAAAATTGATGGACCGCTAGCAAGACTAATAAAGAAGAAAAGAGAGAAGAATCAAATAGATGCAATAAAAAACGAAAAAGGGGATATCACCACCGATCCCACAGAAATACAATCTACCATCAGAGAATACTACAAACACCTCTATGCAAATAAACTAGAAAATCTAGAAGAAATGGATAAATTCCTCGACAAATACACCCTCCCAAGACTAAACCAGGAAGAAATTGAATCTCTGAATAGACCAATAACAGGTTCTGAAATTGTGGCAATAATCAATAGCTTACCAACCAAAAAGAGTCCAGGACCTGATGGATTCACAGCCGAATTCTACCAGAGGTACAAGGAGGAACTGGTACCATTCCTTCTGAAACTATTCCAATCGATAGAAAAAGAGGGAATCCTCCCTAACACATTTTATGAAGCCAGCATCGTCCTGATACCAAAACCTGGCAGAGACATAACCAAAAAAGAGAATTTCAGACCAATATCCTTGATGAACATTGATGCAAAAATCCTCAATAAAATACTGGCAAACCGAATCCAGCAGCACATCAAAAAGCTTATCCACCATGATCAAGTGGGCTTCATCCCTGGGATGCAAGGCTGGTTCAACATACGCAAATCAATAAATGTAATCCAACATATAAACAGAACCAAAGACAAAAACCACATGATTATCTCAATAGATGCAGAAAAGGCCTTTGACAAAATTCAACAACCCTTCATGCTAAAAACTCTCAATAAATTAGGTATTGATGGGACGTATCTCAAAATTATAAGAGCTATCTACGACAAACCCACAGCCAATATCATACTGAATGGGCAAAAACTGGAAGCATTCCCTCTGAAAACTGGCACAAGACAGGGATGCCCTCTCTCACCGCTCCTGTTCAACATAGTGCTGGAAGTTCTGGCCAGAGCAATCAGGCAGGAGAAGGAAATAAAAGGTATTCAATTAGGAAAAGAGGAAGTCAAATTGTCCCTGTTTGCAGATGACATGATTGTATATCTAGAAAACCCCACTGTCTCAGCCCAAAATCTCCTTAAGCTGATTAGCAACTTCAGCGAAGTCTCAGGATACAAAATTAATGTACAAAAATCACAAGCATTCTTGTACACCAATAACAGACAAACAGAGAGCCAAATCATGAGTGAACTCCCATTCACAATTGCTTCAAAGAGAATAAAATACCTAGGAATCCAACTTACAAGGGATGTGAAGGACCTCTTCAAGGAGAACTACAAACCACTGCTCAATGAAATAAAAGAGGATACAAACAAATGGAAGAACATTCCATGCTCTTGGGTTGGAAGAATCAATATCGTGAAAATGGCCATACTGCCCAAGGTAATTTATAGATTCAATGCCATCCCCATCAAGCTACCAATGACTTTCTTCACAGAATTGGAAAAAACTACTTTGAAGTTCATATGGAACCAAAAAAGAGCCCGCATCGCCAAGTCAATCCTAAGCCAAAAGAACAAAGCTGGAGGCATCACGCTACCTGACTTTAAACTATACTACAAGGCTACAGTAACCAAAACAGCATGGTACTGGTACCACAACAGAGACATAGATCAATGGAACAGAACAGAGCCCTCAGAAATGATGCCACATAGCTACAACTATCTGATCTTTGACAAACCTGACAAAAACAAGAAATGGGGAAAGGATTCCCTATTTAATAAATGGTGCTGGGAAAACTGGCTAGCCATATGTAGAAAGCTGAAACTGGATCCCTTCCTTACACCTTATACAAAAATTAATTCAAGATGGATTAAAGACTTATATGTTAGACCTAAAACCATTAAAATCCTACAAGAAAACCTAGGCAATACCATTCAGGACATAGGCGTGGGCAAGGACTTCATGTCTAAAACACCAAAAGCAATGGCAACAAAAGCCAAAATCGACAAATGGGATCTCATTAAACTAAAGAGCTTCTGCACAGCAAAAGAAACTATCATCAGAATTAACAGGCAACCTACAGAATGGGAGAAAATTTTTGCAACCTACTCATCTGACAAAGGGCTAATATCCAGAATCTATAATGAACTCAAACAAATTTACAAGAAAAAAACAAACAACCCCATCAAAAAGTGGGCAGAGGACATGAACAGACACTTCTCAAAAGAAGACATGTATGCAGCCAGAAAACACATGAAGAAATGCTCATCATCACTGGCCATCAGAGAAATGCAAATCAAAACCACAGTGAGATACCATCTCACACCAGTTAGAATGGCCATCATTAAAAAATCAGGAAACAACAGGTGCTGGAGAGGATGTGGAGAAATAGGAACACTTTTACACTGTTGGTGGGACTGTAAACTAGTTCAACCATTGTGGAAGTCAGTGTGGCGATTCCTCAGGGATCTCGAACTAGAAATACCATTTGACCCAGCCATCCCATTACTGGGTATATACCCAAAGGACTATAAATCATGCTGCTATAAAGACACATGCACACGTATGTTTATTGCGGCACTATTCACAATAGCAAAGAGTTGGAACCAACCCAAATGTCCAACAACGATAGACTGGATTAAGAAAATGTGGCACATATACACCATGGAATACTATGCAGCCATAAAAAATGATGAGTTCGTGTCCTTTGTAGGGACATGGATGAAACTGGAAAACATCATTCTCAGTAAACTATCGCAAGGACAAAAAACCAAACACCGCATGTTCTCACTCATAGGTGGGAATTGAACAATGAGAACTCATGGACACAGGAAGGTGAACATCACACTCCGGGGACTGTTGTGGGGTGGGGGGAGGGGGGAGGGACAGCATTAGGAGATACACCTAATGCTAAATGACGAGTTAATGGGTGCAGGAAATCAACATGGCACATGGATACATATGTAACAAACCTGCACATTGTGCACATGTACCCTAAAACCCTAAAGTATAATAAAAAAAAAAAAAAGAAAAAAAAAAAAAAAAAAAAAAAAAGAATGATTCACGGACTTTTGGATTGTGGGGTCATTTTGAAACTACTAGAAAAGAACTGGATTTTGTTTGGAGGGAAGGGTGAATGAGGAGGAAGCACAGGGCCGGTGTGGACATAAATTGAGTTTGAGGTGCATGTGAGATAAACAACTGGAGATACACAGGGCTGGGGCATAACGGAGAGGCCTGAGGTAGAGAAACAAATTTGGGACTCAACAGGATATAGATAGTATTGAAGACATGGTCAAAGATGAGGCCAACCTAGGGCAAGAGTAGAGTGAGAAAAGACCAAGCACGAAGTCTTGAGGAATTCTGTCACTTAAAGACAAGGTAAAGGAGGATGAGTCTTCAAAGGAAACTAAGACAAGGCCAGAAAGGTTGAAGGAAAAGCAGAGGGATGGTGGCGTGGTGTTGAGAAGAAGTCAACCACCAGTAAGAAAGTTTCATGCCCATGGATTTAGCGACAGGAAGGTCATGGGTCACCCTCATAAGAGCTGTTTTCATAAATTAATGCAAGGAAGCTAGACTGAAAAGGATTGAGAAATAACTGGAAGATGAGGATATCCTTCAAGAAATACAATGTGGGCTGGGGCGTGGTGGCTTATGTCTGTAATCCTGGCACTTTGGGGGACCGAGACCCATGGATCACCTGACGTCAGGAGTTTGACACCAGCAAGACCAACACAGTGAAACCCCATATCTACTAAAAATATAAAAATTGGCCAGGCGTGGTTGTGGATGCCTGTAATCCCAGCTACTTAGGAGGCTGAGGCAAGAGAATCACTTGAACCTGGGAGGCAGAGGTTGCAGTGACCAAGATCATGCTATTGCACTCCAGCCTGGGTGACAGAGCAAGACTCCGTCTCAAAAAAAAAAAAAGGAAAGAAAGAAATATGATATGAAAGGGACAGGATATGACATAGCTCAAAGGGGATATGGAGTCTAGGGAGGGTTACTGCAACTGCATCTGACTTAAAACAAAGGGAGCTCAATGTTAATGGCAAAGATGAAACTGGGTTCATTTCTTTAAACCCCAATTCTACTAACCTAAATGTATGACGCATTGATAATTATTTTATTCTCATATATAGACCTGAAAAGTAAAAAATAAATGATTATCAGATATTATTAATTAGAACTTGATTCAGGGGTTATGAAAACAGTCTCAGAGCGGGCCTCTGGTATTAAATATGTGACTAATATGTTGTATATACGTAAACGATTTGCCTAACTCTTGTATATATGGCAGATTGTTGCAGTAAATAGTCCCCAATAAATCATACTCCCCTACGCAGGTGGCTCACTAAATAATGGCACATTGGCAAACACGATGCAAGCAGGAGCTTGAGACATACTTGCAGATTGGGGCTTGCCCTCTCTCGCTGCTGGGAACACTTCCACCAACACGTGAAAAATCTCAGGCAGGCCTGCTGGAGACACAGGGTCCAGCCAGCACCTATTTCCAGACATGTGAGTGAGGCAATGCTGGACCAACTAGCCCCCAGCTGCCCACCTGCTCACTGTAGCCGCATGAACAAGTAGGGGCAAGAGCCCAAATTTCTGACTCACAGAATCATGAGTTAATTTAAGACTATGGTTTTAAGTCGCTAAATGTTGGAGGTAGTTTGTTACCCAGTAAAAGATAATTGAAACAGTACATAAAAGTTAAGGAACGCTAACTGCTGTAATAATAAATAGAATGCTAAATATACAATGGCTTAAATACAATAGAAGTTTATCTCTTGCTCATGTGAACAGTCCAAAGAGGTTTCAGATTGGTGGCAGGGGGCTCTGTCCCATACAGTCACTCAGAGACTCAGGATGTCAGTCTTTGTCATCACCAATGTGTGGTTCCCAAGGTCACCTTGGGCATCATCAGCCAGACAGCAAAAGCAGAGAGAGCAAAAAAGGACAGCAAATGGGAAGTTTTATTGGGCCCAGCCAAGAAACATGACATGTCTCCTACTCATATTTCATAAGCTAGAACCCAATCACGTGACCAAGGCTAAGTGCCATGAAGGAGTAGTTGCACACCTAGGAAGATGAGGAAACAATATGATGAACAGCAGGTACCACAGAATTGTACTGGATTTTTTAGAAAATAAAAATCACGTTTGTCACATGCAGCATGGTATAGTGGGAACAGGCTGAGGGCCAGAAAGATCTGCGCGAGATTTTGGTTCCACACTTATTAAGTGTTTAACCCGGGAATATTACCTAATCCAGTTAGACCTTCATTTCTGTATCTACAAGATAGGGAAATACTTTTTTCATTGGGTTGTTGTGAAATGGGTGTAGTTTAATCTCTACACGTGGTAGAGTGCCAGGTACATGATCGGTGTTCGATAAACGGTAGCTACTGGCATTAACTAAATTGAATGGTATGATAAACAAATCAAAAAATATGGAGGGAAGAGTAACACTAAGCTGTCCAGCTAGCAGTAGTATTAGTCATGATGCTTCCAAATTAAAATTACTTAAGTCCAATTAGCCAGGCGTGGTGGCGGGTGCCTGTAGTCCCAGCTACTTGGGAGGCTGAGGCAGGAGAATGGTGTGAACCCGGGAGGCAGAGCTTGCAGTGAGCCGAGATCGCGCCACTGCACTCCAGCCTGGGCGACAGAGAGAGACTGTCTCAAAAAAAAATTACTGAAGTCCAACTCAGTGTAGTACAAAAAGAGGGGATTAGAATGATACAAAGAGATGAGGTGACTCTCAACATCAAAGGGAGACCTGTGGACTGGAACCCCTTTCAGGACTTCAGAGACTCAGTCTTTTGTTTTGTTTTGTTTTTCGTGTTCTATGTCCACTTATATTCTCTGCTTCATTCTCCCCAGTTATAGACACACCTTTTGCGTCCACAACTGCCAATTTTAAAATGTGCGATAATGGTATTGTAGTTATGTTTTTAGAGTCCCTTTCTTGTAGAAATACACATTGAAGCAGTTACGGATGAAATGATATCAAGGTTTTGCTTTAAATACATTTTAATATATTTGGGGATGGAGAGTGCAGATGACAAGATTGGCCATGGGTTAGTAATTGCTGAAGTTAGGGGATGGGTGTGGCATTTTACTACATAGCCCTCTGTAGGGTTCTGCAAATCAAAAGTGTAGTTAGGTCTATGATGGTTGTGTCTGTACTGAGCATGTAGAGATTTTTTTCGTCATTATTCCTTAAACAACACAGTATGACAACTATTTACATAGCATTTACATTGTATTAGGTACTACAAGTAATCTAGAGATGATTTAAAGTATGTGGGAGGATGTGCATGGGTTATATGCAAATACTCTGTCATTTTATAACAGGGACTTAAGTGTCGGCAGGCTTTGGTATTCACATGGGGTCCTCAGACCAATCCCTCACAGATACTGAGGGATGACTGAACCGTCCTCTCTACTTTCGTATATATTTGAAATTACCCATTAAAAAATAAAAACAAAGGCCCAACACTCATCTCATCTTGGCTTAGCAATTCAAGAAAAGAAACAAATCGAGTTGGTCCATCTTATGTCAATTTTTTAGCTGTGATTTTCTGCCTTGGTGAAAGCTTTATGTAGTTAAAAGTGATCAGCATTTTCATCCATTTGGGTATGACCTTTCTGGACTTTAAGAGAAATGGGTAAAATGATATACAGAAATCAGGACTTGACAGGGTTGAACTCACTACAATCTTTTCATGACCACTTTGCTAGAACACTTTTCCCATTTTTCTTACATCACCTTATGAAAGGCAGAGCTATTTTGGCAGTGTTTTCCTCAAGCACCACTGTATTTAATAGAGTCTCAGGAGAGACAAGTTCAGAGAAAAAGGCACAAGGACTGCAAAAGTTATGGATCTATTTTCTAGTGATGGAGATAATAAGCTTTCAGAATAGTCATGTGTATACTGAAGGTATCCAGTCAGAATGTCCAATACATCAGAGATCTTCTCGCCAGCGGTACAAAAGAAAAGGAGAAAGAGGTTGAGAACTAGTTACTATTGTTTTCTCATATGATATATTTTCTAAAGAGAAAAAAGCTCTGTTTCTCTTTATTACACTCAAGGTGTGCATAGGTTTTGTAATCATGTTGTTTGAACTGGTTGATCTCATGTATTATGTTGATCACATAAAAAATAAGGATCAAGGGGAAGAAGGTATTGATAACCTTAGACATAAAACCTAGGGGCTGGGTACGGTGTCTCACGCCTGTAATCCCAGCACTTTGGGAGGCCGAGGCAGACAGATCATGAGGTCAGGAGTTCATGACCAGTCTGGGCAACATAGTGAAACCCCATCTCTACTAAAAATACAAAAAGTAGCCAGGTGTGGTAGTGTGTGCTTGTAATCCCAGCTACTCAGGAGGCTGAGACAGGAGAACTGCATGAACCTAGGAGGCGGAGGTTGCAGTGAGCCGAGGTTGTGCCACTGCACCTGGGTGACGGAGCAAGACTCCATCTCAAAAAAGAAATAAAAATAAAAATAAAGCAAGCCTAGGGATATAGGGAGCCAGAATTCCTTGGCTATAACCTAGTCTTTGGTCTTTGGCAAAAAAAAAAGTATATTTGGAATTTAACTTTAACTTTTATATAAAAAGACTTCTTTGCTAATCAGTCTCAACTGTTATATCCAAATCAGACTTTTAATTTTCACAGATGTGCCAAATTGTCTGTTCCAAAGATGGGCATCACAATACATCCCATCCCATGTGCTTCTCTTGCTATGTAACACTGACACTCCTTCCATTGGGTGGTAGAGTCTGTCTTCTCCCCGTGCTCCTAGGAAGACCTTCATGTCCTCCTTGACCAACAGGGGATGGTGGAAGTGACTCTGTGCGACTTGTGAGACAAGATTCTAAAAGTCATGTACTTCCGCCTTGTTCTCTTGGGATAACCGCTCTTGAAACCCAGCCATTGCAGTGAAGAAGTCAAGTAGCTCCATGGACATGCCATGTGTAGGTGTTCTGGCGAACAGCCCCAGCTGAGGTTCCAACTGACAGCCAACGTCAACCACCTGACGAGAATGAGTCTTCTAGCCCTGATCTGCTGAGTCATCACCAACTCCAGCTGATACTATAAGGAGCAAAGATGAGCTGTTCTGCCAGTTGTAGCCCAAATTGCAGATTTTTGAATAAAATAAATGACTGTTATTATTGTAAGCCACTAAGTTAGGAGTGCTTTGTTATGCAGCAAAAAATAATTAGAAGAACAAATATGACATTATTAAATTAGTAATGCTTTTGACTTTTAGTACATGGGGGAATAGATAGGTAAAATGTTGAATTTATATGAATAAAGTGGAATATTTCTGAGGCAGTCAGAGGGATGAATTAGCCATACATGCAGCAACGTAAGTCAATTTTAATACATAGTGAAGAACTAATCATCAGAATGCTATACAGACAAAATATTAGGCCATTTTTGCACTGCTATAAAAAAATACCTGAGACCAAGAAAAAAAAACCTAAGTAGAGGTTTAACTGGCTCACAGTTCTGCAGGTTGTACAGGAAGCATGATGCTGGCATCTGCTCGGCTTCTGGAGAGGCGTCAGGGAACTTTTACTCATGGCAGAAGGCAAAGCAGCAGCAGGCATGTCACATGGTGAAAACAGGAGCAACAGAGGGCGAGGGGAAAGACGCCTCCCACCTTTACGCAGCCAGATCTTGCTAGAAGTACCGCAAAGACAGCACCAAGGGGATAATGCTAAACCATCCATGAGAACTCTGCTCCCATGATCCAGTCACCTCCCACCAGGCTCTACCTCCAACAAAGGGAATTACAATTCAACATGAGGTTTAGAGGATACGACATCCAAACTATATCAGACAATAACCATTTATAAACACGTAAAAAAAAAAAAGAAATCTTAGGTATTTTTGAAAGATTCATAAAAATCTAATTCAATGTACAGAAGGTAGAACAGAAGGACATACATTAAATACACTAGGGTATGTAGTTAAATAACTATAGGATTGGGAATGGGAATAAAGGGAGAAAATTTTTAAAAATCAAAAACAGAGAGTGTTATGTAATTTCCAGACTTGATTCCCATTTCCTTCTAAGTCACACAGCTAAAATCTATTTCCCAGCCTTCTGTGCAGTTAGGTGTGGCCATATGATTTAGTTCTAACTATTGGAATGTGGGCAAAAGAGATGTATGTTATCTGTAAACCAAGCCCCTCGGCAAGGAAAAAATGGCCTTGGCAACTAATAAATAGATACCAAGATGGACCACATCCCATCCTGGGTCATGTAAAACAAACCTTCACAAATTTAAAAGGACTGAAATCATAAAAAATATATTATCTGTTCATAATGAATCTAACTAGGAATCAATAATAACAGAAAGATACCAGGAAAATCACAAAACAATTAGAAATTAAACAACCCACTTTTAAATACTCCAATGGTCAAAGAGAAAGTCTCAAAGGAAATGTAAAAATACACTGAAGGGAATGAAAATACAACATACAAAAATCTTTGGGATGCAGTTAAAGCAGTTTCACTTTTAGAGAAATTTATAAATTTAACACTAAATGCTTATAGTGGAAGATGGTCTCAGATCCACAACAAAGCTTCCACCTCAAGAAACTACAAGAGGAAGAGCAAAATAAACCCAAAGCAAGTAGGAGGAAGGAATAAACATAAGAGTAAAAAGTCAATGAAATTGAAAACAAAAACAATAGAGAAAAATAAAAGCAAAAGTTTATTCTTTGAAAAGATCAATAACATTGATCAACCTCAAGCAAGGCTGACAAAAGGTGGGGACAAGAAGAGAAGGGGGAAGGGAAGAGAAGAGGAGAGGAGGGGAGACAGGAAGTTAAGAAGGGGGAAAGTGCAAGAAAGACATAAATGATCAATATTGGTAATGAAAGAAGGAATACTATTATAGACCCAGCAGACATTACAGGATAATAAAGAAATACAACAAATAACTCTATGCACATAAATTTGACCATTTAGATGATATGGACCAATTCCAAACTATAAAAACACCCAAGATAACAGGTAACTTAAATAGTCTTATAACTACTAAAAAAATTGAATTAACAGTTTAAAACCTTTTGATAAAGAAATCTGCAGGCCCAGATGGTAGCACTACTGAACTGTAACAAACATTAAAAGAATAAGTAACAGTAACTTTATACCATCTCTTCTGGGAAACAGGGAAGGGAACAACTAATAAGTTAGTTAGCAGGGTTGCAGGATACAAAGTTCACACACATACATACACACAAATGGATCTTATTTCTATACACTAGCAACAAATGTATTGAAACTGAAATTAGAAACACAAAACCCTTTATATAGCTGCTCCAAAAAAAACCTCCAATCTAAATCGAACAAACTATGCATAGGATTTGTATGGAGAAAATTACACAACTCTAATGAAGAAAATCTTAAAAAGACCTAAGTCAATACAGAAACAAACTGTGTTTATGGACTGAAAGATGATTCAACATATTGAAGATGTCAATTCCCCTCAAATTGATCCAGAGGCTTAATACCGTTTTTATCAAAACCTCAGAAGGATTTTTTGTAGATACGAGAAAATTTTCAAATTTACATGAAAGCATAAAAAACACAAAAGAAAGTAAAGTTGGTGGAATCACAATATTCAGTCTTCTAATACTATACAGTGATAGCAATTAAGGCAATGAAGTCCTGGTGGAGGGACAGATATGCAGATCAAAGGAACAGAATAGTGTGTCCAGAAATAGATGCATGCAAGTGTGGCCAACTGATTTTTAACAAAAGGGCAAAACCAGTTCAAAGGAGAAAAGATTTTTTCAACAAATGGTGTTAGAGTAACTGTACATTCTTGGTCATAAAAACAAACCTAAACCTAAACCTCACACCTAATAAAAACATTAACTCAAGATGGATCACAGATCCAAATGTGAAGCGTGAAACCATAAATCTTTTAAATATTAATAGGCTAGTATTAGGTGGAGTTCTCAGACATGATGCTAAAATCATGACCATAAAAGAAAAACATCAATAAAGTAGACTTTATCAAAACCAAATCCTTTTGCTCTGAGAAGGGCCACGTTAAGAGGATGAAAATACAAGGTACAGACTGGGAGAAAATATTTCCAATTCACAGTTCTGACAAGGAGCTTATATCCAGAATATATAAATAACTATTAAATCCAACAGTAAGAAAACAAAAAATCCAATTAGAAAATGTACAAAACCAGACACTTTACTAAAGAGGATATTCAAATGGTATGTGGTATTCAATGTTAAACACAGATGTTTAACATTGTAGCTACTTTAAAAAATGCAAATTAAAGTCATGGTGATATACCACTATATGCCTATTAGAATAATATGTATAAATAACCCTCAAAACTCCACAATGCTGTTAGTGAGGATGTAGAACAACTAGAACTGTCATATCCTGATGGTGGGAATATAAAATGCTACTCTGAAAAAGAGTTTGGCAGTTTCTTATAAACATAGACTTGCCATAAGCCTCCTGGGTATTTATCCTACAGAAATAAAAACACATTTCTATACAAAAATCTACACAAATGGTTATAGTAACTTTATTTATAATAGCTGAAAGCTAGAAATAACCACAATGTCCTACAATAAGTGAACGGATAAGCAGTGGTTCGTCCATACAATGGAATACTACTAAGCAATAAAAAAGAAGAAAATACTGATGCATGTGACAAGCTGAAGGACTCTCAAGGATACTTGCTGAGTACAAAAAAAGAAAGGCAATTTTAGAAGGCTATGTATTGTATAATGCCATTTACCTAACACTATTGAAATGGCCAAATGATAGTGACGGAGAACACATCAGTGGTTGCTGCAGGTCACATCTGTGAAGGTATGATTATAAAACTGTAGCACAAGACACTTCGTGGTGACAGAATATTCTGTATGCTGAGTATGGCAGTAGTTACCATGCATCTATAACGTAATTCAATTTCATATAAATATACACTGGAAAAAGACATGTAACAAAATTCAAATAAAGTCTGCAGTGTAGTTAACAGCATTAATCAGTGCCCATTACTTAGTACTGATAATGTATCAAGGTTACCTAAGATCTTGTCATTGGGGCATCTGGGGAATCCTGGGTGAAGACACACAGGAATTGCTGGTATTGGCTTTTGCAATTCTTTATGAGTAGAAAATTTATTTTAAAATACAGCTTAAAAAATTGGTATGAAAGTTTTCTAAATATAATCCAGACTTTTACCCTTCCCTAGAAGACTGTATTTAGGCCAATAAAATAAGAAATACTTAAAATCTGCCTCATTTGCTGATCCACCCAAATACTGTTCCACACTTTTCTGTTTGTATCTCTCGTCTTCCCTCCTCCTCCTTCAGCCTCTGAAATATACAGTCTAACTCAAAGTCCCTTAAAATGGCAGTCTCCATATGAAGAAGATCCAAATATTTCCCAATATGTCCATGTCTAACGCAGGCTGTATTCAGAACTTTGTGCCACTGCTAAGGATTCCCAAATCCTGTCCCAGCCCACCCACTCCACAACCTTCTTGACCTCTGTCAAGCAGCTCATCTTTTTGTAGGTCCAGGATACAAAAACTTCATATTGTGAATTTAAAAAGTCACTGGAAAATGGTTCCATTCTAGTCAAGAAGAGAAAGAACCAGAAGCCTCTGAGTGATTATAAAAGGGGTCACCAAACAGGTACTGTAGCATCCAAATTCCAACGATCCACTTAGACCAAGAAGATAAGTATCATTAATAGTAGGACAGAAACAAACTCTTCAAACTGACATGGGTAATACTATAAATCCCACACAATTGTATTTATAAGATTCAATTTTTCAGAACTGTAACATATTCAGGTGGTAGGTTAACTTTTGCCCTGTCTGACCTGCCTATAGCTGGTTCTCATTTTCCACCTTCTACTTCTCTGTCTCCTGCTCTTAGAAAAACATGTGAATTAATAAAAAAGTATTATGATGTTATTTACATACTCATACAGTCCAGATAAAATTCAAACGATTTTTTAAAAATTGTCAAGTTTTACTGGCACTGGTTCTTTGAATTTTTCTTCATAAAACTAATACAGGAGAAAAAAGTTAACTGTTAGTTTGAATAATGGTCTTGGTTACTAGGTTATATGACACAAAAAGCAGGAAACTTAAAACCTTTTGACATGATTTAAAATTTTGGTTTATGAATACATAGTTTCATCATGTATCAAAATTAGAATGAATTCTATTAAAAGAGTTCGTGTAACATTTCTGATCATATCCCTTTGGACAAATTGAAATGATTTTAGTTTAAAAACAGCTCTATATTGTCTCACTGACTTTATCATCATGTAAAAATGTTAGTACAAAGTGCCAGTTTGTATGAGAATTGGATTTAATGTTTATAGGATTTAAAATCTCTAAAATTCTTGCACTGGTTTATGGGTCAAATAGATTTAATCATGTGAAATTCTTATTAATGCTGCAAACCATAAAGACTTAATATGAGTTTTAGTTTCCAGATCCATAGTTAACTTTACAAGTTTAGACTAATATTAGAGTTAATAAACAATATTTAGATACTTTGACAATTTCTAAGTAAGAAAATTATATACAACTGGTCAGGAAACCTGGTTTTATACTTGTCCCCTATTTTTATACATTATAGGATAAGTAAAGAGAAACCAAGCGCAATTGCCTTTGGATAATATTAATCTATTTTTACTATCTTAAGATTTATAAGATATAAAACGTATACTAATGGAGAAAAAAATTACAGTTTTTGGTGTATGTATTCCAGTTCTCTGTGTTTAGAGGAAATGAGTTATTTTCACTGAGGTAGTAACTGACAAAACAGTTAAGAGAATAACATAGTTATAAAATAATACATATGAGACATGTATCTCATACATATGAGATAACAAATGTGGCTTATCTGTTTATTAGAGAAACTTAATTTGATTAAGATGGTAAATTCAGTAATATATATTGTTTTACTTAATATGTTCATAAAGGTAATTGTATTTTAAAGCTGAATTAAAACTTCAAATTTACGTCATATTTACATATTAAACAAATATTTAGGAAGGTACATTAATGGAAGAAAAATCCTTCAGAGCAAATCATTATTTGGATGATAGAACAAAAGAGTCAAATTCAAATTAGGATTCTCTTCCTGTAAAATGACCAATCTCATTCTATCCCCAGAGAGTTTCTTTTCAAAAATAGAAGTGTGAAATCTCTAGCACACTCTTCATTTTAACATAAAGTTCTTTTTTGAAAAAATTAAATTTCTTATCACCATCATTCTTACTGTTGCTATGTGTTCATGATATTATAAAAATTTTTTGCAGTTAGTACTTCTTACTTATGTTCATATTTTGTCTGCTTGTTAACTCTTATTTTGCCTTTTCCAACTTGAGAATAAAAAAATTGCCAATGTGTGGTTTACAACTAAATGTTCTTCAGGTATCCTAGAATGGCCACAAGGCAACCCTGAGATTTGCCTCTTGATAGCCTTGGGTGTGATGGCATATATGAAAACGGTTCTTCAATTATTACTACTCTATTTAGCTAACCTCAACTTTTCTAAGACTTTTTTTTTTTAAATAATCATAACACACTTCTCAGACTTTTCTGTGAAAATAAACGAACATACCAGAAGCCATTTTTTATACACAGGGCGGGGGGGGGGGTGGGGAGGAAGCTACGAAATAATTAGTTTTTTTTTTTGGTATTTCCAAATTTTAATTACCTTAAAACTAAGGAAAAAGCTCTTTTTAGTTGTCTAAACATAGAATAATAAAATCTGAGAAATCACATGAGAAATTTTAAACAGTCATTTAATATCAGAAAATAAAAACCCCTTTGAGTCTTGATGAAATGGACCTTTTCAGGAGATCCTAAGCTCTTGAGTCTTAAAAATCCTCTGGGAGGAGATGATCAGATGAAGGCCACTATAACCCAAGACCTTCAGATTGAAGAGATGGTGACACAAAGTAGTCGGCGTCTACCCAACACAGAAGAACAAGATTACTTTTCTGATGGCTCTGCTTTTCTTTATTTTTCCCACCTTACTGCTGATCTTTATGTTTTTTATTGTACCGTGGTGCCCCCAGCAAGCACCGGAAGCCTTCGCAGATTGTGTTTACATGTTCTCACTGTTGTAATTTCATTCTCCCATGATCCTTCTACGCCATGTAAAAAAGGCAAATTCTCGTTTGTTCTTCTCAGTCCATAGCTCCTGCTCTACAAATCTAAATCAACTGTTGCTGGATTTTTTGTTTGTTTTTTTGTTTTAAGACAGAGTTTTGCTCTGTCACCCAGGCTGGAGTGCATTAGCACAATCTCGGCTCGCTGCAACCTTTGGCTCCCGGGTTCAAGTGATTCTCCTGCCTCAGCCTCCCAAGTAGCTGGGATTACAGGTGCCCACCACCACGCCCAGCTAATTTTTGTATTTTTAGTAGAGACGGGGTTTCGTCATGTTGCCCAGGCTGGTCTCAAACTCTGACCTAAGGTGATCCGCCTGCCTCTGCCTCCCAAAGTGGTGGGATTACAGGCATTGGATTGTTTTTATCTCCAAACTGACCTCACTGATAAAAATTAACAGCTGTTACTTTAAATAACTTAGATGGCTGATTTTCTTCTACAAGTCCCTTCCCATATTCGAAGCTTCCTCACATTTGTTAGCCCCAACCTTCAGACTTTTAAAACTTGGAATCTAACCTCAAGTCAACAAAATACTTCTGCTGAAATCATTTTAGCACAGCTTACTAGGAGTGGAAACAAATATTGGGGCTAGCCTTGTGGCCATGCTCAGTTGGTTCTCTTCAGATTCTCCAGACTGATTTGTAAGAACTGTTTACATTCACTCAGGAAATCTGCCCACCTCAAGGCACAAGTAGCTGGCTCATACCTATTGTGATGTCTGTTACTGTATTAATCTGTTCTCACACTGCTAATAAAGACGTACTCAAGCCTGGGTAATTTATAAATGAAAGAGGCTTAATGGACTCACCGTTCCAAATGGCTGGGGAGGCCTCACAATCAATGGCAGAAGGCAAGAAGGAGCAAAGTCACCTCTTACATGGCAGCAGGCAAGACAGCGTGTACAGGAGAACTCCACTTTATAAAACCATCAGATCTCATGAGACTTATTCACTATCACAAGAATAGCATGGGAAAGACTCGCCCCCATGAATGAATTACCTCCCACTGGGTCCCTCTCATGACGTGGGGATTATTACAATTCAAGATGAGATTTGGGTGGGAACACACACCCAAACCATATCATTTACACTCCCAATACAGATGACCCCACATTCCTACATGGCTTCTTTTCAACCAACAAATCAAAATTTGAGAGATGCAGCTAAAGCAATACAACCGATTGTAGAGGAAACTTTATAGCATTCTATACAAACTCTTTCAGAAAATGAAAGGGGAGAGAACACTTCCCAACTTTCTTAATGAGCCCTCCATTACCCTGACACCAAAACCAAAGATACTGCAAGAAAACAACAGACCATGTCCTTCACAGACATACATGTAAAAAATCTTCAATCAAATTTTAGCAAATTGAATCCATAAATACATAAAAAGTTGGGTCAACATTCAAAAATTAATCAAGGAAGTCATCCTATCAACTGATTAGAAAAGAAAAATCACGATTTCATTTGATGGGGAAAAAAAACATTTGCCAAAATTCAATATCCAGTCATAATAAATCCTCTTAGCAAAAGACTGAATGCTTTCCCTTTTAAGTTCAAGAACATGCAAGGCTCTCATGTTAGTAATGAGATCTATTCATATTAGCCAATGTAATAAGGGAGGAGTGAGAGAGGGAAGGGGAGAGAAGGGACAGAGGCGGAAAGTGACACATGAAGGGAAGGAGGAGCAAACAATAAAAAGAGAAAAAAAAATAAATGGCGTACAGATTAGAAAGGAATAAATGGTTTCTATCTGTGGACAACATAATTGTCTATGCAGAAAATTCCAGAGAATCTACAAAAAAAAAAAAAAAAGCTACTAGAACAAGTAAGTGAGTTTAGGAAGATCACAGGATACAAAAGGAAATATGCAAAAATCAATCATTTTCATATAATAGCAGTGAACTGAATATTAAAAACTTTAAAACAGTATTATTTACAATAGCACTAAAAATCACAAATACTCAAGTATAAACCTATCAAATTCTGTAAAAGATCTGTATATTGAAAACCATAAAACACTGATGAAAGACACTTTAAAATACTGAAATAGGCTGGGCGTGGTGGCTCACGCCTGTAATCCCAGCACTTTGGGAAGCTGAGGCAGGCAGATTACGAGGTCAGGGGTTTGAGACCAGCCCGACCAACATGGTGAAACCCCATCTCGACTAAAAATACAAAAATTATCCGGGCGTGGTGGCACGTGCCTGTAATCCCAGCTACTCAGGAGGCTGAGGCAGGAGAATCACTTGAACCCAGGAAGTGGAGGTTGCAGTGAGCCAAGATTGCACCACTGCACTCCAGCCTGGGTGACAAGAGCGAGACTCTGTCTCAAAAAAAAAACAAAAACAAACAAACAAACAAAAAACTGAAATAAATGGTGAGATATATTATATTCACTGGCAACAGGACTCAATATTGTTAAGATGTCAAAATTGATCTATAGGTTCAATGCAATCCCAATCAAAATCCCAGTAGGAAGTCTGGTAGTAATTAACAGGCTGATTCCAAAATTTATATGGAGGGGCAAAGGAGCTATAAAAACTAAAACATTTGAGGAAAAAAAATAAAGCTGGAGGACTCACACTACCCAATTTCAAAACTTACTACAAAGCCACAGTAATTAAGACAGTATAGTCATAAAGAAGGGGCAGACACAGATGCAGAAAAGAAAATTCAGAAGTAAATCCACACACATGAATAACTGATTTTAAACAAGGTGTAATGATAATACAGTGGAGAAAGAATAGTCTTTTTAACAAATAATGCTAGAATAAGTGTATATCATACACAAAAACAAAAACAAAACTCTCCACCCATTGCTTGCACCACATAAAAAAATTAACTAGAAATGGATCATACCTTAACTGTAACACCTAAATCTTCTAGAACAAGAGTTAGCAAACTAAGGCTCATGGGGTAAATCTTTATCTGTTTTTGTAAAAACGGTTTTACTGAACACCTACCTATTCATTTATGTATTTTATGGCTGCTTTCATGCTACAACAGAGACTATGACCTGTAAAGCCTAAAATATTTTCTATTTGGCCCTTTACAGAAAAAGTTTGCTCACCTCTTTTCCAGAAGACAGATCTTTGTAACTTTGGATTTACCAAAGATTTCTTAGATTTGACACCAAAAGCGCAATTCAAAAAAGAAAAAAACCCAATAAATTGAACTTCCATCAAAATTTTAAACGTCTGCTCTTCAAAAGACATTGCTAAGAAAACAAAACAACAAGACACAGACTGGGAGAAAATAGAAAATACTTGCAAGCCATATATATATGTGTATATATATATATATATATTTTTTTTTTTAAAGACAGGGTGTCACTCTGTCTCCCAGGCTGAAGTGCAGCAGCACAATCATGGCTCACTACAGCCTCAACCTCCCAGGTAGCTGGGACAAAAGGCGTGTGCCACCACCATGCCTGGCTAATTTTTTGTATTTTTTGTATTTTTTTTTTAATAGAGATGGGGTTTCACCATGCTGCCCAGGCTTGTCTCTAACTCCTGGGCTCAAGCAATTTGCCCACCTTGGCCTCCCAAAGTGCTGGGATTACACGCATGAGCCACCACACCTGGCCAAAACCATATTTTTGATAAAGGATTTGTATCAAGAATATACAAAGAATTCTCAAGATTCAATAAGAAAACATACAATCCAGTTTTTGAAAAACGTGCCAAATGGTTGAATAGACACTTAAGAAAATATACCTATAGCAAAGAAGAATATGAAAAAATACACAACATCATTTGCATTGGGAGAATGAAAATGAAAAACACAATGAAATGCACCGTATACCCAAGTCAAACCAACAAAATAGCAAAAACATCAAATTCTGGTGAGGATGTCAATCACCTGGAATTTTCATACATTGTTGGTGGGAATGCGAAGTGGCACCGCCAGTTTGCAAACCTGTTTGGCAATTTCCTACTAAGTATACATACATTTTATCATATAACTAGCTATCCCACTCCTAGGAATGTACTCAAGAGAAACAAAATCTCTGATTCACATAAAAACTTCTAGGTGAGGCCGGGCACAGTGGCTCACGCCTGTAATTCCAGCACTTTGTGGGACAGAGGCAGGCGGATCATGAGGTCAAGAGATTGAGACCATCCTGGCCAACATGGTGAAACCCATTCTCTACTAAAAATACAAAAATTAGCTGGGCGTGGTGGCATGCGCCTGTAATCCCAGCTACTCAGGAGGCTGAGGCAGGAGAATCACTTGAACCTGGGAGGTGGAGGTTGCAGTGAGCCAAGATCGGGCCACTGCACTCCAGCCTGGCGACAGAGCGAGACTCTGTCTGAAAAACAAAACAAAAAAGCTTCTAGGTGAATGTTAACAGCAGCTTAACCACTGTCACTAAAAACTGAAACCAACACAAATCTTCCACTAGTAAATGGATGAGTAAACCATGGATTGCCACTCAGCAATTAAAAGGACCAAGCTGCTGATACACATGACAACATGGATGACTCAAATGATTATACGAAGTGGAAGAAGCTGGGCTTCTGTGATTTTCTATTCTCATTCATATTCAAGTTGCTTGCGTAACTTGTAATCTTTATTGCTTGCCACACATTATTCTTGAATAAGTATTTAACGGGAGTCTCCTGACACTTGAGATGAGCCCTCTTCCAGAGAGATCTTGCTGTGCTTCTGCCAAATTCAGATTTTGAGAATCCTTGGCCCAACCAGCTATATGTATACTTGAGAAGCTAATCTTCAGGAAAGCAGATATGCACAGGCCTTCCAGGGAAACTGTATTTTCTATTTCTTTTCCTCCCTGCTCCAAGAGCATCAAGGTAGCCACAGTTCATTACAACTGCTGGGAAGAGGGCACTGGGTTCAGCTCTGACTCCTCCTTACCTTTAGCTCCTTGTTATCTGATTCCTGTTGGTAGGGTCTCCTGCAAACACCCTGTCTTGGGTGGGCTCTGTGCTTTAACATGTTTTTTTGGCTCAGCAAGGCCACAGAAACAGCAGACAAGTGTTTGTGGTATCGGCAACTGCTGTCTCAGCACAGGCAGCTTTTCGTTTCAGTATTCCATTTCCCTCCCTGGTTATAGACTTTTATCCAAAAACTGGCCTGGAAGTTCCTCAATGTTTTTTTACTTCTTCACTTAAAAAAAGCCATTATTTTGTTTCTGCAAGTTTTCATAACCAGCCATCACCAGAAACTGAAAGTCCGAACATGCTCTTATTATTTAAGTAGTTGGTGTACATGGTATAAATTCAAATCTTACAGAAAGACACAAAATGAAAAAAAGCAGCCTCTCCATGGCCCCTCCTCCCAATTCCAGTCCCACCCACTCCAAGTAAAGCAAAAAGTGCTTTAGTTGTATTTCTAAAAGTTCCTACAACAGATATCTATTATTTTGCAATGGGAAAAGTTTTACTTTAAAACATCCCCGGAACTTCTAATCTTCTGATACTTATAACCTCCATATCTCCAAGTAACATCCTTCTATCTCTGTCTCTCGGTTCACAAACTCCTATGTCCAATATTCCCACCTAAAAATGATGCCCTTTATAATCCCCTTGAAAAAGTGGAGTATACTTACCTCCTTGCCACAATCCCAATATTTTAGTCTTATTATTTCTTAGCTTACTGAGTGCCAACTATGTGCCAGGCAGAACCCACGGATACAACAGTGATCAAAACTAGCAAAGTCCTTGACTTCACAGTGCTTACATTCTGGAAGAGGAGTGACAATAAACAAACATAAGATTTGTCAGATAAGTGTTATAGAAAAATAGAACAAGGTAAAGGAAACAGGGAATGCAGGGGTGAGGGCAGATTCATGAACTTATTTTGTATTGCACAGTTAAAGAAGGGCACTCAGATAAGGCGATATCTGAGCCAAAGCAACAAAGGAAGTGAAAGAGGAAGCCTGTGGATACTTGGAGGAATTGTTATAGGCAGAAGGAAGAAGTGCCAAGGCCCTGACACAGGGGCTTGCTTGCCTGGTGTATTCCAGGAATAGCTTCAGGGGAACAAGTCAGGGGTGAGCAGGAGAAGATGAGCTGGGAAGGCAGGAGTGAGTCGCATGTACATGTCTGTGTGTATGCATACATGCACACTCCGGATGGCTGAGGGTATTTTAGGTCATGGTAAAGACCTTAGCTTTGGCTCTAAGTAAGATAGGAGCCATGAGGGATTTTCAGCAGAGTAGTACCACGATCTGACACTGTATTTGTTAGCTTATAATAACCCCTATATTCCTTGATCCATCAACTGTAGACCAAAATGGTCATTGAAATGTTTTTTATAACAGTAAAATATTGGGGGAAATTATTTGACCACAAGCATTGTCTAAAGATATTACAGTACAACTATGAAATGGAACACTATGCAAATACAAAACACGATAAATGGAATGTTAGAAATGTGGTTCTAAAATACCACATATAATGTTATCCTGTGAATATATATGCATTGAAGAGTATGAAAAGACATATGCCAACAAATAAGGAGAAAAAAGTCTCTGGGGAGATGGGAAAAGGAGAAATACGAAGGTATTTTTTCCTTTGTGCCTTGTGTTTCCAAAAGTTCCTACAACACATATCTATTATTTTGCAGTGGGAAAAATTTTACTTTAAAACATCCAAGGCCAGGCATGGTGGCTCATGCCTGTAATCCCAGCACAGGGATTGGGAGGCTGAGGGGGGGTAGATCACCTGAGGTCAGGAGTTCGAAACCAGCCTGGCCAATATGATGAAACCCTGTCTCTTCTAAAAATACAAAAATTAGCCGGGTGTGGTGGCGGGCACCTGTAATCCCAGCTACTCAGGAGGCTGAGGATGGAGAATTGCTTGAACCCAGGAGGTGGAGGTTGCAGTAAGCCGAGATCGCGCCACTGCATTCCAGCCTGGTCAACAAAAGCGAAACACCATCTAAAAAAAAAAAAAAAAAAAAAAAAAAAAAATCCAAAAGATTAGAACCATAAACTAATCATTTTCTTTGTTTTAAGCTCAAAACAATTATATACAGCTCCTACGAGAATAATCAATACTGAATATCAACAAACTGACATGCATGTGGCTAACAAGTCTCTACAATGACCCACTAACATTCAGTAAAAGCTTAGAGAGCACAGGGTTAACTGCCATGCTGCACTATTTCCCCTCTTACTTGAACAAAGTAACACTTGCTGATGTAACTGTGCTTGCCAAGTTTTTGATAGTAAGTCCATCATGTCTCGTAACTTCAAAGAGTCTCAAAAGTGTCAAGATCCTAAGACAGGAAACTTCTGGTAGCTGAGAATCTCTGGTTAATAGGGGGTTTGGAGAAAGCACATGCAATGGGCACAATAGAGAAGCAGGCATCAAACAATGGAGATGTCCAGGACCATCCTGGCACGTGTTCTCCGGTGTTTCTAGGAAAGGTCTCTGGTCTAGTTATCAACTGCTGTGTAACAAACCATCCCAAACTTAGTGAGATAGAACAACAATCATATATTATCTTCTCTCACAATTCTGGGGATTGACTGGACTCAGCTAGGCAGCTCTCCCTCAGGTCTCTCATCCAGCTCTAGCCAGATGGTGGTTAGGCTGGAATCATCTAGAAGGCTTCCTCGCTCACATGTTTGGTGGTTGACGTGGCCAGGGCTTTCTCACACAGCATAGAAGCTTGGTTCCACGGAGAACCTTCCTGAGAGAAAGCCAGTTAGAAGATGTATTACCTATTCTAACTAAGCCCTGGAAGTCATACAGCATCACTTCTGTTGCATTCTATTAGTTAGAAACAAGCTACTAGCGCCAGTTCATACTCAAGATGAGTGAAATTCAGATTTTTTTTTTTTTTTCAGATGGAGTCTCGCTCTGTCCCAGGCTGCAGTGCAGTGGCATCATCTTCGCTCACTGAAACCTCTGCCTCACGGGTTCAAGCAATTCTGCTTCCCCAGCCTCCTGAGTAGCTGGGATTACAGGTGTGCAGCACCACACCCAGCTAATTTTTGTAGTTTTAGTAGAGACAGGGATTTGCCAGCTGGCCAGGCTGGTCTCGAACTCCTGACCTCAGTGAGTGCTCCAAAGTGGGAGCCATCACTATTATTAGCATAATCTCATTTACACAAACCTTGATAAAAGCATAGTATCAAAAGGCTGATGTGAACTGCTTCATTAATAGTCTTATTTTTATCATCATTAGGTGTGGTCCACCTATGTCCCTGGCATTAGATGACTCCACAAAGTTTTATTTTATATTGAATTATATTCTCCTACTGCCTTTTTTTCGAGACAGGATCTTGCTCCGCTGCCCAGGCTGGAGTGCAGTGGTGCAATCATGACTCACTGCAGCCTCAACCTCCTGGGTTCAAGTGGTCCTCCCATCTCAGCCTCCTGAATAGCTGGGACTACAGGCATGCCCCACCAATGCCTGGCTAATTTTTAATTTTTTTTATAGGGATGGGGTCTCACTATGTTGCTCAGGCTGCTTTTGCACTCCTGGGCTCAAGCGATCCTCCTACCTCCCAAAGTACTGAGATTACAGGCATGAGCCACTGTGCCCAGCCTATTGCCTTCTTTTTAATTCATAATTTCAGAGATACTAATGGATGTAAGTCTTTCACACAACACTTCAACAGAAGTTAACACTCTGAAAAAATACAATAATTTTCTAAATACTCAGTCATTGACTTAAATATTTATAGATGACTATTATGTGTCAGAATCTGTTCTGGGTTCTGGGATACTGCAATGAACAAGACAGAAAAAATCCCGCTTTCATCGAGTCCTCATTCTAGTGGGAGAAGGGAGATAAGATAAACAAGGAAACAAACACGATGAGGTAGGCAGTGCTAAGTGCTAAGAAGTTTAACAGGGAACAGGATGTAGAACAAGGGGGTGGTCTTCTTCTTTAGACAGAATGATCAGAGAGAGGCTATTTTATAAAGATGGGGTGGCCACAGGCGGCCTTTCTGAGGTGTGAGATTTATGCAGAGGTCTGAACAAAGAGCCAGCAAAAGAAAGAGCCAGCCAAATGAAGATGTGGAGGAAGAGCATAAATATAATAATACAAAAAACTGTATCTCACTATTAATTCTTATTCCAGCACTGGTTCAATGGGACTTTAAAGCAAAAATCCACTTGCTAAGACACGAATCTCTCAAACATACTGGGCAGAATAAAAAGTTCTGCAGTTTTAAAAAGCTGCTGTTATAATGGATGGATTAAATGTTTTTAAATATGAACCACATATAAAAGTACCAGGAGAAAATACAAGTGAAAGTTTATGTAAACTTGAGATGGGTAAAATCCTTCTAAGCATGACCACAAAGTTCAAAAACATACAGCAAAGATTGAAAAGTGATTATTTTTATAAGAAGGCAAAAATATTGGACAGCAACAAAATACCCAAAAACACCACAAGAAAATACACTGCCATGAAGATTCCAAGATAAATGGCAAACTGAGAAACACATTTGCAACATATATTAAAGATTAACAGTTTAACATTAAAAATATATAAAAATAAATCACTAAGGAAAAAAAGAACAGGCAATAGTCATAAGCAAGTAATTCACAAGGAAATACACATGGCCAGGACACTAACGAAAGACATTCAACTACAGTCATAAAAGAAATGGAATGGAAACTTATTTTTTGCTTACAGTATAGCAAAGATGGTAAAAGGGTGACAAAACTCTGTTTTGCCTCAAGTATGAGGAAACTTTAATTCACATATTCTGTTGGTGAGAGTATAAACCAGAAACAACTTAAAATTTCAATAGTAAAAAACTATTAATGAAATTATATGAAATAGTGTAGTTCAATAGTGGTTTAATGCTGTCATCAAAATAATGAAGTAGACCCACATTTAATGACAAATATATTTATGATGTTCTGTGGAAGGTGCAGGTTGAAAGACAGCATGTATGGTATAACAGCATTTATGTAAAATTGCATTTGCACAGACTACTAAGTGAAAGTACATTCATCAAATATTAACAGTGCTTATCCATATACAGTAGGATTTCAGGTAGTATTATTTTTCTTTGCATTTGTAGGTACTTATATTTTTGCTTTTGTAGTTGTCCCAAAGAAAGGTTTTTCAAACAGCTACTGGCTTGACTGTCAACTAACAATTCAAATACTTATCAGCAAAAACCAACACGGTTTGAGTTCTCATTTGGCCAGTCAAGGGGAAGCACAGTAAAGTTAATGAAAATTCTTTAAAGCCAAGATGGTGATCAACTCCTATTAAAGAATGCCCAACTGAGGTCTTTCCTGTCATTGATATTATCACCATCATTTACTATATGTAAAACTATAAAGCTGCATTGCTACGGTTTGGTTTGTCTCCCCAAACCTGATATTAAAATATGATCCCCCAGTGTTGTAGGTGGGGGCCTAATGGGAGGTGGGTTTGGGTCATGAAGGTGGATCCCTCATAGATAGATCAATATCTTCCTTCAGGGATGAGTTCTTCCTGTATTATTAGGTCCTGTAAGAGCCAGCTGTTAAAAAGAGCCTGACACACACCCTCTCCTTGCTTCCTCTCTCACCCTGTGAGACCTGCACACATAGGCTACCCTTTACCTTCCGCCATGAGTGGAAGCCGCCTGAGACCCTCACTAGTTGCAGAGGCTGGTGCCATGCTTCTTGTACAGCCTGTAGAAACATGAGCCAAATTAACCTTGCTCTCTTTCTCTTTTTTTTTTTTTTTTTTGAGATAGAGTCTCACTCTGCCGCCCAGGCTGGAGTGCAGTGGCACGATCTCGGCTCACTGCAACCTCCACCTCCTGGGTTCAAGCGATTCTCCTGCCTCTGCCTCCCGAGTAGCTGGAACTACAGGCGCGTGCCAGCACACCTGGCTAAGTTTTTGTATTTTTAGTACAGACAGGGTTTCACCATGTTAGCCAGGATGGTCTCGATCTCCTGACCTCGTGATCCGCCTGCCTCAGCCTCCCAAAGTGCTGGGATTACAGGCACGAGCCACCGCGTCTGGCTTTTTTTTTTTTTTTTTTAAATAAACTACCCAGCCTCAGGTATTCCTTTTATTATTATATTATTATTATTATACTTTAAGTTTTAGGGTACATGTGCACAATGTGCAGGTTTGTTACATATGTATCCATGTGCCATGTTGGTGTGCTGCACCCATTAACTCGTCATTTAGCATTAGGTATATCTCCTAATGCTGTCCCTCCCCCCTCCCCCCACCCCACAACAGTCCCCGGAGTGTGATGTTCCCCTTCCTGTGTCCATGTGTTCTCATTGTTCAATTCCCACCTATGAGTGAGAACACGCGGTGTTTGGTTTTTTGTCCTTGCGATAGTTTACACCAATATCCTTGATGAACATTGATGCAAAAATCCTCAATAAAATACTAGCAAACCGAATCCAGCAGCACATCAAAAAGCTTATCCACCATGATCAAGTGGGCTTCATCCCTGGGATGCAAGACTGGTTCAACATACTAAAATCAATAAATGTAATCCAGCATATAAACAGAACCAAAGACAAAAACCACATGATTATCTCAACAGATGCAGAAAAGGCCTTTGACAAAATTCAACAACCCTTCATGCTAAAAACTCTCAATAAATTAGGTATTGATGGGACGTATCTCAAAATAATAACAGCTATATATGACAAACCCACAGCCAATATCATACTGAATGGGCAAAAACAGGAAGCATTCCCTTTGAAAACTGGCACAAGACAGGGATGTCCTCTCTCACCACTCCTATTCAACATAGTGTTGGAAGTTCTGGCCAGGGCAATTAGGCAGGAGAAGGAAATAAAGGGTATGCAATTAGGAAAAGAGGAAGTCAAATTGTCCCTGTTTGCAGATGACATGATTGTATATCTAGAAAACCCCACTGTCTAAGCCCAAAATCTCCTTAAGCTGATAAGCAACTTCAGCAAAGTCTCAGGATACAAAATCAATGTACAAAAATCACAAGCATTCTTGTACACCAATAAAAGACAGAGAGCCAAATCATGAATGAACTCCCATTCCCAACTGCTTCAAAGAGAATAAAATACCTAGGAATCCAACTTACAAGGGATGTGAAGGACCTCTTCAAGGAGAACTACAAACCACTGCTCAATGAAATAAAAGAGGATACAAACAAATGGAAGAACATCCCATGCTCATGGGTTGGAAGAATCAATATCATGAAAATGGCCATACTGCCCAAGGCAATTTATAGATTCAATGCCATCCCCATCAAGCTACCAATGACTTTCTTCACAGAATTGGAAAAAACTACTTTAAAGTTCATATGGAACCAAAAAAGAGCCCGCATCGCCAAGTCAATCCTAAGCCAAAAGAACAAAGCTGGAGGCATCACGCTACCTGACTTCAAACTATACTACAAGGCTACAGAAACCAAAACAGCATGGTACTGGTACCAAAACAGAGACATAGATCAATGGAACAGAACAGAGCCCTCAGAAATAATGCCGCATATCTACAACTATCTGATCTTTCACAAACCTGCCAAAAACAAGCAATGGATAAGGATTCCCTATTTAATAAATGGTGCTGGGAAAACTGGCTAGCCATATGTAGAAAGCTGAAACTGGATCCCTTCCTTACACCTTATATAAAAATTAATTCAAGATGGATTAAAGACTTACATGTTAGACCTAAAACCATAAAAACCCTAGAAGAAAACCTAGGCAATACCATTCAGGACATAGGCATGGGCAAGGACTTCATGTCTAAAACACCAAAAACAATGGCAACAAAAGCCAAAATTGACAAATGGGATCTAATTAAACTAAAGAGCTTCTGCACAGCAAAAGAAACTACCATCAGAGTGAACGGGCAACCTACAAAATGAGAGGTATTCCTTTATTGCAATACAAAACTGACTAAGACATATACAAATACTTATGAACTGGAATGATCTAATCTCAAGGTCAAGCACCGTAGAAAATTCTTACATTTCTCAGCCCAAGAACACTTTCCAATCTCAAAATATATTACAAAAATGCAGTCATCAAGACTGTATGGTACTGGCCTAATAGATATAGCTCAATGGAATAAAATGAACAGTTCTGAAGTAAATCCATACATTTACAGTCAATTGATTTTCAACAACAGAGGCAAGATGACAGTTCATGAGGAAAGAATAGTTTTTTCAACAAATGATGCTGGAACAACTGGACATCCACATGCAAAAGATTAAAGTTGGACCCCCTACCCCGTCCCACTTCGTACTGTACATAAAAATTCACTGCAGATGTATCAGAGACCTAAATAAGAGCCAATGTTATAAAATCCTTAGAAGAAAACAAAGGTGCAAATCCTAATGACCTTCGATTAGGCTATGGCTCCTAGATGACACTGAAAGCATAAGCAGCCAAATAAAAGTTAGATAAATTTGACTTCATCAAAATGAGAACTTCTGTGCTGCAAAGGTTGCTATTAAAAAAGTAAAAAGACAACCCACACAATGAAAATATTTGCAAATCACATATATGATAAGGGTCTAGATACAAGTTTGTCTAGTCCACCTTATTTTGTTGTTGTTTTTGTTCTGTTTTGTTTTTAGAGTTTAGCAGCCTGAAGCCATGGTTTTTAGTTTCTGTCTCTAGTGATAAGCAGAAAAGAGGGATGAGGAAGGGGCTTTACCAGCCCAACCAGAAACAGAAACTAAGAACACATGACTGTATTCTCTCCCTTGGACACCCCTGGTGACTCTAGAACATATAAAGAACTCTTAAAATGCTACAGTAGAATTTTTAAATGAGAAAAGGATTTGAATAGACATTTCTCCAAAGAGATATATAAATGGCCAATAAGCATGAAAATATGCTCAACATAGTCACTAGAATATGTAAATTAAAGCCACGAGATGCAACCTGATAGCTGTTTTATTATAGGATAGTTATAATAAAAAAGATGGACAATAACAAGTGTTGACAAAGATGTGGAGAAACTGGAACCCTGATAATGACATTGCTGTTGGGAATGTAAAATGGCGGAGTCAAAAGTTTGGCAGTTGTCAGGAAGTTAAACACAGAGTTATCATATGACCCAGCAAATCTACTCCTAGGTATATGCCCAAGGGAATTGAAAACACATTCACACCAAGACCTATACACTAATGCTCATGGTAGCATTATTCATAACAGCCAAAGAGTGAAAACAGTCCCAATTTCCATAAACAAAATGTGGTACATACAATGGAATATGATTCAACCATGAAAAAAATAAAGTACGAACATGGGTTACAACATGAGGGAACCTTGAAAACATGATGCTGAATGAAAGAAATCAACAGAAAAGGCCACCTGTTGTATGATTCTCTTTAATAAAATGTCCAGAATAGACAGACCCATAGAGACAGAAAGTAGGTTAGTTATTTTGGGGCAAAGAGGGAAGGGGGAAATGGAGAGCGACCACTAATGAGCATAAGATTTCTTTTTAAAGTGATGTAAATGTTCTGGAATCCATGGTGATGGCTGTACCATCTTGTGAATATGCTAAAAAAACACTCTGAATTGTACACTTCAAAATGGTGAATTTTATGGCATATAAATATCTCAATTAAAAATGACAAAAAAAGGATAATGGCAAACTTCTTGTCTGAAGCTATGTAAGACAAAAGAGTAGAACAACAACTTTAAAGTGCTGAAAGACAACAACAAACAAAAGATAATCTAGAATTCTAGGCCTAGCAAAAATTTCTTTCAAAACTGAAGGTGATTATTTCAAGATTTACTGTAATTCTACAGTAATCAAGGTAGTGTTATATTAACATAGACATATAAATTAATGGAATAGAATAGAGCCCAGAAACAGGTCTACACATAGAAGGTTATCTGATTTGCAACAAAGATGGAAAGTTAATTCAATAGGGAAAAGGTATTCATTTTACCAAATGACCTGGAACAAACTGGAGAGTGATATGGTTAAGCATGAACCTCAGCCCTTATCCTCACAATAGACAATAATTAGCTCAAATTCTATCACAGATCTGAATCTAAGAGCCATAGAGAAAATCTTTTGTAACTTTGTATTAGGCAACAATTTCTTAGGACAAAAAAAGGCAAGAAAACAGGAAAGAATAAACTAATACATTTGACATCGAAATTTAAAACTTTTGCTCTTTCAAAGGCACTACTAAGAAAATGGAAAGGCAAGCACAGATTGAGAATGCATTTGCAAATTACATATCTAAGACTTGTATAAAAAACAAAGAACTCTTACAACTCATTAATAAGATATACAACTGCAACTTCCACAAAGTCTCAGCATACAAAATCAATGTGCAAAATTCACAAGCATTCCTATACACCAATAATAGACAGCTACAACATGAGTGAACTCCCCTTCACAATTGCTACAAAGAGAAAATGCCTAGGAATACAACTCACAAGCGATATGAAGGACCTCTTCAAAATAAGAGAGGACATAAACAAATGGAAAAACATTCCATGCTCATGGATAGGAGGAATCAATATTGTGAAAACGGCCATACAGCCCAAAGTAATTTATAGATTCAATGCTAATTTCAACAAGCTACCACTGACTTTCTTCACAGAATTGGAAAAAACTACTTTAAATTTCATATGGAACCAAAAAAGAGCCCGTATAGCCAAGACAATCCTAAGCAAAAAGAACAAAGCTGGAAGCATCACGCTACCTGACTTTAAATTATACTACAAGGCTATGGTAACCAAAACAGCATGGTACTGGTACCAAACAGATATACAGACCAATGGAACAGAACAGAGGCCTTGGAAATAATGCCACACATCTACAATCATCTGTTCTTTGACAAACCTGACAAAAACAAGCAATGAGGAAGGGATTCCCTATTTAATAAATGGTGTTGGGAAAACCGGCTAGCCATATGCAGAAAACTGAAACTGGTCCCCTTCCTTACACCTTATACAAAAATTAAAAGACCTAAAACCATAAAACCCTAGAAGAAAACCTAGGCAATACCATTCAGGACATAGGCATGGGCAAAGACTTCATGACTAAAACACCAAAATCAATGGCAACAAAGGCCAAAATTGACAAATGGATCTAATTAAAGAGCTTCTACACAGCAAAAGAAACTATCATCAGAGTGAACAGGCAACCTACAGAATGGGAGAAAACTTTTGCAATCTATCCATCTGAAAAGGGCTAATATCCAGAATCTACAAGGAACCTAAACAAATTTACAAGAAAAAAACAAGCAGCCCCATCAAAAAGTGGGCAAAGAATATGACAGACACTTCTCAAAAGAAGACATTTATGTGGCCAACAAACTTATGGAAAAAAAGCTCATCATCACTGGTCATTAGAGAAATGCAAATCAAAACCACAATGTTATACTATTCTCATGCCAGTTAGAATGGCAATCATTACAAAGTCAGGAAACAACAGATGCTGGAGGGGATGTGGAGAAATAGGAACAATTTTACACTGTTGGTGGGACTGTAAATTAGTTCAAGCATTATGGAAGACAGTGTGGCGATTCCTCAAGGATCTAGAACTAGAAATACCATTGACCCAGCAATCCCATTACTGGGTATATGCCCAAAGGATTATTAAATCATTCTGCTATAAAGGCACATGCACACATGCAGCACCATTCACAACAGCAAAGACTTGGAACCAACCCAAATGCCCATCAGCGATAGACTGGATAAAGAAAATGTGACACATACACACCACGGAATACTATGCAGCCATAAAAAAGGATGAGTTCCTGTCCTTTGCAGGGACATGGATGAAACTGGAAACCATCATTCTCAGCAAACTAACACAGAAACAGAAAACCAAACACTGCATGTTCTCATTCGTAAGTGGGAGCTGAACAATGAGAACACCTGGACACAGGGAGGGCAACATCACACATTGGGGCCTGTCAGGGGGTGGGGGGCTAGGGGAGGCATAGCATTAGGAAAAATACCTAATGTAGACGACGGGTTGATGAGTGCAGCAGACCATCATGGCACATGTATACCTGTGTAACAAACCTGCATGTTCTCCACATGTATCCCAGAACTTAAATTAAAAAAAAAAAAAAAAAAAAAAAAGCATCCCAATGAGATTATAGGAACATCTGAGTAATGAGTTTGGCAAATTTTCTCCCCAAAAAGCAATGATAAAACTTGACAAAACTGCGAAAATACTCATTTCAGAATTCTGAGAACTAATGCATGCAACAAGCTGAGAAACATTTACTCAAGAAAACCTACTGAACCTTGGTTAGAACAGTGAGAGTCTGTGGCATTATAGTCTGAGGCTGCCCCTGTCTCACTCTCCCCCAGTCCTTCAAGTTCTGTGGCACTATAGTTCTACCAGGGTGGGCAGGCTGTCAAGGCCTGCAGCCTCCCTGTTGGAGGGGGCTAAACTGATATGGAGCAGAATGTGGGAAAAATACACATACAGGAGTGTTGTCGAAAACAATACCTATCTGAGGGCTGGGCGCGGTGGCTCACGCCTGTAATCCCAGCACTTTGGGAGGCCGAGGCGGGTGGATCACAAGGTCAGGAGATCGAGACCATCCTGGCTAACACAGTGACACCCCATCTCTACTAAAAATACAAAAAATTAGCCAGGTGAGGTGGTGGGCGCTTGTAGTCCCAGCTATTCAGGAGGCTGAGGCAGGAGAATGGCGTGAACCCCGGGGGACGGAGCCTGCAGTGAGCCCAGATTGCACCACTGCACTCCAGCCTGGGCGACAGCGAGACTCTGTCTCAAAAAAAAAAAAAAAAAGAAAACAATACCTATCTGGACAGCAAACAGGGAAGGCCAAAATTTTACCTAGATTGAGATACTGGCTGGGGCAAGCCACAGATGGGCAAAAGAGCCAGGAATTTAACAGACCTAGGGAATTAGGTAACAGTGAGCACGGTGTGTAAAGCTGCCACATATGACCCAGCAATTGTACTTCTAAATACTTCCCCCAAAACAAATGAAAACATATGTCCAAACAAAAAACTGAAGGCAAGCGTTCATACAGGCATTATTCATAAAAGCCCCAAAAGTGGAGACGATACAATTCATCAACTGGCAAGTGGATAAACAAATGTGGTATATCTATACAATAGAATGAGTTTTTAAAAATTATTTTTGCTATTCAGCAAAAAAGGGAAGAATTATACATGCTAAACATGGGTGATCTCCAGAAACAATTATGTTAGGTGAAGCCAAATGTAAATGACTCTATTCTGTATCATACCATTTATATATAATATCTAGTCAAGGAAAATCTATGGAGACAGAAAGCTGATTAGTGGTTGCCTAGGTCTAGAGGAGGGGAAAATTGAGGGTGATTGCTAATGAGTATATCTTTAGGGTGATATAAATATTCTAAAACTGATTATGCTAAGGACTGTACAACTCCAAAAACATATGAAAAACCATTTAATTGTATACTTTTAGTAGGTAGATTTTTATGGTATGTAAATTACCAGCCTGGGCGACAGAGCGAGACTCCGTCTCAAAAAAAAAAAAAAAAAAAAAAATTAAACCTCAATAAACCTGTTAAAAATAATGGTATGAAGAACTGAACAGACCTTTCACCAAAGAAGCTACAGGAATGGCAAATGAGCATATAAAAAGATTATTCATGTCATTAGTGGTTAAGTAGATTCCAACTAAAACCACGAGATACCACTACATACCCACTATAATGGCCAAAATTAAAAAGACCAACACCAGCATGTGTTGGCAATAATGGGGTAAAACTGCAACCCTCATACATTGCTGCTGGAAATGTAACATGGCACGGCTACTTTGGAAAACGGTTTGGCAGTATTTTACAAAGTTAAACAAATACCACGACTTGGCAGTTTCATCCCTAGGAATTTACTGAAGAGAAATGAAATCACATGTTCACACAAAGATTTATATTCAAACGTTCATAGTAACTTTATTCATAATAGCCCCAAACTAGAAAGAGCCCAGGTGCCCACCAATAGGAGAATAACAAACTGTAGCATATTCATTTAATGGAACATTACTACTGATTCAAGCAATGTCTTGCGATGATTCAGGCAACATCATTGCATCTGTGATGTTTCTCAGACACTATGCTGAGCAAAACAAAGTACATACTGAATGATTTCATCTAATCCACAGTGACACAGAGCAGATCAATGAAGAGCAGATCAATGACTACCTAGGGCTGTGGGTTGATGGGTGGGAACCCAGTATTAAGAGACTTGAATAACTTTTGAGGGGTGATGAAAATATTCTCATTTTGGTTGTGGTGATAGTCACACAGGTGCGTATGTCTTGTCCAAATTAATCAGACTGTACATGCATAATGTTTTTGTTGCATGTAAATTGTAACTTAATAAAGTTGCCTTTACGGAGGTTGCAGTGAGCTAAGATCTCGCCACTGCACTCCAACCTGGGCAACAGAGCAAGACTCTGTCTCAAAAAAATATAAATTAATTAATTTTAAAAAATAAAGTTGCCTTTACAAAGCAATGAAGAAAAAGCTGATTAGAAATATAATACTGTTCTTACTGAAGAAATAGCCCTCTAAAAATGTAAACAAGTTAGGAAATCTGTGTCTGGCTGGCTCTACCTCAATCCTAGTGTTTGAAGTACTTTCACCTACTTTCTCCTTTGTTTTAGTAGCCCTGACACACAGGAAGGTCTGGTACAAGGTATAAAAGTCTTACCGGACGTAGAGTCAAATAAAGGGTTTTCCAATGACCTTAACCTCATACCTTATAAGAACTGACACAAATACTTATTCAAGAACTAGGTTTCAAACAGCCTTTTATAGATTTGTGATACTATAAATGATTAAGCCCCATTAGGGCAGGCACTATTCATTTTCCCCATCAATGTATATGTAGTATCTCACACAGTGTCTTTCATCTATCAAATGTTCAAGAAATACGTGCTAAATGAATGAACCAACACAACCAACCATATGTGCTAAATGAATGAATGCTAAATGAATGAATGATAGTGCCTGCATTCTAGTTCAAGTAACTCCTATACACATTCTTCTTCAGGGAGATAAGAATTCTGAAGATTACCAGGTAACTGTTAAGAATGAAAATCAGACTAGAGTTACATATTTAGGCTTCAATAGCTTTCTACTGATTAATGTGAGTGTAGCATCACATCATTTTTCATTCCTAGTTCGTGTTCCTAGTTGCTTATGGCATTTTATTCAATGACTCATTGATGGTCACTGCTTCGGAAGGGAGAGAAAATGAGGACAAATCAGATATTATTTTGAATGTCAAAGTCAAGTTCTTTAAATCCAAAGGAAAAGAATTGCCTGGAAGCCAAAGGCTTTTGATTTCTCAGAGCCATTCTGGAGGTAAAAAGAGCTTTTGGGAATCTACAAATTCTTTGTGAAAATTAAGGATCAGAGCTCGGCTGAATTAGACATTGTCATATAAACCAGATTTGGGGAGAATGCATAACGATGCCAGAGCAGTTTTCTCATCCAAAAAGAGTCAAGAGTTTGATCAGCAGGAAAGAAAATTGAAAGGAATATAGCCACAGCTTACAGAGGTCTGAGACATTCTTGGCACCCTTTCCTCTTCATAGGTTCACCCCTATTTTTGAGGTGTATGAGAAAACCTTTGATAGGTTGTACACTGGCTATACAACAGAATCACACTAGATTAACTAAGAATCTCTGGGGTGAGGTTAAGACCTTAATATATTTAAAGAGATGCCTCTATACGTCCTTCCTACCTCCTGAGTTGACCTAATGTTAAGCCAAGTATTGAGAACCACTGGCTTACGGGGATCCCAAAGAAGACAAATGTAATGTCTATCTTCCCACTGTGTATGCCAACTTTATAGACAACCTCCCTGCCAACTCCTGCCCACTGACTCCATTCAACACAGCATTTGAGCACAGAATCTCTAGGCAAACTAGGAAAAACCTTACTGAAGACAGTTTAGACTTGACTACTGGTGCCTCTTATGCTGGATTTTGAAGAGTCAGCTTTGTGAATTGAGGGTTTGGTGGACAAGTTTGACAGTTTAAGCACTGACGTGGGCAGGAAGCCAACTATTAGCTGGAAGGTCTGAAACCCATGAAAATGTCCCCATAGAACTCAACACAAGGGACAAATCTGACTAGAGCTATTCACCAGCATCACTCACAATTCCTGATGATTATTTGGCCAAAGTCTCACAAACTGCAATTCCTAACTATATCACTGACCAGGTGTTCAAAGCCCGTGTGCCCTCACCAAAAACCATAATCACAATGAAAGCCAATGCTATGTATGAATGTACATGAAGACGATTCATTAGACCCTCAACCTTTTAAAGATACTTCCAGCTCTTTCATCTAAAAATAAGGCAACTGGGCCTGGCGCAGTGGCCCACGCCTGTAATCCTAGCACTTTGGGAGGCCGAGGCGGGTGGATCACGAGGTCAGGAGATCGAGACCATCCTGGCTAA
Organism: Nomascus leucogenys; assembly: GCF_006542625.1. Taxonomy (NCBI): domain Eukaryota; kingdom Metazoa; phylum Chordata; class Mammalia; order Primates; family Hylobatidae; genus Nomascus; species Nomascus leucogenys. The sequence continues at coordinate 74,799,760 of NC_044397.1, forward strand.
CACTGTGAAACTCTGTCTCTACTAAAAATACAAAAAAAAAAAAAAAAAAAAAAAATTAGCCAGGCGAGGTGGCAGGCACCTGTAGTCCCAGCTACTCGGGAGGCTGAGGCAGAAGAATGGCGTGAATCCGGGAGGCGTAGCTTGCAGTGAGCCGAGATCGTGCCACTGCACTCCAGCCTGGGTGACAGAGCAAGACTCTGTCTTTAAAAAAATAGAAAAATAAATAAATATGAGGAAACTGCCTCAATTTTAGTAATAATTTAGGACAAGTTCTGCTCAGGTGCAGCAGTTAAAAAAACTTTGAAAGAGACCCAAGAGTCTTCACAAAGTTGGAATTAGAAGGCCTTTGGAAATACTCAGGTAAGGATAGATAGGAGTAGAAGTGTCTCCCAGAGTCGTCTGAACCTGTGCTGCCAGCACAGTAGCCACTGGTCACATATGATTCTTGATAACTTAAAATGTGGCTATAGTCCTGAATAGAGATGGGTTGTAAGTGTAAAATACACACCAGATTTCAAAGACTAAATATATGCTAAAACAATAGTTTGGATATTAAATACCTTTGGCCTTTGCAACACTTGAATTCCAACAACAGATGAACTTTATATACCATTTGATGAATATCATCTATTTGGATAATATCCTTAGTATTTACAGATTTAATAATATTCCAAGTGTTAACGTGCTACCTTGAAAGGTAGGCACACAGGCTTTGATGATATTAGTTATTTGGTATTTTTCTGAAATATAAATTTGTATTTGCTAACATTGTAGAGTCTATGTTCAGTTACCCAACTAGTTATCTTGCCACCAAATGATCAAGCCAATTAGAAAGCATTAAATCTCAAGGTGACTTTGTTAGAAAGATATTTTTTAGTTACATACTCTTTAAATCTCTTAATACACATTAAATTAGAAGGTTCAAAGAAAACATTACTATAAAAATAAGGCACTACATGGCAGAATTTTAAAACCTTGCTTTATAATTACAGCATCAAGGTATTGCAGAAAAATCATTGTTATTTTTACTCATTTTATGTGTTAAGTCAAATCTTAAACCATGTGGTAATATTTATAAAAACAGGTGCTTTGGCATCTTTGAATATCTCCCTGTCAGGTATTAAGTTTACAATATTTTCACAGGCCTTGCATTGTAGGAATTCTTGGTCTAGGAAGTCCTAAGTTAACTTTAAGAGAAACTTGTGAAAACTTGGTGTTTCCATGAGTATGTTGTTATCAAATTAGGGAATCCATGAGGAGAGTTGCCTCCTTGACCCACAAGGATATCCCAAGGTTTCTGTTGCTCTTCCAAGAAATGTAAGTGTACCAGTATTCGTTTCCTGACTTTTGCTAAACAAAAAAGATTATGATGGGGCCAGCAGCAACTCATAGCCTTCCAAGAAATCATAAATCTCTTCTGGTCCTCCTCTTACCTAGGCCAACCCAACCTATCTTAACAACAGCATGCATCAGGAGAGCAGGCTCTATCTTTCCCATATGTCTACTTCTACAAGACCTTGCTTCCAACAGATTTACTTGTGTTGTGAAGATCTGAGAAGACTGGTATAATGGAGAGAGTATGGGACAAATGAACCAAAGGGAAAACCTCAAGAATGCTTCAGAGTGCATCTCAGCATTTCACTAAGTAAACCCAGGAAAGCATGGCTGCATTCCAATAAGCAGCTAGAGCTAAGCAGGGAGGGGACACGAGGAAAAGTCCAACCCAACTAACCTAGACATCGTTAAACTAGCTCAACTATCCCACTTATCACATACTTAGTGACATTTGGGTAGAGACACCTCCTGCACCCTGATAGATACTGCTATGATTTGAATGTTTGCCCCCAGTGAAACTTGTGCTAAAACTTGATCCCCAATGTATCAGTATTAAGAGGTAGGGCCCTAAGTGGTGATTGGGTCATGAGGGCTATGTCCCCATAAATGGATTAATCTATGCATGGATTAATGGTTATTATCAAGGGACTGGGTTAGTTACCACAAATGGGTCTGTTACAAAAGCTAGTTTGGTTCTCTCTTGTGAACTCCCTCACCAAGTGATGCACTGTGCTGCCTCTGGACTCTGCAGCACTGGCAATAGAATGGACAACTAGAACTTGTCCCAGATGCTCTCTAAATCTTTAAGTTTTGTTCTTCTGTACTTGCTTTCCCTATTTTCATTGCTTTAGTTCTGCCCCTCATCATCTTGCCTGAATTAGTATAAATTTTCTAACAGGTCTCTCTGCCTCCAGTCTCATACCCCTCTAACCTTAAGTATAAATGTGATTATCTTTTTCCTGTTTGAAATCCTCCAATTATAGTTTAAGACACAAATCTCTTCATGATTTATCACCTGTTTACCTCTTCAGACATAGCAACTTTTTTTTTTTTTTGGAGACAGAGTCTCATTCTATTGCCCAGGCTAGAGTGCAGTGGCACAATCTCAGCTCACTGCAACCTCCGCCTCCTGGGCTCATGCCTCAGCCTTCCAAGTAGCTGGGGCTACAGGTGCACACTACCGCGCCCAGCTAATTTTTCTATTTTTAGTAGAGATGGGGTTTCATCATGTTGGCCAGGCTGGTCTCAAACTCCTGGCCTCAGGTGGTGATCCACCCTGCCTCGGCCTCCCAAAGTGCTAGGATTACAGGTGTGAGCCACGGTGCCTGGCCAACAACTTTTTTTTTTTTTTTTTTTTTTTGAGGCAAGAGTCTCGCTCTGTTGCCAGGTTGGAGTACAGTGGCACAATCTCAGTTCACTGCAACCTCTACCTCCTGGGTTCAAGCAATTCTCCTGCCTTGGCCTCCCGAGTAGCTGGGACTACAGGCGCACACCACACCCAGCTAATTTTTGTATTTTTAGTAGAGACAGGGTTTCACTGTGTTGGCCAGGATGGTCTCAATCTCTTGATCTCATGATCCGCCAGCCTCCGCCTCCCAAAGCATAGCAACTCTGTAAGAGTGTCTTGCTTTCCTCCTATGTTTGTATGTGCTAAGCTTTTTGCCTTGGGAATACTCTTCCCAAACTTTCCACTTTGCATGTTCCACATCCCCTAGAGCTATGTTCTATTTGTTCTTAAATACTTAAGTTTAATCACTCTCTTGCCGAGTCTGAATAACTTTCCTTTGTACCTCTACAACACCTTGTACATATGTCTACCAGAGCTTTTATTGTTCTCTATTACATGCTTGCTTGCTTTACTCACTAAAAATTCAGTTCCTAGAGATCAGCTGTCTTATATCTACATTCTTGGTCCATACAATCTGCAGAATCAAGTAGTGCTTTATAGGTGCTGATATAGTAAAGTCACTGGGTTTTAGTGAGAGTGGAAATCAGCACCCATAATGTTCTCTGTTATACCTAGGATTCTTCAAACACTTCAGTTAAGGTCTTAGATATTACTACTACACCTCATGACTCGAGAGAATACTAAAGTTATTCATAAATGGGCACAAATATGTTTGTTTACACTAGCCACTAACATTATTAAGTGTTTACTGTGTGTCTGGTGCTTACATACATGTACTTTTCTAATTAATCCTCACATCAACCCTGATGTAGGCAGTATTATCTCTTTTTACAAACAAAGTTGGTGGGGGGGGAGGGGGGGAGGCCTCTATCTTGCCCAGTGTCCCTAAGACTGTTTCCAGAACTCATGTTCTTACACTAGGAAACTCAATACCTTTAACATCATGAAAATTGTGCTTCAAAAGACTTTTTACTTTTTTTTTTTTCAAAACATAATGAAGCGTTACTAAATACAAGCTAAATTTTAAAAGTTATTGATTATACGCTAGCAGATCATCCCTCCCCAAAACTTTTATTTTTTTTTTTTTTTTTTTTTTTTTGCTTGTCCCATTGAGTTTTATTGTAGGGATACAGACAAAGGATGTCCACTCAATTCCATAGTTTCTTGATGGACATGTTTTTCCTCGCTGTCCTTTGGCATGTCCTTTGGCATGAGATAGGACTTTGGACTACCTCAAAGTCCTTCTGAGTGACATGGACTCACTGTTCAGGGCATACATGCCGGTTTCTGTGCACATGCCCTTCACTTCAGCCCGATGCTCCTGGCATAAGCTCAGCAATTTTTCTCAGGTTGATCCCCTGGGTCAGGTTCATTTCTGAGAATGAATCTTCAAAGTGTCCAGCCAGGCCTACTCATTGCGGGGTGGGAATTCAATTTTTCTGTCAATGTGCCCTGGGCAAAGCAGTGCCGAGTCCAGGATATCAATCGTATTAGTGGCCAGGATAAACCGTGATACTCTTGATGGCCTCAAAGCCATCCTCGAAGCATCGTCTGCTGCACTTCACTGTTCCCTCCAGCATCTCCCTCCAGCTCTGAGGAGCCGAAAGAGTTGATTTCATCCATGAAGATCACAGATGAGCATTTTCTCTGCCATCACAGAAATTCCCCAATGAATTTCTGTACCAATTCAGAGCCAGAGACATGAATAAAGGTACAGTCCCTATGATGAGCCAGAGCCCAGGCCAACAGTGTCTTCTAAGCAGCATTCCCTTGGGCTGTGCAATGCTTAGTGCCTTGAAGAGCTCGGGATGCTTAGCAGGCAGGTCGATCACTTCTTTGATCTCCTTGATCTGCCTATCCAGTCTACCAATCATTTCATAAGTCGAATCTGGTACTTCCTTCACCATCATCAGTGACACCAATGAGCCCACCTTGTTGGGTAGGATCTTGTACAAAGTGTAGCTGTCATTTCTTAGAACCACCAAGGAACTGGGAGTCTCATCACTGATGCTGATATTTTTGTCCACATCTACGACAAACTTGTCCTTGGGATGCACCTTGACCAACATTTTCTTCTTATCCATGGCCTGGACTACTTCCCTGACACAGGAGTCCTATTCCTGCAGCAGCTGTAGCTCCTCCTGTAATAGGCACACTTTAGCATTTAATTCATTCCTGTGCACCTGCCACCTCCAGAGGTTTTGGGTCTTATCATTCAAAATCAGCTGCAAATGCACCTGGAGTTCAGAACTGTTCCTTGTGGCTTTCCCGCATCCAATTTATATTGCAGTTGACCCTGGAGTTCTTCAATCTTGGACAGATAATACTGGCAGAGTCCACTGCCTGCCTTTTCCTCCTCCAACTCCATCTGCTGTGGTCCGTCAAGCGCCATCTTGTCTTTTCAGCAGAGAACGCTCCCCAAAACTTAACAGCTGTCCAATCATATTTCAATGACAACATTTACATATAGGTTTTACATCAGAAATGTCAAAGTACATCTTTTACTAATGGTTATTGTAACAAAGAGAGACTTCTTTGCCCATTACTAATACAAGCATTATTACTTATTATAGAATTTTCATTAATAATCTTAAATTCAATTTTGTGGGAATGGATATACAAAAATAAAGAAGCCATAACATTAATTCATGGTATTTTTCAGCATTCAGTTATTTCTTAGTTTTATTGCAATTCATTGTCAACTTCTAGGTAGAAGGGAGAATATGACAAATTTCCCTGAAAGCACTCTTCTCTTATTTTCTACTTCTAAATAATGGGATAATTTAGCAAGATCATTTGGGAGTTTTATTTATTAAAATATGAATAATGAGTTTTTCCATTTCAGCTTAGAATATACTAATACAAGTTTTTCCTAATACGTTTTCTCTGTCTTGTGATTGATGCTTTTGATACCTTATTTAACAGGAAAATACCTAAGAGAGAAAATTAAGGTGTTACAGAAAGAGTTGTGGAAACCATGAATAAAGCAATAGAGCCACGATTTTCAATGAAACTCACAAACGGTTATTATAAAGAAAGAAAATGTAATAGGCTAGTGTAATAAAGAACAGGATCACCAAATTCCAAAATCTCTTTTGCCTCTATAAGGGTCTGCTAACTGTATTATATGCACATAGGTACTCAAAATGCTACTAATAATCAAACCTTTTGAGATTTTGGTACCAGAATTACCGGTAACAGGATATAAGCAGAACTTTAAGTTTATCAAACATAAATCATTAGTACCTACCAATTTCAACCTACTAAGTCAGAAAAGGCATGAGAATTTAGTAATAGGAGAACTTTGTCATTTCCAGTGCCAGGACTAGGGGTCCTGACAGGTACCTCACTGTACAGGTCAGAGCTAAGAAACACAATGTTGGTTCATGTACAACACTGGCTCATAGAAAACACAATTTTATCACTTAAAATTTTTCATTTATTTCTGGGATGTTTGTTTATGCCACGCTATTCTTTGTCTCTCCATAAATAAGCAACCAAAAATCTCTCTTATTATTAGCCACTGGTCTAAAATTAATGGTAGCTTAAATATCTAAAAATAAACCAACCCCCTCCTCTAAGTACAGTAATGTTGCACTTTCAACTAAAACTAAGTATTAACATATCTGGTTTCCTTCAATGCCTTTCATTTTCCACAGAGAATCAGGTGACTTTGGAGACTGTGTGTCTCACATTTAATACAGGAATTATATGATTTAAAAAGAATATTCAGTTTCCTAGTTTAAGCAAGGCATTCACAAAATATGACACTCAAAGTATTGTTTGGATAAGTTACTACCTAGAAAGGTTTACCAGCTATTCCTGAATATGAATCACTACTACGAGTATACCACGTAGCAATTTCCTCTAAAGAAAACCAAACAATTTAGTTTTAGAACGAAATGATCTGGGAAGAAAAGAAAAGTAGATAGTAAAACAGAGAATTTAACTACTATTATTCACAACATAGCAAAGAAAAAATCAGAAGTTACACACTTCAGAAAAAAGGCAATAGGCCAAAGACAAATGTTGACATGCTAGAATTTTTTTTTTTTTTTTTAACTAAGAAAATACCTGTACAGGAACAAGGGACACTGAACAAGGGCACTTCACATTTAACCACTCATTGCCAATAGATACTGAGTTCACCTCAGGGTAAGAAAATGGTCCAAATGAATTAGAAGACTTCCAGCAAGTAACAAACTATACTCATATTTAATAAGCACCATTTACCTCTATGTAGTTTTATATAGTTCTCAGCAATTTGATTTATATGAGAGCTTCCTCTATGAAAGAATAAGATGATTTGGATATTACTATCAGTGCACAGTACGGATGCCAATTAGATGGTAAATTCAATTATTCTTAAATTTTAAAACAACAAGAGTTTCATGCTTTGTTCAAATATAGCTTATTTTTTGAAAAATTCCCCTCTCCCACTCTCCTAAGTTGGTACATAAAGTTAGGTAATATTTACATTGAATTTACAGTCTTTTTCATTTAAAACAATATCAGTATATCTTGCTATAAGATATTAATTTAAGTGATTGTTCTTAACTTCACTATACCCAAACTTAGCAATATGGCTGTGAGTCAAATAAACTTTGAAAAGGAACCTGCCATTTTCATTAATTCATTCAGACTGTAATCTTTGAAATACATATGGCAGATATGCTGAGGCTGGCCCGTCATTTTGGGGCTACATTTTAGTAAAGTAGCTAGTGAGTGAAAACGGAAATAACTATATAACATTTAAAAGAAATGTAAGACTTGCACTAAGAAACCAAAACCTACATGTTATGTAACATAACCTTTTTAATGTTGTTTTTGCTAACACAAAAAAGTTATACCATTATTTATATTTCAATCACAACATTGCTCTAAAACACAATCTATAATCCGTCTTGTAACCAGATCTGAAAAACACATATTCAGACTATTCTTAGTCTGTATCTCTGGCAAAAAGCCAAAGTAAAACAGAATAATTTTACTTTCTCCTAAACATTCTGGCAAGGGGGGGAAAAAAGGCCAGATCAAAGTAAGATGAGGATTCAAAATTGGCAATAAATCCATTATGGACAAACAGTGGCACTAAAGTAAAATTTCAGAACATATTGCTTTCTATATATGCACGTGTGATCTTATTTGAACATGAGTATTTACAAAGATTCTAGAAAGCTAAAACCAACTTGATAACCTAGGCTTTCAATCTTTATTGTACCCCCCTTAATAATTAGTTGTCAGTAGTTTCAGCTCAGTATTTAAATATCTATTGTGATTTTATATCTTATTTATACTATTCAGTGTTTGCATAATAGATTTACAAATATTTTAAGTGATATTATACAGAATATTACTTGTATTTTCCAGAATAACGACTTTGACTTTGAATAAAAACTGGAGCATTTGGGCTTTAAAAACATTTTTTCCCCCAATTTCTAAGTTGCTCTTTTTAGGAAGTCACTGATAGAGACTGAATTTAAAGTAAAAATGCCAATTTTGTAAATTTTGTCAAAAAAGGGATTGCTATAAACAGATTTAAGTGAATACTGTTCTAGACAAATATAATAATCAAGTAGCACTTGACACTGACAAACACTGAACTTTCTTTAAAACCATAGAAGCTTCTATTGTAGCAAATGCAGCACAGAACCTTATGACAAAGAGGGGCTAAAAAGTGAATTTAAGCCAATATAGGTTAAAAACTAAACAAGTGAACTATTAAATTGGTGCAAAAGTAATGGCAGGTTTTGCAATGACTTTTGCATTAACCTATCAGAAAATCAACTTCCAGGAGAATATAGTTAATCCCCACAGCTGTAATAAATCTCTTCCTTTAAGAATGGAGGACAACAAAATAATTCTCATCACAAGAGTATACTAGAAATAGAAAATGAATCAATTATTCACATTCTAAGAGGTTTTACTTGAGGGGATTGGGCAGGAGGGTATGAAAGCTTACAAAATCGAAAATGTGAAATAAAATGAATTCAAATTAAGACTTCATGGTAAGAGAAAAAAAAAAAAAACCAGAAAAAGAATCGTTTCCTTAAGGGACGAATATTTTCCATAACTAGTTAAAAAGCACCTATTAAACTGTGCCTTCAGCTGTCACAATGGAGGTTTTGGATTCCTTTAGCAATTGCAGCATAACAAAAGGCATTTCACAGCATAACTTCAGGGAAAATGTTATCTGATCTGGAATCATACAGAAAGCAATTAAAAACTCTTTAATTATTTATAATACACACATTTTTCTGGGTAGCAGCAGTTGCTCCTGTACTTGCCCTTTTAAAAAATGTGAAACAGAAGCAAGAAAGTAGGGGAAAAAAGTTAGAGAAGATTAAGAGTAGCAGCGTTAAATAAAACAGCAAATTCTTAAATACATTATGAGTAAAGAAAGATTAAAATAAGGAAACAGTACTTACTGTGCAACTTTCAGTTATACCAAGTAAAGTACACCACCTATTCACTGATAACATTTTCCCTATGTTGAAAACACAAAACCTACTTATCTATATTTTTGATATTTAAAAAAAAGACATTCACTATTATAGCCCTGACAATTCTTCCAGTATTTTTAACCATTCAGATGTATTATGTGGGAATATTTATTAACATAATTTTGTTTAACACATTTCTTTCTACACAAACTGAATTTAAAAGTGTCTATAACATTTTCAATTACAGTAATAAAACATGAATAAATTATAAATTAACAAAATCTTCGTATCTACTTTAAAAAATCATTTATCAAATGCTAACCTCCAGATTATCTGGAAAATTAAAGATGCAAATTGCTATAAACCTGGCATCCCAATTAAATTACAGTTTTTGAAGGTATATAAAATCTCCCTCAAATTCCAACATCTACTCCAGAAAATTTTATTGTACCCTTTTCTTAAGTTTACAGCCTGCTAAACATTTTACCCAAATGTGAGAGAACTGCCTGGAGATGCAAAGCACAATAAAATAATTAAGTGAAGAGAACAAACAAAAGATACCCGTTAAAACAGTTATTTTAGCTGGCAGCAGTTGAAATTGGTAATCTGTATTTTTTTAAGTTGCATAGCTGCAAGATGATTCACTGCTGATTAACTGCTGAGCAGTTTTAAGAGGATAAGAATATTTAATAAATTGCAATTCAGTAGAATATTCTATATTTAATTAAAATGTAATTATGTAATGTGATTTGCTCTTTGGACTGCATTCTGATATTAAACCTTTAATTTAAAAATATTAACATTTTAGCTTTCCTATGTAGAAGTCTATTTTCCACTTGTGGGGGAAAAAATGGAAGAACTTGAGATCATGGTCTACATTCAGATAATGTTTTTACTGCTTGATTACATTTCTTGGTTTCACATTTAAGACTTTAATTTATAAGAAGTAAATTATATGTTTTTCAATTTAAGAACAGATGAATGCAGAAACATTATGTTGGGGAAAACAAAGAGACCCCAAATTAAAAAATAAAACAAATCAAAACATAACTAGTTGTGCAGCTCTGGAGAACTTAATAAAAAGTAAATCAACTTTTAAATCAGTTAACTTTGGCGTCTGAATACAAAATGTTTATCAGTATTACCTATGTAGATGACTATTAAGGGATGTGCAGCATTTTCAAAATCCCTGTGTGTCCTTTGTATGCACGTTTGGTACACTGAGTTCTGTGGTCACTGTCCTCTCTTCAGCAGGGTTTTTTACCCCAGTACGATTGTCCATCTCTGTATTACCAAGTCTCACAAAACTCAGATTTCTGGCTGAGTATGCCTGCGTTTTTGTTTCTCCAGAGACAGATCTTCATATCCTCTTGGTTTTTCAAGCATCTTGTCAAGACAAGAAAACCTGTGTAAAAACAGATTTCCCCATGCACATTGCTTTAGTTACTCTAAGTTTTCATACCCTTACTTACTACTCTGAAAACTCATAAAATCAGTGATCTGGAGAAGAACAGATTAAGAAACAGAAGGATCAATTAAAGTTCAGTCACAAAAAATACATAACAAAGTCATTCCCCTCTCACAATAAGGACTACACCCAAGTAAAGAATGCACACACACGGAGATTTAAAATATTTCTCCCAAATAACTAAATACCCCAAAATAAGTACAGCAATTTTCTAACTAATCAAGACCACAAATACTCATGTCTCTCTATTTTGGGTTGACTATTACATTCTTAGGCTGAAGGGTATCAGAAACGTTGAGCTTTATGGCTACATAGTGCCTTACGAAATGTTTTAACAACACTGAATCCCCCTCAAACCCATATACCTTTAATCTAGGACTATTAAAAAGTATACAAAAATTTATCACTTGATAAATAAGAACAGAAGCAAAAATGTACAAGAGTGAAGATATTCCATGTCTATAAACTCATAAAAATGACTCTTCAAGACCCACAGAAGCAGACTCCATTGGTTTAGATTTCTGTAGGCACCTGATTAACAGAGTTCACCCTGCCCATGTAGTAGGCTAGCTTCAAATTCAGGTTCTATATTCGAAAACAAACAAATAAGCAAATACAACACTCATATGTAACATAAGAAAATGGAAATGTTGTTGAAGACCAACAGACATATGCATTTGAGCTATGAGATGAGATGTATGCTCCACATATCCCATAAGCTCACTGTGACACTAAAGGAAAACTTCAGCCGATGAAAGAAAAAAAATTTATACAATATAATTCCACCTCACCAAAAAAAAAAAAAAAAAAAAAAAAAAAACAAGCTTAGCAGCTCTATGGTCTAAATGTTTGTGTACTCCCAAAATTCCTATGTTGAAACCTAATCTGCAGTGCTATAGTATTAAGAGGTGGGGCCTTTGGAACATGATTAGGTGATGAGGGCTCTGACCACATGAATGCAGTTAGTATCCTTATAGAAGATTGAGGGAATCTGTTGTCCCACCACGTGAGGACACACAGAAGGTGCCATAAATGAGGAATGAGCCCTCATCAGACACCAAATCTACTGGCTGGCACCTTGATCTTAGACTTCCCAGCTTCCAGAACTGTGAGCACTGAATTTCTGTCATGTATAAATTACTCATCTAAGGTATTTTGTTATAGCAGCCCAAAATGCACTAAGAAAGACTAAAAAGACAAATTTTATCTATAGATGAAGGATTTAGATGTATTACTTTGGCATGTAAAATACTAAGACAAAAATTTCATTTTGTTAGCATCAGTTTTCAGTACTTCCCTTAAAATGCTTCTATAATTTTAGCCACAGTTTCATTTTGTCTCAAACATAAGGTGAAAATGAAGGCATTCCAAACCTTTTCTATGGTGAAATAAAAACATATGTGCACATATATTCAAAATACCACTCCACCACTATACTTCTCTTACCTAGCATTCTTACTTCCATTCACATTTTATTTATTTATTTATTTAGACAGGGACTTGCTACGTCACCCAGGCAGGAGTGCACTGGTGTGTTCATAGCTCACTGCAGCCTCCAACTCCTTATCTCAAGCAATCATCTGGCCTCAGGCGCCTAAAGTCCTGGGATTACAGGTGTGAGCCACAGTGCTCAGCCTCAATTCATATTTTAAATGTGTCAAGGCATGATCTGAGTAAGTTCACAGGAAAGGTTAAAATTTGACAGTCTTTTAGTACTCAACAGTTTACCAAAGCTTCCACATTTCACACGCACATGCGTAGTCTTATGACACTCAACTACAGTTCTCATTTCAGGTGCTATTGCTGCTATTATCTCAAATCTTCTCTGTCAATATTCTAATCTGCTACTCTTAAATCATCTTCCACCAACACAGCAACAGAATTCCTTGAGTGTGTTTATTACCTCAACACTTTAATTCTCGAATTTAAGAGAAGTTATTGAAATAAAAGGAAATGGGGGGACCATACAAGATTAGACCTCTGGATGTCAACTGGTCTAGTTCCCTGCCATCAGTCTCAGCCTCCCAGAAAAGCCTGCTGTTACTGTCTTGAGTCCCTGAACAAAGAGACTCTAACTCCTGAAACAATTCTAGGATTAGCTAAAATTCTCTGCCTTGATATAACAATCCAATGCTTTATATCATCTCTGCAAGTCTTTTCATAAAAGCTTTTTGTATATTTGAAGACAGCAATTAAGTTAACCTTTATTTTTTCAAAGCTAAATGATGTCAATTTAATGCACTTGCGAAATGTGAAAAAAAGCCCTATGAAAATACCCAATTGAGGTCAGCATTCAATTCACTAAACATTTTCAGACAACGCAGAACCATGAAAAACTTAAATCAGTGAACAAAACTAGTTTTTTTTTTTCAGTTGTAAAATGCAACTATTTTTTGCCTACTATATAGACAGGCACTGTATTACATGCTAAAGATATAAAAGTGAATGATTAAATTGAATGAATAAATTTATGATGCGACTTTTTGAAGAAAATGTTCCTACCTAAAAAGAGCAAAATTGCTAAGAACAGTATTTGGAACCAGAATGCCTGGATCCAAATTTCATCCCCACCAACAAACTAGTTATCTGACCTTGAAAAGTCAAGTTTCTTAACCTCTCTATCCTTAATTCCTTCATCTGCATAATAGGAGTAGTAATGGTACTGAGCTCAAAAGGGTTATTGTAACAATTAGACGAGTTACTAATAGATGTAAAATGCTTACAACAACACCTGGCACATAATAATACTAAATGATTAGAATTATTATTTTTTTGGTTTGGTTGTTTTTGAGAGAGTCTCGCTCTGTCACCCAGGCTGGAGTGCAGTGGCATGATCTCGGCTCACTGCAACCTCCACTTCCTGGGTTCAAGTGATTTTTTTTTTTTTTTTGAGACAGTCTTGCTCTGTTGCCCAGGCTAGAGTGCAGTGGCACGATCTCAGCTCACTGCCAGCTCCACCTCCTGGATTCATGCCATTCTCCTGCCTCAGCCTCCCAAGTAGCTGGGACTACAGGCGCCCGCCACCAGGCCTAGCTAATTTTTTTTGTATTTTTAGTAGAGACGGGGTTTCACCATGTTAGCCAGGACGGTCTCAATCTCCTGACCTTGTGATCCGCCTGCCTGGGCCTCCCAAAGTGCTGGGATTACAGGTGTGAGCCACCACACCCAGCCTCAAGTGATTCTTGTACCTCAGCCTCCCGGGTAGCTCGGATTACAGGTGTGCACCACCGTGCCCGGCTAATTTTTGTATTTTTAGTAGAGACAGTTTCACCATGTTGGCCAGGCTGGTCTTGAACTTTTGTCCTCAAGTGATCCACCTGCCTGAGGCCTCCCAAAGTGCTGGGATTACAGGCTGAGCCAGCGTACCCAGCCGACAATTAGAATTATACAATATTTTTAATGTAAGTTTTCTATGCAGTATCCTAAGTGTCTGAAACATACACATACACACTCATGCACCTCAATGAGTAAATGAATAAAAATTATGGTTTAGGATGTATAATTTGGGCTAACGCTTTAAAAAGTAATTACAAAAAAATTACCTATAAAACAGGAAGCTGACGCTTAATCTGAAGGGTGCTCAGGGCAAGATCTATTTACTTCAAACCATTCATCTATGCAGCTAGAAAAGAACAAAACCAGAAAAATTGAGATACTTATACTAATTATTTATACAATGACAGCCACAGTAAAAATACTTACTTCTTGATTTTATATTTTACAGAAAAAAATCAGCATTTTAAATTATATTTGGCATACATGCAAGCAACAGATAAGAATGTTTATTATATTTTGATTCTAAGTGATTAAGAAAAAAACCTTTGCAAAATTATGCTATAAAGTACTTTAAAGTTCTAACAGAACTACTTCCAAAAGATAATCTGAAGAACTACCACTTTACCAATATTCAAAACTGAATGAAAAATTTGGATAATTTCTCTTTTCAAAACAGTTATTCATTTATGCACATTATCAACCTGTTCATGTCACCTATAAATGTAATAAAAAACAGCTTTTAAATTTTAATCCTTGCCAATATTTCATCATTTTAAAGCTATATTTATATGTGATTATTGAATATTTAAATTCTATCCCACCATGTAATACATATACATACACAAATAAATATACCATAAATCGTTTGTATTTATGAAGTATTTTATGATCTTATTTTATTAGAAGCTAAATACTAGGGTGCATATGATCATTGTCATTGTTGATCTGCACTGTCCAACAGAGTAGACAAGAGCCACACACTTTAAGATTTATTTAAATAAAATAAAAATATCCAGTTCCTCAGTCACACTAGCCACATTTCAAGCACTCAACAGCAACATGGTTCACGACTACTCTAGGGGACAGCACAGATATAGAACATTTCCATTATGGTAGAAAGTTCTATTTCACAGTACCATGATAGGTGACAAAATCAAGGTCTGGTAACTAGCTATTACTTGCCTAACAGCTAGCAAGTTACCCAAGCAGGATTCAACCTGTTCAACATTTTCATTGGTGACGTATTTCAAATTTGTATATGCCGCAAAGCTACAAGACTTGGTTAATATACTGAAGGGCAAAACTAACATTTATCATCCTCATGTCCAGATAGGTTGGTTTGGTAGGTAAAAGTGGTAGACGAAATTAAAAAGAAAAAAGGTAGAGTACCACATCAACAGGTTCTTTCAAATATCTGAATTTCAGTTGCGATTAAGACTTTTGTTCTCTAAATATATATAGCCAGTTTGGCTTAAGACGTTGTTTTCAGTCTGCTCTCTACCACTTGGCCTTGGAAGTTCCACTGTGTCTACCAGAAAACCTCTTAAAACAAAATTCTGAGAATCAAATAAAATACTCCAGATGTGTTAATTCATAATATATCTGAATAGTATCTATTTGCGAGCTAACATGAGTACTCCTTATTTTACAACCAGTTAATTCTGGCTCATCATGAGAAAGTAATCATTTAAAACCCCAGGTCCTCTTCACATAAACGTCTATCAATCTACGTATGTTCCATTCTAAGCTATATTCATTTGTTATTTACATGATTACATTCCCTTCTCTCAGACCCAGCAGGAAAGCACTATCCTCAGTTTGGTATTTTTCATTTCTAGGCATCTTCTTACTCTATATAACTATATATGTGTATATTCTAAAACAACATATAGTACTGTTTCCATGTTTAAAATTTTAAATAAATGCTACCATAAAACAGCATTATGCTTTTTGTAACTTGCTTTTTTTGCTCAATTTGAGACTTGCAATTCTAAGTCCCTTGTTTTTATATTTTCGCTTTTTTTTTTTTTTACCGTACTTTAAGTTTTAGGGTACATGTGCACAATGTGCAGGTTTGTTATATATGTATCCATGTGCCATGTTGGTGTGCTGCACCCATTAACTAATCATTTAGCATTAGGTATATCTCCTAATGCTATCCCTCCCCCCTCCCCCCACCCCACAAAGTCCCCAGAGTGTGATGTTCCCCTTCCTGTGTCCATGTGTTCTCATTGTTCAATTTCCACTTATGAGTGAGAACACGTGGTGTTTGGTTTTTTGTCCTTGCAACAGTTTACTAAGAATGATGATTTCCAGTTTGATCCATGTCCCTACAAAGGACATGAACTCATCATTTTTTATGGCTGCATAGTATTCCATGGTGTATATGTGCCACATTTTCTTAATCCACTCTATCGTTGTTGGACATCTGGGTTGGTTCCAAGTCTTTGCTATTGTGAATAGTGCCACAATAAACATACGTGTGCATGTGTCTTTATAGCAGCATGATTTATAACCCTTTGGGTATATACCCAGTAATGGGATGGCTGGGTCAAATGGTATTTCTAGTTCTAGATCCCTGAGCAATCGCCACACTGACTTCCACAATGGTTGAACTAGTTTACAGTCCCACCAACAGTGTAAAACTGTTCCTATTTCTCCACATTCTCTCCAGTACCTGTTGTTTCCTGACTTTTTAATGATGGCCATTCTAACTGGTGTGAGATGGTATCTCATTGTGGTTTTGATTTGCATTTCTCTGATGGCCAGTGATGATGAGCATTTTTGCATGTGTTTTTTGGCTGCATAAATGTCTTCTTTTGAGAAGTGTCTGTTCATGTCCTTTGCCCACTTTTTGATGGGGTTATTTTTCTCTTGTAAATTTGTTTGAGTTCATTATAGATTCCGGATATTAGCCCTTTGTCAGATGAGTAGGTTGAGAAAATTTTCTCCCATTTTGTAGGCTGCCTGTTCACTCTGATGGTAGTTTCTTTTGCTGTGCAGAACCTCTTTAGTTTAATTAGATCCCATTTGTCAATGTTGGCTTTTGTTGCCATTGCTTTTGGTGTTTTAGTCATGAAGTCCTTGCCCATGCCTATGTCCTGAATGGTAATGCCTAGGTTTTCTTCTAGGGTTTTTATGGTTTTAGGTCTAACATGTAAGTCTTTAATCCATCTTGAATTAATTTTTGTATAAGGTGTAAGGAAGGGGTCCAGTTTCAGCTTTCTACATATGGCTAGCCAGTTTTCCCAGCACCATTTATTAAATAGGGAATTCTTTCCCCATTTCTTGTTTTTGTCAGGTTTGTCAAAGATCAGATAGTTGTAGATGTGTGGTATTATTTCTGAGGGCTCTGTTCTGTTCCATTGATCTGTATCTCTGTTTTGGTACCAGTACCATGCTGTTTTGGTTACTGTAGCCTTGTAGTATAGTTTGAAGTCAGGTAGCGTGATGCCTCCAGCTTTGTTCTTTTGGCTTAGGATTGACTTGGCGATGCAGGCTCTTTTTTGGTTCCCTATGAACTTTAAAGTAGTTTTTTCCAATTCTGTGAAGAAAGTCATTGGTAGCTTGATGGGGATGGCATTGAATCTATAAATTACCTTGGGCAGTATGGCCATTTTCACAATATTGATTCCTCCTACCCATGAGCATGGAATGTTCTTCCATTTGTTTGTATCCTCTTTTATTTCATTGAGCAGTGGTTTGTAGTTTTCCTTGAAGAGATCCTTCACATCCCTTGTAAGTTGGATTCCTAGGTATTTTATTCTCTTTGAAGCAATTGTGAATGGGAGTTCACCATGATTTGGCTCTCTGCTTGTCTGTTGTTGGTGTATAAGAATGCTTGTGATTTTTGTACATTGATTTTGTATCCTGAGACTTTGCTGAAGTTGCTTATCAGCTTAAGGAGATTTTGGGCTGAGACAATGGGGTTTTCTAGATATACAATCATGTCATCTGCAAACAGGGACAATTTGACTTCCTCTTTTCCTAAATGAATACCCTTTATTTCCTTCTCCTGCCTAATTGCCCTGGCCAGAACTTCCAACACTATGTTGAATAGGAGTGGTGAGAGAGGGCATCCCTGTCTTGTGCCAGTTTTCAAAGGGAATGCTTCCTGTTTTTGCCCACTCAGTATGATATTGGCTGTGGATTTGTCATTGATAGCTGTTATTATTTTGAGATACGTCCCATCAATACCTAATTTATTGAGAGTTTTTAGCATGAAGGGTTGTTGAATTTGTCAAAGGCCTTTTCTGCATCTATTGAGATAATCATGTGGTTTTTGTCTTTGGTTCTGTTTATATGCTGGATTACATTTATTGATTTGCGTATGTTGAACCAGCCTTGCATCCCAGGGATGAAGCCCACTTGATCATGGTGGATAAGCTTTTTGATGTGCTGCTGGATTCAGTTTGCCAGTATTCTATTGAGGATTTCTGCATCAATGTTCATCAAGGATATTGGTCTAAAATTCTCTTTTTTGGTTGTGTCTCTGCTCGGCTTTGGTATCAGGATGATGCTGGCTTCATAAAATGAGTTAGGGAGGATTCCCTCTTTTTCTATCGATTGGAATAGTTTCAGAAGGAATGGTACCAGTTCCTCCTTGTACCTCTGGTAGAATTCAGCTGTGAATCCATCAGGTCCTGGACTCTTTTTGGTTGGTAAGCTATTGATTACTGCCACAATTTCAGAGTCTGTTATTGGTCTATTCAGAGATTCAACTTCTTCCTGGTTTAGTCTTGGGAGGGTGTATGTGTCGAGGAATTTATCTATTTCTTCTAGATTTTCTAGTTTATTTGCGTAGAGGTGTTTGTAGTATTCTCTGATGGTAGTTTGTATTTCTGTGGGATAGGTGGTGATATCCCCTTTATCATTTTTTATTACATCTATTTGATTCTTCTCTCTTTTCTTCTTTATTAGTATTGCTAGCGGTCTATCAATTTTGTTGATCTTTTCAAAAAACCAGCTCCTGGATTCATTAATTTTCTGAAGGGTTTTTCGTGTCTCTATTTCCTTCAGTTCTGCTCTCATCTTAGTTATTTCTTGCCTTCTGCTAGCTTTTGAATGTGTTTGCTCTTGCT
The DNA here is from genome assembly GCF_006542625.1 of Nomascus leucogenys. NCBI lineage: Eukaryota > Metazoa > Chordata > Mammalia > Primates > Hylobatidae > Nomascus > Nomascus leucogenys. The sequence continues at coordinate 74,818,771 of NC_044397.1, forward strand.
TCTCTAGTTCTTTCAATTGTGATGTTAGGGTGTCAATTTTGGATGTTTCCTGCTTTCTCTTGTGGGCATTTAGTGCTATAAATTTCCCTCTACACACTGCTTTGAATGTGTCCCGGAGATTCTGGTATGTTGTGTCTTTGTTCTCATTGGTTTCAAAGAACATCTTTATTTCCACCTTCATTTTGTTATGTACCCAGTAGTCATTCAGGAGCAGGCTGCTCAGTTTCCATGTAGTTGAAAGGTTTTGAGTGAGTTTCTTAATCCTGAGTTCTAGTTTGATTGCACTGTGGTCTGAGAGACAGTCTGTTATAATTTCTGTTCTTTTACATTTGCTGAGGAGTGCTTTACTTCCAACTATGTGGTCAATTTTGGAATAGGTGTGGCGTGGTGCTGAGAAAAATGTATACTCTGTTGATTTGGGGTGGAGAGTTCTGTAGATGTCTATTAGGTCCGCTTGGTGCAGAGCTGAGTTCAATTCCTGGGTATCCTTGTTAACTTTCTGTCTCATTGATCTGTCTAATGCTGACAGTGGGGTGTTAAAGTCTCCTATTATTATTATGTGGGAGTCTAAGTCTCTTTGTAGGTCACTCAGGACTTGCTTTATGAATCTGGGTGCTCCTGTATTGGGTGCATATATATTTAGGATAGTCAGCTCTTCTTGTTGAATTGATCCCTTTAGCATTATGTAATGGCCTTCTTTGTCTCTTTTGATCTTTGTTGGTTTAAAGTCTGTTTTATCAGAGACTAGGATTGCAACCCCCACCTTTTTTTGTTTTCCATTTGCTTGGTAGATCTTCCTCCATCCAGTTATTTTGAGCCTATGTGTGTCTCTGCACATGAGATGGGTTTCCTGAATACAGTACACTGATGGGTCTTGACTCTTTATCCAATTTGCCAGTCTGTGTCTTTTAATTGGAGCATTTAGCCCATTTACATTTAAGGTTAGTATTGTTATGTGTGAATTTGATTCTGTCATTATGATGTTAAGGTGGTTATTTTGCTCATTAGTTGATGCAGTTTCTTCCTAGCCTTGATGGTCCTTACAATTTGGCATGATTTTGCAGTGGCTGGTACCGGTTGTTCCTTTCCATGTTTAGTGCTTCCTTCAGGAGCTCTTTTAGGGCAGGCCTGGTGGTGACAAAATCTCTGAGCATTTGCTTGTCTGTAAAGGATTTTATTTCTCCTTCACTTATGAAGCTTAGTTTGGCTGGATATGAAATTCTGGGTTGAAAATTCTTTTCTTTAAGAATGTTGAATATTGGCCCCCACTCTCTTCTGGCTTGTACAGCTTCTGCCGAGAGATCCACTGTTAGTCTGACGGGCTTCCCTTTGTGCGTAACCCGACCTTTCTCTCTGGCTGCCTTTAACATTTTTTCCTTCATTTGAACTTTGGTGAATCTGACAATTATGTGTCCTGGAGTTGCTCTTCTAGAGGAGTATCTTTGTGGCATTCTCTGTATTTCCCGAATCTAAATGTTGGCCTGCCTTGCTAGATCGGGGAAGTTCTCCTGGATAATATCCTGCAGAGGTTTTCCAACTTGTTTCCATTCTCCCCGTCACTTTCAGGTACACCAATCAGACGTAGATTTGATCTTTTCACATAGTCCCATATTTCTTGGAGGCTTTGTTCGTTTCTTTTTATTCTTTTCTCTAGACTTCTCTTCTCGCTTCATTTCATTCATTTCATCTTCCATCGCTGATACCCTTTCTTCCAGTTGATTCCATCGGCTCTTGAGGCTTCTGCATTCTTCATGTAGTTATCGAGCCTTGGCTTTCAGCTCCATCAGCTCCTTTAAGCACTTCTCTGTATTGGTTATTCTAGTTATACATTCGTCTAATTCTTTTTCAAAGTTTTTAACTTCTTTGCCTTTGGCTTGAATTTCCTCCTGTAGCTCGGAGTAGTTTGATCGTCTGAAGCTTTCTTCTCTCAACTCGTCAAAGTCTTTCTCTGTCCAGCTTTGTTCCGTTGCTGGTGAGAAACTGCGTTCCTTTAGAGGAGGAGAGGTGCTCTGCTTTTTAGAGTTTCCAGTTTTTCTGCTCTGTTTTTTTCCCCATCTTTGTGGTTTTATCTACTTTTGGTCTTTGATGATGGTGATATACAGATGGGTTTTTGGTGTGGATGTCCTTTCTGTTTGTTAGTTTTCGTTCTAACAGACAGGACCCTCAGCTGCAGGTCTGTTGGAGTTTGCTAGAGGTCCACTCCAGACCGTTTGCCTGGGTGTCAGCAGTGGTGGCTGCAGAACAGCAGATTTTCGCGAACCGCAAATGCTGCTGCCTGATTGTTCCTCTGGAAGTTTTGTCTCAGAGGAGTACCCGGCCATGTGAGGTGTCAGTCTGCCCCTACTGGGGGATGCCTCCCAGTTAGGCTGCTCGGGGGTCAGGGACCCACTTGAGGAGGTAGTCTGCCGGTTCTCAGATATCCAGGTGCCTGCTGGGAGAACCACTACTCTCTTCAAAGCTGTCAGACAGGGACATTTAAGTCTGCAGAGGTTACTGCTGTCTTTTTGTCTGTCTGTGCCCTGCCCCCAGAGGTGGAGCCTACAGAGGCAGGCAGGCCTCCTGGAGCTGTGGTGGGCTCCACCCAGTTCGAGCTTCCTGGCTGCTTTGTTTACTTAATCAAGCCTGGGCAATGTCGGGCACCCCTCCCCCAGCCTCGCTGCCGCCTTGCAGTTTAATCTCAGACTGCTGTGCTGGCAATCAGAGAGACTCCATGGGTGTAGGACCCTCCGAGCCAGATGCAGGACAATCTCCTGGTGTGCCGTTTTTTAAGCCAGTCGGAAAAGCGCAGTATTAGGGTGGGAGTGACCCGATTTTCCAGGTGCCGTCACTCCTTTCTTTGACTAGGAAAGGGAACTCCCTGACCCCTTGCGCTTCCTGAGTGAGGCAATGCCTTGCCCTGCTTCGGCTCGTGCATGGTGCGCTGCACCCACTGTCCTGCGCCAACTGTCTGGCACTCCCTAGTGAGATGAACCTGGTACCTCAGATGGAAATGCGGAAATCAGCCGTCTTCTGCGTCGCTCACGCTGGGAGCTGTAGACCAGAGCTGTTCCTATTCGGCCATCTTGGCTCCACCCCTGCTTTTTGTTTTTTGAGACAGTGTCTTGCTCTGTTGCCCAGGCTGAAGTGCAGTGACAAACATCTCAAATCACTGCAAACTCCGCCGCCTCCCAGGTTCATGCAATTCTCCTGCCTCAGCCTCCCGAGTAGCTGGGATTACAGGTGTCACCTGCCACACACTCAGCTAATTTTTTTTTTTTTTTTTCAGTAGAGACAAGGTTTCACCATGTTGGTCAGGCTGGTCTTGAACTCAGGTGATCCACCCACCTCAGCCTCCCAAAGTGTTGGGATTATAGGTGTGAGCCAGTGCGCCTGGCCTGTTTTTACATTTTCATTGTGCACAACATTCCATTATATAAATATACACAATTTACATATACATTCTTTTACTGATGGATATTTTCAATGATGCTATGAACATTCTTTGAGATAAGGAGTTTGCACCCAAATACAAGTTAATTTCCTCACTAATCACACTGTTTCAAATGACTCAAAAAAATCAAAGCAAGGCTTTCTCAATGAAAGAAGCATAATGTTGATTTAACTGGCAGAAATTCCTTATTGCCTTCTGGACTTGTACTTTGAATAGTAGCACTGTCTTAGAGCAAAAGATCCAGAGTTTCTCTAGGGCATATATGTAGAGGTGGAATTACTGAGTTGTAGAATATGCACTCCACACAGCTATTACAGGGTTATCTACCAAATATGCCTATTTATATTATTTATTGGCCAGTTGAGGGTCCTTTTTTCTGAATTAACTGACAGTTTTCTAGGAAACTATTATCCAGGTATTTGAGTTATAATATACAGGTTTTTGATAAACACTGCTTTCCACAAAACCGTAAGCTAAAAGTAACAGGGCTTGGGGGAAAAGTCAGGTTAAAGGCAGACTACTCAAATAACACAATTTTATCACCAGAACAAAGACATGCTCATTCCTAATAAATAGAACACTACTGTAAATATTTTTTTTAAATGGTGAAGTTAGCCTTACAGAAAGAGGATTAAGGTAGGATTGAGACTGCTGAGTTATGAAGAAAAAAGCTAATGCACAAATTGTGAGAACTGTGAAATAAGGACTCCACAACAAAGCCCATGGTCTAATTAAACTAAGAGTAAGAACATGGGGAGATGGGTATACTGTATTCTTACACAGCTCATTGTTAGCATATATGCTTTCATCTGCTGTTATCTGATGAAGCAGAACATTAATGTGCTGGAAAATATAATGTAGAACCAGTAAGATCCTGTTATTATATTGTCTTCACTCTCTCATTTACCAAATGCAATGAGTTCACTGCCTTACAGAAAGTCATAGAGGGAGAACATTATTTCCAATACCAAACCTCTTTTATTATGTGTGTTGAAAAACAATCCTAGTATAAAGTCTAGTTTTTTACTTTTCTGCTGGGTCATGATACAAATAAGTTTTAAATTTTAATACAGCCAAATTTATCAATCTTGAAATTATTTCTTGGGGAGAAGTGTATCCCAGACAAAAAATAATTCCCTACCAAGAGGTCAAAAACATTTCTACTATTTTCTTTCCTCGCCACTTTAGATTTTGGTTCTCAGAGGCAGGTATTTAGTCAACCTGGAATTGACTTTTATTTCAAATGCAAGATAAAGACTCAACTGTTTTTCCACATCAATAACCAATTGATCCCAGCACCATTTATTGAATAGTTCATTCTTTCTCTCCTATACTGTAATTTCATCTCTGGCAAATCAATTTTTTTCATTTATTCAACATTTACATAGAATCTATTATGTATGTGCCAGCACTCGTTTATACCCTTATACTCCATGAAGTTGTTTCTATTGTCATCTTATGAATTGAGAGAGAAAAAAACTAACTTGACCAAGATCACACACAGAATTAGTAGAGGAGCTGGGATTCAAATGCTGAGTGTCTTGACTTCAAAGTCCATGCTCTTAACTCCCATGCTATGCTGTCTCTCCAGAAAGGCACAAGTGTTTATGGACTCCATTCCGTTCTACTGGCTCACCTGTGCCATTTCCATACTGTCTCAATTAATATGGTCTTATAATAAATCTGTACAGGACAAGTCCCACCAACATGGTGTTCTTCTTCATGAGTGTCTTAACTGTTCTTGGCCCTTCACTCGTTGGTCCCCATGCAGTTTTGGCAGCAACTTGTCAAGTTACGTGAACTAACTAGTTGAGATTTGACTAAGGTAGTATTAACTATATAGATCAATCTGAGGTAAAATGACATCATTATGACACTGAGTCTTTCTATCCACAATATGGTAGGTGTCCAGATTAATTTCAGATTGCCTATATCTTTCAATAAAGTTTTCAAATTTTATCTAAAGGAAAGTCTTACATATCTTTTATAAAATTTAATCCTAACACGCCTTATAGTCCTTTTAGTCTCTGTTGACATTAATGTTATAGTTTAAGACACATTTCCTTTTTTCCTGTTGCAATATGAATGCAACTTATTTCCATAGGTTGATCTCATATCTGGCAACCCTGCTAACTCTCATGAATTTTAATAATTTATCCAATATTTATTGTTAGCTTTTATTTTTAAATCATTAGTATGCAAGGATAGAATTTTACTGAAAGCTTTCTCACATTTATTGAGTTAATGTTTCTTTCCTTTGTTAATGCAGTAAATTACATCAATACATTTTCTACCTTACAGTATCTTTGCATTCCTAGCATAAATGCAACTTGGTCATGAGGCATTATTTTAGATATATATTGTAGGACACTTACTGTTGAGTTGGGTTTGTTGATACGTTTTTGGACTTTTAAATCTATGTTCATGAGACTGTTTTCTACTTTTCTTTCCTGTACTGTCCTTATCTGAGTTTGTATCAAGTTTATAATTTTCTCATAAAATAAATGGGAGAACCTTCCATCTTTTTCTACTTTTTAGAAGAATCTAAGGTTGTTAGCATGGTGTTCTTTGGATATCTGGTAAAACTCATTGCTGCATTGTCTGTATAGGCCTGTTTTTTCTCATTGTTTTTAATTTCTTCTGTGTCTGAATTCACATTCCTCATTTTTTTCAGAACAATCCTGTTCTGAACCAACTGGTGGTCTGTGGGTCTCTAGTGTGTCATTTTAAAATTTATTTTCTTCTCTGATCTTCACTATTTTTTTCTATTTTCTTTGTGTTTATTCTGCTGTTACTTTTCTAATTTCTTAAGTAAGAAGCTTGGCTTATTGGGTTTTCAGCCTTTCTTTCTACTGTAACATGAACCTTGTGAGGATCACTCTAGGTACTTGTCAAAAACATCACTGTTACTCAGTTCTGAGTATTTCCTGCATTCCATGATGATTTTTTCTTTGACCCACAAGTTACTCAAAAGTATGTATGAGGATTATTTATCTTTTTATTAGTGACATCTAATAGTAGTCAGTGTACAGCATCCTATATGGTACCAATTCTTTGCACTTTGCTGCGATTTGCTTTATGGTCTAGGACATGATCAATTTCTGTAATACTTCATGTGTGGTTGAAAAATATGTATTCTCTAATTAATTGATGGGCACAGATACAAATACATATACACATCAATTAGATCAAACTTAACTGCATTGCTCTATTTTTCTAGGTCTCGATTCATTTTTTGTGTATGTGGCTTGACTCAATGAAAGGTGTACTGAAATGTTCCATTATGATGATAAATGACATTGTCAGTTTCGTCTGAGGGTTTTATAAATATTTTGAGATGTTATTAGATACATAAAAATAGAATGATATTCCCAGCACTTTGGGAGGCTGAGGTGGGTGGAACACGAGGTCAGGAGATCAAGACCATCCTGGCTAACACGGTGAAACCCTGTCTCTACTAAAAACATAAAAAATTAGCCAGGTGTGGTGGCAGGCGCCTGTAGTCCCAGCTACTTGGGAGGCTGAGGCAGAAGAATGGTGTGAACCCAGGAGGCGGAGCTTGCAGTGAGCCGAGATCACGCCACTGCACTCCAGCCTGGGCAACAGAGCGAGACTCCATCTCAAAAAAAAAAAAAAAAGAATGTTATATACTTTTTGTCATTCTATAGGAATTCTATCCCTAACAATGTTTTTTGCTGTAAAGTTTGCTTTGTCTAATACTAGTTTAGCTTTGTAGTTTCTTTTAGTTAATATTTGCCTGGATATAGTTTTCTATCCTTTTACTTTCAAATGTTATGTATCCTTATGTTTAAACATGTTGTTTATCAACTCCCTATCCCAACCTTTCAATCTGTTTTTCAACCACTGGGTTTGTTCTATGTATATTTATTATAACTGATATATTTCGATATATTTTTGTCTCCATATTTTCTTTTATTTCCTCTGTTTTCTCTAAGTTTTTCCCCACCCCATCTTTACTTAAGTACCGTATTTTCATCAGGTTAAAAGTTATAGTTTTCTTTTTATGGTTACCTTGAACTTTTTTTTTTTTAATCCCAAATTTTTCCTGTTATCACCTAAAAGCAAGAAGACCATATGAAAAAGCAGACAGGTTTTGGAGTCAAGCAGATTCCAAATCTACTGGAATCTCAACTTTGCCATTTACTAGCCTTGGAACCTTGGGGAAATTCCATATTGTCCCTTAGCTTATTTCCTCAATTGTAAAATGCAATGGTTACAAGGCTTACATGAGATAATTTATTTAAGAAACTATGGACAACAGCTGGGTCATATCAAATGCTTTAAAAATAGTAGCCTTTTGGATACAAACAGATGTGGGTTCAAGTCTTAGTTCAAATAGAGAAAAAAGATCATTAAGTTTTAAGAAGTATGTGTGAGACAGGGAGGGGGTGGTTTCAATGAAGATTCCTTTTCAGCCCTAATTACAATGTTTGAAACTGTGAGAATAATCTTTTACTCTAATACCAACTTGGTGAACTTACCCTTTATGATATATGCATAGACAAGGCAGTCGTGCTATAGTATCTCCCTGCTGCAATTCTTCAAGGCATATTGCACATTCCCCAGCATCTTTACTCAGTACATCCTCTAAAGAAAGAGAAAATGAATTCAGGACAATAAAATTATCCATCAAATTGAAAAAAGAATTATGCGAATGCTAATTGATAAAAAGTTGTGATTCCACCTTACTTGGCATATCTTTTCGCCAGAAATACATAAAACTCAGCACATGTATTTGAAATACTATTCATAAATGACTGAATAATGTTTACCTTTACTTCCATTGTCTCGCGTTTTCATTTCTATTTTACTGAAGCATTACAGTAAGCAAAAACAGTACAGAATCACCCAAATTGCACAGATTTTGCTCTATAACTTTATCAATAAACTAGTTATTTGTACCGTGAATTTCTTTTCCTTTAGTGTGACCAAGATAGTTCAAAGAATTTTACAGTGTAATGTGGCTAAAAAGACATGAAAATAAAATACTATTATAATTTTAAAAATTATAAAATAATAAAATTGGGTAAGTTCAAGAAATCACCCCGAATGTGGGACTTTTAAAAAGTTGCTTAACTCAAGAAAATGCAAAGGAATATCAAAACTTTTGTGTAGATTCTGAAAGAGACTTTTGGAAATTTGAGGATTTCAGAATTGGATGCAGCAATTCTTCATAATCTTTTTCCATGACAATACCAAGCCTACTCCACGCATTAATTAGAGTGGCTTCCAAAAGGATCTGCAGGGTATTTAAAAACAAACAAACAAAAAACTCTATGGTGTGCTTAAAATCTTCAAGGGTAAATCTCTTTATAATGCAAATGTTCCTTTTGAAAAAATGTTTAGGTTCTCTCAATCCATGTGTTATACTGAAAATTTAAATTATATTCTAATGCTAACATTTAATTTTTAAAAGCAGTTTGCTTAAAATAGAGTATGTAAGCCAGATTTACTTTGTGACTCTTTTTTAAATGCAGAATAAAACATGCCATTACTGAAGAACATAGACAAACTGCTCCAGAGTATATGTTCTTCGTTTACAGAATGGAAAGCTAAAGCAGGAACATGCAATATGAATTTATACTATAAATAAACAAATTACTGCTTTTCAAAATAAAAAATCAAATATGCTAAACGGTAAAGACTGCATCAATCTCTACCTAAATTCTGAAAGAAACAGAAAGACAGGGAAGTTTTCTAAAGTTAAGTATTTGTTTGATATGCCCATTCCTCCTATAAAAACCAACCAACAAATTCAATTGTGTACATTATCTGTAAGAGTACCTTGCAGAAAAATTCATTCTATAAGAAGTGGTTCTTCCCTTTAATTATTCATTTGAGACTGCACATTAAGAAGGAACACAGACTCTATTTGGTCTACGTAAGAGAAGATACCAGGAGATGATTTACTCAGAATGCTGGAGGAGGTAACAGGGCACCTTCTGCAGAATAAGCAAAGGCCTCAGCAAGGGTTTATATCAGCTGAATGGACTGCATATGTTAGGAGTGATTTGAGCTAACTACTGGGCAGCTCACAAGCTAATATATTACAGTCAGAAACTTAAGCAGGTAAAGATTTCTGGACAAGCAAAGCTGGATAAACGGAAAATGTTATTACCACTTCCCCGAAGTGCCCTCCCTTTCCCCATTTTTTTTTCTCTTGGCCCTAGAAATCTTACCCACTACTCCCACCCCGTCCTGCACCCCGTGCTTTTTCTCGTTCTCTTGATCTCCATTTTTCTCTTATTGTTCTAGTATCTTTCAACAGGAGATTCAGATAGGGAACAAGTTTAATGTGAAGCATCTAACTGATAGCAGGGAGAACAAAAAGAAAAAGGATCTAAAGGAAACACTTAAAAAACTTGGTAAAGGTCTATAATTCCAAGTAATATGGTATATTCTCACCACTTACATATTTTTTCATCACAAAGATATACCATTCTTATCAAAGAATTATGTGAGTGTAAGTTTCACAACCAACTTCAAAAAGTCAACCACCACTTTTTATCAAACCTAAAACATTAATGGTCATAATATGCACCATTAGCTTTATATACTACCAAGTAAAAAAAAAACGCTTCCATTAAACTATGATGCAACATCAACTTTAGACGCATCTCATTTTCAGAGCTCTTCAAAGTCTTTGAGATGAGAATATTTTAAAAGGTCTACATTTTATCCTATTTATAAGAAAATTTATAGTACAACAAAGACAAATCCAACCTGCCTATAATTAACAGAATGATACATATTTTAAGAACACAATGCTATTTTAAAATTGACAGAGGCGAGACTTATCCCTCAGATGCTTTGCAGGTACTAAGTTTAAACAACCTTTTTAGTGTAATTCAGAATGCTGGGTTAAAGTCATTTAAAAAATAAGCTCCCTTAAACCCTAGCAATAAAAAATAATCAGAACTGTACTTCAGAATTGTATTTTCTGTTCAAGAAAAGTATACCTGTATACAAAAACACCCAAACACACTGATTTCAGTGCAGAAACAGCCTAATATCCACAAAAATAGCTTCTAGTGAAATAATCTCTGCTCAGAAAATTAAAAGCTGATGTTAACATATTGTAGCCACTGATCAGTTGCATTTTGATAAGCAACTCTGGGTTAGAAGATAGTTCACTCTGACTTTAAAACCTCATGATTACAGCTTCAAATAGCAAATGCTTAATTTTCACATTTTAAAGTCTTGTTTCCACTAGAATGTGTCTTTGTATGTTTAAAAACATTTTCAGTTTTGAAAATTCACTGTGGAATGTGATTAATTTTTGCCTACCTGGGGGTTTGCTAGAGTAGTCCCCTCTCTCACCCCTATAATGACACTTTCATTCAGAGGAAAGTTTTGAGCTTTTGACTTCACATAGGTAACTAAGTTTTACAATTGTGAAAGACTTGTTAGTAATGTGATACATTCATACTTAAAAACAGGACCTGGAAATACCACTAAACCCAGGATACTAAAGCATCTTCAAGACAGTTGGGAAAAGATTAAAAATCTAAAGATCAGTTGAAAACATTTACGAAGATAACACCCACAGGGATTAAGGAGTCAACACTTCAGAACTGGAATATCTTGTGGTAGACTACTAACTAGCCAAAACTCATATTAAAGAAGCAGAGAAGGGAACACTCACAGATTTAACTACCATAGTTGGCTAGTCTGGATTCCTCCTCCACAAGCAATGATCAATGGAGACACAAGAGACTGTCAACAGGGAACTAAACGTGTTGCTTTTTAAAAAGTGTTGTTGCTCATACCTCAACATCTAGAGTAGTGAAAGTTAAATCAGCGCATTGCTTATCAGTTTAATGCCTTGTCTTATTCATGTAATCTATGCATTAATTTAGATGTACTGATTACAGGAAAAGAAAAGTTAAAAGACAGGAAAAGAGCAATGATTATGAGTTTTAACCAGAAGTGGGCACTAGAATCACTTCAATGGGTGCATTTTCAACATATACCAAAAAATTATATGTACCTGAGTCCCATCCCTGGAGATTGTGAAATATATGCCTGCCTCACAAATGCAACTGCTATCAAAGAATAGCTTGTTTAAGTAGAAAGAGCCTAAGATTTAAAGTTGAAAACTTAATATCAATTTCCATTCTCACGAACAAAAATGTTCGTCAACCTCAAGTTTCCTTTTATTCTTCTGTTAAAGGTACTCAAAATATTAGAGATGAAATTTTAAAGAATTGTGTGAAAAAACTTTATAAGTTATAAAAAAAACACTATACAAAATGTTAGTTATTATCAGATAGTACTTCATGCACCTCTCCAAAAACAAAGTCAGTCATCTTCCTATTTCTTTTTCTCTCCATCTTGGTATTCCACTTGTTTCAAACTTAAACAATGTCATCAAATAACTCCATGAAGACCAGGAACTTAGGCACCTATTATAACTGCCAGGCTGGGAACAACTCCAAGCATATGACACTGTCTAATTAATTTATGTTTTGGCTTCATTTTATATTTTAAAAGGATTAAAAACATGCACTTTTTAATGTGCTTTTGACATATTTAAGTCACATGTTAATCCTATGAAGTAACCATTGTTACCTTCATTTTACACATAAGGAAACTGAGGCTCAAAGAAGTAAAGTAACTTACCAGAAGTTACTAAACTAGTAAGTCCTGAGGTCAGGATTCAAATTTAGACTAAGTCCTTGGCATTTTTCCTACTTCATGAATTCTGCTACAAGAAACAATTTCACTTTAAAGCAGCATAAATACCAAAGCAACTGGACTGTTTTAAACAACTAAGTTTTAAATACTCAAGCTACATATTTAGAGGAAGTACTCTCAAGACTGGTGACACGCTTTATCTTCTGGATAAAATAACTGAAATGACCTTACAATTAACTGCTTACACAAATTAAAACAGCTCTGTCCAATAGAACTATGGATGGTGATGAAAAAACATCTTTTATCTGTGCTGTCCACAATGGTAACCACTAGCCACATATGGCCTGAAAACAGCACTTCAAATGTGGCCTGTGCAACTGAGAAACTGAATTTTTAATTTAATTTTGGTAAAATATGAAACCTTAAAATATATAATAGGTAATGAATATACATTTATAAACTAGTTACAAACTTCTGTTACTTGATATTTCACTTACAGTTTCTCAAGCTCTTAAAATTCGCATTGTCCAAAGAAATTACTTAAAATTCAAGCAGCCAAATATGCAAAATTAAAATACTTAGCAGGTCCAAGCACATATCCATATAGTTATTGCAGATCAAGACAACATGGAAAAAAAAAAAAAAAGCAAACAGCCAAAATTCTTAAAAAAAAAAAAAACCAAACCAACAAATAAGACTGAATTTGTTAAGCAGCCAAGGAAACTTCATGCGAAAATTTCATAATCATCACAACTTTATTTTCAGATCAAGCATCCAAACAGGTATATGATCTTTTCAGCAAAATACAATGCCAAGCACTATTATGGATCAGGCATTTTACCTGAAGACTTATTTTTTGTTCTTGAACCCTCAATGATAGCAGTAGAAAACAAAAGCAGCTGAAATGTGAAATAATCCCTAGAAAAATCAAGAATTAAAAAAATTTACAACATTAGTAAAAAGCAATTACTCAAAGAACAAAAAGTTGGGGCTCACAAGTTTTAATAATAAATACTTTCAGATATTAAGTTAGCTCTCATAGGTATAAAAGAACATAACATTAATTCTTTCAATTACAGATCCATGAGCTATTACTGTATTCAAATATAAATAGGCTTAGAAATGATATTTAACAAAGGGAAGTTGCCGTTTTCACTGTAAGATAAATATATCAATAAAAATATGGGAATAACGTTTATTAATCTGGGCTTCTCTGCCTAGAAGCCACTGAAAATTACTTTTTCAATGCTTCTCAAGTTTAAATGTAACTAAGAATTGACCGTTAAACATGTAGCTACCCTTCATCTGCACTGTTAGAAACTTAATGCAAAATTAAGACTAATTCTTTAGGAGGAAATAAAATTTGTTACTCTTTTGATGATGACTTTTTTAAAAAGTTTATATTCTTGGGAATATTCTGGAAATCGAAATTTGGTGAATTCGCCAAGAAAATGTAACTAAAATAAAATGGAACACAAATCACAAACTCTAAAAGCTACAATATACAAAAGGGGCACTAATTCCACACTTAGACATAGCTTTCTTAGGCCTTTTTGCTCCTAACTTACCTTAAAAAGCTAACTCAGGATTAAGTATTTTGTAAGTATTAAGTATTTACCTGACAAGCCACAAGTAGTCACACAAGTTGTCTAGGAAATTATTAGATTACCAAGTTATTTCCCAACCATCAAATCAAACTAAGATAATTTTCCTATGCCCTCTCATTGTCACAAATCAACAATAAACTAAAACTTAAAATCAATTACACTGATTTGTTAAAACCTAAACAAATATTTTCCTAAATGAGTTGTCCACATGAACAAAAAAAAAATGCAACTGTTGAATACAAACCAAAATAGAATAAAGTATACTTTGAAGTAAAATTTCAGGTTCATTTCTCTTCAATCACTTTGGAGAGAAAAGCGCCAGTCCTAAAAACACAACAAAGCTAATATCCTTGTCTGATTTTCAAGCTTATTACTGTATACTTTCAAAATTAGACAAATGTTTAAATTTTAATGTATGTAGGCTCATAGTGGCAATAAAAGAGTACAGCAATCTGGGTAATATGTAGCAATTTTTTTTAAAAAAAATTACAGTTTAGTTTCAAATTCCAACTCTTCCAATTTATTCTAGAATGTAACAGGATAATAGTACCTACCTCACAGGGTAGTGGTAGAAATAAATAATACCTCTCAAATGCCTAGCGAGATACCTGGAACAGAGCAGGTATGTTCTGAACACTAGCTACGTGATTATTCGCAAGAAGGGAGTCTGAGTTTGTTTTCTGCAATCTTAAGTGGTAATAATGATAAACCTGCTTGACCTGTCTCTTAGGATCCTTGTGAAGATCTAAGAAGATAATGCAAATGAAGGCAGTCTCATGGAAAAAGAACAGGCTTGAGCTTTGGACAAGTCACAAACCTCTTTGAGCCTCACTTTCATAAAATAAATTGCAAGTCATAATACCTACATCTCACATGGTCTTTAATACTGATGATTAAAAATAAATCTAATGAATGTGAAAATGTGTAAAAGGCACTAAATGTTAGCTGATTGTAAACAAAATTTTACTACAGCAATATTGAAATAAGCTGGAAAATGCCAATTCACACAGCTATGACAACATGCAACAATAAATATCAAATGTTACATCAGAACTATCATTAGATTTATAAATCAGGATTCGATATTTTGTTAGAATGAATTTGAGTAGTAGTATTACAATGTGCATATCTACTACTGCTTTTGTCGAAAGTGAAGTATATAAGTAAGGCTTTTTCTCTTCTGCTTCTTCTAGAGGCTGAGAGATAATTAGCAAGCCGACTATAATCAGTATACATGGGTCACAAACTCAGATGCCTAAAGATGCAGCTCATCTTAACTATTTTATAAGAAAAAAGAATAGTACAATTGTAACAATAAATGCCTGTTGAATTTGGTCTTGGTTTCAGGGATTTTTAGAGAATGGAAGCAAACTGGTACATGCAGTCCTATCAAAAAGGGGCAGCTGCTTTTAAGAGTAGAATGCCATGGCCAGATATACATTTAAAGCAGGTGGAAATATAGATATTCAGATGAATATTTTCATCTGTGAATGCTCAAAAAACATTTCTGATGCTGTGTAAGCAAAATAAAACATGGCTGTGAGTCAGATGTGGCCAATACTTTGCCACCTCTGTATTAAAGAAACTGGGTAAATTCTATGAGGGCAGGGGACCTTGTAGATTTTGCTTATCCCAGCATGCAGCATAGTGTTTTGCACATAGTAAGTGCTCAATAAATATTTTTTGAACAACTAATGACGCAACCGATCTCAGAAGACTAAGGAAAACACCAAGCAACAAGTGAAGAGCCAATGAACAGAGAAAATGCCCCAAAGCAATGGGTTGTTGTTGCCACTGACTTGAGCACTTTGACTGCTTGTGGTTTTGGTGACTCAGCTGAAGTCAGATCTTTTTTTTTTTTTTTTAATTTTTAAGTGTATTGACTTCTTTATACAGGAAGTTCGTATCAGCCACTCAACCAAAAAGTACTGAATATATAAATATGCCAAGTTTACCAATAAATGCTTGCATGTTTATTAGTATATGGGGGTGAAGTATTAAAAGTATGTATGAACAGGAAAAATATTTAAAATGTCCATTCCTGAGATATAAAGGCAAAACATAAAATTCTAACATATTTAGAAAAATCAAGTATCTAAGAACCAGCAGCTCTGGCTAAATTAGAACTTATGCAACATGAGCAACTGAGAATTCTTTCTTGATCCCCTTTACCTTGCTCCTAAACTACTAAAATAACTGTGACTAATTGCTGGATCCTGGAGAATATAAATCTAGATTCATCTGAAACCTCAGGTAATGTAACAACCATGTGAAAATCAGGAAACAGCAAGTGTGAAGTTATTTTATTTTTTTTGAGACAGAGTCTTGCTCTGTCACTTGGGCTGGAGTGCAGTGGTACAATCTCGGCTCACTGCAGCCTCTGCCTCCCGGGCGCAAGCGATTCTCCTGCCTCAGCCTCCAGAGTAGCTGAGACTACAAGCATGTACCACCACGGATTTTTTTTTCTTTTTAATTGTTCTAAGGAAAGGGTGAAAAACACATTGATTTGGAAAAAGGTTTATTTCTTTTCACTGGACTTGGTCAATGTCCTCTAATCCTTAAACTGCCCAAGCAGTCAGCAGTACCTAAGTGAATCTAACAGAACAGGGAGGAAGGCTGCTCTCACTGACACTGAAAGCACTGGAAAGAAGCCAGAGGTGGGCTGAAAATGAAAACTCTCTCTGCTCCAAGGAACAATTTCCAAATTCAAACAAAAAGTCTTCGTGTGACAGGCTACTGACCAACAGGCTCACAAAAGAGAAATAACTTTCATTCTATCTTTTTCTATTTGAGAAAAAAGATAACAGTATGACCGACATAGGTAATGAGAGATTCTATAACTCGTAACATTACATAACTGAGAAAGATCATTAACTATGTAAGTATATGCAGGAATGGAGGAGGGGGAATCACACCAAAAAGTTTAAATAGGCACCTACTATAGGGACAGAATAAATGAGGGAAGACAGGAAGGAGACAACAATGATGACAACTTTAGCAGTAAAAATTCCTAGAACGAAAAAACCCGTAATTTTTCAATTTAATATTTCAGAGGCAGTGAAAAAGTCACTAAAAATAACAAATCAGTGGTCTAGAATAAATATCATGTAACTCCAAAGAAACCAAAAATCATTAATAAAACCATAAGACAGAAGACAAATCTAAAAACTCTAATATTAAAATTATAGAAGTCACAGGAAGAATAAAAGGAACAAACAAAAAATAATCAAAGAAATACGAGAAGTAAGTAATCCCTAGGCTGAAGAAGACTTGATTTTAGACTGAAAGGGCTCATGAAGTCTCAAGCAGGATGAATTAAAGATAGGAATAGGGTGAAAAAACACTTAAATAGATGCAGGATTAATTAGAGATGGGAGTACGGTGAAAAAACAAAAAAAATTCTGGCTTTCAAAAATAGAAATTATGTTGTAAGCTTCCAAATGGAAAGACCAGGTTATTAAAATAAAAAAAATAATGAGACAAAGCCAGACTTCTTATCTATAATACTGCGAGTTAAAAAGTAGAATAACTTTGGCCAGGCACAGTGGCTCATGCCGTAATCCTAGCACTTTGGGAGACCGAGGCAGGCGGATCACCTGAGGAGTTGGAGAACAGCCTGGCCAACATGGTGAAACGCTGTCTCTACTAAAAGTACAAAAATGAGCCAGGAGTGGTGGCAGGCACTTGTAATCCTAGCTACTCAGGAGACTGAGGCAGGAGAATTGCTTGAACCCAGGAGGCAGAAGTCGCAGTGAGCCAAGATCTTGCCACTGCATTCCAGCCTGGGCAACAAAAGCAAAATGCCACCACAAAACAAAACAAAAAAAAAAAAAAAAAAATTAGACTTAAAGGAGAAAAAAAACACTGAAATTAAAAATCCTATATACACCCAAGATAGTATTCATATGTAAAGGCAAATGAAAAAATATTTTGGGCATCTAATAGCTCAGAAACCATACTACCCATTGAGACTTTCCAGGGAAAATTACTCATGGAAGAGGTCCTAACAAACAAAAATTATAGTAAGAATGAAGATCTCAGTAAGAGAAAAATAAAGAGTGTAAACAACAGCAGAGAGCAAGAAACATGTATAAGCGAAATTAAATCTAAATAGATAATGCTGTATCTGGAACTGTAACGTAACTATGGGTTTTTGAAACAAAAGCAATATTCTGCCAGTAAAAACTTAATGTAAAGTCTAAATTATTTCCTAATAACTAGGACTTGAGAGAGGCAGTGGAGGGTGGGGGAAGTGAACAAGTGTATCAGAGGATGAACTCAGAGACAATCCCTCATTATGACAGAATAAAATAACCATGTTTAATGATATACACTAAAGTAACGTAACCATTAAAAGAACAAAAAGGTGCATAGTAGAAGTTCTAAATTAATCTGGAGGAAAGGGAAAGCAACTTGATCTAGAAAAGGCTAGGAAGAACAAAGTAAATAATAAATAATAAAAAAATAAGAGAAGGAACACCACCCAATTTACTAGTTAAAATACAAATGTGTATGTTCTGAATAGTATGACAGAATACTATATATCCACTATCTAGCCTCAATAAATCAACATATTTACCATGAATACTAAAGAAAATAAGGAAGCAACTGTCCAAAAGCACCTACAAAGATGAGATCACAAATAAGGATGAAACCTGAAGGGAGGAGGGAAAAAAGCTATTACAAAAATGAAGGTAAAACTAGAAGAAGCACTAGAAGAAATCACAGGAACATCAAGGGGTAGAAATGAGAAAAATAAATAGAAAATGAAGAGTTAAGAATTAGAGGGAAAAAAATGTTCTCTACGGAGAACAAGAAAAGGAAATGCAGTAACACCTATCTGTAGTCAAAAATAATATTCAAGAAAACATTACAGAAATAAAAGTAGATCTAGATCTACATATTGAAAGAGCACACCGAGTCCTAAAAACTGACCCAGAAAAAATCAACACAATTTCAACCCTAGTTGATACTGGTCATAAAAAAGAGTTCTTTGGGCATTCTGGCAAAAAAGACTAAGTCAATTTTAAAAGGAGGACAAATCAGGTGGTTTCAGACTTCTCCACAGAAACACATTATTACACTTTTAAGACCAGAAGAATGCTTAAAATACCCTCAAGTAGAGAAGGTATAACCCAAAGATTTTATACCCAGTTAAACTGTTATTCAAAAAACAAAAAGACACATAGATAAGCAGTCTGTGTTAAACATGCAAGAAATCTAGGTAATTATTTCTCATGGGCCATCTAAAAGGATTTCTATGAGGATGAACTTCAGCTAGCCAAGAGATGTCTGAAAAACCTAGAGCAAAAGGATTAGCAGTGGCAGCTGAATCTAGGTAATGGTAAGATTAAAACAAAAGTGGGAACATTGATTAGATAATGTATAAAGTATATACCTAGCAAAAATTAAAAGAGGTGAGGGTGGATGGGGGGAAGATGATATAAATAACTAGGTGTCAAAAAGTATTATTTAAAGCTAACAAAGCAAAGAGAAGTATAAAAAAACTTAATAGTACAAAAGCAAACATTAGGTAATGTAACAACTAAAATTAGAACACGGGAAGGAAGGAGAAAAATAGGAAATACACTAATTTCATTATTGCTCATAGAAAAAAACAGTATCTAAAAATAAGTGGTATTCTATAATATTATAAAAGTAATCACTAAACACAGAAATACAGTTATAGGAAATACAATTAGAAACACCACAGTTATTTCTAATTAAAAGAAACAACAGAGTTATTTCTAATTAAAAAAAAAAAAAAATGAAACAAGAGCTGGGGCTGGGCGCAGTGGCTCACGCCTGTAATCCCAGCACTCTGGGAGGCCGAGGCAGGCAGATCACCAGAGGTCAGGAGTTCGAGACCAGCCTGGCCAACATGGTGAAACCGCGTCTCTACTAAAAATACAAAAATTAGCTGGGCATATGATGGCAGGCGCCTGTAATTCCAGCTATTCGGGAGGCTGAGGCAGGGGAATCGCTTGAACCTGGGAGGCAGAGGTTGCAGTGAGCCGAGATCACACCACTGCACTCCAGCCTGGGTGACAGAGCAAGACTCGGTCTATTTAAAAAAAAAAAAAAAAAAAAAAAAAAAGCTGGCCACTCAGTGAAACATTTTTAAAAAGTCATGAAACCAGAAAGTATAATGACAGAATTAGCACTGACCATATTAAGAAATATAAATGGGCTAAACCAATAAGAACAAACAAACAAACAAAAAACAAAAATTAGATTGGATTGCAAACAAAATCTAACCCTGTACTGTATACAAAAAGCATGTATGAAACAAAAAATATGCAGGAAATGAAAATGAAAAAAAAACTTATCAGGCAAATACAAACTAAAAGAATGAAGGAATTACAATCTTACTATTGACAAGGTTGAACATAAGGCATAAACATTAAAGGAGACAGAGGAGCTTTTATAATACTAAAAAATGCAGTTTGCACCCAAGTTATAATAGTTATGTTTATACCCACATAACAGCAGCAACATTTGTAAAGGAAAAAAATATGCAATATAGAGAAAAACAGAAACATGAGTAGTAGTACACTTTAATTCACCTTAGTCCAAGAGGATCACGTGAATTAAAAAAAAAGATGAATATTAAAGACCTTTTTTTGAGACAGGGTCTCACTCTGTCATCTAGGATGAAGTGCAATGGCATTAAATTTTATCTATGTCTTTTTGTTCTTTCAGAGGCAGAGTCTTGCTCTGTCATCCAAGCTGAGGTGCAGTGGTGCGATTATAGCTCACTGCAGCCTCCAACTCCTGGGCTCAAGTAATCCTCCCACCTCAGCCTCCCCAGTAGCTGGGACTATTGGCATGCACCACCACACCTGGCTGACTTTTCTATTTTTTAAATAGAGATACGGTCTGCCCAGGCTGGTCGGGTTTTGAATTCCTGGTCTCAAGTGATCCTCCTGCTTTGTCCTGCCAAAGGACCTTTTAAATTACACATGAATATGAAACATTTGCCAAAAGTGACCTTACATTAAACCACAAAGAAAATAATAATAAATTTTGAAAATATAAAACTAGTACAGACAACATCCTCTGATCACAATGTAGCAAAACTAGGAAACAAATAGCAAAACCAGGGGGAAGAAAGTCCTCTACACTTGGATATTTAAAGATACTCTCAAATAACTTTTGAGTTAAAAAAGACACCCCCAAAATACAAAGTATCTCATCTAAAAAAAAAAAAAAAAACAAACAACACTACTTATCAGAACCTTTGAAACAGAGCCAAAACATCTTCAGAGAAAAATTCACAGGCTTGCATACTTACACTGAAAAACAAGAAAGAAAAATTAATACCCCCAACACAATAAACTCAGAAAACGCATACCTAAGGAAAACAATAAATAATATAAACAAAAGTCTAAATTAATGAATTAGAAAACAGAAAAATGATAGACTAACAATGGATCTCTCTGCAGAAACCCTACAAGCCAGAAGAGAGTGGGGGCCAATATTCAACATTCTTAAAGAATTTCAACCCAGAATTTCATATCCAGCCAAGCTATGCTTCACAAATGAAGGAGAAATACAATCCTTTACAGACAAGCAAATGCTGAGAGATTCTGTCATCACCAGGCCTGTCTTACAAGAGCTCCTGAAGGAAGCACTAAACATGGAAAGGAAAAACCAGTACCAGCCACTACAAAAACATAAAAAATTGTAATCACCATCGACACTATGAAGAAATTGCATCAACTAACAGGGAAAATAACCAGCTAGCATCATAATGATAGGATCAAACTCATGCATAACAATATTAATTTTAAATGTAAATGGGCTAAATGCCCCAATTAAAAGACACAGACTGGCAAATTGGATAGAGTCAAGACCCATCAGTGTGCTGTATTCAGGAGACCTATCTCACATGCGAAGACACACATAGGCTCAAAATAAAGAAATGGAGGAATATTTACCAAGCAAATGGAAAGCAAAAAAAAAAAAAAAGCAGGGGTTGAAATCCTAATCTCTGATAAAACAGACTTTAAACCAACAAAGATCAAAAAAGACAAAGAAGCACATTTACAATCGATGCAACAAGAAGAGCTAACTATCCTAAATATATATGCACCCAATACAGGAGCACCCAGATTCATAAAGTAAGTTCTTAGAAACCTACAGACTTAGACTCCCACACAATAATAGTGGGAGATTTTAACACCCCACTGTCAATATTACACAGATCAACGAGACAGAAAATTAACAAGGACATTCAGGACTTGAACTCAGCTCTGGACCAAGCTGACCTAAGAGACAACAGAATTCTCCACCCCAAATCAACAGAATATACATTCTTCTTAGCACCACATTACATCTATTCTAAAATTGACCACACAATTGGAAGTAAAACACTCCTCAGCAAATGCAAAAGAACGGAAATCATAACAAACAGTTTATCAGACCACAGTGCAATCAAATTAGAACTCAGGATTAAGCACAACTACATGGAAACTGAACAACCTGCTCCTGAATGACTACTGGGTAAATAACAAAATTAAGGCAGAAATAAATAAGTTCTTTGAAACAAATGAGAACAAAGACACAATGTACCGGAATCTCTGGGACCCAGCGAAAGCAGTGTTTAGAGTGAAATTTATAGCACTAAAATGCCCAAAGGATAAAGCAGGAAAGATCTAAAAATCAACACCCTAACATCAAAATTAAAAGAACTAGAGAAACAAGAGCAAACAAATTCAAAAGCTAGCAGAAGGCAAGAAATAAATAAACTCACAGCAGAACTGAAGGAGGTAAGAGACACAAAAAACCCTTCCAAAAAAAATCAATGAATCCAAGACCTGTTTTTTTGAAAAGATTAACAAAATAGGTAGACCCCCTAGCCAGACAAAGAAAAGAGAGAATCATCAAATTGACACAATAAAAAATGATAAAGGGGATATCAGCACTGATCCCACAGAAATACAAATTACCATCAGAGAAGACTACAAACACTTCTATGCAAATAAACTAGAAAATCTAGAAGAAATGGATAAATTCCTCGACACATACACCCTCCCAAGACTAAACCAGGAAGAAGCAGAATCCCTGAATAGACCATAACAAGTTCTGAAATTGAGGCAGTAATTAATAGCCTACCAACCAAAAAAAGCCCAGGACCAGATGGATTTACAGCCAAACTCTACCAGAGGTACAAAGAGGAGCTGGTACCATTCTTTCTGAAACTATTCCAAACAATAGAAAAAGAAAGACTCCCCCCTAACTCGATTTATGAGGCCAGCATTACCCTGATACCAAAACCTGGCAGAGACACAACAAAAAAAGAAAATTTCAGGCCAATATCCCTGATGAACATCGATGCAAAAATCCTCAATAAAATACTGGCAAACTGAATCCAGCAGCACATCAAAAAGCTTATCCACTACCATCAAGTCGGCTTCATCCCTGGGATGCAAGGCTGGTTCAACATACACAAATCAATAGACGTACACATAAACAGAAACAATGACAAAAACCACATGATTATCTCAATAGAGGCAGAAAGGACTTTGATAAAATTCAACACCCCTTCACGCTAAAAACTCTCAATAAACTAGGTATTGATGAAATGTATCTCAAAATACTAAGAACTATTTATGACAAACCCACAGCCAATATCATAATGAATTGGCAAAAGCTGGAAGCATTCCCTTTGAAAACCGGCACAAGACAAGGATGCTCTCTCTCACCACTCCTATTCAACATAGTATTGGAAGTTCTGGCCAAGGCAATCAGGCAAGAGAAAGAAATAAAGGGTATTCAAACAGGGAGAGAGAAAGTCAAATTGTCTCTGTTTGCAGATGAAATGATTGTATATTTAGAAACCCCATCGTCTCAGCCCCAAATCTCCTTAAGCTGATAAGCAACTTCAGCAAAGTCTCAGGATACAAAATCAATGTGCAAAAATCACAGTCTTTCCTATACACCAATAAGAGCCAAATCATGAGTTAACTCCCATTCAGAATTGCTACAAAGAGAATAAAATACCTAGGAATACAACTTACAAGGGATGTGAAGGACCTCTTCAAGAACTACAAACACTGCTCAAGGACATAACAGAGGACAGAAACAAATGGAAAAACATTCCATGCTCAATGGTAGGAAGAATCAATATTGTGAAAATGGCCATACTGCCCAAAGTAATTTATAGATTCAATGCTATCCCATCAAGCTACCAATGACTTTCTTCACAGAATTACACAAAACTACTTTAAATTTCATATGGAACTAAAAAAGAGCCCATGGAGCTAAGACAATCATAAGCAAAAACAACAAAGCTGGAGGCATCACGCTACCTGACTTCAAACTGTACTACGAGGCTACAGTAACCGAAGCAGCATAGTACTGGTACCAAAACAGATATACAGAGCAATGGAACAGAACAAAGGCCTCAGAAATAACACCACACATCTACAACCACCTGATCTTTGACAAACCTGACAAAAACAAGAAATGGGGAAAGGATTCCCTATTTAATAAATGGTGCTGGGAAAACTGGCTAGCCATATGCAGAAAACTGGCTAGCCATATGCAGAAAACTGAAACTGGACCCCTTCCTTACACCTTATATAAAAATTAATTCAAGATGGATTAAAGACTTAAACGTAAGACCTAAAACCATAAAAACCCTAGAAGAAAATCTAGGCAATACCATTCAGGACATAGGCATGGGCAAAGACTTCATGACTAAAACACCAAAAGCAACGGCAACAAAAGCCAAAATTGACAAATGGGATCTAATTAAACTAAAGAGCTTCTGCACAGCAAAAGAAACTATCATCAGAGCGAACAGGCAACCTATAGAATGGGAGAAAATTTTTGCAATCTATCCATCTGACAAAGGGCCAATATCCAGATCTATAAACGACTTAAATTTACAAGAAAAAAACAAGCAACCCCATCAAAAAGAGGGCAAAGGATATGAACAGACACTTCTCAAAAGAAGACATTTATGTGGCCAAGAAACATATGAAAGAAAGCTCATCATCACTGGTCATTAGAGAAACGCAAATCAAAACCACAATGAAATACCATCTCACATCAGTTAGAATGGCGATCATTAAAATGTCAGGAAACAATACTGGAGAGGATGTGGAGAAATGGGAACACTTTTATACTGTTGGTGGGAGTGTAAATTAGTTCAACCACTGTGGAAGACAGTATGGAAATTCCTCAAGGATTTAGAACCAGAAATACCATTTGACACAGCAATCCCATTACTGGGTATATACCCAAAGGGGTATAAATCATTCCACTATAAAGACACATTCACAGGTATGTTTATTGCAGCACTGTTCACAATAGCAAAGACTTGGAACCAACCCAAATGCCATCAATGAAAGACTGGATAAAGAAAATGTGGCACATATACACCCATGGAATACTATGGAGCCATAAAAAAGGATGAGTTCATGTCCTTTGCAGGGACATGGATGAAGCTGGAAACCATCATTCTCAGCAAACTAACACAGGAACAGAAAACCAAACACCACATGTTCTCACTCATAAGTGGGAGTTGAACAATGAGAACACATGGACACAGGGAGAGGAATATCACACACCGGGGCCTAACATAGAAACAGAAAACCAAACACCACATGTTCTCACTCGTAAGTGGGAGTTGAACAATGAGAACACATGGACACAGGGAGGGGAATATCACACACCGGGGCCTGTCGGGGGGTGGGGGAGCTTGGGAAGGGATAGCATTAGGAGATATACCTACTATAGATGAAGGGTTGATGGGTGCAGCAAACCATCATGGCACATGCATACCTATGTAACAAACCTGTGTGTTCTGCACATGTATCCCAAAACTTAAAGTAAGTTGAAAAAAAAAAAATGGGCACAGCATCTTTGGACAGGAATCTGGCAAATAATTACCAAAAATAGAAATGTACATAATCCCTGATTAATAAGGAAGGCTTCAAGGATTACAACCCACAGACATACTCATACACACATAAAATACCCGGAACAGTTTAAATATCCATCTATGGACATAAGACTGGTTAATATATTGCAGTTTATCCACCTATGAAATATAAGGCAATTGTAAAGAATGATGAAGGTCATCTGGAATAACTGCTAGCATATATTACAAGGGTTCAGAATCGTGTACAGCAGGGTATCACAGTGTAAAGTGTACTGTGGGAAGAATATATGTATCTTTGCATATACATTAAATATCTCTGGAAGATCACAAGAAACTGGTAGTACTAGCTACCTCTGTTAAGGTGATTCAGGTGAGAGGGAGAGTTTTCACTGGGCATACTTTGTATTTCTTTGCATAGGAAACATGCAAACATATTACCTATTCAAAAATAAAATTTAAATTAATTTAAAATAGAGAAAATTAATTATTTCATTAATTTATTTATTTATAATAAAGAAGCAAAGATAGCAAGCAAATGCAAATAAAAAAATTGGGGAAGACAGTTCTCCATGGGTGTCTCATGTTTCTGCAGGTTTTAGACTATATTTTCAAACATGTTTGTATGAGCAAATAGCCCTGGAAAATAGAGACAATGTCAACTCCAGAGAAAAGAACAGACATGCCTACTTCCCAAGATCTAGCTTCCCAAATCTCAGGGGTTCCCTCTTCCTCAATGCAACTCACTGAGTGTGGAGATGTCACCTGGCCCTCTTGGGGCTTAAGGAACTGATACAAAAAAATGCTAATATTCTGGCTATTGCTATGAGTAATAAAGTTCTGTGATTTTGATTAAGGAGTCTCATATATTCTGTGGGAATCCAAAAAAATGTAGCCAGGCTAACTTGCTGGCTGGCAAGTAGGCTACAATCTCAGACCCTTCAGTTACCAACAAGCATAATAAAAAAAAATTAGATAAAGTGAATATAAGGCTAAAAGCCTTACATGGGATAGAGATGAATACTTTATAACATAAAAAGATTCAATCCAAAAAGAACATAAGTCATAAATCTGTGCAAACAACATAGTTATGAAATATATAAAACCAGAAAATACTGCTGCAAAGCAAATATTACCAAAACAAGTAAGAGACTTTAAAAATGAGAAAAAATTGATAAAACTACAGTCACAGTAGGGATGCTTTAATAAACTTTTCAAATTTGTCAGACTATGTAGACCAAACAGAATAAAGGATACAAAATATTTCAATAATACAACCAAATTCAATTTATGGGAATTACACCCACATACACGCATGTTTTCTAATACATATATATATACACACATACATGTCCATGTATGTGTCAGAAAAATGCAGATTTTACACTCTACAGAAGAAAATATATATGCTTCTCTTATATTCACAATTTCCAGAACTCAATGATGTACTTGGCCACACAGAAAATATCAAAACATTTTAAAAATATAGAGAAGTATGGACAGCTTTCTCTAATATCAAGATCAAAATGAATTCCCACTACATATCTTCCTGCTCCCCGAAATTTTCTTTGCAACTATAATGTATCTTTTCTACATAATCTCTGAATCAAAGAAAAAGTTAAAAATTAAATGAGAAACTAGCTAGAAGTTAACAAAAAAATTAAAATCTCAGATAACTAAAGCTACAAGAAAAACATCTCTATGCCTAAAATACTTTCATTATTAATACTTTCATTATTTTCCTTTATTATTTTCATGTTACCTTAAAACACTTAAAACATTAGGAATTAAATACAGTTCCCCCCAAAACGGAGCCACTGTGTTAATACTGCCCTCCCTGAAACCAAACTACTCAGTGGCTGAGAAGATACGTCTTATGGCCACCTCTGAGGCAAATCCAAGGCAGTGCTATGGATAACCAGGGCAATGCTGACTTAAGGTGGGAGGGGGAGCACTTTTAAAAGTTTTATACAAGTAATGTGTAGTCACTGGAAAAATATTCACAAGCCATTTCTTTACCAATCTTCTCTAAAATGTTTCCTGAACTCAACAAAATATTCAAGCATCCTTTGTAATATCTTTACTCCTTCCTTTAGAAAAATCATAAGAATCACATTTTATAATTTTCACATTTGCCAAGATCAACACCTCTGGCATATGGTTTACAGCAGCTAGGTACTCTCAAAATCTCTTTACCCCTGAATTGAGTCACTCCACTGCTAACCTTCAAGTCGTTTCCAGCACTCACTAAACACAGCTCACTCTTTATGATGCCTCTCACATTTGCCTCTTTCCCCTTCCAACACATCACCTACACCCTGAACATGTAAAGTAATGAACCAATCTCCAAACTAGTCTTTAAACAAATTCTTTTCCTTACAAATACTTTTGCATACTAAGATAAATATTCCAAGTTCCAAATAGTTTATAAAAGAACTTCATCATACAGCTATAATTTATCTTTCTGCCTTCAATTTTCCTTTAGCATTCTCTCTTGCCCCCAACTACACCCTGCCTAGTTATCTCTAAACGTGGCCTCCCTTTCTCTCAAATCTTCTTCATCCTTTCAAGAATGAAGAACTAATTTAAGAACTAATTTATTTTTACTGTATGTATACATATAAATACGTATATGTATGTATATAACAATTTTGTAAAAGGGTAAAACTGCGGACAGATGTGGGCTGAGTCATAGCTATGCTCCTTAATAAAGGAAACACAAAAATGAGATAAATTTGGAAAAGTATTTTATTCATTTAAAATCAGATTTCACCAATACCACATCTTAACGAAAATAAAAACTATGACCAGGAGAATAAAAGCTTTTAAAGTTTGAGGACAGCTATGCTGTTTCACTTGGTCTCTTGTACTGTTTTCTCTCTTCTTTCCTTTTAAACTCAAGAAAGCTTCCTTGGAATGTTGGAATGATATAAAAGTCAACCTTATGAAAGTGACAGAAGGAAAACGAGAACATTCCCAAAAGGCAGGGCTAATATAAAGATTTATGAAATGATGGAGGTAAATTAAGAATCAGTAAACAAAGAAAACAGATGTCATAGTCCTCAAACGTTATTAATGAAATCAGAAATAGAACCTCAATCCTACTTCAGGCCTTCTAGATCCATCAGGACTTCCTTCCTTCTCATCAAACTAAGTATTTTTATTTTAATTTCTCTTCTATGCATTTCTTTTAAAATAACCCATAAAGAAAAAAAAAGTACCTCAACATAAATACATTTATCCATGTACTTTTATAGCATTTCTATTTCTATACAGACTATAAAAGGTTCTATCCTTCTACAAAGATTAATTTCTGCTACAATCCTAGTAAGCAATCTGTCTGTCATCAAATCTAAAGTTTATATGTCAGCTGTGTAGGCCACCACATTGCTTATAAAAAGTAGAAATATTATATATTTTTCCGTTAAACTGTAGCTTTAAGTTGTCACATGATAGCAGCAGTTTTCTAATTAACCTCCCACTCCCTACACCCTTACATATTATAGGATTCATACTGTCATGCAAGACTTAGAGACTTCTAACTTGGAATTAAATAACTATGAGATTTTTAAATAAAATATCAAAAGAAAAATTTTAGATTTGTTAGCATGTTAGATAATAGAGTCCTCCCTCAAAGCAATCTATACATTCAATGCAATTCTATCAAATTACTAACGTCATTTTTCACAGAATCCACAAAATCTGTTCTCAAATTCATATGGAACCAAAAGAAATAGCCAAAGCAAACCTAAGCAAAGATAACAATGCCTGAGGCATCACATTACCTGACTTCAAACTATACTACAAGGCTATAGTAACCAAAACATCATGGTGCTGGTACAAAAATAGACACAAAGACCAATGGAAAAGAACAGAGACCTCTGAAATAAAGCCATATACCTATAACCAACTGATCTTCCACAAAGTCAACAAAAATAAACAACGGGGAAAGGACACCCTGTTCAATAAAGGGTGCTGGAAAAACTGCCTAGCCATATGCAGAAGAATGAAACTGAACCCCTACCTTTTATTATATATCAAAATTCACTCAAGATGAACTAAAGACTTAAATGTCAGACTTCAAACTATAAAAATCCTAGAAGAAAAACTAGGAAAAACTCTTCTGGACACTGGCCTAGACAAAAAAATTTATAGTAAGACCTCAAAAGGCAAACACAACAAAAATAAAATTGACATTTGGGACTTAATTAAACTGAAGAGCTTCTTCACAGCAAAAGGAATTCCAACAGAGTAAAACGACAACCTACAGAATGGGAAAAAATATTTGCAAGCTGTGCATCGACAAAGGACTAATATCCTGAATCTATGAGGAACTTGAATCAACAAGCAAAACCAACCTCCTTAAAAAGTGGGCAAAGGCATGAACAGCCACTTCGCAAAAGATGACATACAAGCAGCCAACAAACATATGAAAAAATGTTTATCACCACTAATCATCAGAGAAATGCAAATCAAAACCACAACGAGATACCACCTCACGCAAGTCAGAATGACTACTATGAAAAAGTCAAAATATGGGCCGGGTGCGATGGTTCATGCCTGTAATCCCAACACTTTGGGAGGCTGAGGCAGAAGGATCACGAGGTCAGGAGTTCAAGACCAGCCTGGCCAACATGGTGAAACCCTGCCTCTACTAAAAATACAAAAATTAGCCAGGCGTAGTGGTGGGCGCCTGTAATCCCAGCTACTTGGAAGGCTGGGGCAGGATAATTACTTGAACCTGGGAGGCGGAGGTTGCAGTGAAGTGAGATGGCGCCACTGCACTCCAGCCTGGGCAACAAGAGTGAAACTCCGTCTCAGGGAGAAAAAAAAAAAGAAAAAAAGTCAAAATATGGCCAGGCGCAGTGGCTCACGCCTGTAATCCCCAGCCCTTTGGGAGGCCATGGTAGGCGGATCACCTGATGTCAGGAGTTCAAGACCAGCCTGGCCAACATGGCAAAACCCCATCTCTACTAAAACTACAAAAATCAGCCGGGCGTGGTGGCAGGCACCTGTAATCCCATCTACTCAGGAGGCTGAGGCAGGAGAATTGCTTGAACCCGGGAGGCAGAGGTTGCAATGAGCCAAGATCAAGCTACTGCACTCCAGCCTGGGCAACAGAGTGAGACTCCATCTCAAAAAAAAAAGTCAAAATATAACAGAGGTTGGTGAGGATATGGAGCAAAGGCAACACTTACACACTGTCGGTAGGAATGTAAATTAGTTCAGCCCCTGTGGAAAGCAGTATGAAGATCTCTCAAAAAACTAAAACTAGTACTACCATTCAACCCAGCAATCAATCCTACTATTGGGTATCTACCCAAAGGAAAAGACATCATTCAACCAAAAAGACACCTGCACTCATATGTTTACTGCAGCACTATTCACAACAGCAAAGTCATGGAATCAACCTAGGTGCCCATCAATGGTGGACTGGATAAAGAAAAAGTGGTACATATACACCATGGAATACTACACAGCCATAAAAAAAGAATGAAACAATATCATTTGCAGCAATATGGATGCAGCTAGAGGCCATTATCCTAAGTAAATTAACGCAGAAACAGAAAATCAAATACAGTCATGTTCTCACTTATAAGTGTGAGCTAAACGATGGGTACACACAGACATAAAGATGGAAACAACAGACGCAGGGAACTCCAAAAGTGGGAAGAGAGGGAGGGGGACAAGGGTTGAAAAACCACCTATTAGGTACTATGTTTGCTACTTGGGGAATGGGTTTACTAGAAGCCCAAATCCCAGCATTACACAATAGATCAATGTAATAAACCTGCACATGTACCCCACCTCCTCAACCGAAATTTTTTTTTTAAAAGGTAACAGGGCATCTACAGCATGTTTACCTCTCAAAGTCAAGAGTAATATTTCTTAGTAATAGCAACAGGTCTTGTTAACTTTAGCACTCATTACCTGTGAAGTTCTTCTGTGAAGAACTATGCGTGATTTCTCATTTGATTTTCACAGTAACTCTATGAAGACAGGTACTATTTCTAGTCTCATTTTTTACAAGAGAGAAAACCAAGACTAAGATTACACTCCTATTAAGTGACAGAATTAGAATCTGGACTCAACAAGATGAATTTAAAGTTTGTACAAAGTACTGC
Source organism: Nomascus leucogenys (assembly GCF_006542625.1). Taxonomy (NCBI): domain Eukaryota; kingdom Metazoa; phylum Chordata; class Mammalia; order Primates; family Hylobatidae; genus Nomascus; species Nomascus leucogenys. The sequence goes on from NC_044397.1 coordinate 74,850,481, forward strand.
TATACTTTGTAACAATTTAAACACAAATTAGTGTTACTTTTGGGCAGCTATGTGTATTTACAGAAGGGAAGTAAAACTGAATTTAGTGCCACATAAAATGGGCTTACAATTCTGGTAACTGGATGAGACTGTAACTACTGTCAAGTTTCTTATATGACCATTTCTGATCCATTATCTTTATAAAGTAAACATCTGCTAAATTTCAAATTACTCCATAAAACAAGAAGCATTTTAGAAATGTTAACACAAACGGAACAAGGTAAAATATTATTTTGGGGGATACAATAACATTTTTCTCTTTTTGTTTGGTATTTGTGGTTTATGGTGTCTCTAGGTATGGATTTATTTTTATTTATGCCAGTTAGGATCACTGCACTCTTTCAATCTGAGAATTTCTAGCTTTCAGCAATTCTATAAGGCTCTCCAGCATTTCCCTTTAAATACTGCCTCTCCACAATTCCATCTCTTTTTCTGCGATTTTTATATGTATGGTGTATGCTCTCATTCCAGGCTCCATGCCAGGTACTCTCTCCTATTTTCCATGCTTCTCTCTCTGTTATACTCTGTGTAATTTCCTCAGAACTACCTTATACTTGACTAATTCTCCTTGCAGCTCTATCTAATCTGCCACTTAACCTATCTATTCAGCCAGACTCTAATTTCAATGATTAATGTCTAGTTAAATCTGAATCTTTTTCAAAACTTCCTGTTCTTTATTTACAGTGTCTTATTTTTTCCCATATTTCCTATTCATCTGTTTATAATTGTAACTATTTGAAAATAAAGCTGTTAATTTTAAATGTTCTTAGGGGTAATAATTCTCGTATCTGCCTACTCTCACTCCTTATTTGTCATTTTTCATCACAAGTTCACCGTTAATAGGGACTGTATGTTAGTACAGGAATCCCATATGGGTTTACGAACAGTTTTGGATTTGTTTCTGCCAGGCTCTTCTGGGATATCACCAACTTTGAGATTTTTGTAAGGCAGTAAAAGGGATTTGATATTTTCCATTGCCTTTAACATCACTCCATGGAGAACAGTCAGTTTGTTGTATAAAAAATAGCTCTTCGATTCTGCCTTACAATGTAAGCTTTATCAAGTTACTTAAGACTACAATTAGGGATCCACATTTAAGTTAAAACTCAACCACAGAAACCACCAATGTACATAAACGAACAGAGACGTTAAATAAGAGAACAGAAACCTGCCACAGAAGGCAAAGTTCACACATGCTCAGGCAGCGATAACTTAGACTTTCTCATTTAAAATTCTGCTTAGTAGCTGGCAAGTTTTCTTTTTTTTTTTTTTTTTTTTTTAACTTTAGTTAAAAAAAAGATGCCAATTTCAGGAAGCATCCTGAATTCAGAAAGATTAAAATGTGTTTTGAGGGGAGAATCTTAAAACCAAGAAAATGTATAAGGCAGAAGGTAGGCTTATAACTTATAATAGTACCTCAACTCCCTGGAAGACCAGATTATATCTACAGTGGGAAAAAATATGCTCTTTCCTGCAAACATGTTAGACAGGAACCCAGATGATGAGCATGCTGCATATGCACACTGGAATCAAGGTGCTAACAGCCTGATACAATCACCTGCAATATTTGTGTGAGCTTGACAAAACAGATTCTCCCATAGACTGTGTAGAAATTGGCAGCTTTTTTCATCATTTTTATTGCAGAACAAATTGCCTTCCAACTGGCTCAATCTTTCTTCAAACACGTTTACTTTAACAGGGTAATAGTCACATCTTGCTCTGTCCGTAGAGTTGTTCTTCTTTCTGATGATTCTAAATAGCTCTGTTTCGATTCTCAAGTTTATAATTTAACTCCCAGAAGACTTTATTTCAAGTTGTACCTCTTCTAAGTACACATGCACAAACATAGTAGCAACCACAAGTAAAACAAAGATACCTTAAATATAAATAAATCTTACTGCCTTGAATCACAGAAGTCTAAAGTAAAAACTGAACTTTATATGATATAAAGTATACCATGATCAGGTATAAAGACCAATACAATCAAGACTAAGAATTTGCTACATCAAAGCTACAATAAGATATGATCTCACCCCAGTTAAAACGGCTTTTATCAAAAAGACAAGCAATAACAGATGCTGGCAAGGCTGTGGAGAAAGGGGAACCCTTGTACACTGTTGGTGGGAATGTAAATTAGTACAGCCACTATGGAGAACAGTACAGAGGTTCCTCAAAAAGCGAAAAAGAGAACTACCATATGATCCAGCAATCCTGTTACTGGATATATATCCAAAAGAAAGGAAATCAGTATATCAAAGAAATATCTGCACTCCCATGTTTACTGCAGCACTATTCACAATAACCAAGATATGGATTCAACCTAAGTATCCATCAGCAGATGAATGGATACAGAAAACGTGGTATCTATAAACAATGGAATATTATTCAGCCATGAAAATGAATGAAATCCTGTCATTTTCAACAACATGGATGGAACTGGAGGACATTATGTTAAGTGAAATAAGACAGGCACAGAAAGACAAGTATAGCATATTTTCACTCATTATGTGGGAGCTTAAAAAACAAAACAAAACAAAACTGATCTCATGGAAACAGAGAGAAGAATGATGGTTACCAGAGGCTGGGAAGGGTACTGGGGAAGGGGGATATAAAGAGGGTTTGATTAATGGGTACGAAAATATGGTCAGATAAAAGAAATAAGACCTAGTGTTTGGAAGCACAACAGGACAACTATAGTTAACAATAATTTATTGTGTATTTCAAAATAACTAGAAAAGCGCAACTGGTATGTTCCTAATACAAAGAAGTTATAAATGCTTGAGGTGATGGATGTCCCAATTATCCTGATTTGATCATTACACATAGTACATTTGTATCTGAATATCACATGTACCCCCATAAATGTACTATTATGTACAAATAAAATTTTTTTAAAAACTAAGAATTTGCTAATAATATTTAATTCATTTTTTGGCTTGTATGAAATATCCCAGAAGATAAGGAGCAAGGAAATGAAGAGAACCTCTATACTCATAAAATTTGTATTAGATTCATAGACTATACAAGGAATTATTAGGTCCATAAACTCAACAATGAAGCACATGAAAGAGGGAAAAGTATATGAAATAGGCAGTCCTTGACATGAAGGCAATCTGTGTTGTTGAACACTCACTGTGGCATTCTTAATTTTTTTCAAGCTGCCAAAATACCATCTGCAATAGATAATGCCACCCACATCATTCAAAATCCTTCCCTGCCCTGACAGCCTTGGGCGTCCCATTGGGACCTCTGCCGAGCCAGCTGCCCAAGCCCTGAGAGCTTCTACTAGTCAGCCAATTTCTTCTTCAGGTACTAGGATGTGGGTGTTCATATTGTGCATTTAAAAAAATAAGAAGGTTTTGGTGAGCTAGTCTGAAAAACCAATATTTCAAATATCATCTCTGTGAGAAAGAGTCTGAAACTCTAAATCATCAACTTATATTTGAATTTCTGGAACTCATCCAATTCAGGAGCTTATCTATATAAATATATCCAGTCTGAAGAAAACAAGCCCCACTATTCTTGTGTTATAACTATGAATGTTTATAGACAGTTAACATTCACTTAACAAATAAATTTCCAAATTTCAGATCTAGCTACTCTGGAAAAGGCTGCAAAAAGTGTAAGTTAAGTGAGCACTGTGGTGAAAAAAATGTTCTTGTTTGAGCACTAACACAATTTAGAGGCCTAATGTATCTGATGCATCTCTCTATGGAATCAACATGTAGGAATTCAAATATAAAATTGTGAGGAATCCAGTTGACTAAAAAGATTCAGTTTTAGAGATTCTCTGGCTTTACCTTGTTCTACTTTATAATAATCCTAGATGGTTTGCTTATTAGGTATTAAAGAAGCCAATTTCCATTTGGACTCATCACCTGTGATAGACATTTTGGGGGGGTCTGCCTTTAAAACAAGGTGGTATTAGAACTCCCCTTGCCTATGATAGGAAAGTACATTATTAATCTGCCACCTCTCTGTAACCCTCCAAATCAGTCCAGGCAAAGCTCCTTTCTTCTTCACTTACTCATAACTGGCCACTGTCCAAGAGCTAGTTTTAAAACCTCAAAAACTATATATGGTTTTTATTAAGAAGCTGTATTTGCTTCTTGCTGTGAATGTTTATACAGTTAATACATACTTTGAATTTTTTATCTCTACAAAATAAAAAATAAAAGAAGCCAGGCACGGTGGCATGCACCTGTAGTCCTAGCTACTTAGGAGGCTGAGGTAGGAGGACCACTTGTGCCCAGGAGTTTGAGGCTGTAGTGTGCCATGACTGTGCCTATAGATAGCTACTGAGCTCTAGCTCGGGCAACAAAGCAAGATCCTGACTCTAAACACAAAAATATATACTTTATTTTTTTTAAAGGTTTCAGTCAGCAACTTTAAGAATGCTTACAACTTTATTTACTTATTGCATGAAATTTATTAATTTCTAGATTGAAATACTGTTAAATATTTAAAATTCGAAATATTTGGTTGTTACAGTATCCCCAAGCAGAAGGTTATATATTAATTAGTTCTTAAGACACCAAACAAGTGATCTAGCAGAAAAGTTCAATGACTTAGGCATAGTTAAATCAGGAAATTAAAAACTGTCAAATATCCAAACCTGACCAAAAACAAGCAATGGGGAAAGGATTCCCTATTCAGTAAATGGTGCTGGGATAACTAGCTAGCTATATACAGAAGATTGAAACTGGACCCCCACCCCGCGCCAACTTCCTTAAGCCATATACAAAATGTAAAATCCAAAACTATACAAACCCTGGAAGACAACTTATGCAATACCATTATAGACATAAGAATAGGCAAAGATTTCATGACAAAGCCACCAAAAGCAATTGCAACAAAACCAAAAATTGACAAACGGGATCTAATTAAACTAAAGAGCTTCTGCACAACAAAGGAAACTATCAACAAAGTGAACAGATAACCTACAGAATGGGAGAAAATTTTTGCAAACTAAGCATCTAACAAAGGTTTAATATCCAGCATATATAAGGAACTTAAATTTACAAGAAAAAAGCAACCCCATGAAAAAGTGTGCAAAGGAGATGAACACTTTTCAAAAGAAGACATAAATGTGGCCAAGAATCATATGAAAAAAAGCTCAACACCACTGATCATTAGAGAAATGCAAATCAAAACCACAAGGAGATACCATTTCAAGCGTCAGAATGCGTATTATTAAAAAGTAAAAAAAAAAAAAATACATGTTGGAGAGGCTGCAGAGAAAAAGGAATACTTAACACACTGTTGGTGGGAGTGTAAATTAGTTCAACCATTGTGGAAGACAGTATGGCAATTCCTCAAAGACCTAAAAACAGAAATACCATTTGACCCATCAATCCCACTACTGGGTATATACCCAAAGGAATATAAATCGTGTTATAAGACACATGCATGCATATGTTCACTGTAACACTGTTCACAAGAGCAAAGACATGGAATCAACCTAAATGCCCATCAAATGATAGACTGCATAAAGAAAATGTGGGTCCATATACACCATGTGAATACTACACAGCCATAAAAAAGAAGATCGTGTCCTCTGTGGAAATATGGATGGAGCTGGAGGCCATTATCCTCAGCAAACTCACACAGGAACAGAAAAGCAAATTCCACATGTTCTCACTTGTAAGTGGGAGCTAAATGATAAGAGCACATGGACACAAAGAGGGGAACAATACACATTGGAGCCTACCAGAGGGTGGAGAGTAGGAGGAAGGAGAGGATCAGAAAAAAATAACTAATGAGTACTAGGCTTAATACCTGAGTGACAAAATATCTGTAGAACAAACACCCATGACACAAGTTTACCTATATAACAAACTTGCACATGCACTCCTGAACTTAAGTTAAAAAATTGTTAAATATCACAATACACAAGAAGACTATATCCTAGATATATTACACAAAAAGTAAATGTACAGAATAGTAAGACTGTGTGTAAATATATTATTATATGGTCAAATATATTTGTGATTTTCAAATTGAAAGCCAGAGGCTTAAGATTTATGGATATTTAAAGGTACTCCTATTAAACATAAACAATTATAGAGTATAATAAGATAGTGGAGCAGGTATGAAAAACAAACCCAAATACTTTTAGTCTCAAATTTTGAATGAGAACACTTTCTTAAATAACTAAACTTGAAGTAGATAATGCAAAGTAGCCAATTCAATTTCATAATGCAAAAAGGTTAGGATATAATCAACAAATACATTTACTATGCCAAGTAACTGCTTAAAACCACTTTCACATTTCATCAGCAAATGAATGGGAAAAAGTGCTCTATTGTCAACCCTGTAATAGGGTGGCTGAAGCACCACCATACTAGAAAAAGTGAAGGAGAGGGAAGAATTGAGACACTGATTCCTACATCAACTTGCAAAACACTATCCAAAGTAATATGCTCATTTCAATGTTAAATTCTATCCCTCCCAACATTTTTGTTACCTGAGGAGAAATCTCAGATAAGTGCTGCTATATCTACTAAGTTTTTCATAGAACCTTTTTATTTAACCAGTAATTCTTAGCTCAAAGAAATCAGTGACTATTAACAGGCTGTAAGCTCCATTTCTGTTCATTCACTGCTATATCTCTAATTCCTAACACAGTACCTCGCACATAATTGATGCTCAAAATATTTGTTGCATTTAGCCAATCTTTCAACTGGCTATAGTGTTTACTGGTACCCTTTCTACACATTTTATTTCAGGCCAAAATTTACATTTAAAAAAATGAAATTTCTCTTAAGCTTTTGAAGTCTGTTTCTTTATAAAATTTTGAAAACAACTTTCATTTTTCTTTCATTTTATTCTATTCATTGGTTAGGACAGAACTACTTGATTTCCGCCCCCCCCCAAGTCTATTCCAAAGTACGCCAAGGCTACATTTAAAATCTTTTCTAGGTTTTGGAATATGTAGAGATTTTGGTCAGGAAAGAATGGTACAGTCTAAAATACCAGACCTAACAAAAATACCAGTTAGCTCCAGAGCTCAAAGACTGAATTTGTCTATGGGAGGAAAGACAGAGACACATATGCATCGCATAGGTAGAGTTTTGGGTTTCTCTTAATGACTTTTTCTCCCATTAGGCATCTATTTACTATTGAATAAACTTTTATCCTCCCTACTGCTATATACGTTCCCTTCATTTACTCTATACTCTTAAACAAAAAGAAAAAAGTTGCAATTTCAACCATGCTTACTTACTTTTGAAAATGGCCATTATGAACATTACATTTTACTTAGGCTTAACCCAAAAGATTTTACTTCAATGCAGTAGTTCTCAAAGTGTGGTCCAAAGAATCTTGTAGAGTAGGAGAAGTGGAAGAGCCTTTGAAATCCTTTTAGATTAACAAAGTAGAAACTATTTTCATGGTAACATTAAGACAGTATCTGCCTTTTTTTTTTTTTTTTGAGACAGAGTCTCACTCTGTCTCCAAGGCTGGAGTGCAGTGGCACAATCTCGGCTCACTACAACCTCTGCCTCCTGGGTTCAAGCAATTCTCCTGCCTCAGCCTCCTGAGTAGCTAGGATTTCAGGTGTGCACCACCACACCCAGCTAATTTTTTTTTTTTTTTTTAGTAGAGATGGGGTTTCACCATGTTGGCCAGGCTGGTCTCAAACTCTGGACCTCAGGTATTCTGCCTACCTTGGCCTCCCAAAGTGCTGGGATTACAGGTGTGAGCCACTGTGCCTGGCCATATCTGCCTTTTTCATTCCCATTCTCTCCAGTATAGCAGTAGAGTTTTCCAGAGGACACAAGATGTGCCATATCACAATAAACTGAATGAAGAAGCAGATGTGAGAATTCCTTGTATCAAGCCAGATATTAAAGAGTTTGTAAAAATACAGAAAATGCCACTCTTGTCACTAAATATTTTGTCTTAGAAAATTTCCTTTTCATTTAAAAGTTGTCAACATAATTATATTTATGTTTAACAAAATAAATTAAAAATTATAAATTCTGTTTTAATTTATATGACAAATATTGATAGATACAACCCACGTAAAGAAAAACTCTTTGAAGTCCTCAATAATTTTTTGAAGTGTAAACAAGTCTTGAGATCACAGAATTTGAGAACCACTGCATTAATGCACTAGTAAAAATAGAGAGAAAACAAGGTCCTTCTCTCCTTTTAAATTAAACTTGAAACATGAAATTCATAAAATGTAAGGTAATTCTAACTTAAAATACCATTTTAAAGCATTGGACTTACCATTATAGGTTATCCTTGGCTTTGTTAAACACATTACAAGATGCAAATCCATTTCATCTGAGGGTACAAATTTTGAGCATACAGGGCACTTAAATCCTAAAAAACAAAAGAAACTCAAGTTACTTAACTATTCTGAATATCCAGCTATGGCTTTTAAAAAGCATGGAAAATCAAAAAGCATTTGAAACTTCAATATTACACTTACTGCATTACACTGTTTATGTGCAACTCAAGTCAGGAAAATTTTGTGATTATAATACCTGACTTTTGTATCAGCTCATGAAGATGATCTCCTCACCAAACAAAACAAGTTCAAATGAGAGGGATGCAGTCCACTAGAAACTCCTGTATCTCTCTCTAATGTACTGGTCCAGGTATTCTCATTTTTAATTTTTTACATTAACCTGTACTCATGATTTCATGTTATTATAAGCTTTGTAATCTGACTACTCTTGTGGAAATTACCTTTACTAACTTGGTACAGTATACTGTGAGTCACAAGTTTAATAGCTAAATAGTACCTTAGACACTATTCTACCTCAATAACCTTAAAAATTTATGTGATGCAGAATGTGAAGCCTTTCAGAACAGCAAAAACAGGTCTAGAATCTAAGACTCCTGACTTCTACTTTAATGGTCTTTCTGCCACACCATGGCACTAAAGTCATAATGAAAACAGAAACCAGCATCAGATCAGGGTACAGGTTTTTTGCAGTCAATTTTGGCACTTAAAAATTAGCTAGTTTCCTACATTATTCAATCTGCACTACTAAGTATTTCCCTCAAGTACTCCATTAAAAATAAACTAGCATAATAAAATAGGGACTATTTGATGTATTCAGCTCTGTTCTGCCCGCCCCCCCCCCACTTACCAAGGTGAAGTGTCCCATCCCTGCCTTCTTGCTGCTAAGACAGTCCTCAGATATACTATGTTCCCCTGCTGTCCTACTGCTCCCTCCCCTGACACCACTAAGCTGTTTGGAAACCTGAACCCAGATAGCCAACTTATACTTTGGCTAGGCACAAATCAGAAGTGGAACAAAAAGATGGCATAGGCCAACAAATCAGAAGTGGAACAAAAAGATGGCATAGGCTAATCATTTTTTTTCTTGGAAATATGATTAAGAAACAGTGAGAGACTATATTGGCCAGCAGTAAAGAGCTTAAGCAGAAAGGTCAAAAGTAAGTAAAAGAGAGACAGTGGTGTACATGACGGCTCAGGTGTAAGCTGAACTTACAAGAGAACAGAAAATATAGGCAAGCACAAGAAAGAAGGCCACATGGAGCTAAGAGTGTAGACAGGAGCAGAAGCACTGTGAGAGACAACTAATAAGACGGGTGGTGAAAGAGACGTTTTGGCAGCTCTCTAGTTCCAGCACGTATGTTCTCACAGGAACTGTCCTCCCTTCACTGTGACGTGAAACTGCAACCAAATGAGTGAGGCTAGAATTATACCTCATGCCGAACTTTATAAGGATTGGGAAAAAGATTTTGGCACAGCTAATCCTCCAGGTATTCAATTTCCTAAATGAAATATAAGATTTTGGACAACGTTTTTCAAACTGTAGTACATGCATTTTAAAAGAAAGGAATAAAGGTATGTTTACTTCAACTTCTTGAAAACCACCAAAAAGAGAAAGAAAAAAAAACAGGAAGGAGGATTCAATTAAAACAAGTTTGTCCAATGCATGGCCGAATGTGGCCTAACACAAATTCATTAACTTTCTTAAAACATTATGAGATTTTTTGAGGTTTTTTTTTTTTAGCTGATCAGCTATTGTTAGTGTATTTTATGTGTGGCCCACAGAAGCCAAAAGATTAGACACCCCTAAAAATGAAACTATAAAAAATGTGGCCCAAGGAAGCCAAAAAAGATTAGACACCCCTAAAAATGAAACTACAAAAAAACTATAATGGTCAAACACAGGCTACATCGAATACAGTGAAACTGATCAACTATGGGGAGAAAACAAAGAGATCCTAAAACTGCAACCAGATTTTAAGCATCAACTAACGAATTCTTGCCTTGAAACTTAAAAAATTTGCTTCCCTGAAGTTAAACTTAGCATAAACGAGGGCAAGAGGCAACTGATTTGAATCATCAGAATCATCTGGGTACTGGCAAATAAACAAAAGTGCAATATTGTGAACCTAAAAAGCCTCACTTGAGAGCCATCCAACTGCCTACAAAATAGAGCCTAAGGGGAAAAACAGTACGTACACCTGGATTTCTAGTTAAATACAGTGAATTAAACACATGTTTCTCTCTCCTCCCCTCCAAAACCTACTAAAATGAAAATAAATAATATTTAATAAAAATGAGTTAAAGAACATGAGAGAAGTCAGCAGCAAATAAGAAAAAAAAAAATAGATGAAAGCATCAATGGCACTGAGCAAACACAGATCCTGAGTGTCTGCACAGGCAAGCCAATTCTCACTAAATAATTCCCAAAGGACTCAGGCATCTGGAGCTCCATGACTTCCCAAGACAGTAGTGATACATGAGGCTAAAATCTAGACTGACTGAAAGACTGAATAAAAAAACAGATCCCAGGTCCCCAATCCATTACATACAGCCAAGCAAATACCATACCCCCACTAGAGCATGAGAATGGAGATTTACCATGGGGAAAACAACAACAACAACAACAAAGAAGATTCAGAATTGAGAATACCAGGCACGGCAACGGGCAGGGAAGAAAACAGAAGAATAACTCCGAACTGAAAAAGGCCCCACTCCATAGCCTCCATCTCTATTAAGAAATTGGTAGATTCTTCTCTTAAATCAAAAGGTCTCACAGAATGATACATCAAAATCGTTGCCTATTAATAAGCCTTATCTTTGCACATAAAGCTTCCAATCAGTTTTTTAGGGCATCTCTAAGGCATTATGCAACAAAAGAAAAAAATGTATCATGGTTAAACACATCAGAAGCAAATTCAAAAGACAAATAATAAATTTAAAATATTTGCAATGTATATCAAAAACAAAAGGACAATATCCTTAATATACAAATGCTCCTTGACTTAGGATGGTAAATTGAAAATATCTTCAGTTGAAAATGCATACACCTAAACTACCAAATATAGTAGCTTAGGCTAGCCTACCTTAAATGTGCTCAGAACCCTTTCAATACCGTATTCAATAAATTACATGAGATATTTGGCTCAGCACCACCAAGTTTCATTATGTATATTGCTAGCCCTGAAAAAGACTGAAATTCAAAGTATAGTTTCTACAGAATGCATATCACCTCCACACCATTATAAAGTCAAAAATCCTAAGTTAAACATCTATGTAAAGCACTCTTAAAACTGTACAGATATACATGATATGCATGTGGGTACTACTAGTATGTATTTACATACTTAACCACAGCCTGTCCATTTCTAAATTCTTTGTTTTGATTCATCCTTGATTCATCTCTCTCTATATAGTTATCTTTCTATATACCTGGGTAGATTTATTTATACATGTATGTATCTATAGATAAATTATTTATATAGAGAAATTTCTCTATGTACATACAGAAAGATCTGTACAGAGATCTACATATATAACATATATAGATAATTATTTGGGACACAAGGCAGAGGGGTCTTCAGAGCTCTTGGAAAAAAATGTATTATCTTTAAATACTCAGACTCAGGACTCAACCAACAGATGAATCAAAACAAAGAATTCCGGAATGGATAAGCCGTGGTTAAATAAATATATAAACTCACGGACACACAGGTAGTACACACATGCATGATTCTATTTAAAAATAGACATACGTGTAAACAACTATAGGAATTATCTCTACAAAACAGTACTAAATATTACAAATGTAAACAGTGTGAAAACGATCAAACTAACAAAAACTGGGATGGGAACAGCAGAATCATCTTGGTGTATAAAAGGCCAAGAGAGACTGTGATGAAGAGAGTCAACAGCAGAGATGAACCAGATCATTCTGCTCTTGTTAAACAGAGAAGAAAACATATAGACAATGAATCACTAGTGTCATTAATCCTTCTCTTCTACTCAAATAACTTTTAGATGGTCACCAGTATCCTGCTAACGTGTCATCTTTCTGCAGGAATCTTTCTCTAAGTGCTCCAACTCCAAGGTCGACTCGATCATTCCCTCCCTTTGTATTTCTTCCATACCTGGACAATACTTCCAATACTTCAATGCAGCACATGGCCCTGTGTTTATTTACATGTCAATCTCCTTATTATCCTTAAGACATAGTCTGGTGAAAATACAGAAATGTGAGGCCCAATAGACCTGGTAAAAATCCTGTTTCTATTACATACAGACTAGATGACCCAGGGAAGGCACTTCAGCCCTCCAGGCCTGACTTCTTCCCTGTAAACACTGATGCTACTACTTACACATTAGAAATCTCGTGAGAATTAAAGATTATAATGTATATATAATGCCTGCAACATAGTAGGTATTCAGTAAACAGTGGCTATCATTTATTGAAATTTTCCCCTCTTCACTTTTCAGACAACTCTTATTCTTTGTAAATTCTTAAAACAGTACAGAACAGTACAGTTCTTGCCCAGAAGTTTGAGGCTGCAGTGAACTATGATCCTACCACTGCACTACAGCCTGGGCAACAGGGTAAGACTCTGTCTCTAAAAATAAAAAGTACAGTTCTAAAACGACGTTTTTTTTTTTTTTTTTTTTTTTTTTTTTGAGACGGCGTTCCACTCTTTCACCCAGACTGGAGTGAAGTGGCGCAATCTTGGCTCACCGCAACCTCCACCCCCTGGGTTCAAGTGATTCTCTTGCCTCAGCCTCTCGAGTAGCTGGGATTACAGGCACACACCACCACACGCAGCTAATTTTCGTATTTTTAGTAGAGATGGGGTTTTGCCACGTTGGCCAGGTTCGTCTTGAACTCCTGACCTCAGGTGATCCGTCTGCCTCAGCCTCCCAAAGTGCTGGGATTACAGGCGTGAGCCAACACATCCAGCCTCTATAATGACATTCTTTAATAATAAAATCCAGATTCCTATTAAGCAAAACTTTCTGTAACTACTCAATGACACATACTGCTACATCAAAGTTACTTTACCAAACGCTTTTCCATTGTTGATAACTAAGGCAAAAAGATTTTTCTTTGTATCTCCAGTGGCCCAACCCTACTTTTAACTCAGTATTTGTACATTGTTTTCTCCTAGAAACCAACCACAAACAAAAAGGGACTGATCCTAAACCTGAGACTGTGAATATACCAATTGGCAGGAAAAATACAGGTGAGATTTTTGGGTTTTTTGGTGGTAGAAAAATTACTCCAACCATCAAGTCAGATCTGTTAGGCATGACAGAAGATGAAGGCCCTATTATGAGATTTACATACCAAATCATTATTCTACAACTGCAAACAAGTCATCTAAATGCAACTTTCTTAGTTATGAGAGTTCCCAATAACCATAAACAAAATAAAGACACCAGCAAAAGTCACACAGAAGAACCTATCCTCTCAATCACTATATCCAAAGAGAAACAAAGGTAACCAGGGACTACATTAGAGACAGAAGAGATGCCAGATGTTTGGACTCTTCTATTTTAACCTTTATAATAATCCAAATATTCTGCCCCTCCCCCAGATGTCATGAACCTCCCTCCTATGTCATCGACCTCACTGACTATAAATGTTCTCTATCCAAAGCCGGCACTCCAACTTTCCCCAAAATCAAAACCATTCCTTTATACTGTCCCTAAAACAAAGCTCCACTCCATCTGACCTCAATTAGGTAATTTGACTAATTTAAATTATTTCTAGAAGGAAATAATCAATAGGCTTAACATTCCCCTAGGTAGAAATGCAATGAATATGACAAACAATGGAATGAATCAGTGACAGAGGAATGGGTTCAGGAGATTTTTACAGCAAGTAACCTCCCTCTGCTATACCAGGCCATACAAAGCTCTTCAGGTAATACAAAACAGAAGCTGTCATTCCGTCTTTGATAACGGAACTAAAGAATATTAAGCATACAGAACCTACGCTCTCTCTGTTTAAACTGCTCACTGAAAGAGAATACAGGTCTAAGTGGAAAGACATCAAAAGTGCCAGAACTCAGCTCTTCTGATTCCTAAGCTTTGAGCTTTCTGCCACAGCATCCTGGCTGTTGGTCCTCTTTTGCATTACTGAATGCATGCAAGCATCCCCATGCCACTATTCCCTGTACAAGGCTTTACCACTATTTCCCACTATGAGCCTAACACAAATTTGGTTGCCATTTAATTCTTTTCCTCCGATAGAACATACCCATTACATCTCCATGCCTTTGCTCTTGATTAAGCCAATATTTTCATCCTACTTTACTAAAAATTTACTCCCATCCCTTCAAGTCCAGATCAAGTCTCACCATCTCAATGAAATCTTTTCAGAGAACTCAAAAGCAAAATGTCCTCCTCTGTCCTACTGAATTCCTTTTACTGATAACACTCATTTGACATATTATGTATAATACTTCTTCTGTGTAGATCTTATCTCCCAAATTTGGTACCTGTGGGGCAGAAATTGCATATTATTCTGTATATTACATTTGATCACTCTGTCCAAGCACCCAGCTAGACCTACAGTCAACACTTAATAAATATCCAAATAAATACAGAAATGAACTACACAGTTGGCCTCAGTTCTAGAGGCAAGAATGGCACAATTAAAGGCAGATTAGGAAATTCTAATTACTGGTGATTATAACCACAATTATAAGCACTACTTGCAGGAATGCACTGCATTTTTTTTCAAATTCAGTTTAAAGGTAAAATTATTTTAAACATGTCAGTAAAAAAAAGGGGGGGGCAAATAAATCAACTTCCATAAGCAAACAACTTTACAGTATATAAAACATAAGTGCAGCAAAAGGCCTGGAGTCTAAACTGAAAAGATGAACTTATCTCATTTACTGGTAGGATCTGTTCTGAGTCTAGCAAATACAGAATTATCTGTTATGAAAAATTTCCCAGAAAATGCAAGCTAACTAACTTCTATAACCACAGGCAGGATCAGTTGCAGATGACCTAACTTCTCTCTAAATTATCACAGTTTTCTAATAGGTAAACTTTCTGCTATAAAGGAAAAGTTGCTCAAGAGGCCAAAGAGGAAACACCTAAGTAAAATCTATACACTTAGAAATGACAGCGACTTAATAAAGGACAAAAATATCTGAAATAAAATTAAAATAGCAGGACAGCAAATGTTCCAATAACACAATATAGCAGAATACATTCTGAAACAAGGTAGCAGGAAACGTTTTAATCTTGTTCAACAAGCGCTTTACCAGGCTAAATAGCTAAACATCTAATTAATTCTCTGATAAATCCTCCAAAGCAATCCTTGATGAACCTATAAAACATCAGTATACAACAATTTGCATAACAGACATTCTTCAATAGCTTAGTTCACATCAGGACCATATATTCAGTCTACTAGGGAAAATCATTACTTCCTACTATCTACCTGTTTATGACAATTCTTTTTTTTTTTTTTTTTTCGAGATGGAGTTTCGCTCTTGTTGCCCCGGCTGGAGTACACTGGTGTGATCTTGACTCGCCGCAACCTCCGCTTCCCTGGTTCAAGCAGTTCTCCTGCCTCAGCATCCCAAGTAGCTGGGATTACAGGGATGTGCCACCATGCCCGGCTAATTTTGTATTTTTAGTAGAGATGGGAGTTTCTCCATGTTGGTCAGGCTGGTCTCCAATTCCCGACCTCAGGTGATCTGCCCGCCTCGGCCTCCCAAAGTGCTGGGATTACAGGTGTGAGCCACAGTGCCTAGGCTGACAATTCTTTTACTTTATTTTTTTCATATATTCTCTTTTTAAAACTACTGCTTCTGATGAGAATGGAAAGAACATGAATGAAGCAATGTTAAGTGAAAATTATGATCTATCTTTTGTAGCCCCAAAGTCATTAGTGTGCCTCTTATGACACACACTCTCAAATATTTGAATGAATGAAAAGCTATCCAAAGCAGTTTTTTATGTTAGATATCAGTATGCTGTAATGACTCATTAAATGTCTTACAAGGATTCTTTAAGTATGCCCTGTAGGCGTCCTTATACCCACCCCCCTGTCCCACCTTTTTCTTTGGTTAGGGACAAAAAACAAACTTAATTATGGGATCAGACATTTTTAAGTTTTACACTATGTACCTAACAAATGCCCTCCATGTTGTCCAAAAAGAATTACACTTCTCCATGTTCACTGTAATTACTCCCACACCAGGTAGACTCAACTTTGTGAGAATGCAAATGCACTCTAAGGGAACATCCACTCTAATCTCCTTTTACAGATAAAAAAACTCAGTGAGGTAAAAATTCTTGCCAAAACTCATAAAACTAGTCAGGACTAGGGCCAGAACTAGGACTCTTTTCACTACAATCTGCAGTCCACTTATCTCTCTATGAGATCTCTCTCATAGCATTTATAACCAATTAAATAATTTACAATATCTTGTACATAAAAATGTTACAACCATGCAACAATCATAGGGGGTCTATTTTGAGATTTCCAAGGGATTATTTCTTGTGAATAGTGGCAAAAACAAATACCAAAACACCAAAACAAAACACCAACGCAATGAATGGCTAAGATAAGAACAGACACTTAGGTACCATGAGCAAATCAAAATCCATACTGGGACCAAGTCTTGGATATCTTAACAAATACACTTCCCCTAGGCCAGGCGCGGTGGCTCACACCTGTAATCCCAGCACTTTGGGAGGCCGAGGTGGGCGAATCACAATGTCAGGAGATCGAGACCATCCTGGCTAACATGGTGAAACCCCATCTCCACTAAAAATACAAAAAATTAGCCAGACATGGTGGCGGGCGACTGTAGTCCCAGCTACTCTGGAGGCTGAGGCAGGAGAATGGCGTGAACCCAGGAGGCAGAGCTTGCAGTGAGCCAAGTTCGTGCCACTGCACTCCAGCCTGGGTGTCAGAATGAGACTCTGTCTCCAAAAAAAAAAAAAAAATACATATACATATATATATATATGTATTTTTTTCCCATATTTGGAAAACTATGCAGAAACCCAGAGCGATAGTTATTTGAGATTTAATAATTCCCCCACAACAAGTGAAAAAATTGGACAGCTATTGTTGAAGTCATAAAATGCAAGAAAAGCAGGCACACATTTTTATGTCTTTGGCATATTCACACTCCTAAAAATAACACTGCAGAGATGCCCCCTTTTTTGCTTTTATTACTGATACCCTTTCATTACCTTCTAGCCTATCAATCAACTTTCTGTCCATCTTTTTTGTCTCCTCCACCTCACTCCCAAAAATATCCCATTAGCTTTATTCTTCATGCTTTACTGTCTAGATCATTTTAAATATATATAACCTACAAATCTGACAGATTAAAATAACTATAAAATATCTTAACAGTGGGCCACCACTGACAGAGGGTATTTTCCTGTCACTGTGATGCTATGTTGTACAATGTTATGTTATGTTATGTAATGTAATGTTACATGTGCCCCATAAAATGTATAGAAAATAATTCTGACACAGAAAATTACAACTTTATTAGAAAATAAAGGTCATCTTGAGCAACATGGGTATTTCCCTGGGAAAACAACCAAATAATAAAAATTTCTCTTTTAAATTTGTTTGAATGAATTAATAAATTAATCCATTTTACAGAATAATGTCAAATAGAGTACAATGTGATTGCTCTTATCAAACAGCTGATGAAAGGGAAGAACTAAACCACTATTCACAATGGTAGAAAAGTCAACTTAAACTATGGTAGTACAGGACAGGTCAGCTCTCATGGAAAACTAAATAAAATCCATGTGGCAATACAAACAAGGCATCCTTAATTTATAATATGAGAGAGTATGCCAATAACACAACAAAGACCTAGGGATCGGTGGTTTACCTAATACAAATGGACCTTGTAAAATCAAATATACTGAACATATTCTGCCACCAGGGAACCTCGAAATGGCCACACATCACCACTGGGGGAAGAAGGTAGTGAATGAGGGTACAGAATGATCAAAAGACAGACACAGGGAGGTTAAGTAGTTTTTTATTCTTCACTGATGTGAAACAAGCTCACTACAGAATAGGAGGATGCCTCAGTGCCAAGGGTAACTTAGTCCATATTCTCGGGGGCAATTTTAGAAATCTGACTAAGTATGCAAGGCACTTTTGGAACTGAGCATGAGCTTTAACAGTAGTTAGAGTCTATTTGTTTGTTTTCATAAATATGACAACAGCCTCTGCTCTGGGAATTTTCTCTCAGTAGAAAGGCAGCGAGGGAGGAAGGATGGAGTAATGGCATTTGCTCCGGGAATTCACAAACTAGAGGGGGAAATGCATGTCTGAGCCACAGCTTCTCACCCAACACTAATTTCTCACATGTATAATGCCCATTAGCCTATGAGGCCACATGTAACATGAGCTGTATGTTAGTTTTACCTGGGTCTTAGATTATATTGTAGAAGTCAAACAAAGAGAAAAAAGGTTTAAACAACTATGGGTTTCAGAATAATTACAACAGTGAACTCTAACCTCTGTGGCTACTGTTTATACGCATTGGCTTAAAGCAAAACACTAGGAAAAACCTGTACCAGCCACAGCTAAAATTCTCAATTAAGCTCGATGTCCCAGAATAATGTTTCTAAACAAACACATTTCCAATTCCCTTCAGTTGCAGAAAACTTAAGACCAAAGAATGATAGTGAGCTCCAGAACCAAAGTATCCACTTGGGTACAGCTCACATGGCTTATATTTATCAACTGTTTCATTTTAGGTTCTGTCTGTAAGGTATACATATAATCCCTAAAATATTATGAGATATACATATTATTCCTCTCTTACTTACATGTGTTGTCTTATCATGTTTTAGCTATTCCCAAAGCTATTTACTAAATTTCAGTTGAGTTTTACTGAAACTCTTACCTCTTTAAAATATAAACAAAAGTGAAATTACTGCTTTTAATGTATAGCAACCAGATAAATTCATTAGACTTAAAATTAATCCAAGAGCTACAGGTGTAGTTACAGTCTTAATGAAACTATCACTTAAATATCTTTAGGACTTTCAAATAAAAATATAAAATGTTTTAAATAATTATACTGAACTAAAAAACATAAGGAATAATTTTAAAACATACCTTCCTCATGTTTCACATCACAATATCTGTTTACTTCATAGAACTATGTCAACACAGAGTGACATATTTATTGGGTGAATGAACAAATATATCCTCCCTCTAATATATGCTGCTTCTTGCCCAGATTTGAAGATGAAGTGGTTTTTTTCTGTCTTCACAATTTTCTCCTTAGTACTCAATTGAACAAAGACAGCTCCGAACAGCTAAAAGACATTTTTAAAGCATGGCTCACTATGTTTATCTGTCTCACTTTCCACATACACATACATATGCACATGAACGCACAAACACAACAGGAGGACTTTACTATGCTGTCAACTATCAGGATGTAACCAGTATCAAATGCAACAAAATACCTATTTAAAAATCCTTAGAGGCCTGGCATAGTAGCTCGCGTCTGTAATCCCAAGAGAGGCCAAGGAGGGAGGACTGCTTGAGTACAGGAATTCCAGACCACCCTGAGCAACGTAATGAGACCCTGTCTCTACGGAAAAAAAGTTTTTAAATTAGCCAGGCATGGTGGTGTGTGCCTGTCGTCCCAGCTACTCGAGAGGCTAAGGTGGGAGGATCGCTTGAGCAAATATAAAATGTATCTAACAAAATTTGATAGAATTATTTTAAATGCCCTTTTAGCAACTAGGGCCTTAAAATCTTAAATATACTTGGCTAAAAGTATTTTTTGTTATTGTCAATAATCTAATTTTTTTTTGCAGCCACCATGGCAAATCAACAGGTAACAAGCAAGGCTAAATATACATTAACAGATTACTATCACAACTAAAATCTAACTTAAAGTATAGCAGTTGGGCACCTGACTGTAATAAGTATCGTTTACGTAGATAAAATTTTGCCGACTACTGTTTGCACTCAAATAATTGGACTCAGTGCTACCAGTATTTTCTAAAACAACGCATACATAATATAATCCTTAAGAGTTATGTCAAAAATTAATTCAGAACTGAAGGGCTGGTTCTACAAGGATTTTCAAGCTTAGCAGGCAGCATGCCAACTCCTATGTATTTAAGCCAAGTTTCCTACAACCACCCTAGAACTCAGCGCAACTTTCTTAACACATCTGTAGTTAGTCTGACAAAAATCATTAACTTTCTTTCCCACTGGGGCTCACCTATGGAAACCACTTTTCATTGGTATGTGTTAATTACCTTCTTAAAGATACTGCTCTTCATGAAATTCACTCTGCATTATATACTTCCTTAGCTATATTGGGTTTGCTGGTAGTTCATTTCTACATCCCTCAAATTCACAAATGGAAGAATCAAATACAGCATTATAGACTTAAGCATTTATGACTCTTTAGGAATGAAAGGAATTAACATCCTACAGCCTACTTACTATCTATCTTAAAAGTTACTCGTAAAGAAATTACACTCGGGGTAAAATTCTGGGGTTGGTAAAGTGCAGGTTCTTGTGCCGGACCCCTATTGACTCCAAGGGGGATGGCACCAGGTTCAAGAGGCCAAAGACAAGACCCAGAGCCAGCAAACAAGACATGGGGTTTTACTGGAGGCTTACATACAGGGCAGAGAGTACTGCGGCAGTAGACTGGACAGAAGAATCACCTTACATACAGTCAAGGGGAGGCAGGCTGGACAGAAGAACCGCAACAGCTTGGAAAAGGCATGTAGTTTATACAGCATTTTCAATTAGCATCCTCCCACTGACAACCTCCACCTGTCAACCTTCTTTCAACCCCAAACTTGGGACCTCGATCCCCTGTACAGCTCATGTTCCACAGGACAGGACAGGACAGGGGCTCAGATGTTTCTCCTTAGACAAGGAACGAATCTCCTAATTGGCCACTCCCGGATTCCCTAGCTTGGAACTCATATTCAGTCCTGTATGCCACACAGGGTCATCCTCAAGGTATGCTTAAGATATGGCTATCAGGTGCGTTTACCCTACATAGGTCTGCAGGCCAACTGTGGCCTACTGCCAATTTTTGTACAGCGCTTGAGTCAAGAACTTTTTACATTTTTTAATGGCTGAAAAAAAAATTTTTTAAAGAAGAAAATGCTATTGCATGTGAAAATTATAGGAAATTCAAATTTCAGTGCCCACTAACCAATTTTTATTGAACATGGCCACACACATTCATTTATGTATTGTCTCTATGGCTTACCCAAACTACAAAAAGAGGGAACAGAGACCAAAAGGTCTGCAAAGCCTGAAATATTTACTATCTGGCCCTTTACTAGACGTTTGCCAACCCCTGGATTAAGTCTTTAAGAACTGTTCAAAATATCCAAATATTTGTTTCAGAAGAGGAAAGAAAACCATTTTGAAAAAGTTTGGTTTTGATAAAAACTCTTATCTGTAAGCTGCCAGTAAGTTTGATTAAAAAGTTTAGTCTAACCAAAGGGCTAAGGAATAATGAGGATGTTCCAGTCAGGCCAGTGTTACCACTGTTTTCCTGCTGCCACACCTGTTTAGTCTCAAGCCATCACCCACCTGGTAGATTTTACCTCCTGAGTATCAGATTCAACCGATTCTTTGGACAGCTACACCACCCTCACAATGTAGCTACTGTTATTTTTTCCTGGACTATGGCAGTAACCTCTCTATGCATCTGCTCTTGACCTCGCCCTTCCCCAAACTGTTGTCACAGGCTATCTTCAAAACACAAACCAGACTTGATCACTCCCTGGTTTAAAATACACATAAACAAATACCAACTTTTTATTCATATACAAAGCCATGTATCTTGTTTCCTTCCAACTCCAGCCTCATTTATCTTCCACACCCTAAAACATTTTACAAATTTTTAATAAATTACATAACATTTTAAAATCTATTACATGCTACATATCTATACTTTCCTGATCAGCAAAATTTAGCATTTAACTGAATCACTACAATGCAACAAACAAAAATTACCCGGGTACCTTTCTGTACTGCTTAGTAACAGGTTAGTTTCCTGTACTTTCCTTCTTATCCAACAATTACCAAACATAGCACACACATTCAAAAAATACTCACTGCTTAATTCACTATAAAACACTGACTTCCAATGCTCTTAATTCTATTGGAAGTTTAGACGGAGATGTGCTGATTCAGGATGGTGAACTCTGCACAATACCACAGCAAAAGGTTGGCAGACGTGAAAGTCTGCATGTCTGGGTTTTCAAAGAGTTGCCTCTAAGAGTAAAGAGTCAGGGTATCTTTTAGCTGTCTACTCCAGTCTTTAACTAGGACGTCATCATTATACATGCTGAGTTTTATCAGAGAAGTGATAAATTTCTGAGCACTCTAAACACATTCTTGTCCTAAATAAGGGTTAAATAATCCCTTTAAGAAAGCTAAATTTGACTCTGATTGTTGAAACAGAAAATATTCAGTGTAACTATTTGACTAAATACATTAGAAGAGTTCAGAGAATGTTCAAAGTCCCACTCATGATATCCAAATAAAAGCTTATATACTCTGCTTTGCCATTATTTTAGAATTTTTACATGTTTTAATATGATGCCTATTCTAACTTTTTAAAGTAAAAAGGCCCTCGGTAATAAAGACACTGTCATCATGTAAAGAAAATGGTACATATTCTATATATGCATTTATTTATACAGGAGTGAAGACCTCATATTTAGGATCTGTCTTTAAAATAATTCAGAGAAAAGAGATAAATGAAGCCAATACCGCAAAATATAATGAACACTGAATGTGGATGCTGGAGATACGAAGCTCTTAGTTCACTGTACTGTTTGCCTCTACTTCTATGATTTCTAATAATAGTTTTAGAAAGTCTGTAGTAAATCTAAGTCAATTTTTTCAGTAAATCTGAAAAGCCAAAATTCAATTCTAGTTAATACTCAAATTCTAATTTAAAATTCTCAGAAAAATTCTCAGAAAATACTCAAATTCTAATTTAAAAAAATAAAATATTGACAATACTAATTGTTACAGAGGATGTAAAGAAATACAAGCTCTCAAACACCAGTGTAACTAAAAAGCAATATAACCACAGTGGAAAACACTATTAAGCTGAAGGTATACATAAACTATGACTCAGCAATTCCACTTCTAGGTCTATATCCCAGAGCAGTGGTTCTCAAATTTTAATGTGCTTAAGATTCATTCACGTAGAGAGCTTGTTTCAGTTTCCTAGAC
Organism: Nomascus leucogenys; assembly: GCF_006542625.1. Taxonomy (NCBI): domain Eukaryota; kingdom Metazoa; phylum Chordata; class Mammalia; order Primates; family Hylobatidae; genus Nomascus; species Nomascus leucogenys. The sequence continues at coordinate 74,874,027 of NC_044397.1, forward strand.
CCCATCTCCAGAGATTCTGATTGAGGGTGGAGCCCACAAATTTGCATTTCTCACAAGCTCACACAGATGACACCACTAATGGTGCTGGTTCAAGGACCATATTTTAAGTAATACTGTCCTAAAGAAATCTGTGCACATATGGACCAGAATACATGTTAACAAAAAATTCACAGCAGCAACGTTCATAATAGCAAAACGGAAACAAACACCCAACAATGGAATGGTTGAAAAAATTCTGGTGTATTTACAGAATGAAAAATGATAAACTTTAAACTACAGAATGATGAACTACACACAATATAAATGAATCTTACAAACATAAAAGCAGCAAGACCCAAAAAAGAGTATGATTCCATTTATATCAAGCTGGCAAAATTAAACATATTCTTTACAAATGTATATATAAATGATAAAACAAATAATAGCAAAGAAATAATTACAAATGAACGGACTATGATTATTCTAAGAGGAAAAAAGGGCTTTATAATCAGGAAAACAAAGGGGAGGATTTCTGGAGTGCTGGCAGTGTTCTACTGTACATGGATGACAGATGCATTGGTATTTATTTTCTAACTCTATTCTTCCATTTTCTGCATTTTTCTTATTTAAATTTCACACACAAAAATTTTAAAGACATTTTCTTTGATGGTAAAATTTTATGAAAGTGGCTTTCCAAAGTGTACTATTTAAGTTTTAACACACTAAATCTGGCCTCATTCTTTTAATCAGTTAAATTATATTTCACAATCTAAGTTTGAGTGAAACATTATGCTCAGTGGTAAATAAAAATTTCATTAAATCAAAATACAAAGTCTTGAGGCAACAGTGTAATGGTTATTACTATGAAAAATCCTAATATATTTATACCTGTAAAAAACACTTGAAAGGCTCAAGTATCTTGAAATGTCAAACAAGAAATAACAACACACAGAATTTGATAGCAAATTTAGCAGAATTAAGGGTCAACAAAAACAGTATCATCCAATGGACTTGGATTCCGTCTATAATTCTTCCCAAAGATACTAGTTATTATGCTTTTAATGTACACAGAACAAACATCTTACAGAGATCTACCTGGCAAAATTTGGGAAGATTCCAAATGCCATAGGGAAAATAAAAGTAGTACAGATGTGAGAAAGACTTTTCTCATTCCCACTCCAATATCCCCTCCACCACCAGCCAAAAAAAAAAAAAAAAAAAAGCATAAAGAAGAGAAAAAAGAGAATGCAAGCGCCAAGAAAAACATCACTATGAAACACACAAACAATGGATGCCATTTGACACAGCATGCAAGGACAGGAGAACCTCAGAACTAAAGTTTTATCAGTCTACACACAAACAAGGCAACAATGAAAACCTGGGAAACCACAGAGACCATCTGGAGTCTACAAAGTTTTCACCAAGATAGGTGAGGGTAAAAAAATCCTCACTAGGTCAAAAACTTTGTAAATCTTATTTAAATACTTACCATTAAACTACTGGTTCCAGAAGGGATAGAGGTAGCAGAGTAGAAAAAAAAGGGAAAACCCAATCAATACTAAGGATAAAAAGTGTCAACATAATATTAAATCTACACACCCAGAATAAAATAGCAAATAAATACAAAATAATGAGAGATTAGGCAGCCAACTTTCTAGTAGTATTGAGAGGTGGGTTATCAATGCTCCCTTCTGCCTCATATTCCTGTTTTACTTATTATTTGGACACTGAGCTACTTAACAGCTATTTCAAAAAGTGGACTTGGGAAGGCAAAGGAAGTCTGTAATTTTAAATATGGTCGACAGGCAAGTCAATGTGCAACTTAAACTACTAAAGGAACCAAGAATCCCTTTATTACCTAAATACTATTTCACAGCAACTGGATTATCCAGTGTTTTGGGAAAATTATCTATGTTTATCCATAATGTATGTATACAACTAAAGCAGCGGTTTAGTATTTCATTGACTAGAATCGGTGGTTTTATCATTTGCTGTTATGGTTGATACCTAAACAAATGAACAGTGATACTGCTTATTGTAGTTTGCTCATATGCCATAAAAGATTGAATTTTATTCTTCCTGACTTTGTTTCAATAGCTTTTATTATTTTAAGTATTTTATGTAATGCTTTACTTACTACTAGCTTTCATACCCACCATTTAAGACAACTTGCAGATAGGAGAATTTATTTTGATAATAAGCCATAAAAGACTGAATTTTATTCTTCCTTTGTTTCAATAGCTTTCATTAAGTATTTTATGTAATGCTTTACTTACTACTAGCTTTATACCCACCATTTAAGGTAACTTGCAGATAGGAGAATTTATTATTTTGATAGTAAGAATGTTAGCTCACATTTGCAGAGCACTTTAAGCCAAACACTTTGCTAAATGCTACATTATCTCATCTAATCTTTAAAACCACTATATGAGGTAGCTACTATTATTAATATTGAGGAAAGAGTGGCTTAAAGAGTTTAGATGACTGGGTCAAAGCCTCAAAGGCCCAGCTACAGATCCAAAAATCAAAACCACTACGCTACACAAACATTAATAAATAAGATACCTAGAATAATGTTTTCAATGTTTCAATCTTATTTTCATTGCCATAAGTGCTAGAAACATGCATGGCAGATGAATGTAACAAGAATCACAAGTCTTAGGAAAAATTTCCCAATTTACTGATTTACTAAAGTACCAGAGCATAAACTAAATAAACAAGTAGGAAATATAACACTTTAATCTTACAAGAAATCAAATCTTAGCCCTAGCTAAAAATACTAGAGAAACAATATTTATTGCTGGTAACTGGTCAACCTCATCCACAACACTGCTGTAAGAATTAAATCATACACACAAAAACATGTTCCACATTAAAAATTGAAAAAGTGTACTCCTTGCTAAAATGAGTTCAAGAAATGAAACTAATGGCTTACAGGAAAGATAAATTCTGGGTGGTTATTTGTTATAAAGGTTTTTCAAGTATACTTTTTAAATGACAATGTTTTAAAAAACAAGGAGAACGAACTTACAAAAATACTATCTACACGCAAATAAAAGCTAAATAAAATAAGCCATATCTTCCTTGAAGCTTAAGATATCTTTTAAAACATGAGTAAAACTAGTATAGTTACCTATTTTCCCAAGAACAATAAAACTTTACATAAGATCAGAATGCTCGAAGCTTCAGAAAATAAGTACATTTACAATGATGAAAGACAACCAGTATCTCAAACAGCAAAACTTTATAGCCAGTGATATTCGGGTAGATATTTAACAACTGTTCTCCAGGGGAAAAAAATCCTGATTTGTACTAGTTGCTGATTTCCATGGTATAGTCTGTCCTATTTCAAGCTACCAAAGTGGTATCATTGAACACAGAATAGGAAGGAGATATGCAACTGCACACTGACAGACAGTATTTCCACCACACAGATACAACAGGTGTCAATAACCTCAAGAACACAGATAACAATAAAATATAATAAAACTAGGACGTAAGTTTTGAGTATTTCCTTTGTTTTAAATATAATTTAAATGTAATTTATATAATTTAATTTTAATGATGGTTATATTTAACATCTGGCTTGCCGAAGTCCTAATAATTTATCAACTCCAGGAAGAACTAGTTCCAGCACACCAGAGGCACAGAGCTCCCTTTTTAACTCACCCTAGTCCTTTATTTCCCTCATTTTCCTATAACTTTTTGGTGGGTTAATGAGGAAGCAAGTCACGCTATTTTCATCAATCAGCTCTCTCAATGATTTACCCTAAGTCTATATGATGAATGTCCCTTAAGTCCACCTATCCTTGCTGTTCAAACAAGACCCAACCCATGGCCCTAAACATAATAGACTGGTAACACCCATTCATACTTTTCCCTAGTTTTATCACAGAAAAATGAAGCAATGGCTAGTTGCACCTGCTGCAAATATACTTTCCTCCACCTATTCCCTCAAAATCACAACGGTTTTTGCCTCACAAGCATTTTTAAGTTTCCTAAAAGACCAAAGTAATTCGCATTTATACCAATATCATTTACAAGCCACATCACTTGCAACAGTTATGTTACTACTTTATTTTCTGCCAGTCTGACAGGCATAAAGTGCTATCACATTACTACTTCAGTCTGCATTTCCCTAGAAAGCAATCTGGCAAAATCTATTAAATGTAATAATAGGGAATGCTAGTCCTGGAATATAGTGGAATAAGTACTTGGACCTGCCATCCTAATTAAAACAACTCAAAATTCGGCATTTTTTTAAATCTTAAAAAACATGAATGAGCTGGCAAGAAGCTATAGCCGCTTAGGCCAGAAAAGGAGAGGAGAGTGGAAACCCAAAGAGATAAAGTGAACAGCAGCAGTTGGCTTTTGTCTTCAGCTAGGATACCCTCAAAGGGTTATGACTTCACTGTGAAGGTAAACTACAAAATAATATTACTCTCCTTACCACCACTACCCAGGCAACTTTAAGGAAAATCTATTCAACAATGACACTGGGTGGGGAAGGGACAGAAAAATCACCAATGAGAATTTGGAACCACAAATAGAGTTCCTGCTGCTTTTACAGTCTGAATTTATAATTCCTAAGTGGTTTAAAACCACTAAGCTGTATTCCCACACTTTGGCAGGCATCAGAATCACCTGGAAGGTTTATTAGAACACAGATTGCTGGTACCCTTTCTGCCTCCAAGTTTTAAGTAGGTTGGGGTAGGCCCAAAAATGTGTGTAACAAGTTCCCAGGAGATGCTGATGCTGCTGGTCTGGGACCAACTATAACGCTACAGTGGGTAATTCAGTTAATAAAGCACCCAGCCCATACTCTGTGATCAACACAATCATATCCTACTCTTAAAGACACCTTTTTCCAGCAGGAAAACACTAACATCATAGTTTATCATAGTCTATGAGCTTATACCTCAAAGCAAAATGAGACTTGGGAGACACAAAACAAAGGGTGAGTAGGCATCAGCAACACCTGGAAACTTGTTAGAAATGCAAATTCTCATTCCTCACCCCAAAACTACTCAATCAGAAACTTGGAGTGGAGCCCAGCCCTCTGGGTGATTCTCAGGCCCACCAAAAGTTTGTCTGAGCCATAAAACAACTAAAAGATTAATGATTTTTAAAAAAGGGTCAAGTTACTATAAAATTAATTTGGGAGATAATGAATTAAAATGAGTTAACTAGTTTTTTCTTTTTTTTCTTTTTTTTTTTTTTTTTTTTGAGACAGGATCTCACTTCCATCGCCCAAGCTGCAGTGCAGTGGTGTGAGCCGAGGCCAAGTTGAGTGATCCTCCCACCTCAGCCTCCTGATTATCTGGGACTACAGGTGTGCACTACGATGCCTGGATAATTGTTTTCTATTTTTGGTAGAGACAGGGTTTTTCCATGTTGCCCAGGCTGGTTTCGAACTCCTGGGGTCAAGCCATCCACTCGCCTCAGCTTCCCAAAGTGTTAGGATTACAGGCATGAGCCACCACGCCCAGTCTTAGACTTATTACAGAACTTTAATAGGTTACAAACTTGCTCGGTTACTGAAGTCTTCCTTCCAGGAGAATCTTATGAGACCAGTATTCTATAGGATAAACTTTCATTGATGCTGTCTAGAGTGGATTTTGGTCTGTGGGCCCTGACAGTTAATGGCACACACCTGAAGTCAGACTGGAGTATGAATTTGAGCTCTGAAAGCATTAGTAGTGGTAGCATCGGAGAAGCAGCAGTTAAAGAGTAGCAGTGATGATGATACCACCACAAGTTCTTTTCTGTTTAAAAAATACATGTGTTACCATAGAAAATAAATGGCAATATACAAAAATAAAACAACAGCAATATTTCTACTAGTCAGAGATAACCAATTTTTAGTGTATGGATATTACCTTGTCTTTTTTATGTACATATACACACTAATTTGGTAACAAAATTACCAAAAAAAAACCATGGTACTTCAATTTATATCATAAGCATTTGTTTCCAAGGCCCTGATGGATGGACACTAGAGACTATACATTTCTTAAAGACAGAAGTTTTTCTTCATCCTTGCATTCCTATGACCAGAAAGCCTCCCTAACCTATTGCAACATGCGCTGAATTATTTTTTGACTAAATGAATAAGTAAACAAAGAAAAATAAGATACAGAGACTATGCATGATATTAGAGAACATTTCCAGTTTCCTCTATGCTCAATTTTAAGCCAGCTAAAATACAAAAGAACATTTAAGCCATGTGCAGCTTGGGTTTATAAAAGTCCACTATCACATATTCACATATAGAATGAGGAGCACTTTTCTCTAGTCCTTGCTACATACAGTAATTTTTAAAAAGAGCTCTTTAAAATATTAAGTACATGGACACAGAGCAAAAGCAGGAATGTCAATGGCATGACAGACAATTTGGTCCTCAACAGACTTCAGTTTTCTGTGAAGTAAGTGTGTCAGTGTTCTCAAATTCCTCTAGAGTTTCTGATTCTAAAGACTGCTTTGCGAACACCAAGGAGTGAAGCCGACAGAACTGGTTCACCACCCCTGTGGAAACAGTGAAGCAGCCTCCTTCCCTGAACAAGCAGCAGCATGCTCCTGTCCACATGTCTCATCACAGCTCTTTTCAGTGCACTAGCCTACAAGAGGACCCTGCTCCAGGCTGCTGACCTAATTGTCTGTTCTTATATTATACATTTAATTACCTTTTCGGAGATTGTTATAATGGGATTTTTGCCCGCTCTAGTATATTCAAATCTAAGACAAAGATAAGTTGTTGTTGTTGTTGTTGTTTTTTAAAAAAAAAGCCTCATTATCCTGTAGTCCATTTTGGAAAGTGAAGCCCAAGAAAGCAAAAGATGAAGGTTCTAAAGCTAGTTTGATTGACCTCAGAGTACCATGCCCAGTGCCTCTTCCATAAATATTTAATATATCAAAAGTGAATGCAGTGAACCATGCCCCAGATTGCTTTTAGTAATTTAGGTCCCTTTTCTAGCTTTTATTTATTTATTTATTTTGAGACCCAGTCTCACTCTGTTGCCCAGGATGGACTGCAGTGGTGTGACCTTGGCTCAATGCAACCTCCACCACCCGGGTTCAAGCCATTCTCCTGCCTCAGCCTCCCAAGTAGCTGGGATTACAGGTGTGCGCCACCACACCCAGCTGATTTTTGTAATTTTAGTAGAGACTGGGTTTCACCATGTTGGCCAGGCTGGTCCCGAGCTCCTGACCTCAAGTGATCTGCCCACCTCTGCCTCCCAAAGTGCTAGGATTACAGGCTTGAGCCACAGCACCTGGCCCCTTTCCTAGCTTTAAAAACACTCTCTTCCCATGGATACTAAAGGAAGCCAGGATAAGGTTCTGTCATCCCAGTTGTTTTTCTCAATCCAGGCAACTTGATAAGAAAGGCTGTAAGAGCAGAGCAGCAGACTCTGCTCTCATCTTTGATAAATGTAGAGTCCTTATTTAAGGCAGTACAGTCTGATTGTTGTAACAACTATAAGAACTCCCCAGGCTCCTCTTGCACAAGGCTGAAATTTTTTTAGCCCCAGCTGTAATTTTGGATTACAGTTATATTGTTTGATTCACTTATACTTCCTGGGCTTAAATATGAAAACAAAAAAGAAACATATAAGCAGAAAGAAAACTACATATATCTAGCCATTGTCTACCTAATATTTAAAGATTCAGACTATAACAAAACATAATAAATTCCCAACTCACAATCTTCATTCAACCATTTCTCTGTATTCCTTGGACAGTGAAATTTCTCCCAAATTTGGAAACAATGATCCTAAAAATAAAGTTCTCTGAACTTTCTCCTTTTCCTGGGGATTTGGAATTTGCAAATGAATCAACCACTATATCCCACTTTGCTGTAGTGAATCCTATTTAAAACACTTAATATCATCCAAAAACTTTGCTAATCAGATAATGTAAAATTAAAGAATAGATAAAACAGGAAGTGTTAAGAGTCTAATTAAGTTTATCTTTTATTAGAGATAACTACCTACTCAAGCGTCACTTATCATTAATTAAACATCTGGGGTATTCTGACTGGGTGCCGTGGGCTCACACCTGCAATCCCAGCACTTTGGGAGGCCGAGGTGGGCGGATCATGGGGTCAGGAGATCAGAACCATCCTGGCCAAAATGGTGAAACCCTGTCTTTATTAAAAATACAAAAATTAGGTGGGCATGGTAGTGTGTGCCTGTAATCCCAGCTACTCACAAGGCTGAGGCAGGAGAATCACTTGAACTTGGGAGGCGGAGGCTGCAGTGAGCTGAGACTGTGCCACTGCACTCCAGCCTGGGCGACAGAGTGAGACTCTGTCTCAAAAAAAAAAAAAACAACTTGGGGTCTTCGTTTCAGTGCCCACAAATTAGAGCGCAGTGTTACTACACAATAACTGACAGGGTGGGGGGTAGGCAGGTAGAATGAAGGGGAAAGAGCATAGCAAGAATTTTCTTAACCTTTCTAACGGCTCCCACTTCTAAACTCATTTTACAGTTGTCCAAACTCTTGACATGAAACAGTACATGTTGTATGACTCCATTTATATGAAGTTCAACAATGAGCAAAACTAGTCAAAGGCAAGAGAAATACATAATATTAATCAGCTTCTTAGCAGTGGGGCAGGAATGACTGGGAAGGAACATGAGAGAATTCTTTGAGGTAATGAAAAGTATTCTCTATTTTGACAGTACATTGGTACACCGTTTACGTATTTGTCAAAACTCGTCACATCAGGCAATTAAGATCTGCGCATTATGTTCTCACTCATAAATGGGAGTTGAACAATGAGAACACATGGATACAGGGAGGGGAACATCACACGTGGGGGCCTGTCGGGGGCTGAAGGGAAAGGGGAGGGAGAGCATTAGGACAAATACCTCATGCATGTGGGGCTTAAAACCTAGATGACAGGTCGATAGGTGCAGCAAACCACCATGGCACATGTTTGCCTATGTAACAAACCTGCATGTTCTGCACATATATCCCAGAACTTACAGTAAAATAAAGATGTGTGCATTCCACTGTATGCAAATTAATCCTCAATTTAGAAAAGGAAAAAAATAGCTGCTTCCTTCCCACTAAGAGGTCAGCAACCAGTGATGATAAAATTAAAGCTCAAGAAAAAAAAATTATTCAAGAAAAAAATTATCAAAACAGTTAAAAAAGGATTGCAAGAAGAATGTGACAATCACCAAGCTCCACGAAGCTAGGGTTCCATGAATATTACATCCACTATCATTATCACCTAGTACATAGCAAAAGCTTAATATTTTATTACACGAATTTTCAAGAATTAAAAATCCGCACAAAAACATCACAGAGCTGTACCCCCAAAAATAAGAACTTCAATTAGACATGAAAAAAAACTCTGATCAATGTTTTGTAATTAATTTGGGGGTGATAGAATCCCCCTTGAGAATCTAATGAAAACTATAAATTATTCCTCTAGAAAAAATGATCATAAAACATAAAACTTTATATACAATTTCAAAAGCTTCATGGACCACCTGAAGTTTACTCATTGACTCCTCGGGGATCTTCTCACTATAACCTAAAAACTTCTTTCTATAACTTAGACAAAATTTTAACATTTTGCTTAATATAAATAAAAGACAACTCTGCTTTGAATTATTCAAGTTAGGAACTAAACCAGATAGATGATCACTGCAGTTTTTTCTTTTGTTTTCCTTTTTTTCCAATTCAGCAAGTCCATTCATTTATATTGTGTTTCACAGAAAGTCATTTAACCCTCTTTTAGAGAAAGAGCTCATAACTTTCTTTCAGGTGTAACAGCTAATGGCACACTAAAGTTTACTCAAATTATCTTTTCTTTACAGTTTAATCTCAACCATTTTTCTTTCTCTTCTGATAACTCACTATGTAATAAAAAACACTGCAATTTTTCTTATACAGTAAGGATACACAAGAGTTATCACAGTGTGGTAGGCAGAATAGCCTCCCAAAAGTGTCTATACTCTAATCCCTGGAACCATGTTAGGTTACACGGCAAACGGGAATTAAGGATGCAGGTAGAATTAAAGTTGCTAAATCTACTGATCTTAAAATAGGGAGATTATCCTAGATTATCTGAGTAGGCCCAACGTAATCACAAGGGTCCTTAAAACATGGAAGAGTCTGGCAAAAGAGTCAAAACCAGAGATGGCAGTGTGCTAAGAGTTGGCTCAATGTTGCTGGCTCTGAAGATGGAGAAAGGGGTTGGAAGCCAAGACATGTGGGTGGCCTCTAGAAGCTGGAAAATGCAAGAAAACAGGCTCTCCCCTAGGGTCTCCAGAAGCAGCCTACCAACACCTTGATTTTTGTCCTGTGAGACTGATTTCAGACTTCTGACCTCAAGAACTGAAAGGTAACAAGTTTGTGTGGTTTTAAACCACCGTGTTTACAGTAATTTGTTACAGCATCAGTCGGAAACTACACTCATGGTGAAATGAAAAAAAGCACTGGACAGATTCAGAGTTATTATGAGTTATACTACTTAAAAGTCAAATTTCTATATATCTCAGAGACTCAGTTTTCTCATTTATAAAGTGTGGAAATTATGTTCTCTGCCTTTTGCAAAGTGTTACCTGAAGAATTTAATCAGAGGGTATCAATATGCTTTTGTAAGCTATAAAGTATCTACAGATGTGAACAAGTAATATTATTATACAAGATCAATATGAGCAAAATAACATTCATGCTGGCATATTAAAATACATTCAAATACCATATACAATGAAGAGTTCTAGAAACAAAGCTTCATTAATATTTACTGAAGCTATTTCTAATAAGTATTTCTGAAAGTTTTATGACCAAAAAACCAGCATTTTAATCTCTAGAAAATCTCTTAGAAATTGGTAATAAAATTTTGAATGTAAGAATTAAGTCTTCTATTACATACTTCTATATTCCATACAGAACAAAGCACAGAATACATCACATAGCAATTTGAAAAACTTCTAAAAGTAAAAGGTATGCAAATATTATATACAACAAATTATAATAGAGAATTTGATATTTATAGAATTATGTCACTTGGAGTATGGCCAATTCTAAATCACCTTTAATAAAACAAAGAGGGATGATCTGGATAAATAACATCCACAGAAATTTTAAAGTTAGTTACAACCTTTAGACTTCTCCCATCATACTGCCACAATAAATATTCTTTCTCTTCTTCTTTCCAACTCTTAAGGAGTTCAAATGTTCCAAAAAGTAAGGAGGCAGACAGGAATCTATGTAATTTAGATTTCTATGGAATTCAATCCAACATATCTAAGCTAGCTAAAATCACAAAATACCTTGGCAATAAAGGCCCTTTCTTCGTTCATAGGAAGCAACAAACTTATAAATACCATTTTAATTTAAATTCATAGCCTTCTACTATTAGAATTAACACAATAAAAATCTAATTTGTAAAAACTTAATTTTAGAAACAAATGGCACGGGAGGAAATATTTAAAACATATAAACACAAAAGACTAATATGTATAATATAATGCTATGGTGTGGATACGGTTTTTCTGGTGCCCCTTGGCCCACCCCCAGTCTCATGTTGAAACCTAATCCCCAATGTTGGAGGTGGGGCCTAATGGGAGGTGTCTGGGTGTGGGGACAGATCCCTCATGAATGGCTTCGTGCCATTCTCTCAGGAGTGAGTTCTTACTCTTAGTTCCTGCAAGAACTAATTGTTGAAAAGAGTCTAGCACTCCTTCTTCTTTCTCTCTTGCTCCCTCTCTCACCATCTGATCCGCACATGCCAGCTCCTCTTCACCTTCCACCATGAATGAAAGCAGCCTGATGCCCTCTCCAGAAGCAGATGCTAGTGTCATGCTTCTTGCACAGCCTGCAGAACCATAGGCCAAACAAAGCTCTTTTCTTCATAAATCACCCAGCCTCAGGTATTTCTTCACAGCAACAATAAAGGGGCTAATACATATATAACAAACTACAAATTAATATAAATAGATGAATAACCCAATAGAGAAATGGGCAAACCCAATGAATCAGCAATTGAAAAAAGAAACATGCAGTTAACAATAAACACATGGGAAAATGCTCATTTTCACTAGCAACTGGGAAATATATCTAATAAATCAAATTTTTCATCAAGCAAAATAGAGGAAAAGAATAGAATACCATCTAATAACAGAAAAGTTACAGGAAATTATACTGCTGGTACAGAATAAATTAGTATGCATTTGTAAAGGGGAGTTTTTAATATTCATTAAAAATTGAAGTGTGCCTACCACTCAATCAGAAAATTCTACTTCTAGTTATCTGCTGTATAATAAAGAATTTGTCTGGTTCCTGGCACAGAACTTCAAAAATTCTTGAAATTTTCCAAGTGATGGAGTGTCTTTGTTACTCATGAAATCCTTGGGCCACACCTGACTTTAAACAGACAATTCAGAATGGGAGCTAGTCACCAGAAAGACCAACCATGTGATTAGAGGGCAGGGACTATGAGTCAGCCCTATCCCTGGGGAGAAGTAGGCTAGAGATTGAGTTCCATCAATTCACGAATTTTCAGTCAATCATGCCTTCATAATAAAATCCAAATAAGTCTGGACACCTAGGCTTGGAGAGGTTTCCTGGTTCATGAACACACAGATGTGCCAGGAGGGATCCACAACTTTATTCCACAAGGAGAGCAAAGGAAAGCTCTGCATTCAGGATCCTCCTGTACTTGGTACTGTGTGTCTCTTACTTGGCTATCTATATCTATATCTTTTATATATCTTTTATAATAAAACTAAATAACAAGAATTGTAAGTATCATGTTTTCCTAAGTTCTGTGAGTTGTACTAGTCAACTATCAAACCTGAGGCGTCATAGAATTCCCCAAATTTTGTAGTCTGGTGGGCAGAAATGCAGGTGCCCTGGAGACCTCTGAGGTGTGGCTGGCACTTGAAGTGAAAGCAGTCTTATTGGGATAGTGTCCTTCCCAAAGGCATCTGTGGCAATTGACACTAACTTCAGGTAATTACTGCCAGAATTATACTGCAATATACTTGTTGGTATCAGAATAGTAACCATCCTAGAAGAAAAAAATCATACATTATGTACAAAGACTTATTCATAAAGATGTTTACAATAACACTGGAAAAGTAAAAATTTATAAACATTCTAAATATTTACTAATAGAAGAACGGTTAAGTAAACCATGGTGCATATGTACTACTGAACAGCAAGTACACAGCACTTAAAAAGAAGAGTTGTGCCGGGCATGGTGGCTCACGCCTATAATCCCAGCACTTTGGGAGGCCGAGGCGGGTGGATCACGAGGTCAAGAGACCGAGACCATCCTGGCCAACATGGTGAAACCCCGTCTCTACTAAAAATACAAAAATTAGCCAGGCGTGGTGGCATGTGCCTGGTATCCCAGCTACTCAGGAGGCTGAGGCAAAAGAATTGCTTGAACCCAGGAGACAGAGGTTGCAGTGAGCCAAGACTGTGCCACTGCACTCCAGCCTGGCGAGAGAGCAAGACTCCATCTCAAAAAAAGTTGTATTCATACGTTCTCCCATGAAAAACTCCTCTAAATACAAGTTATGGAGAAAAAGCAGGCTTTACAGCCGGCATGGCTCACGTCTGTAATCCCCGCACTTTGGGAGGCCGAGGCGGGCGGATCACAAGGTCAGGAGACCAAGACCATCCTGGCTAACACAGTGAAACCCCGTCTCTACTAAAAATTAAAAAAAAAAAAAATTAGCCAGGCGTGGTGGCGAGCGCCTGTAGTCCCAGCTACTTGGGAGGCTGAGGCAGGAGAATGGCATGAACTTGGGAGGCAGAGCTTGCAGTGAGCAGAGATCATGCCACTGCACTCCAGCCTGGGCAACAGGGCGAGACTCTGTCTCAAAAAAAAAAAAAAAAAAAAAAAAAAAAAACAAGCAGGTTTCAGAAGAACACAGTATGACCACATTCTTGCCAATAACAGCCTCCATCACAAAATCACATACAAAATGAAACTACTTTTTTCTATGTACTTAAAATTATGTAAATGAGTTAAAACGGAAGTATACATATAAAAAAATAACAGTTACATCAGGGAAGACAATGGGATCAGCAAACGAAGACTGGAAGTGACTGTCATTTTATCTTATCTGATTTTTTGGGGGTTGATTCCTATTTCTTTTGCAATTAAAAAAAGAGAACTTCCAGTTAAAGACGACTAATTGAACACGTTCATACTAGAGGACTGAAAGTGACTTTCACTTTTTTGGCATCATCTGATTTTTTTTTTTTTTGGACATAGTTCCGCTCTTGTTGCCCAGGCTGGAGTGCCATGGCACGATTTCAGCTCACTGCAACCTCCGCCTCCCGAGTTCAAGCAATTCTCCTGCCTCAGCCTCCCAAGTCGCTGGGATTACAGACATGCGTCACTACGCTCGGCTAATTTTTGTAGAGACAAGGTTTCACCATGTTAGTCTGGCTGGTTTCAAACTCCTGACCTCAGGTGATCCACCCGCCTCGGACTCCCAAAGTGCTGGGATTACAGGTGTGAGACACCACGCCCAGGGGCAGCATCTAAATTTTTACAGGAGTGAATTCTTATTTCTGCTGCAATTAAAAAAAGAAAACTTCTAAGTAAAGATAACTAGTTGTACACATTCATTAGTTTCTGCTCAGTCCAAACATCCTACTAAAATGATAAAAATGTAATTTTTAAAGGGAATACACCTATAAAAAATCAAGAAGATGAAATAAAAAGCAGTACCTTTAGACTCTGGAAAGAAAATTAATGAATAATAATTTTCACTGCAGAACTAGGAAAGCAGAGAAGCAAACTGATTTACAGCAGGCACAAGAATTGGCAAGCACAAGATATCTCTGGAAGCAGGGGTGAAGGCAGGCCTAAAAGAGAAAGATTCATCGCCAGTCTGTGTAAGGAGCTGTGAGATCTCCCAGTTGTCCTCCCTGACTTGCAGCAGCTAAGCAACCCCAACCCTGGCACTATACTAGAAGTTTGTTATTTGGAGAGGGAAAAGTTTCTACACTTGCAGACAACAGGAATAGCTGAAGGCAGAGGTCCTGTATTGATACTAAATATGGAGATTAAAGGAAAGTATCATTTTGAGTAGTAAGACTCTCAATCTTCTTCTCACTCTGCTCCTAGATCACTAGCATAAACGATTGTGTCTTCCAGGCAAGAAAAGTCATTTCTGGAAAATATGACCAGCCCAAGAAAAAAAGACAGTAATATTCCTAAGAAAATGGCCCAGATAGAGGACACTACATGCACAGAGAGCTTCCAATTTGCTTTCTAGTGCCCCCCACTTTAAAAGTATCAGGAGTTAGCCAAAGATCACCAAACATTTAAAGAAAATATCTAAGAAAAGAATGAAGCCAAACAAACAGAAAAAGCAAGTGGGAAGAAACTGAGTAATCAGGAAAGGGAACAAAGCATACACATACATATACATACATACACATACGTAAATACACATATACACAAACAGATGCACATGTAAATATAGATCAGTAATATTCTTAGAAAAAGATATTGTACCCACAAAACAAAAATGGAATATATGAAAAAACACTATTTTTTAAAGACCTCAGAAATTTTAAAAACATTAAAAATTAAGTTAAAAATTAAAATTACAGAAACAAAAATTGACAAAAGAGTTACAAGATCACATTTTTAAAAGTCCCTATCTGCGCATGGTGGCATGCACCTGTAGTCCCAACTACTCAAGAGGGTGAGGCAGGAGGATCACTTGAGCCCAGGAGCTCAAGGCTGCAGTGAGCTAGGATCACATGACTACACTCCAACCTAGGTGACAGAGCCTCAAGACCTTGTCTTTAAATAAATAAATAAATCCCTCAAAAGAAAAAAAGAACAAAAAGCAAAGACATTAAAAAAAAAAAAGAAAAAAGAAAAAGCAAAGGATTACTCCAGATGTACGACATCTAAATCATCAAAGAAAAAAATAGCAAAAAAAAAAAAAAAAAATCACAGCAGCAGACTCAAAGAGCCTACCAAATATGTTGCACAATGAATGAAAACAGTTCCCTCCCAAGGCACGTAATAATGAAATTTTCATACAAAGGGTCAAAAACCATAATGACATCTATGTGCTCAACAGCAACACTAGAAGCCAGAAGGCAACAAGGCAACACATTTTAAATTCTCAGGGAAAATAACTTCAACCTAGAATTCTATATCAAGTCAAAGTACTAATCAAAAATGAGGGCAGAAATAAAATATTTTCAGGAATGGAAGCCTCAAAAAATTTTTACCTTACACATATTCTTTCTCAGTAGGAACTACGAGATTGTATCAACTAAAAACAATGGAGAACATCAAGAAAGAAGACACATAAATTCAAGGAACCAGGAAACTGAACGTAAGAGAGAGGCAGGCAAATGCAATTTCCAAGATGATGATGAACAAAGAGGGATCTCATAGGATAATCAATTCAGAACAGGGTAGGTCAGAGGGTCTCAAAAGAGGCTTTAACAAGAAAATGAAATTCGGGCAATACTCATTATATGAATAATCTGAGAGGAGATTTATACAAATGAGGAAGGGTTGTAAAACGAAACAATTTTTAAACTAACAAATTTTTAAAAGACAAAAGAGAAAATACAAAATTGTACAGGAAAAGAAAAGCAGCCAAGTGTGAAAAGGACTCTGAACTATTAAAAGTTAATTAGATTCTGTACATTTCACAACTAAAATACAGAATAACTCACACTTAAAATACTACAAGTGGTTGATCTAAGTCTCATCTCCAGATAATAGCTAAGGAAATCATCTACTCTACCACCGACTTCTTACGACATAGACTCAAAAGAGATAGTGCTTATGAAGTAACTTTCCTAACACATAAATTACTATATGAAAGTAACTGTATCAGTTCAATATTTATAAAGACACTTAAAGTGGCCAATATTAAATATTCTTAATTTTAGTTATTTTGTTTTAAAGAAACTAATGGCAATCCTCCAAAGAACTCTGTGTATGGTAGAGTGGTAGGAAGAGTGGACAAAAGAAATTATTAGGGAACTGACATTTCAAGGTGACCAGATACGCTGTTTTTGAAGAAGTGCTATGATGGACAGGAAATCTGGAGAATTACAAATCAAGACTTCAGGGCTCTCAGACTGAAGGGTGCTGAAGCACCAGCAAAGCAGTGAATTGCTTTAGTAAATGCCGTGTCATCTAGGTTGCCTGAGATGCAGTAAATCATGTAACTAAAAAAATCTAAGTTTTTCAGCCTCTGCCTTGAAGCAGCAGCACACACTTAATGAAAATACTGACCTACCTTATCAACCATCCTTCCAACCATCTCCAACCACCCACAAAACACACTCACATTGATAACACTTTGTAACACATTCAAATGATTATAAAAGAGCTATAAGCACAGTGTAATTTTACTTCTAAGGCAATTTTATAACTGCCTCCATTTGTATAATCTATATTATACCTATTTGGTTCAAAAATTAATTTACCTATATTTACATTATACAAATAAAAACACAGCCTACCACTTCTTTCTAGAGCAATACATTTTTATAGATAATTTAAACACAGCAATAATTCTGATAATAATCTTACCTTAAAACATAATAATGTAGTTATCAAATACATTTTGGGAAACATTCAATATTTACAAAGTTTTTACCATGTGTTTGGCACAGTAAATGTGCTGAAAAAAATTCAAATGTTCAGGGGAGAATTCTGTAAATATAAGGAACACACATTACAAAAATAATGAAAACTGGATTGTTTTTGCAAAGTCTGAGCAGTTGGGAAGAGAAAGGAATATGGTATCAGAGTAAAGCACATGGTCATTCTGAGGAGGGTGAGACTGGAAGTGGGGCATAAATCTTGGATGCTTTAATTTTTTCATTCATTGAAGAGGTTCGTTCAATAGTTAAAAGTATAAAGGTATGAAGTATGTGGACTACTGTAACCCTCACAATACTACAAAAGCAGGTTTTTGTCTTGTTTTGAGACAGAGTCTCATTCCGTCGCCCAGGCTGGAGTGCAGTGATGCAATCCTGGCTCACTGCAACCTCAGCCTCCTGGGTTCAAGCGATCCTCCTGCTTCAGCCTCTGGAGTAGCTGGGACTACAGGCATGCACCACCACACCTGGCTAATTTTTGTATTTTTGGTAGAACCAGGGTTTCACCATGTTGCCCAGGCTGGCCTCCAACTCCTGAGCTCAAGAGATCGCCCCCGCTCAGCCTCCCAGAGTTCCGGGGTTACAGGTGCAAGCCACTGCACCTGGCCTGATTCTAGAGATGCGAAAACGGGGGTACAGAGGAACTAAGCAACTTGCTTAAGGTCAGCCCAAGAAACATGACTTGAAGACTTAAACTCTTCCCCACAATAACAGAATACAGCCTGGACATAAGGTGCATTCATCTCTGCTTTTGTAATTTATGGACAGACGCAGAACTTAAACTGAGCTAATCTGAGTCCTTTCTGCTGGAGGTAGAGAAAGGTACTCCCTTCAGGCCTGAAAGATCACATGTAGTTGGAAGTAGAGAGAGTCTCAAGGCCCCAGCTTAAAGAAGGCCCATAATGCCTGGGGGCAGTGGCTGACACCTGCAATCCCAGACACACAGACACACACACACACACACACACACACACTCTCTCTCTCTCTCTCTCTCTCTCTCTCTCTCTCCTCTTCCCTCTCTCTCTAAATTTCAGCTTCAGGGGCCTTGGGTCCTGCATTTGTTCCTTCAATTCTCTAAGTTACCCTAGGATCCTTTCCAGTAATTTGAAACAATATACAGTTTTTCCACTTCATGCTATCTTGAGTTATGCTTCTATCCTTTACAACTGAAAGACTCAAGATTCTCTGACCATGGTGCAATACTTTTTTTTTTTTTTTTTTTTTTTTTTTTTTTTTTGAGATGGAGTCTTGCTCTGTCACCCAGGCTGTAGTACAGTGGTACGATCTCAGCTCACTGCAACCTCTGCCTCCCAGGTTCAAGCAACTCTCCTGCCTCAGCACCCCCTAGTAAGCTGGGATTACAGGCACCTGCCACCATGCCTGGCTGATTTTTGTATTTTTAGTAGAGATGGGGTTTCACCATGTGGTCCAGGCTGGTCTCGAACTCCTGACCTCAGATGATCCACCCACCTCGGCCTCCCAAAGTGCTAGGATTACAGGCGTGAGCCACAGTGCCCAGCCACGGTGCAATATTTCTAAATTAACACTAGAAGTAACGAAAGGGTAGTAGTAAGGACCACCACAATAAAGCCACACTTTAAAATAACTTCCAAGTAAAAGAAAATATTGAAATGCAGTTAACATGATTATTTCTCAATAGAACTGACTTTTAAAAGAAATAAAAATGTGTACTCAATGATAATGAAAATGGTAAGTATCCAAAGCTATGGGAAGTGACTATATGTAACAAGAAGTAAACACAGCCTTAAACGCTTTGATCATTAAAAAACAATAAATAAATAAATAAAAGAAGCTAAGAGAAAGAACAAAATTACAAAATGAGAAAGAACAGAATAGAAGTAACAGTAGAAAAAATTAAAAACCAACAAAAATAGCAAAATGTATTGTTCAAACTGAGCACTGGCTCTCTGAAACATACTACACATAATCCTGCCTGGGCAATATAGCGAGACCCCATTCTCCACAAAAAGGAAAGAAAAAAAAGACAATAAAAATAAAAATAAATAACCCATTATGTATATATGGCTTCTTTCTTTTTTTTTCCTCAGCTCACATATAAATAGGTAAATTAAAGAACTATTACAGACTAATCACAATTCAAGCAAAAATTAGGATATTCCACATGATCAGAACTTATGAAATCCAAATGACTGAATACATCTATAATTTTCTGACACACTAAATATTTTTGTCACTAAAAAAAAGAGCCCTGAATGAAATAATGACTCTGATAGGTGACATTACTCGAAATATATCTATCAATCTGCACTTATGAATATCAAAAACCTCACAAGTTTTTATGGGTTAAAAAATTTTACATAGTCCTAAAGATTATACCTTGCTAGAAGCTGTTTCCATTTCTAATGAGCAATTTGGCAATAAGGATCAAATGCCTTGAACAAAAGCGTATCTTTGTTTCTGGCAATCCCATGTTGCTGATAAATTTCTAAGAACTGGCCAGGCACTCACGCCTGTAATCCCAGCACTTTGGGAGGCTGAGGTGGGCGAATCACTTGAGGCCAAGAGTTCAAGACTAGCCTGGCTAACATGGCGAAACCCAGTCTCTACTAAAAATAAAAAAATTAGCCAGACATGGTGGTGCACACCTGTAATCACAGCTACTTGGGAGGCTAGGGCACAAGAATCGCTTGAACCTGGGAGGCAGAGGTTGCAGTGAGCCAAGATCACACTACTGCACTCTAGCCTGGGCGACAGAGCTAGACTCCAACGCCCCCCACCAAAAAAAAAAAAAAAAAAAAAAAAAAAACTGTAAAAATTTGCTTACCAAGGTGTTCATGGCAACAGTATTTTATTATAACTGTACCAAACTAAATGCTCAACCATAAGGAACAACCAGATAAATCCTAGACTCTTCATTTTCTCTCATACCTCCACATCTAATGCAGGTGGCTCTATCTTCAAAACACGAGATATCCAGAATCTGGCCACCGCTTAGCACCTCCAGCACTGCCGCCCTAGTCCAAGCCACTGTTATCTTTCATCTGGATTTTTGCCTCCTTGCTGACTCTTGCCACCTCACACAATAGCCAGAGTAATCCTTTAAAACCCAAGTCAGATTATGTCAATCCTCTGCACAAAAATACTCCAGTGTCTCCCCATCCCTCTTTAAAACAAAAGCCAGAAACCACAGGTCAGTGGTTATGAGGCAGTTTATGATTCTGTCCCAACCTCATGCCACCCCATTATGCTCTCATCTTCTACAGCCCTCTGCACTCCAGCTATAGTAAACCTACGCATCAGGTACACTCATGCCTCAGGGCCTTTACAGTTACTGCTCCCTGTGCCTGAATATGTTTTTCCCCCAGAGATCCTCATGGCTTGCTCCTTCACTTTCTGCTTGAATTGTCACCTTGTCAGTGAGGTCATCCTTAAAACCCGATTTAAAATAGCAACTATAGATAGGCGTCCACCCCATAATCTCTACCAGCCTTTGCACTCCATTTTTTTCCATTACACTCAATGCCCTAACACACTATGTATTTTACTTGTTTGTTTACTATCTCTCCCAAATAGAATAATAAGGCCCCTAAAAGCCGGGATTTTTATCTTATTTCTTCACTGCTGTATCCCCAGAATAGTGTCCGGAAGAGTGGGTCCTCAATAAATATTTGAGTGATTTCTGGAATACTGGGTAATAATTAAAAATCATGTTATAAAAAATTTTAATGTGATGTTAGAAACTGGTGGAAATGGAAAGAGCACCTTATCAAAGAATATGTAACCCATGGATCAAGAAGAAATCATATGGGAAATTAAAATACATTTTTCACTGAATGTTAACAAGAACACTTCAAAATCAGTGGGATTCAGGTAAAGGAATTCTTGGAGGAAAATGTGTAGCTTTAAAACTTTGTATTAGAACATTAGAAAAGTTAAAATCAAAACAATATAAAAATGAATGTTCCAAATTTTGTGTCTAAAACAAATACATAAATAAAAGACATTAACACTTTTTTCTGGTTATTTCTGGTGGTAAAATTACAAGCAATTTGCGATTTTCATACATGCTTTTCTGTATGTTAGTTTTTCTCTAGTGAACAAGTATTATTTTTATAATTAAAAAAAAGGTTTTAAAAAACTTCCTTTCCCTGTGGTTGAATTCTAACTGCTGGCCTCTTCCTCTGCCTGTCTCTTAAAACACTTGTTCCTCTGGATTCCATCCTTGTCCTTCGTCAATCTATATTCATCCCTTAGTAATCTTATCCATTCTGGATTCATTTATAACCTGCAAATTGATTTCTCAGTTTTTTGTAATATCCTGAATTAGAGACTCATGTTTCCAACCACTTAAAGGATACTTCTATCCAGATGGAAATCCTATAGCCACTCAAATTTAACAGGCCTAAAAGGAACCCATTATCATTTCCTAAAACTTGTTCTTTTCATCTTTAGTACTGGTTAAAGACATTATTATGTACCCAGGTTCTCAATTCTATCAGTTCTACCTTAGAAACCTCAATCAAATCTAACTTTTCTTCTCCCTCACCAATGCCATATTTTCAACGTAGGCACCTTCTATCAGTTACATTTTAAAAGAATCCTAACTTATTCTCCTGCTATCACACTCTCCTCCTTAAGAACTGAATCCTGATCAGGGTTGCTGCATACAGCCTGGAGTCTGCACCACTAGAGAAGGTCGCCATCCATGTAAACTGTGAGTGTTAATTGTGCCCAATGGCCTAATTATGATACTCCCCCTGCTTTCAAACTTCATTAGATAAAACAAACCTACAGCACTATAAAATCCTTCAACTGGCTCCACTTTCTATTTTTCTAGCTTCAGGTTCTCATCATTCCTCTACGCACCCTACAATCCAGACATATTTAACTTTTCAGTATGCCCTATCAAAACCCAAGCTTTTGTGGATTTTTCTTTAGTCTATAGTGCCCTCTCTCAGTAAAACTTCTAAATCCTTCAAAATACAGTTCAAATGCATCCTCCTCTGTGAAGCATTTTTTGACCAGCCTAGACAAAGATACTTCACTAAGCATTTTGTTAACAGTTCTATCACTGAATTTGTTGCACTGTGTAATGATCACATATATCCATCTCTCAAATTCAATGGAGAGTTGAGCAGTGCATAAAGAAGCTCCACATTTGTACCCTCAGTATCTACAATGTCCAGCCCCTAAAAAGGGCTAAGTTCATGTTTATTAATACTATACTTACCATATGCATTAGTACAACTTTTTTAAAGTAAATTAAAATGAGTTTAAAAAAAAGTTACATGTTCAGCTGTCAGTCTATCCATAATCCATGTGGCGGACAGAACTGATGTGACTATTCTTGATTCCTATACTTCCTGGTATTTTAACCTTTGTATAATTCCCTTCCCCTGGACGTGAACTGGACCTATGACTTGCTTCTGATAAATGAAATACAGCAAAGGCAATGGGTTGTAAGTGATTACATGTACACGATTATGTAAGAACATAGCACTAGTTCACCTCTGATAGACTCTCTTCCTTTGCTGACTTTGAAGAAGCAAGCTGCTCTGAACCGAACAGACACAAGGAAATAAATCCAGCCAACAACCCAAGGAAGTCTGGGGGCAGACCTCTACCCAGTTGAGTCTCTAGATTAACAACCCAGCCCTGGCCTACACTTTGACTGCAGTCTTACAGAGGACACAGCTAAGTTGTACCCAGCCTCTTGGGCCACAGAAATTGCGAGGCAATAAATGTGTTGCTTAGAACCACTAAATTTGTAGTCATTTGTGAATAAGCAGCTTAGAAAACGAATAAAATCAGAACCTAAGGTATTTCTGAACCCCTTGTTCACAAAAAGGCCTACGTTTGCTCCAATTTCTTAACAAATAAATGTCATGTACATGCAAAATTAAAACACAGACTAACATTTCAAGTAACAGTTCTTAAGAATATTTACATAAGGTAAAACTTAGGAAGTAATTTGCTACATAAAGCAGTTCCTACACTCTCTTTTAACACATTTGCCAATATATCCAATTGTACATAATACCTAGTACATGTAATAAGTTTAATATTAGAGCAATTCTCCTTACAAACCCAAATAATAATAAATAGTTTAAAAGTTGATATCTAATCAATGATATTTGGCAATCAGAAGAACTTACTTACTGGTCACCAGGCAAAGCAATCAAATTGGAGGAGAGCAAGAGACTTGCGGGAGATGTGCCTGAGGGAGTAAGACACTACCTTACAACAACAGGGCTCTTACTCCCTCCGGCACTGCACCAGCCAGCAAAGCGTCAAAATACCAGGTTCTTAGGTCACGCTGCTCTCAGATCAGGTGATGCCCTGTGCAACTCACCAATCCTCCCCACCTTGCAGTCAAGAATAGTTCCAAAAAATTCCCAAAGCAGAAACTTCCATGACACAGGCCACACTTACACACAGCAAAACTTATAACACGAAGGTATGAAATTACAAGTGAGAAACAATAACCACCAAAATTCTTATTACTTCAGGAGTGGCAGGGGTTGTGGTTAGAAGGCTCATTTTTCTTAGAAAGAGGCAAACATTCCTCTTCTGCCACTCCCCATAAAAGCCTTCAATGATACAAAATAACATTCAGGAAGAGGAAATAGATTAATTACAATATCCCAAATTCAAACATTTTGGCACTTGATATTGGTAAGAAGTGATAACTGAGACCGATTCCATAATGGTTAATTGATGAAGATAACACCATAAAACTTCACATCTGCCTTAAAAATTAAGAGAAATCTTCCTAGAAATACAGGTCTTATTCAACATATTCAGTTTTAAGAGATAACCCACACTCCTTCAATATAAGAAAACATGTTTCACAAGTAACAAGGCACCTGAATCACAATCAGACTACTGAAATACTCATGAGCAAGCCACACCCAAAAAAGCTCAAGAAAACCAGGAGGCCAAAAGCAACCCAGCACCACTGGTTGTCTTAGATTAAGTCATTTTACATTTTCACTTCCGGACTCAAGGATACATTATAGAAGTCCACACGATTTCTCTGGAAATAATCTCCAGGTATTGGTATATTTCTATAGCCCAATTCATCTACCCCATCCTTGCTGCATCATTAAAGGATATTTTACCACTCATATTATGCTCTTATGAACAATAGCTACTTGATAGTGGAAAAAAAACGTAGACATAAATTAAAGCCAAACCCTCTATAAGATACCATCAAGATTTTTAAATATTCGGAAATACGCTTAAGACCTGCTTTAAAACAAAGGTGATGGACAACACTAGCAGTAGTCAAGAAAGTGCCTGTTCACTTTAACACTCCCCAGTCTGAAAAGAGTAACAAGGACAAGATTTACTTCACCTAAAAACTCCTATATAAATATAATCACATTCTGATGTCTGGCAACTCAATTCTAGGAAATTTCTACAAACCGAAATATCTGGATTAGGCATTTTTCTTCCAGTTCTCTAGAGAGAATAAGAGTGTATATAGCCAAAATAGATGTCCAAAAGACAGCAAAATATAAAACCAACACAGAAAACTTCCTAGTTCAATATGGCAATTCATTATGAGGGAACTGCTAACAATTCCACTTGCTAGACTCTCAAGTGTTAAAAATAAAAGGAGGGGGACTGTTTTTCATTTTCTATAAATTACATGACAGCTCACAAGAGAATAATTTTGAATCTTATTAGTAAGATTTTCTTATTAAGAGACGTTAATAATATAAACAGCAATTAAAACAATAGTTTCACAAAAAACAATATGAACTTTCCACTAATTCTGAAATAATCCTTTTATCAATTTTCAGATGGAGTTATTTGTATATAACCATTTATACAATGTGTAACTGAATAAACACAATAATGTTATAATCGACACTAAAAAGTTAAGTAAATGTGAAGTACAGTCAAGTCTAATTTTTTAATTATAAGATTCTTCATCTAGCTCCCTAAATCTCAAGATGATGAGAAACATGCTTCTATCGTCTTCCTAATAACCCATCCACTAAAATATAGGTAAAAATCTCAGTAAGGCAATGCCACTAAGATGGGTTTTTACATAAGTGTATTCCATCTCCCTGTCTCAACAGAGATTTTAGGATGTGGCACTTTCATCTGATCCTGTCATATAATAATAACAGGTAATTTCTCTGATCCCTTTCCAGCAATTCTCAACTGAGGCTCCTCATCTGAATCACCAAACACAGGAAATTATTTCAGTGACTGTTTTCTCAATAGTTCTAAGAATGATACATAACTAAAACCCTCCTAAATGCACTGGAGCTAAAAGTTAAAATTCATTGCACACTACGGCACAATTCTCTCCAGAAAGCCGATTGAGTAAGGCTGGTATAAGTTCCTCAGAAAGTGTCACTGTACTACTAGGCCCCAGTCACCCAACCCCAACAGCACTAAGAGAACTATAGTGAGTGCACAAATCTAGAACTTAGATAAGAAAAAAGATAAATGCTTTATCTCCAACTTTAAGCAACTAGGTATTTTTACTTACCAGGGAATAGCATGGGGCTCAACTGTCCCTTGCTCTGAATGGAATGCATTTACTTAACAAAATAAACCCATAGAAATATAATGTTTCTCAAAGGGAATTATCAGCTCTTAGAAAATGAATTTTTAAAAATCAGCATATTAAATATCAACTATTAACTTGACAAGGCTTTTCCTATTCACCCTTCTTTAGCAAACTTTATTCATCTTCTGATAACTGCTAAATGCAAATTTTCACTTTAAAAAGATAAATATTAAAAACCAGTTTGCCCTTCATTCTCGCACTAATCACCAATTCTCAGAAACTGCCTTTTATATTCTTCAGTGTGGACTACAGCAACTTCAACTGTTAGGTTAGTTGTGATCAAATCACTTTAAGGACATCAGTAGAGTTCTTTTACTCAAAAGCAAATGACTTTTTTAAATGGCCCAATTTTAAGAGGGATGAATATTTTAAAGAAGCAAACATTACTTTAAAACAAGGTAGCTAATTAAAAGTCAAGCGTCGTTCCATATTGAATGTACAAAGCGTTACTAAAAAGATGGGAAAAACGAAACATGACATTCCTATTTTTAATTTATGCTGGCGTGTGTGCTGACAGTACAGAACATCAGAACAGATAAATTACTACGTATTCCACTTTACTAAGTCTCCAAAGTTCCTACGTTTACAAATATATACGTAAAAGAGGCACAAAAATATAGCGGATGGTGTTTTCGCTGCTCATCTGTGCTCAGTTGCTAATTTTTCTAATACCAGATACATAATGCGATGAACTGGGAATGCATATCTTCTATACTTCTATTTATTTTCATAAAGCGGGGAGGGGAGGGGAGGTGGTCTTGATTCATTTACTATTAGCGTTTTGCAATAAAGCAGATCAGCATAAAACATAACTGAAGAAGTAGAATTCATTTTCCCCAAGACAACGCACACTTCCTCCTGTTTCTATAGTAAAGCACATCACTTTGCTATTAAAAATGTCCATTTTTCACAACTGACTTTTCCTTAACTCTAATCAACACTACTCTTCAAAAGAACCTAACCAATTACTGTACCTTGTAGGCAGATGTGCAGAATTTTTACTTCCTTAAGAAACTTCCATTTTTTAAATGCTTTCCAAATTAAGCAGGACTCGCATTAACTGCGATCTTAAGTAGCAGTTTAGTGAGGTTTAAAAACAAACTTTTCATTAACGCATTCTTCCAATTAAAGTGACATAGTAAGTGGGACTACTGACACAGATTTCAGGATTATAGCTTTATATTAAAAGTCGGTCCAAAGATGGTAACTCAGTGTTCATTTGAGACGCTTTGACTTTTGGCCTTTAAAAACTGTTCCCCACTCGAGTCCCCAGATAGAACTACATTTAGCAACGGGTCTCCTCCTGACTTCCTGGTACTAAAAACCACAACCACAAGGGCTGTTTCGTCGGTTTGTTGTAAAACATTTGCTCCAGTCATCTCACTGCAAAACAGACTTTCCCTACTGGGCAGCTGCTGAGGTGAGGGTGCTCACGATGTTTAAAAACAAAACTACGGGTCTACGTGGTAGCGGCACCGCAGGTGTTAAGTGCCGGGTTTCTTCCCAGGATGGAGACCGGCGCGGGCTGGGCCGGGAAGCAGCCCCCGGCGCCCCGGCCGAAGGAGAAAAGGAGAAGGGTAAAAATAGCCGGCGGCCACGGCCCACGTGCAGCCGCGGGAGGACCGAGCGCGGGCGCGTGGAGAGGGGTCCGTACCTCCAAACATGTGCGGTGAGAGGTGAGCTGGTAAGGAGCCGATCACCAGGCGCGGCCCGCCGGGGCTCCCGCCCACCGGCCGGTCCCGGCCGCCGCCGCCGCCGCCGCCGTCCTCAGGGCTGCTGTGCACCGAGTCTTGCGAGCCGTACGGGCCGCTGCTGCTGTTCGGGATGCTGAAGGAGGACTGCGCCGCGCGGGTCCCCGACGCCACGCTCCCCACGGCCCCGCCGAGGGAGCGGCTGCGCGGGGCTGCCGGGGCTGCCGAGGCCGCCGTGGCGCCGCCAGAGGCGCTGGGCTGGTGCGCGCTGGGCACCTGAGCCGGGAACCTCCCCGCGGCGGCGGCCCGAGCGCCCCCGCCGCCGCCCGCGGTCCCATTGGCCCCTCCGCTGCTACTGGAAGGTAGATCCGAGCCCGAGTACGCGCGCGTGCGGCCGTTAGCGGCGGCCGGGCCGCTCTGCTTGGCGCCCATGTCCGCCCTGCCCCGGGCCGGGCCCGCGCGCTGCGCCCCGAGAACCGGGAGGGCGGGAGCGAGCGCGGGAGCTATAGGGCAGGGCCGAGGCGCCGCGGCCGGCCCAGAAAGGCCCCCGCACGTCAGGGCCGCCGCCCGGCGTCCAGAGGGGCAGTCCGCGCCCGGCGCGCTCTTCTTGGGGCGGTGGGCGAGGCCGGCGGCCTGACGCGGGCGCGGGAGACGAGGAGACGCGGAGAGGAAGGGGTCCCGGCTGCAGGCACCCCTCGCTGGCTCCAGCAGGAAGGGGCGGCTCAAGTGGCCGTGCGGCTGCCGCTGGTTTCGGTTCTGGTGCGCCACGACGGGCCGCTACCGCTCTCTGCCGCCGCGCTCGGCGCCCTCGACCTCGGCACCGCCTCCTCTCGGGCGGCCGCTGCTACCGCCGCCATCCTCCGGCTCCCACGGCGGCTGGCGGCTGAGTGGGAGGCGCCCGCCCAGACTCCGCCGGGGCCACCTTCCCTCCTCCCCCAGCCACCCAGCTGTTATTAACGGAGAAATAGGAAAAACGGGTGGCGCGCGAGGGGAGGACGAAGAATGGGAGGGAGAGGTGGCGCGCGCTTCCCGGCAACCGTCGCCTCGCTCCCCCTACTAAGGAGGGGCCGGGCTGGCGGGAGGATCTGGGCCGCGAAGGTGGGGGGTGCCCAGCCGGGGAGGAGGTTCCCCAGCCCTCGCGCCGGAAGACCGCGGAGCGGCGCGGCGGCAGGGTGCGCCCGGCCCGTGTGTTTGGGTCGCGCGCAGTGACCCCGCCCCCGCCCCCCTCGCGCCGCCAGGCCGATTGGCTCCCGTTTGCCTTGCTCCGCCTCCCCCGTCCGCGACCTGCCCGCCCCTGCTCCGCCTCGCCAAGGTACTGCGGTGTGGTAGGTGCTGCCACCCGTGGACTCGGTGATGGACAGGTCTCTGGCCCCGCCCTCCCAGTCAGGGCGCGCCCTTGTCTTCCTCGCGGGGCCTACGCCGATAGGAGGAACGGACACCGGGCGCCAACCAGAAGGCGGCCCCTCCTCCCGCACGTGGCCCGCCGACGCTGTAGGAGCCTGTGTCAGCTGCAGCTTTTCCTGGCAGGGGGCGTGAATGGCTGTGTCCTGTGCCCAGAGCCATTTGGTTTCGGTGGGTGTTCGTGTTACACACTGATTTAAAAAAAACAGAAGCTCAAAAGCCAGCTTGATCTCAATTAGACTTACTCATGAAACACCAACCTGGGAGGAAGCGCAGAGTTGGAAGAACTCGGGATAATCCAGCTTGACCCTCCGTGGTAGGGCAAATACTGTGGTACCAGGAACGCTGCACCTGACTCACAAAACCTAGGATCTAGGCCCAACACCAAACTAAATTATCTGTAGTGAGCAAATTATTTTACTTTTTTGGACTTTAGGTTTATTTTGTTTTTGTTTTTTGAGACGGAGACTCGCTCAGTCACCCAGGCTGGAGTGCAGTGGTGCGATCTCGGCTCACTGCAACCTCCGCCTCTCGGTCTCGAGCGATTCTCCTGCCTCATCCTCCAGAGTAGCTGGGATTACAGGCACATGCCACCACGCCTGGCTAATTTTTGTATTTTTAGTAGAGACAGTCTTTCACCATGTTGGCCAGGCTGGTCTTGAACTCTTGCCCTCAAGTGGTCCACCTGCCTCAGCCTCTCAAAGTGCTGGGATTACAGGCGTGAGCTACCGCACCAGACCGACTCTAGTTTCTTAACCTGAACTGTTTGTGTTAAATCCTAGGGCACCTGCATCTTTAAGATCCTATAACTTCTCTAAAATGTAATGTAATAAAATTCTCCTCAGTACCTTCCTCGGTGTTGGTGTGGTCTCTTCACGGCAGAGCAGGGTCTGGATACCCAGGGAACAGCCTGCTCTGAGACTCCCATTTTGAAAATGTCTAGTCTCTACATGAAAGTAATAGCAAGTGGTGTTTTATAAAACTACAGAAATAAATACTTTGTTGTTTTTTCACTATTTGCAATAAGTCGTTTATGTAATGATTTTCACCACTCTTAGGGTATGGGAATCAAGTTTTTAAACAAATGGAGAATATATGTATACATATAAAGACTTGCATTGTGTATCTATGTACACAAGCACACATATATAAATGGAAAAACAAAGGTACTCAGTGCTTTATATGCAATATCATGTTAAGATATGGTCATCATTTTGGTTAAGTGCCCTCTCCTTTTAGATGTTTCCTGCCACCTCCTCCCCCATCCCAGC
This sequence comes from Nomascus leucogenys, assembly GCF_006542625.1. Taxonomy (NCBI): domain Eukaryota; kingdom Metazoa; phylum Chordata; class Mammalia; order Primates; family Hylobatidae; genus Nomascus; species Nomascus leucogenys. Next base: position 74,904,572 of record NC_044397.1, read on the forward strand.
ATCACAGATTGACTTCAGTGTTCCCACTCAGTGCTGTTCAATACCTCCTTCATAGCTCTGATCATGTTATTATTATTATTAGATATCTTGCTTGTCACTACACAATTGGCTCCATGATAAACTTCATGTCTGTACCTCCAGTGTTTAACACAGTGTCTGGTCTTGGGATGGTACAATAAATGTTTTGTGAATAAATGAATGAATGAGTGAATACATACATCCTCACCAGTTGTACTATAACGATTCTTTCTTGAATGTCACTCATTAACTTATCATGTTCTTATTCTCCTTGACATTTCGCTTGTGGTGGGTGCCCCTTCCACCTCCTCTCTGGTGGGCCTTTTTGTTTCTTTCCCCACGAAGATTCTGGAGATAAAATGCTGGCCTTCTATGTTCTTTCCTTGGCCCTCTTTCCTTTTTCCTCACCCCTCTCATCTCTCTCCAGTCACCAGCATGAAGCTGTCGATGTGTGTTATTGTCAACCAAACAGTTCTGACTTCATTGAAAATGTGTCGCTTGTTTGTTTGTTTGTTTGTTTGTTTATTTTGAGACGGAGTCTCGCTCTGTCGCCAGGCTGGAGTGCAGTGGTGCGATCTGGGCTCACTGCAACCTCCGCCTCCCAGGTTCAAGCAATTCTCCTGCCTCAGCCTCCAGAGTAGCTGGGATACAGGCACGTGCCACCATGCCCGGCTCATTTTTTTGTACTTTTAGTGGAGACAGGGTTTCACCATGTTGGCCAGGATGGTCTCTAACTCCAGAACTTGTGATCCACCCGCCTTCGTTTCCCAAAGTGCTGGGATTACAGGCATGAGCTACCGTGCCTGGCCATCACTTCTTTATTATGCCTACCAGTTCTTCAAAAATTAAAAGTGCTGCTTCATCCAAATGAGTACACATAGGTATACACATACGTAGAACTGCAACAGGTTTTTGAGATAATACCCATGCTACCTGAAATGCACTCTGCTTTCTATTTGACTTCACTTTTGTAAAATGCTGGTCACTGCTTATTGGATTGATTTTACACCCCCCTATGGAGTTGTAATCTGCACTTTGATAAACAGTAGTCTAAATCAGTGCTTTGCAAACTTTAGCACATACAAGGATTACAGGAAAATCTTGTTAAAACAGGCTGTTGGGCCCCATCATCAATGATTCTCATTCCATAGCTCAGGGTTGGGCCTGGAGAATTTGCATCCTAACAAGCTGCCCAGTGATGTTGCTGCCATCAGACTTCGGAGTCTTGTTTGGAGAAGCACTGGTCTAAATGATGCTTTCCTCTACAATCAGAACTGTTGTATTAATGCCTTCATGACTTATCAAGAGACAAGAGCCCTAGCTCTTTAAAATTTTTCAAATTTGAAGGTTTCAAAATACACTATATTCCTCCTGATGCAGTTCAATGATATTTTGACCAAAGGCTTTGGGGGTGCAAAATTAGTCTGAATGTATTGTTAAAGCACTTCACATTGACAAAATTATTGGCCACAAACCCACACTGGAACAGGTAAGCTACTTCTGGGCTTTCAATAAAAATGCCTGACCAATCAGTTTGTTGTTGTCTGGTTTGAAGTTTAGTTGGGGCAAGCCTCTTCCCTTTGTGTTCCCTTACTCTCCTTTGCATTCCTCTTTCCTCTCTTGGTTTCTCTTTTAAAACTCTGCTGGATCAGACCTTTGATGTGTGGGACAGCAAATTTGCATAGTGACACCCATTAGGCCTCTCAGTTGGGGACCACAGCCTCTCTACAGGGCTGTCCTGCAGCCAGCACTAGCCCTACACATTTTGCTAAGGTTTTGCCATCCCACTTTTCCCCTTGTTATAGGATTTAAGAGATGGTTATGGCTTTGGTTTTTTTTTTCAAGTTAGTGTTCATACACTACCTCATCTCTACCAAAATAGGACTATATGTATAATTACCTATTTTTAAATAGGCCTATTTTCCTATTATTTTACTTTTTAAAGAAACAAATGGACCATCAAAACATTAAAATGAATCTTAGTACATCCTACATATGTGTTAATACATCCTACATACACTGTCCAAGATCTTAGTGGTGATTAGAAACTTACATCTTAAATTCAAAATCTTAGTTTGTAGTATTTAGGAGTCACATTGTTGGGTAATTGTTCAGAAAACATCAAAAGTTTATGTAATGTCTTTAACAAATTTTTATCCTCCCTCCCCTGTACTTGTATTAGTTTTTTAATGAGAAGCAAAAGACAAGAGCCAATCATGACAGGATTAAAAGTACATGCCATGAAGTGGTTGAGCTCAAGCTGGGGTTAGGCCCTGGCTTTGTCTAACACTGGCTGTGGGATTTAGGGCAAGCCACTTAACCTGGCTAAACCTGTTTCTTCTGTAAAACATGGATGATCATATAGTAATACCAGTCTCATAGAGTGGTTATGATTCTCAAAAGATTCATTCTCTGAGAGTACTTTCAAATGTGTTAATAGAGAAACACATTTTAATCTCAATGTTGTTATCCCTAGCAGGTTGTAATAATTTCCAGATTATCTCTAGCAGGTTGTGACATTGTACAGTTTAATATATACTAATACACAATGGAATTGATTTTACCATTTTGTGAAATTTTAATACATTATTGATGCATAAGGATGTATTGGTAATAATTCGTTAGTAGTAGTTTACTAATAAGTATTTACATCATTGCTATAATAATGATGATAGTATGATATGTCATGACACATCTATATCTTTCCACCATGGGATGGATGGATGTGTGTGTGTGTGTGTGTGTGTGTGTGTATGTACATATAGATAGCTAGATGGATGAAATTTGAAAGGAAATTATCATTAAGATATCAGAGACTACCTACTTGAAATCTCTAATATTTAAACCCTTAAACATGTTTTTTCTTTTGATTCCACAGGGTAGTTAACATTTTGACTAAAGAGTCTTTGGGTCCTAAATGGGCATAAATGTGTCACAAAAGCATTTCATGTTAATTAATCGATGACCGGAGCCCTATGGCTATGTTTAACATAGATTCCAGAATCATTTTCCTTTCTAAAAACAGCTTGAGATATAATGTCAGCACCTGCTAATAAAAATAACTTAATTTTTGCTTACCAAAATGGTATGTAGTATTACTAAGAGCTTAAATATTTATATCGTGTTCTATTCTCAATTAATTCACTTGGGCTTTCAAACATTTTTTTTTTATCTTTAAGAGCCCTTATTTAAAAACCCTTAATACCAACCAACCACAACCCATGATGCTTTTACTCCATTATAAAGGACACTCTCAGATTCCATACATAGTGTTTTCAAAGGAATCCAAGATCTTTACTGGGGACATACTGTTGAAAAGACATAAAATTTAGTGGAAAAATGTATCATAGGGTCGGTACCAAGGGGATTTTCCCAGCCTACAGAAGTGAAGACTAGCTTGGAGAAAAAATAGCCCTCTGCTACATAATGCATGTGGTCCCTCCTCCAGTGCAGATGCACCCTCCAAACTGCCTCCTGTCACTTGCTTAAATCATGAATACTGTACGTGAATGACAGTTGTACATAAATGATTAAAACGTATTATAAGACATTTTCCCTTACCACTTCCTCCCTCAAAGGTAGTCAAAAGCCCCCACAAAGGCAAGCCCTACATTTTAGGACTAGATTGTTTAAGCCTCCCAAGTACAGGAACTCTATTTCTGCTTTATTTTTAACTCCCCACAGTGCCTGCTTCTAGAGAGCTCGAAGACAATTTGTATGCAAGAGACTGAGTAACAGCTATAGCTCGCTAAGGGCAGCAGCAGTGATTAATGCATGTCCGGAATTACTACTGACTTAACAGACTGTCATCACCACATTAAGTTTGTGTGTGAAGTTGGCTGCCTTCTACACTGTTCAGCCAGGGCAAGTTTGTGCATTAGGGGGCCAATTCCTTTTGAGTTGGTATTGAATGATCTACACCCCCAAGTTAGGCCAGGTTGGAAAGGGTAAGTTCATAGTTGCAGAACTGCCTTTCCTCCACCATGAGAAGATAGAGCAACAAGAGCTCCTGATCAATTTACCCCACCCTCTGTTTCCCAGAAGTTAGCTGGGCTCTGGCTGAACTCTAGGGATACAAGTCTAAACTGGGTAGGTTTTGGAACATAGCCCTGAGCTGGGTCATTCCTGGTGCAGGGAAACATTGGAATACCTTAGGACCCACACTGGAGATATTTTCATTCTTTAAACAGAGTGGCTGAGCATCTGAGGATGTAGAGTTAAACCAAACACCATATAGCTTCAAAAACCTTAGAGCTTCTAATCAAGGGACTTAGATAGAAATGAAGAGAAGTTCAGAGTACCATATGGTAAAGGCATACTGGAGCTGACTGAAGGGATGGGGATTGGTGAAGGACAAAGATGTAGTCCAAGAAGGGACGCTGGGCCGAGTCTTGAGAGACTTCTGGCTTCAGCACCCGTAGGCATTCCAGGCTGAGGGAGCATGAAGCAAGGGGGAGCTTTGAGCAGCTGAAGAACTTCTAGCAGTTAATTATAGCTGGAATGAAGAGTAACAGGTGAAAGGGTGAGAGAATAGGCTGGAAAGCTGCATATAACCGGCCCGGTGTGCTGAGCTAAGAAGTTGGAATTCATCCAGAAAGCAAAAGGGAACCACTTTCCCAAACAGGGAAGTAGCAGGATCCCATTTACAGTATGGAAAGACAGCTGCAGCAGTATTTTGGAGAATGGATTGATGGGAGGGAGGAACGCACAGTGAAGTGAAAGACTAGTCCAGAGGCTAACGTAGTCATCCAGGCAAGAAGTGAAGAGAAACTGAATTAGAGTGGCGGTAGGGCAGATTCTAAAACTCTTGAGAGAGCAGCCTCCACAGGTCTTGGAGGCCAATTGGATGTCCTACGTGACCAAGAAGGAAGAGTCAAGGATTACAGAGTCAAGATGACCAGGGACAGAGAGTCCCTGGTCCCAGCACTAAGTAGGACTATGGGGGAAAGAGCACATTTGAGGAGAGGGAGCTGAATTCAGCTTTACGTAGGCAGAACAAAACCAGCCTTGTAGTTATGGCAAGGCATGGGGTTAGGTTCTGTTGGTTTTAGGCCTCCAGCTGTACGTTGAATTTGCACAGGGGTACGCACAGGTTACCCTAGTCTGGTCCCTCAGTGCACTGGATTTCACTTTGCTCAGTGCTTCTTGGTGTGGGAATCATGTCTCCAGCTCTCTATGTGTTCACCCTGTGCCTGCTCAGTGCTGTTCTGGGGATGGACACCCTGAGCATAGGGGTCAACAAAGGAGTGGAGTTAGTGCTCAGTTCAGTTGGAAGGTGACCAAATATGAATGCTGGGTGTGGCAAATTAATTGTCATTGTTATCACTCCATGAGCGAGGGAAATGTAGCCCTTGTTATTTTCCAACATAGTCTCCAGTAGAAACAGTTGTTTGTGACACTGAATTAGTTTGTTAAAAAATTCATACCTGAAAAATTGCATCATATATTACTTTAAAAGTAATGACTGTAGTAGGCAGAAAGGTGCTGCCTCTGCCCACCCAAAAATGTCCATGTCCTCATCCCTGGAACCTCTGAATATGTTACTTCACGGAGCAAGAGAGACATTTGCAGTTGTCAATAAATTCAGGATCTTGAGATAGGGAGCTAGACCTGGGTGGTCTGTGTGGTTCCAGGGTGCTTACAAGATTCCTTAAAAGTAAAAGAGGGAGGCAGGGTCAGAGTGGTTCAAAGAAACGCTCAAGGCTATTGTTGGTTTTGAAGCCTGAAGAGGGCCCCCAGCCAAGGGATGCAGGTGGCCTCTAGAAGCTGGAAAAGACAAGGAGATGGATTCTCCCCAAGACTCCAAGAAGAACACAGCCCTCCTGACACCTCGATTTTAGATTTTAGGTAAGTCAACTTGAGTCCCATTTCAGACTTCTGACCTCTAGAACAGTGAGATAAATCTGGGTTGTTTTAAGCCACTGAATTTATGGTAATTTGTTACATCAGCAATGGGAAAACTAATACAATGACTATTCTTTAAGCTTTCAGAAGGCAGCTGATTACAAACTACTTCGAAAAAAAATCTGATAAATATGGCCACTAAATCCCTATGTGGCTAATCACATATACTTTTCTTTTTTTTTTTTTTTTTTGAGACAGAGTCTTGCTCTGTCCCCCAGGCTGGAGTGCAGTGGCCCGATCTCAGCTCACTGCAACCTCCGCCTCCTGGGTTTAAGCAATTCTCCTGCCTCAGCCTCCCGAGTAGCTGGGATTACAGGTGTGCGCCACCATGCCCGGCTAATTTTTGTATTTTTAATACAGACTGGGTTTCGCCATGGGGGCCAGACTGGTCCCAAACTCCTGACCTCAGGTGATCCACCCACCTCGGCCTCCTGTAGTGCTGGGATTACAGGCCTGAGCCACCACATCTGGCCTTAATCACACATACTTCTTCTTGACTTCCTACCCTCACTCCTGAGCCCTGGTAGCGTAGGGAGCCATGCTTTCTTGAAGCTAGGCCTGCAGGTATCTGGCTAGCATGCTGCTGTTAAAAGACCCTGCATGGAACTTTCCATTGCTGGCCCTGGAACATCCTTGTAAGCAGGCTTCCAAATGTAAGCATTGAGATTAGAAGGGCACAGCATTAAAAAGAACAACATTTGGTTCAAAGTTTCTGTTTGTATTTTCTAGAACTCTTAAAAGTCAATATATGTAGGTGGACAAAATATTTGGTGAAATTACAGTTCTGAAAATAGCCTTATGTTTGCCAGGACTTGAGGAAGGCCCCCAAGTGATGTCTAGTCCACCTCCTGCAAAGGCAAGAAGGCGGAGGTTGGGAAAGTCCACACTGACATCTAGTGATACAAAACTGCACTGCCAAAGGCTCCAACCGAAGCTATTTGCAGCAGTGGGCTCCTCAATTCTGATGCATCTACTGCCCCCCAAGAGGGCTGAAGACTCAGTGCACACCAGCCAATTTCAGCTGCCCTGAAAAATAAACCAGTGCCATACAGGATTTTTTCGTCTCTAACACCAGTCCTTCACACTGGAATTTGGACACACTTTTCTTTACTCTTTCAGGCCATGTCATGTAGTTATTCTGGGTCATCGTTTCCTCAAGGAAACATTGAAGGGATAAGGTCCAGGGCTTTCAAACTGCCCACTGTGACCCGTTAGTGTAGTGGAAAATGAATCCAGCTAAACATGACCAGTATTTTTTTTTTCTAATAAAAGAGCATAGTATTGAAAGACTAGAAACTATCAAATTCAGCAGTTCAGGCTTCTTTATGTTTCACTTACAAACTTAGTTTGGCCATTTAAGAGTTTTGCCTCTTAATTTTTGAAATGATCATTTCAGCACATTTTAAAGCTATAGAATTTACTTCTAAAAGCTTCTTTGTGCTTCCGGTGGCCAGACCCTTTAATGCCAAGTGAATTTTTTTATTTTCTGTATGTTCTCAGAACAAATGCTTGGACTGAAATGTCCTGAGCAAGGAATGATCTGCAGCAGGGGATGGAACCCGTACAGCAGGTACTTGTCCTTTTTTTGCCCTGAGAACATTGTCTGCATTTCATTTTCAGCAACTCAGAAGTCTAAGGTACGGAAGAAATGACAAAGAATGCTTCTTCCTGTCTTTCCATTTTTCTTCTATACACCAGTGAAAATAAGTCAGCAGAGATACAATTTGTAGTTCCTTCCTTAATGGCAGCACCGTTAGAAGCAAGACTGCATTTTTAAGGTTGTTGCAGTAACCCAGGTGAAAAAGAATGAGGGGGCTGCACAATAATATGAATGTACTTAATGCCACTAAACCATTTAAAATGGGTTAAAATGGTAAATTTTGTGTTACGTCTATTTTACCTCAATTAAAAAAATAATGGAGGCTGGACAGCATCAGTAACAGTAGGAATGGAAGAAGCTTTTGCAGTACTGATCAAATGACTGGATGCAGATACGTTTTCACATCGTTCTCATAGGCAAAATGTACACATGAACAAATACTAAACTCTTTAGAATACTAATGCCAAAAAACTTCTACAACCTCCACATCGAAACAAACAGACCTGAACATTAAGAAATAATCAGATTTTACAAGGAATGTGTTTTTCGTACACTTTGGACATTTTCTTTTATAGTGTGTAAATATCAAAACCTTCAAGCAAATCATACAGATGAGAAAATAAAATGTGCTGCATTAAAAACATACAGATTTAGCAAAGAAAGGACAAAAACAAAAAACCTCGTAAGGCAGTTTTGACTCTCATAAATATAACAGAGAGATAAAAACCCTGACAGAATTCAGTTACTTCCGTGAAGCAAGCAAAAAAGGGGAAGATAAATAACTTTTAGGAAGGCACTCCAAACCTGACCTGTACAAACAGCAAATTCAAAGGTTTTGAAAATTATGAGTTTTTACTTTTTAGAGTTTGTAATCAGTTGAAATAGTGATTCATTGACATTCCGGGGAAGCATTAGAAATGACCTAGAATTTCTCTGGTAAAACGTAGCATTTCAGTACATTTAGAGGTACACGTAGCTGGTTTCTCCAGTATAGTTTTTAACAGGTGGCATACTAATAATAAATCTTGCTCTGTTTCTTAACACTCCCCACCCCAACTACTAATGACGGGGTGAAAAAGTGAAAAATACTGTCTAGACCAATATTAATAAGGAGAATGACAGCTACAATTAGGATTTCATTTTAATACAGCAGGATATTTATACTGAATTAAATGTTCATATATATTTGTTTGATAATAACTCATGAATTTCAGTAGCAAAAAAAAGTTTATTCTGGAGCTCACAAACAAGATGAACAATTAAAAATAAATCAATAAGTCCCACCGTGCAGAAAATTTACTTAGCTTGACACATATGAACTTGAGAGGAACGAGAGTTTTGGAAAGTGAGACCAGCTTCTCTAGGACTTTGGTAAGCTCAGTCATCATGCAGAGGAAAGAAGGAAGCAAGTGCCTGTTACCTTCAGTGCTCAATACTAGAATGATAGCTATCTATGGCCAAATTTGAAATGGTGATGGCTTGAGAAACTAAATAATAAGAACTGTCTTGTTTTTTAGATTTAATGTAATCTAGCTAATGGCTTGTGTATAATTTTCCAGATGACTTAATGGATATTTTTATCATTTAAAATAATTGTCTTCCATGTCAATCAAGACATAAAGAATATAAATTTCTGCATTGGAAGAATGAATAGCCTCAGGAAGAAGTTTATATCTGTTGGAGCAGTAATTCCAGGCACTGGTCTACAGACCAGCACCAGTCTGTAATAAAGTGCTCCTAGTGAAATAAGAAAAATTAGGACAGTGCAGTAGCTTTGTTATCTATAAAAAGTTAAATGTATTTCATGCACAAGACTATCTTTAGTCTAAGATTAGATCCTTCCTACCCTATGATAGTTGTAGATGGCCATAGATTTGGGGAAGATTTGGTTTTTTGTTTCTTCCTTTTTAAATGTAGATTTCCTTTTTTGGGACAAAGAAATATTGGCACCCTGGTATTGATTCCTAAACTGTTTTTGAATTTTTACTGACCTGTGAAATCTAAAATGTTGGAAACTCTTGCTCAAGAGATCAGCAGTTCTCACCTTTGTTTTCCCTGCCTGCCCCAACATACTGGAGGGATAGGATATACCCCCATCAGCTCGAGCCTCAATAAGGCTTGTTATCAGCGGAAACTTAGGCTCTTGAAGAGGGAGGGTGCATATCAGAATGGCTGGAAGTCATATATATACTAGACAAAGGCCGCAGGTGGTTCTAATAGGGCCCAAACCCTAGCTAAACTGACAATTCTTACTCAGTAATACTGATATATCCAGTGGGCCTAAAAATGACCCAGATACCTCATTTATTAATTTACCATCTTGCCCTCTCTACAGGACTGTATCTTCACTTCCCAGAAAAATGAGTAGGATTTCTCCGGAAGGCAAGTCCCTCTGAAGTATCCACCAACCAGTGCCATACAGGTTTTTTTCGTCTCTAACACCAGTCCTTCACACTGGAATTTGGACACACTTTTCTTTACTCTTTCAGGCCATGTCATGTAGTTATTCTGGGTCATTGTTTCCTCAAGGAAACATTGAAGGGATAAGGTCCAGGGCTTTCAAACTGCCCACTGTGGCCCGTTAGTGTAGTGGAAAATGAATCCAGCTAAACATGACCAGTATTTTTTTTTCTAATAAAAGAGCATAGTATTGAAAGACTAGAAACTATCAAAGTAGGCTGGATGCAATGGCTCATGCTTATAATTCCAGTGCTTTAGGAGGCTGAGGTGGGAGGATGGCTCAAGGCCAAGAGTTGGAGACCAACCTGGCCAACATAGTAAGGCCTCATCTATACAAAATAAATAAATAAAAATATCAAAGTGCATGGAATTTAGTGAAGCTAAACATTGTTTTATGAAACTTTATATATATTCTGAGCTGAGACATAGAATATTTATCCTAATGTAGGTTATAGTTTTAAAAAAAGTTGGCTGTGTACGGTGGCCCACACCTATGATCCCAGCACTTTGGGAGGCTGAGGCAGGCAGATCACCTGAGGTCAGGAGTTCAAGACCAGCCTGGCCCACCTGGTGAAACCCCACCCCTACTAACAATACAAAAATTAGCCAGGCATGGTGGTACACACCTGTAATCTCAGCAACTCGGGAGGCTGAGACAGGAGAATTTCTTGAACCCAGGAGACAGGTTGCAGTGAGCTGAGATGGTGCCACTGCACTCCAGCCTGGGCAACAGAATGAGACTCTGTCTCAAAAAAAAAAAGTTTGAAAAACATTAGATTCATTCGACAACTCTACAATCTATTACAGCTTAAAATTCTATGAATTTCACTTTGGTAATGAGGATAGAACTCTCCCTTCTCCCACCCTGCTCAACATACCCCTCAACAAATCCAAGAGCTCCTCTTTGTCCTTGAGCCTGAGGTCTCATCTGGTATCTCCAGGCAATCTGACTTGGCCTCAGGCCTTCCTCTGGGCTCCCCTGGCCTTTGGGATGGTGCTTGACATACTACTTATCATACTATATTGTAATCGTCCATCTCCCCAGCAAACTGTGCCAGGGTGCACTTGAATGAGTGAAGGAAGGAGGCAAGCAACAGTATATTTGCTTAAGGGAGTGGTTCACAACCTGGCTTCACATCAGAATCCCCTGGGAAGCTTTTAAAAAGCCTAATACCCAAACCATACCTGGACAATTAAAGCAGAAGCACCGTCAGTGGTGTCCAGGCATCAGATTCTTTTTTTTGGCAGGGGGTGGGGGGAAGGAGTCTCGCTCTGTACCCCAGGCTAGGGTGCAGTGGTACAATCTCAACTCGCTGCAACCTCTGCCTCCCAGGTTCAAGCGATTCTCCTGCCTCAGCCTCCTGAGTAGCTGGGACTTCAGGTGTATGCCACCACGCCCAGCTAATTTTTGTATTTTTAGTAGAGACAAGGTTTTGCCATGTTGCCCAGACTGCTCTCAAACTGCTGGTCTCAAGTGATTCTCTGGCCTTGGCCTCCCAAAGTGCTGGGATTACAGGCATGAACTACCATGCCCAGCCAGCAGCAGATTCTTTAAAGCTCCCCAAGGGGAGTCCAATATGCAGATGAGATTCAAAGTGACTGATGTAGACCAGGTCCTGGGGATCTTGTGAAAATGCAGATACTGCCTCCCTAGGCCTGGAGTAGGGGCACAAGATTCTTTCTAATGTGCTTCCAGGTGATGTTGATGCTGATGGTCTGCTGACCACATCTTGAGAAAGGAGGGAAGAGCCATCTGATGGATTCTCTGGCAACATAAAAAGAGCTGAGATAGCAAAGTCAGACAGACCTGGAGGAGAGCAAGGGAAGTGACCAGGCATATGATTACTGGAGTAAATTGCCTGGCACCCTTTCTTCCTAGTGACGTGACCTTGGGCTAGTTATTTAAAGTTGACTCCATCTGATGATGGAGATATAACATAATATAATACATAGGGTGGGTGTGAGAACTGAGCAGAACACCACAGACAGCCTGGTATGCATGTGTGAGTTATTAGCATTATTATTACGTATCCCAACTCCACCACTTACTAGCTTTGTGCTGTTGGTAAGTGTATTAGTCCATTCTCACACTGCTGTAAAGAACTACCTGAGACTGAGTAATTTATAAAAAGGACGGTTAACTGACTCACAGCTCTACAAGCTGTACAGGAGGCATGGCTGGGAAGGCCTCAGGAAACCTACAATCATGGCAGAAGGCGAAGTGGAAGCCAGCATGTCTTACGTGGTAGGGGCAGGAGGAAGAGAGAGCAAAGGGGGAAGTGCTACACACTTTCAAACAACCAGATCTTGTGAGAACTCACTCGCTATTGTGAGAAAAGCAAGGAGGAAATCCACCCCCATGATCCAATCACCTCCCACCAGGTCTCTCCCCCAACATTGGGGATCACAATTCCACATGAGATTTGGGTAGGAACACACAGCCAAACTATATCAGCAAGTTACTTAACCTCTCAGCTCCAGTTTCCTCCACTGTAAAATGGGGAATCATAATATCCATCAATCTCCTTACAAGATCAGAAAGATAAAGAAACTATATGTAAAATTCTTAGCACAATATTCGATCCATGTGCATGCTCAATAAGTGGTTATTCCTCAAATTAGTTTCATTTGTATTGGGATAAATCATTGTTGCCTCCCATAGGTACATTTTCTATTTAACCATCTGCCAGTTCTCAGAATCTTCTCCTGCCCCCACACCACACAGGCTGCAGATTGTAGGGATAGATGACAGGATGGGAGGCTCATCTCACTCTCTATTTCAATACGTTCTACTTCAACAGCAGGGCTTGTTTTTATTACCTTATTGAGTTCACATGGGTAGCTTTTGGCAGCAGCAATTATTCTCCTTATTACTCTACAGATGAAGAAATAGATTTGGCTCTGACATGTTGGATTTTCTCAAGCAAGTCCCATATGGAAAATAAAAGCTTTTAATTCTAATCAGAGACAGCCAGGAAAAAAAAAAAAAAAACCTCCTGGCTTCAAGCTTCTTGAAAGCCTCTCCTTCAAAATGTTTTGAGGACCTGCAATGTGCCAGGTGTTGTACCAGATTCAAAGTAGAATACGTGACAGAGAGTTGAACAAATTGCTACAGGATCACTGGGGAGCAGGGGACGGAGAGGAGGCTCTTGACAGATGGGAATGGGGCAGACAGGACGTGCTGTTTCACATAAGAGGTGCTACCTTGGCTGGGCAGTGAAGGTTAAGGAGGAGTTGAGAAGTGGCAAATGGGGGAAAGGTGTTCAGGAAGAGAGAACAGCACGGACAATGACAGTGAGCTGGGAAACAGCCTGGCATGTTTGGGGAATGGCAATTAAACAGGATGGAAGAAGATGGCAATAGAAAGTTAGCTTGGGGACAGATTGTACGCCTGGTGAAAGAGTTTGGATTTTAACCTGTCGCTCTGTGATAGGATGATCACGTAATTCATCATCCAAATGGGCCACTTTTGAGAGTTAATGGGCATGCTACCCAGATAGAATAACCAAACACTCAGCAGAAAACAGCACTGTTCCAGGCCAACAGAGGCATACAGTCACCCCAGCTTTGGGAAACCTCTAAGGACTAACACTCATCAAATTTGTTTATTTTAGAGGGAATTCTGGCAGCAATGTGGATTGGAAAAAAAGAGAAAGTTCCTGCAGTCAAGGAGACAGCTAGGAAGGCAGTGGGAATGAAGAGGAGAGAGATAGAGGAATGGTTTCGTAAGAAATAGACTGAACTTGGAGACAGAGAGAGAGAGAGAGAGAGAATAGTTAATGATGACTCTGCACTTCCAGCCTGGGTGCCATGGGGCTGGGAAGACAAGAAGAGAAACAGGTTTTAGGGAAACAGTTTGTATAATTTGAGGCATGTTGAACTGGAGATATTTGCTAAATATCTATGTCAGCATCCGGTAGGCAATGAGAACAGGAGGCGTAGAGCTCACAGGTGTGGATTGAACATGTAGATTATGTCGTTAGGATACTAGGTGGAAGTTGCTCAAAATACTGACGGAGAGATGGTAAAGAGGGAGACAATATGAAACCTAGGATGGACTTAGAGGAAATGGCAAGGACCTAGTGGAAGAAGAGGAGCCAGGGAAGGAAGAGGTGGAGTCAGATTTGTAGGAGGAAAAATAGAGGAGAGGTATCCCAGAGGGTGAAAGAAGGGGAAAGTTTTGGGATGAAGGTCATTCATTCAACGATGTCAAAAGTAGCAAACAGGTAGGGAATGACGAAGATTGGCATCATTCTTGAGCACAGCATCCATCAGTGTTGATCTTTCTTTAGTGGTGGAGATGGAAGACAGGCCACTCCATGTTGCAGACTGCATGAGAATGAGTACTAGATGGCAATTACAGGCCACTCTTTCCAGAGGTTAATAGCGACAGGCAGGAGAGGGAGTTACAGCAACTTGATAGGGAGGCAAGGTTTCCCTGCTTGATTTTCCTCATGCTGTTTACTGCTAGGTCTTGTGTGAACATGTGGTTGGAAAATTAGAGAAAAGGCAGCTGAATCCACCCTGGGTCTCCTGGGTTCTGCTTTCACAGTCTTGAGAGCTGAACTCGAAGTGCTTTTCACAGTCATGAGAGTTGAATCCAAGTTATGGTGGCTTTAAGAAATTACATTGAGAGTGAGTTTTCCAGCCCCAAATCTTGATGTCTTGGTTTGTATTCAGACATAACTTGGTGACGGCCCAGTTAGGACATTTCAGTGTATTGTGCTTTTTACACATTACTGTCGTAGGCTGCTATAGCTTAGAATTTGATGATCACAGCTATTATACATTGTGAAAAGATTGATTAAAAGAGTTTTACATAATGAATACTCATGAATCTGTGTGTAAGACCAAAGATGACTAAATCAGTACCCACAGAGCCTGCAGAAAATATGGCTTTCCAAAAATAAAGGCAGTGTGTGGCTCTCCGGGATTCTCTAGTCCTTCACTAACCTCAGCCTAAAGATATGCAGGTCACCAATCTGATCCTCATGGTGGGTCATCTCCAGCAACAGGGACTTGTGGTCCCTAACATGATGTAAACTCAGAGATAAAACAGATAATATAAACTCAGAGAAAGGAGACTCCCTTAAAGAATGAAGAGAGGCTGGGCGTGGTGGCTCACACCTGTAACCCCAGCATTTTGGAAGGCCGAGATGGGAGGATCACTTGAGCCCAGGAGTTCGGGACCAGTCTGGCAATGTAACGAGACCCTGTCTCTACAAAATGTAAAAAAAAAAAAAAAATTAGTCAGGCATGGTGGTACACACCTGTAATCCTAGCTACTCAGGAGGCTGAGGTGGGAGGATCACTTGAGCTGTGGAGATCAAGGCTGCGGTGAGCCGAGATCATGCCACTGCACTCCAGCTTGGGCAACAGAATGAGACCCTGTCTCAAAAGAAAAAAAAAGATGAACAAGAATGAAGACAGAGGGTGAACCACAAGAAGATGCATCTGTCAAGGGCTGCAGTTCTTACCTTCACCTGATGCATGGAGAGATGAGTGAAAATAGTTTGTTGGCACTAAGAAGTTTTTCTACTGGTAGGCCATATTAATTAAATTGACAATAATCCTCCCTACTGGTAGACCACATTAGTTAAATTGACAACAATTCTCCCTTCTTGGTATAAAATATCTATTTACATATCATAATTCTCTTTTAAAATTTATTGGTCCTCTTCAGTCTTCAGAATATCTCTGCCACTGTTTTCTATACTGGCTATGCATGTGACAACTTTCATTTCCCAGCACTGACACTGCCATCATCCATCAATCTCAGGTCACTCCTGCAGTCAGGGAGGACTTAGGCACCTGGTTCAGTCTCCTCCCCTCAAATAGTATCCTGGTCCTGGAGGATTTCAGCCTCCATGTGGACACCCTCCCATCAGTCTGGCCTGAACATCCATTGCCTGCCCCCTCCCGCAGCAGTGACCTTCGCTTGCACTCCATTCCAGGTGTCCATTCCCCTGGCCTTACCCTGGGCCCTGTCATCATTTGAAACAACTCCACCTCTGACAGTAACTCCAGCACTGCTTTTTCACATAACTCACTCTCTTTCCCCATTAACACTTCATTAGGATATTGTTGGCAAAAATGTAAGTATCTCCAAAACTTCTCTCCTCCAGGAAAGCAGTGAGAAAACCAGCAAAAATAGTGAGAATCGACTTTTTCAGAATTCTGTAAATTAACCCAAGGCTTGCAGCAATCCAGGGAGTGTCTATTCCAGAAAAACGGTTGAATCTCAGTAAGAGCAGCAAGCTTAACTTGCCCTATTCCCATCACTCACCTCCTCCAGCTCTGTGGTAGCCTTGAAAATCAACAGCCCACCATCACAGTGAAAGCCAATAGCCTGGCAGCCACTGGAGGAGGCACAGTAGTATTAGAGTTCCTTCAAAACCTCATTCCCACAGATCTGTCAGGATTTGCCCTCTCTGGGAGTTCCCAGGAAGACTTTAATTGCAAGCCAGTCTTTATTTGACTTGATCTGAAGATCACCCGGTGCAAAAACTCTTTTCCCTGGGGACATTTATTGAAAACATTTGGAGGCAACCATTTAATTTCAAGGGTGCCTGAAGTAGTGGATACTAGTTGGCAAACAATAGGCTAACCAAAAAGCTTTCAAGGAAAAGCCAGGAAATGAGATGTCTGTAGGAACTTGACATATTCCTGAAAGCTAGAAGGCCACATGCCTGCAGAGGGCTGTGCATGAGCTCAGGGTTGTGTGGATGCTTAGGAAATACCTGAGAAGGCCCTAAGTTCTCACCTCTGTGCAACATATCCTTGAAGCTGTGTGCAGGCAGGCAGTGAAGGCTCAAACAGAATTGTCAAGGCCCTGGCTGAGTGTTGAAGGCTAGCCCCAATTTACTCACAGAGCCCCTTTACAAAAACTGGGAAGCTCATTAGTCCCTGATATTTAAGGAAATCTGTATCCAATCGTTACCTGACCACTAAACTAACTGTACAGAGACTTCAGCAGCCAAACATGACAAAGAATACAGACTTTACAGACTATTTCAGAAAAGTCACTAAACAAACACTAACTAACAGCAACAATGACAAGCCCTGAGGAAGGTTGAGAATCTAATTTCCACAGTTGCCACATTATAGCATTTTAAATGTGCAATTTTCAACAAAAAATTACAAGACATTCAAAGAAACAAGAGTATGGCCAATACACAGGAAAAAAGCAATTAATAGAAACTGTCTCTGTGGAAGCCCAGGACTTAAGATGTTCCCTCACATATACCCACGATAGTGTTTGACCAAACAGCTAGCCACTCCATGGCTCAGTCAAGATGACACAATTGACCGTCACACCTTTTACAAAAAATATGAGGCCGGGCACGGTGGCTCATGCCTGTAATCCCAACACTTTGGGAGGCTGAGGTGGGTGGATCACGAGGTCAGGAGATCGAGACCATTCTGGCCAACATGGTGAAACCTCGTCTCTACTAAAATATAAAAAATTAGCGAGGCGTGGTGGTGTGTGCCTGTAGTCCCAGCTACTCAGAAGCCTGAGGCAGGGGAATCACTTGAACCCGGGAGGCAGAGATTGCAGTGAGCCGAGATCTCGCCACTAAACTCCAGCCTGGCAACAGAGTGAGACTCCGTCTCAGGAAGAAAAAAAAAATGAAACTCACATGGCTATAATAAAAAAAAATCAAAAAATAATAGATGCTGGCATGGATGTGCTAACAAGGGAACACTTTAACATTGTTGGTGGGAACGTAAACTAGTACAACCACTATGGAAAACAGTGTGGAGTTTCCTTTAAAAACTAAATATAGATCTATCATTTGATCCAGCAATCCCACTACTGGCTATCTACCCAGAGGAAAAGAAGTCATTAAACAAAAAAGATACTTGCACACACATGTTTATAGCAGCACAATTCACAATTGCAAAAATATGGAACCAGCCCAAATGCCCATCAATTGACAAGTGAATAAAGAAAATGTGATACACACACTGACACACACATACACACACACACATACACACACACACACACACACACACCATGGAATACTACTCAGCTATAAAAAGGAATGAAATAATGGCATTTGCAGCAACCTGGATCCTGGATGGAATTGGAGACCATTATTTTTTATTTATTTATTTATTTATTAGACATAGTCTTGCTCTGTCAACAGGCTGGAGTGCAGTGGTGCGATCTCAGCTTACTGCAACCTCCGCCTCCCGGATTCAAGTGATTCCCCTGCCTCAGCCTCGCAAGTAGCTGGGATTACAGGCACGTGCCACCACACCTGGCTAATTTTTTGCATTTTAGTAGAGATGGGGTTTCACCATGCTGGCCAAGATGGTCTCGATCTCCTGACCTCGTGACCCGCCCATCTCAGCCTCCCAAAGTGCTGGGATTACAGGTGTGAGCCACCATGCCTGGAGAACATTATTCTGAGTGAAGTAACTCAAGAATGGAAAACCAAACATTGTATGTTCTCACTCGTAAGTGGGAGCCAAGCTATGATGATGCACAGGCATAAGAATGATACAATGGACTTTGGGGACTCGGAGGAAAAGGGGAGTGAGGGATAAAAAATGAGATTCACACCCATTAGGATAACTATTTTTTTTAAAAAAAGGATTGATGATGATGGGTAGAAATTAGGACCCTGGTCCATTGCTGGTGGGAATGTAAAATGGTGCAGCTGCTATGGAAAACAGTATGATGTTTCCTCAAAAAGTTAAAAATAGATAAACCATAGAATCTAGCAATTTCTCTTCTAGGTGTATGCCCAAAAGAATTGAAAGCAGGGATTCTAACAGATACTCCTACACCCATTTCATAGCAGCACTATTCTCAATAGCTAGAGGGTGGTAACAACCCAACCAACAAATGCATGGATTTTTAAAATGTAGTATATACATAAAATTGGGTATCATTCAGCCTTTAAAAGGAAAGAAAATTCTTTTACATACATAAAGGATGTATGTGATTTTAATATATATCACAACATTGGTGAACATTGAAGACATTGTGCTTGGTGAAATAAACTAGACACTGAAGAGCAAATATTGCATGATGCCGCTTGTAGAATAGACAAATCCACAGAGACAGAAAGTAGAATCGAGGTTGTTAGGCGCTTGGGGAGGGAGGAATGGGGAGTTATTATTTCATGGGTACAGAGTTTCTGTTTGGGATGATGAAAATGGATAGTGGTGACTGGTGCACAACATTGTGAATATACTTAATGGCACCGAATTGTAGACGTAAAAATAGTTGAGGCTGGGTGCAGTGGCTCATGCCTGTAATCTCAACACTTTGGGAGGCCAGGGCGGGAGGAGTACTTGGGTCCAGGAGGTTGAGACCAGCCTAGGCAACATAGTGAGACCCCATCTCTATTAAAAACAAACAACTAACTAAAAATAGTTAAAATGGTAAAGCATATGTTATTTTACCACAATAAAAAGGGGAGAAAAGATCTGTGATCTGAAAATCATATATATATATATGAAATTCATGCTTCTTATTAAAAGTTAAATTAGTTGGTAAGTAACATATTCACTGTTAACCGTTTAATCTGCTAGTCAATGTGTGCATGCTTAGTTTGTTTTTGCTATTATTTTGGGGTTTTGCAAATGAGATCAATAGTATGTCCTGATATCTCTCTGTTCCTGTACATATGTAGCTATAAGGTTTAGTACTAGAATACTTAGAGAAAGAAAATCCTATCTTTTTTTCTGTGTTTAGGAATATTACAGCGAATGAGTCTTCTTTGGTGGTCCAGCCACACCAGCCCTTATACTTCACAGGGTGAGTGGTATGTTAATTGGTGATAAACCCAGAATGATAGTCACGGCAGCAAAGGAGTTGTGGAAGTTAAAGCAGATGTCCCAACCTTCTCCTGAGGTTACCTTTAGTGTAGTGTAAAGTGGTGATAGTTTGAGTTGGGAAAGAAAGACCCAGGAGTGGTAGGGGAGGGGAGACGTAAGGAGAGGGGAAGGGACGGTGAGGCTGGCACTGAAGAGAAACTACTTCTGTTTCTCTCCTTCATTGGGAATTCTGTCTCCAGCCGGGAAGTCAGAGCACAGATGAGAGGTGGGGCATGGAAGCAGTGTTTGTCTTGGATGATAAAGAGGTAAGGTTTGGGTTAACAATTTGCTCAAAGTTGATCCATTAGCTAACATTTGCTATCTCTGGGCAAGGGAACTAGATGGCTGGATGATGAAGTAAGACTTTATACCATGTGCCTTTTACTTTTGAATTTTGTACCATTTGACTTCACTAAGCCAAATGTTATGAGAGTTTCCCAAGCTAAGGACTTAGAACTGTGTTTTTCATTGTCTAATATAGAGCATAACAGTAGATCTAAACTCAGGGACATTCCCAAGGATCCGAGACGTGGAGGGATCCCAACAGATTACTGGGTCTACACATTGCCTCCAGCCATGGCCCTAACTGTATAGACAAAAAAAAGCAACATATCATGGTGGTTCAACATGTCAGCTCTGGAACAGGCTGCCTGGAGTCAAGCTCTGGCCTTGCTGGTCATTAGCCTTGTTACTTTGGGCAAGTTATTTAATCTTTCTGTGACTCGATTTCCTCAGTTATAAGTAAAGGGATGATTATAATAGTAATAATATTAAGAGCCTAGTACATAAAAGTGTTGCTACTATTGTTGTTGTTGTTGTTATTGTTATTGTCAACGTACCTCAGTAATTGGGGAAAGGGCTCTGGCTTCCTAGTGCTGTATCTTTCCCACCATGCTGCTAATAATAATAATAATAATAATAATAATAATAATAGCTAACATCTAATGAGCACTTACCATGTGCCAGACACAATCCTGAATTACTTTGCATACATTCACATTGAATCTTTCTTTTCCTTTTTTTTTTTTTTCTGAGGCAGGGTCTGGCTCTATCACCCAGGCTGGAGTGAGTGACGTGAACATGGCTCACTGCAGCATCGACCTCCTGAGCTCAAGCGATCCTCCCACCTCAGCCTCCTGAGTAGCTGGGACCGCAGGTGCATACTACCATGCCCGGCCTTTTTTTTTTTTTTTTTTTTTTTTGTAGCAACAGTCTCACTTTATTGCCTAGGCTGGTCTTGACCTCCTGGGCTCAAGCGATCCTCCTGCCTCAGCCTCCCAAAGTGCTGGGATTACAGGCGAGAGACACCACTCCCAGCTCCTCATTGAATCCGCTTCTCATTGAGTCCCATGGAGTAGGAACTATTATTACTTTCATTTTAGAAATGACAAAGCTGAGACTTAGAGAGATTCAGTAACTTGCCCAGAGTCACAGTGCTACTAAGTGGAGGAGTCAGGAATTGAAATCAGATACAGCACCTGAACTTCAACATTTTATTAACAACTCGACAAGCAGAATTGTCAGTTCTCCTGATAAAAAGTAGTTCAAAACGGTCTCTTCCCCAACCCACTGCAGTTTCCTCTGTATTTCCCCACGCAGTTCCACCATGATGTTTTCTACAATTAGCAATAGGAATCGAGTCACTTACTGTTCTTTTTAAAACTGAAAACACCATTATTTTGCTAAATGCTAATAATTATTAAAGTTCTCTATTCTCTCAACTCAGTAGCACAAGCACACCAACCCCACTAAAACCCAAAGCACAAAACGTTCAGGTCAAACTTTTTTTTTTTTTTTGAGACAGTCTCGCTCTGTCACCCAGGCTGGTGTGCAGTGGCGCGATCTCGGCTCACTGCAGCCTCCACCTCCTGGGTTCACACGATTCTCCTGCCTCAGCCTCCCGAGTAGTTGGGACTACAGGTGCCTGCCACCATGCCTGGCTGATTTTTTGTATTTTTAGTGGAGATGGGGTTTCACTGTGTTAGCCAGGATGGTCTCAATCTCCTGACCTCATGATCCGCCCGCCTCGGCCTCCCAAAGTGCTGGGATTACAGGCGTGAGCCACCGCGCCCAGCCAAACTCTTTAGTGTTAAAAAGTTTGGTTATATTGTCAAGGATTGGTGTTTTCTAATGAAAACACACCTTCCAGAAAGGAGGGTGTTACAGACTGAGTGTTTGTATCCCCTCACATTTCTAGGTGGAAGGCCTCACCCCCAATGTGATGGTATTGGGAGGTGGGCTTCTGGGAAGTCATTAGGTTTAGATGAGGTCTTGAGGGAGGCCCCCATGATGGGATCACTGTTCTTGAGATGGCAGCTTGCTCTCTCCCCACCAAGTGAGGACACAGCAAGAAGGTGGCTATCTAAAGGCTGTGATGTTGGCCCTCACCAGGAACTGAATCAGCCAGCATCTTGATCTCAGACTTCTCAGCCTCCAGAACTATAAAGAAACACATTTCTGTTGTTTCATCCACCCGGTCTATGGTATTTTGGTATAGCAACCCAAGCAGGCTAAAAGAGAGGGGCTCCCTGAAGATAAAATTCTTTTTTTTTTTTTTTTTTTTTTGAGATGGAGCCTCACTCTGTCGCCCAGGCTGGAGTGCAGTGGCACAATCTTGGCTCACTGCAAGCTCCGCCTCCCATGTTCAAGCAATTCTCTCACCTCAGACTCCCAAGTAGCTGGGAGTACAGGCGTGTGCCACCATACCCAGCTAATTATTGTATTTTTAGTAGAGACGGGGTTTCACCATGTTGGCCAGTCTGGTCTCAAACTCCTGACCTCAAGTGATCCACCCGCCTCAGTCTCCCAAAGTGCTGGGATTATGGGTGTGAGCCACCACGCCTGGCCAAAATTCTTTGATATTTAAGGAAAACTTGATCTTTTATAAAAATAGCAAAGAGCCAGGCAGTGTAGCAATAAGGGAGCAAGACAAATGGCCTGTCTCTACCATTTCACATCATGCAGCAGGGCACAGCTGGGGACACCAACTCCCTCAAGTGGTGCAGATATTTCCAGAGATCTCATTTATAACTAAAAGTGCTGGTGACAGCACAGTCACAGTTCATATCACTCTATCACGTCTTCTGTGTGAAGCCCATAATGGATGTCATAGATCCCGCCACAGTCGTGATCCTCTCCAGGGGATTTGAGGGTGACAGTTGTTTTTGAGGCATGGGAGAACCTGCATATTGGACATCTGTTGCAAAGAGAAAAAGTGACTACACAGGGATGACCAATTTGTCGAGGCTTCCCTGCTCAGAGTTTCTAGAGACATATGCTGAGTGGTGTTTAGTGCTCATTAGCTCAGATACCTCTGAGAGATTCTGCCTAAACTACTATAAATCTCTTATTTGAGCAGCGAGTAGATAGCCATGAATATGCGTGAGGAGAAAAGAAATGCTGGTGTGTGTTTCTGAAAATAAAGATCAACAAAAGGCCAAAAAGTTCAAAATGTATCCACATGTCCACCAGAGCATGGCTGACAAATATGCCAAACACACCTCTTCCTGGGCCCTTGGCAGACATCAGTAATCAATCATTGTAGATATCACCGCTGAGGCTGTCTGTGACTACAGAAATTCTTCCAGATCAGGACTCCAGGGAGCCACTAACCCATCCTTCAGACTTGACTCTCCTACAAAAGTTTTGCCAACCTTGGCCTAGTTTCACCAATTACTTAGGGACACCATACTAAGTATTTTTAGCTGTATTCTCTCCTCTTCCTCCTGCCACCTTGCCTCAAGTTCCAACTCTCTTTTCTCAGGGAACCCTTTACACATTTCACTCTTTGTGACCCTTCCATGGTCCAAAATAACCTCAAAGATAAACTTGCCCAAGAGGCACTGTCACAGTTAGGGATGACATTAAATACAGGCATACCTCAGAGACATTGCAGGTTTGATTCCAGACCACCACAACAAAGTGAATAATGTCATAAAGTGAGTCACACACTTTTTCTGGTTTTCGAGTGCATATAAAAATTATGTTTACACTATACTGTAGTCTAAAGTGTGCAATAGCATTATGTCTAAAATAGATATGCTTTAGTTTAAAAGTACTTTATTGCTAAAAAATGCTAAAAATCTGAGCCTTCAGCGAGTCTTAATCTTTTTGCTGGTGGCAGGTCTTGCCTCACTTTTGATGGCTGTTGACTGATCAGAGTAGTGGTGCTGAAAGTTGGGTGACTGTGGCAATTTCTTAAAATAAGACAATAATGGACTTATTGATGAACTCTTTTACAAAATATTTCTCTGTAACATGCAATGCTGTTTGATAGCATTTTACTTACCCACAATAGAACTTCTTTCAAAATTGGGAGTCAATCCTCTCCAACACTGCCACTGCTTTATCAACTAAGTTGATGAAGCATTCTAAATTTTTTGTTGTGATTCCAACAATGTTCACAGCATGTTCACCAAGAGTAGATTCCATCTCAAGAAACCACTTTTTTTACTCATCCATAAGAAGCAACTATTCATTCATTTAAGTTTGGTCATGAGACTGCAGCAATCCAGACACATCTCCAGGCTCCACTTATAATTCTAGTTATCTTGCTATTTCCACCATATCTGCAGTGACTTCTTCCACTAAAGTCTTGAACTCCTCAAAGTCATCCATGAGGGTTGGAATCAACTTCTTCCAAACTCCTCTTAATGTTGATATTTTGGCCTCCTCCCATGAATCAAAAATGTTCTTAATGGCATCTAGAATGGTGAATCCTTTCTAGAAGATTTTCAATTTACTTTATCCAAATCCATCAAAGGAATCACTACCTATGGTAGCTATAATCGTATAAAATGTATTTCTTATATAATAACATTTGAAAGTCAAAATTACTCCTTGATCCATAGATTGCAGAATGGATGTTGTGTGAGCAGACAGGAAAATAACATTAATTTCCCTGTACATCTCCATCAGAGCTTTTGGGTGACTAGGTACATCATCAATGAGCAGTCATGTTTTGCAAGGAATCTTTTTTTTTTCTGAGCTGTAAGTCTCAGCAGTGGGCATAAACTATTCACTAATCCATGCTGTAAACGGATGTGCTGTCATCCAGGCTTTGTTGTTCCATTTCTAGAGCACAGGCAGAGTAGATTTAGCATAATTCTTAAGGGCCTTGGGATTTTTGTAATGGTAAATGAACATTGGCTTCAATTTAAAGTCACCAGCTGCATTAACCCCTAACAAAAGAGTCCTTTGAAGGCTGACTTGCAGCCAGGCCTTGAGTTCTCTTCTCTAGCTATGGAAGTTGTAGATGGCATCTTCTTTCAATAGAAGGCTGTTTTATCTACACTGACAATCTGTTGTTTAGTGTAGCCACCTTCACCAATTATCTTGGGCTAGGTCTTCTGGATAACTTGCTGCAATTTCTACATCAGCATTTGCTACTTTACCTTGCACTTCTATGTCATGGAGGCAACTTCTTTCCTTAAACCTCATGAACCAACCTCTGCTAGCTTCTACCTTTTCTTCTGCAACTTTTTCACTTCTCTCTGTCTTCAAAGAATTGAAGAGAGATAGGGCCTTGCTCTGGACACGGCATTGGCTTAGGCGAATATTGTTACTGTCTTGATTTTCTATCCAGATGAGTCAAACTTTCTCTATATCAACAATAAGACTCTTTTGCTTTCTTATCACTCATGTGTTCCCTGGAGCAGCATTTTTAATTTCCTTCAATAACTTTTTCTTTGCATTCACAACTTGGCCAACTGTTTTGTGCAAGAGGCCTTGCTTTCAGCCCATCTTGGCCTCCCACATGCCTCCCACTAAGCTTAATAATTTCTCCCTTTTGATTGATAGTGAGAGATGTGGCAGGGCACGGTGGCTCACGCCTGTAATCCCAACATTTTGGGAGGCCAAGGTGGGTGGATCACTTGAGGTCAGGAGTTTGAGACCAGCCTGGCCAACATGGTGAAACCCTGTCTCTACTAAAAATACAAAAATTAGCTGGATGTGGTGGCACATGCCTGTAGTCCCAGCTACTTGGGAGGCTGAGGCAGGAGAATTGCTTAAACCTGGGAGTTGGAGGTTGCAGTGAGCCGAGACTGCACCACTGCACTACAGCCTGGGCCTCAGAACAAGACTCCATCTCAAAAATAAAAAAGAAAGAAAGAAAGAAAAAAGAAAATGAGATGTCTTCCTCTTCCTTTACGTGAATATTCAAAGGCCATTGTATGGTTATTAATTGTCCTAATTTCAATATTGTTGTGTCTCAGGAAATAGGGAGGGCCAAGGTAAGGGAGAGATGGGGGAACAGCCAGTGGAGGGAGCAGTTAGCACGCATACATTTATTAAGTTCTCCGTCTTATATGGCTCCCCAAAACAATAAAACAGTAATGTCAAAAATCACTAATTGGCCAGGCGTGGTGGCTTATGCCTGTTAATCCCAGCACTTTGGGAGGCTGAGGCGGGTGGGTCACCTGAGGTCAGGAGTTCGAGACCAGCCTGACCAACACGGAGAAACCCCGTCTCTACTAAAACTACAAAACTAGCCAGGCATGGTGGCACATGCCTGTAATCTCAGCTACTCAGGAGGCTGAGGCAGGAGAATTGCTTGAGCCCGGAAGGCAGAGGTTGTGGCGAGCCAAGATCACGCCATTGCACTCCAGCCTGGGCAACAAGAGTGAAACTCCATCTCAAAAAAAAAAAAAAAAAAAACGAAAAGAAAAGAAAAAGAAAAAAATCACTGATCATAGTTCACCATAACAAATATAATAATGAAAAAGTTTGAAGTATTGTGAGGATTACCAAAATGTGACACAAAGACATGAAATGAACACATGCTATTGGAAAAATGGCACCAATAGACTTGCCCAATGCCAGATTGCTACAAACCTTCAATTTGTATATATAAAAAAAAGTACTAAGCAGTATCTAGAATGTGCAATAAAGCTAAATGCAATAAAACAAGGTATGGCTGTATATTGAACAACTGGTTCAGCCCAGGTGTTGATCAACGAGAATTGCTTTCTGCCTATAAACAGCCATGAAGACAGCTATGCACACAGAGCATGTTACCTTGGAGAAGCATGGCAGCCAGCCAGAGAGTTGGCATTTGCAGGCAGCATTCGGAAGATATGCTGACTTGTATACTCGATAAAAACAGAACTGTCTGTAAATGCTAAAGGACTTTTGAGTTAGTGCAACTGCTTTGTCCGGATTCATGGACTCCACGCTGACAGTGCCCAGCACATGCTTTGTCCTTAAGAAAGGCATGGGCCAGGGTGTCCTCTCCTGCCCCATGAGGACACCTTGGTTCTCACCCCTCCCCGACTTCGACCCTCTGGACTCTACAACTAAGGCTTCTTCAGTTTGGTCCATTTTTTGTACAAAAACATACCCTCCAAAAAGTGATTATTTGGAGGCTCGTGCAATTTGTTCTTGGCATGTAGGGTCAACAAGGGCTATTCTTCATCCCTGTCGATTGGAAAGGAAAACAATAAAGGAAAAGTGTCCAGCCAGCCAATGATGATTATATATGCCTCTTGAATGAAATGTGGGTATCTTAGAACTGTTCCCAATGTGTGTTCCTGGATCTTCTGCCTACATTCAATCCCTGGGTTTGATTCCAGGACACCCCCATGAGACCTACAGAATGGGAACCTTTAGCTAAAAAGACCAGTACTCTACTTTTTAAAATAAAGTTTGCAAACTTGAGGCTTAGGAGCATTTGGTCATTCTGCCCAAAGACTTGGCCTTTCCTTGAACAGGTTTCTTAACAATGAAATCTTGAAAATTCAAAACATTAGCTTTCTTGGTCACCTTCATAGTGGAATTTAATCACAGACAAAACAGATTTGAGATAAAGAAGTAAATACTGGCCCAAATATCACTGAATACAAGGCTGATTGCTGGTTACAGTCCTGGAGGACAAACAATTCGTTTGCTTCTGTGTCATTCAGTCCAGTCAACATTGATTATTCCTATTGATAGAAAATCAAGGGTAGATGATACCACAGAAGAGATAATCGAGGATGTTTCAGGCTGATCTCTGGAATGCACTCAAGGTCACCGTGTGACTCAGGGACTTGGTCTCACTTTGTCCCTGGCTTTGGCCCCTCTTCAGACTCTCACAAACTCAGCAGATAGGAAGGCGTCATGGATGAAAGAGTCCTGTTCATCCCAGATCTATTTACGGAATTAGGCTAGTGAGGTTAAAAACTATGGACTTTGGGCTCAGACAAACCGAGTTCAAATTCAGACTTTGACGGTTAACAACTGGGGACCTTGACCAAGTGGTTTGTCTTCTTTGAGCTTCAGATTGCCCTTATTTTAAATGGCTATAACACTTCCAACCTCATAGAATTCCTAAGAGGATTGAATAAAATGATGTACATGGAAGCACCAAACACAGTTCCTAGCACGCAGTATACCCTTAGTAAATGTTAGTGCAATTCTAGTTAAGAAGCGAGTAAACTTCCAACACTTAGCATTATCTCTTCTAGCCAAAGTAAGTTAATCATTGACTGTCAAAACCAGGTCACAAAAGATCTAGGAAACAATAACTGGGTTGTCCTTCAGCTCAGTGTTTTAAAGCAGACTTTGAAATTTTATGACAAATATGCGTTATGGACATTAAAAAAAACAATTTCACACCAAAAAATAAGAAGCACATTATCTCAGAAGAAAGAACAACTGACAATATGCACACTCACACACTCACACACTCACACGCAGACACACAGACACATGCACCACATTATCTTTATTTTTCTCATTGGCTACAGATCAGACTGGATTGGACTTGGTCCTGTGGCGAGGCACTGTTCTAGAAGTAGCACCGAATCTGTCTTCTCCGGCTATAGAACACCAGGAGTCAGGGCATCTAGCAACCTTCCATGGGACCCAGCAAGAGAGGCAACACAAACTGCTGGCAAGCCTGCATCTCCATTCTGCCCAGAGGCCAGACATCTTTATAGAACTGGCAGGGCAGCAGTCACAAATTCTAACCACCCTGTGCTAGATTTCTCTGGGCATACGGAGAGCCAGGTACTCTTTCCATTTCACATGTGAAAAAACTAAGACATAAAGAGGTTAAAGGATTTTTCTAATTAACATTGATTCAGTGGTGAAAATAGGACAAGGAAGCATATTTTAAAGCTGGGGCCATTGTTCAAAGATTTGAGGGCAATCTACCCAGCCACCTATCCACTCTGCAGGCAAGACAAACGGAACAAGTAGGGCAACTATAAATCTGCTGGCATCAATCGGCACAACAAAAATAGCACTACTAGTGCCTTTTTTATTCCCAAGAAAATGTGTCCTCTATAGCCGATTATTTAAAGAAAAGTTCACATGTGAGTGATTTTTTTTTTAGATATAAACATGAAGGCCAGGTGCAGCGGCTTACACCTGTAATCCCAGCACTTTGGGAAGAGTGAAGTGGAGGAAGAGGTACGTTCAACTATAGACGAGGAAACTGAGGCCCAGAGGGGAAAAGTGACTTGATTGACAAAAATTGGATTCTGGTCTTTGTTCTGCCAAAGGTTTGTTGTAAAATGGGAACAAGCTTCAGCCTTACGGTCTCAATTTAATGTTTAAACCATTGTGCTTCACATTCTAAGGACTGCTATCACCAACATGCTTGCTCAAATGCAAAGCGAAATGCTTTGAATTCATGTAAAGAAAGCTTTTGTAGTGAGTCAAAGCCTTATTGTTGACAAATAGTTATAGGCCAAGCTACATTTGGGAGTGATGATGTTTTCTGCTGCTGGTGTCCGTCCTTCAGGAGTCAGGTGAGCACTGCAGGTAGAGATGACAGACAAGTTTCATCTGCTCAAAAATGTCTCTTCCCCCATTGACATGTGCCAGGGCCTGCAATTCCTACCATCTGTCTCATCTTTGGGTTAAGACAGTGCTTTCATTCATTTGTTCATCCATGTATTTAACCAACGGTTATTAACCTGAGCCCCTGCTGTGTACCAGGCAGGTGCCAGGTGTACAGTGGCACAGTGCCTTCATGAAATCTGTCATCTACTGAGGGAGATGTTTGTACTTTCTGGCAAGATCTATGACGGAAAAGAGAATAGCAGAGGGCTCAATCGGGGGAAGAGACTTGGAAGCCGTTGCTGAAGGGTGGAAAGGAGTTAATAGAGTGCTGAGTGGAGGAGAAGCTTTCTGGGCAGTGGCAGCAGCATTGGCTAGAGGCCACGGCTGAGGGCAGTGAAGAGCGTGGTGAATTCCAGAAACTGCCCTTGAGGCTGAAACAAAGAATGTGAGAAGGTAAGTTGTTGTAGGAAATAAATTGGAGACTTTACCAGGGTTGGTATCTGCAGAAAGTAAATTTTTACCATAAGAATGTTGCCTTGAGTGTGATATATGTAGCCACTGGCTAACTTGGCAGGAATGATTGCCTCATGTTGGCTGGTCTCAGCAGGCAAGTGACAAAGGGTAGATCTGAGGTGGCCAGAAGGAGAAGGGAGGGGACACTGGGAAGGAGCTCCACTCCACCCAGAGAGCCTAGGTCTGGGGTGAAGACTGGTGCAGCAAGGAGTGGGAAGCCTGATGGGGTGTGAGCCCTACACTGATATGGCTGAGTCACTTCCTAGACAGGGACTTACTGAGGCTGTCTAAGCAATCACACACTCTATGGGGCCTGGTTCTGAAATGGAAGTATAGCCATGGCGTCTTGAAGCTGACCAGGGAGATAGTCTAGTCCAAGTTGCTCATTTTACAGGTTATGACTCTATGACCTAATTCAAGTGAAGTGAAAGCCACAGCTGGTTGTGTTGAGCTTTGAAGACTGTTCCCCGACTCTCACGTATCATGCAATCTCATCATTGATCATGAGCACCTCCATGCAGTTGGAATCAGCTCTCAGGGACAACTGGGTCATATATGGAGATAGTAGGTGCCCAAGAAACACTTGTCGAAATAATGTATTTCTCCATATCAGTTTCCTTTAGTTTCTTTTAAAGTGTATACAGATTGAAGACTGAACCAGACCACTATAGTCCCACACTCATTCAAACTTGTGATTCATCAACATTTTTCCCAGAAATTGCATTTTACCAGTGTAAAAACAATATTTTAGATTGAGAATATTTAAGAACATGAAGTACACAAAATGCATCATTCTACCCATCAAAGAAATTGACTAGGATCTGAAATAGGTTTCTAAAACATTAATAAACTATAGGCATCGAGATCTACAGTATGTTCATTTAAGGGGTGGGAGAAAAATTGGAGCTAGGTGAAGGGGCAAATAATAAATTATTTCACTTCTAGGAGAGATTATATTGAAGAAAAACCTAAAATCAGTATTTTTAACATCATAACCACAGAGATAATAGATAACAGGTGGATGATAGGAATTAGTAAAATTCTGGCTCTGAACATGTCTTTTTAGAAGTATAAAGAACACCAGAATGTATTAACATACAGTGTGTGCATGCGTGTGTGCATGTGTGTGTGTGTCTGCATGCGCTCCTGACACATGCGAACAGTGCTGTTTCCATGGCAACGGGGGAAAGTGTGTCTTGCTATGAAGCAATCTTCTTAGATTCAGACACACTTATAAAGATCATGCGCTGGAAGCTGTGAGGGATATATTTGATTCTACTATTCTTTGAGATGAGTCAGGCTGTTGTCCCTGCCTCCCCCAGCCATTCTCCTGTGCTGGACCTCCAAACTGAGCTTCGAGTACATTCTTTCAATTGTTTCCCCCCATCCAGCCTAGTGACAACCTCCATCACTGTACCTTCTACTGTATCCCTTGGGGTTTCTCAAACCTGGCAGTAGGCTATGACGAAGATCCCCCATTGTCATTGCTCCTGAAGCACTGACTGTGTGTGTGTGTGTGTGTGTGTGGTGTAGTAGTTCTTTCTTTCTTCCAAATGTACCTCTAGGAGATAAGTCCTATTCTTATCTCCAGTTTACAGACAGGGGAACTGAAGCTTAGAGAGGCCAGGTAACATCTCCAAGGTCACACAACTAGTAAGTGGTAGCGGGGAAATCTGGACCAAGTGGCCTGATTTAGGGCCTGTGCTCTTCACTCGGCAGGAGGAGGAGGACGCGGAGGAGAGGAAGGAAGCAACAGCATAGAGTTTTAAAATGTGAGAAATTTGACTTTATATCCAAGGCTTTTATAGTAGTGGTCCTTGGTCTGTAATGTCTGGCTTCCTTTTGAGACAGTTAAAAAATAAGAGTTTTCGTTTTCAGCCCTCTATTTTTATTCTTGGACTTGAGGTTCACAAACCTTTCCGTTTCTTCTGATCCCATTTTTGAGTGTAGTCGAAGTTCAATATAATAGTAAATGTTCCTTTGCCTTAAGTGAGCAAGTTGATTTCTGAGGCTCTGTCCAGACAGCAGTGATTGTGCCTGGGCTTTTTCTCAAAGTCATGTAATGTGATTTCTAGCAGTGGCTTCCAATTGAACTTTTATTTTTTTAATAATTCTCACAAATAATTATAATATGGTATACTTATTTTATCCTCTTGCCTATTAGTGGCTAGAACTTCCAGAAATAGTGATCCTGATTAATAAGAATGCCTCAACTATTAGGCAAAAACCACAATTACTTTTGTACCAACCTAATATTTAATCATATTTTGAAGAGGCTAAGCTTAGGCCTTTATCCATAGTAGTTTCCTCATAGGAAACTTTCATCCTATGCTTTCTTAATCAGGAATCTGATAATGGCTGCACAATTAGCCACCAGGCAAGCAGGAAGGTATAGACCTTCTAAGTGATCTCCTAATACTCAGAACTTAATCCAATGCCAGAGTCCACTTTTAAAAGTGAGCTCCATTGAGGAGAATGCTCCCTTAATATAAAACCATCAATCCTGTAGCTGTTTAGAAAGCCAGATCTTCATTCAGCTGTGAACATTAATGATGGTGTGCACCTCAATAAAGAACACTGTCAGGCTGAGTTAAAAGACTATAAACTGGGTATACAAAGGAGAATGAGACAGTAGCAGAGTGCTGGCACATGGGAGTCAAGCAGTAAGTACTGTTGATGCTCATCTTCTGCCCACACCCACCCATAATAAAAGAACAAATGATGATCCACCGAGTCTTAGCAGCAAAACACTTCCTGTGCTATATAGAGAAGGTAAAAAACACCACGCCAACG
This sequence comes from Nomascus leucogenys, assembly GCF_006542625.1. Classification (NCBI taxonomy): domain Eukaryota; kingdom Metazoa; phylum Chordata; class Mammalia; order Primates; family Hylobatidae; genus Nomascus; species Nomascus leucogenys. Next base: position 74,937,462 of record NC_044397.1, read on the forward strand.
ACAACTGCCTATGTACAACTCATCTTCCTTTAGAGCGATGCTAATCAAGTTCATCTAGCCACTTTGTTCTCCACATTAGCATCTAATAGATGAAGCCTAGAAGAAAAAAGCCATTTTTCTTAGGATTCTCATAATCACAAAGTGTGTGTAGTCATAGGGATCAGGAATGGTTAATTAATCCTTGCATCATTTTGCTTCCTTTTCTCCCATTATTTGTATTTCCCAATGGAGTAAAACAGGGTTCAGCTTGGAAAACAAAGAAGCAATGGTTCTTAAAATACTGTTAACTCTGTCTGTGGAATGTACTCACAGCACAATCACAAGGGCAAAGTTATAAATGATGTGGCTTTGTTAGTGAGGCTTGCTTTATTTTTGTGAATACATTGAATTTAATGAAATAAGGAACAACAACAGGAATGTATTATGTTTTCTAGTTTTCTTATTGTCATGCTTTCTGTTGGATCTAAGTATAGTTTTTTCCTAGCTAGCACTAATTTTCAGTATTCTAAGTAACCATTCATGAAATCCTATGTTCTGTTCCTCTATTATGAAAACAGTTTTCTTAACTGTAGATTTTTTGAAACTCCAGGTTTCAGTTGATTTAATGACTTGGTAGTCTTGCAATGTGGCTCTACATTCAAAACACCCACAGAATCTGACCACTTCTTACTACCTTCACCACTGCCCGGCCCAAGCCAGCATTATCTCTTCCCTAGATCACTGCAGTGGCTCTGACCTGCCTCCACACTTGCCACATTAGAGTTCATCTCAAAATAGCATTCAGAGTGGTTCTTTAAACACAAAAACCAGAAAAGGCCATTCCTCTGCTCAGAGCCCTGCCAGGGCGCTCCATTTCACTCAGAGTCTTCACAGTGACATGGGGGCCTGCCATGACTGGGTCCTCACCATGCTGTGATCACATCTCTATTGCTGTCTCTTCCTCATTCACAGTTCTGGCCACGTTACCCTCTTGCTGTTCTTTCAACATGCCGGGCACTGCCTCTTCCCTCTGTCTGTAATGCTCTTCCCTATATGTGGACATAGTTACTTCCCTCATTTCCTTCCATTTTTGTGTTTGAATGCCACCTTCTTAATGAGACCTCTCTTGGCCACTTTATTTAAAAGTGTACCCTGTCTATCCCCACTCCAGCATTCCTGGTGCCCTTTACTATGCTGTAAGTTTTCTTTCTTCCATAGAGTGTATCACTTGCTAACATACCATATGATTTTCTTAAATATGTCCTGTTTCTTGTCTGCCTGCTCCAGTAGAACGTAAACTCCAGGAAGGCAGACAGCTTTGTTCACTGATGTACCCCAAACACAAAACAGAACCTGGCATGTAGTGAGCACTCAGGAAATACTGAAATATTTGTTGAGTGAACAAATGCATCCCTAGTGTTTAGAGCTATTCCTGGCACACAGTAGTCTCTTAATACTGGTCAAATGTCTCTCCCTGGAGGACGAACAGGACTAAGTGTCAAAGAGACTCAGGCCGCACAGCATAGTGATTCAGAAGACCACAGGCTCTCCCTCAGCTGGAGTGGGCTGTGTCCTACCGGTATGATCTAAGCTGTTTACTTAACTTCTCTAAACCTCAGTTTTCTCATCTGCAAATTGGGAGTGATGAGTACCTCCCTTACAAAGTGGTTATGAGAATTAAATGTGATCATTTGGATAGTAAGTCTGGTAAATGCTCAATAAATTTGAGCCATTATTATTATTATTATCATTATTATTATTATGACATCTTATTCTTTTACCTCTTTTTTCAGGGAAATAACTCCCATGTCTGTTCTTACCCATCAGGATTATTGGGAGGAAAAATATACAACACCGTAAATGAAAAAAAACATTTTGTAAACCTTATACCACTCTCCGGATGCTGGGGATCAGTTGCACATATAAGAGGTGCCCCATGGACACCATTGACTCATCACTCTGGGAAGTCTACAGGTAGTGGGAAACAGTCTTAAGTTCTGAAAAAGAAAATTACACTGGCTCTAATCAATAGCTAGGATCCCTTCTGAGATACCCCTTCCCCGTGGCATCATGGAGGCGGGAGGAGGGCCAGGCTATATTTCAAAGTCCCTCTCCTTCTCTTCCCTCTTCCTCCCTAGGCTGCCAGAACCTTTGCTTGTAGTGCAAGAACAACCATACTGCTGGAAGTGAAATTTGCAGTCTGCTCTATCAGATGGTTTCTGTGCATGGGCTGTTACTATGTTCAAAGCATTAAACTGCCTGAAAGTGGATTATTTACAGAGCTTCTCTCTTCCCAGAGCTACTGATAGGTGGCAATTCAGCCTCTTCACCCTAATGCACACTTTCTCACTTTCCACCAAGACTCTTTGTTTGCTGACAGCATCTGGCTATCCTCAGTACTTGCCTCAGCTGGCACAGTTCTCTCCAATCCCTAGAAGAAACAGCCTTCACCTACACTCCAGGGATGAAATAAGATTTCAGCTCAAAGCTAGCAACCTTTCTCTGAAATGGTGTCACACCCAGACAGAAACATAAATGTGCTGTTTCTTCTTAGATGATGAGAAGTCAGTCTTTCAGGCAGACTTTTGACACAGGGAGGATCAAAGTTTGACTGCCTTTGAGTAATCCTTGCAGAAAAAACAGCACCTAATTGGACAAAGGAAGAAAGGAACCAGCTGCTACTGTCATGATTATTTAAACACCCATCCACAGTCAAAAACGCTGCATTGTTTCATTACAAGTGAAATTTGATTGCCACTACATTTCCTGCTGGCCTCCCCTCTATGCAAATTGGGGAGAAGAAAGAAATTCCTAAGGCACCAGAACCCATTTGGCTTCTAAATGTACTGTTTGCATATAGACATCAGCAGCCTGAATAAATCCTAGCAAGGAATGTCAAACTGACAACACTGGCTACTTTTCTATTGTTCTCGCTGAAGACATCGTTTTTAACACATTCACAAAAGCAAGCTGGATTCTGTTTTAACAGTGTTTTAGTAAAAGACAAGTGGTGTGGTGGTTCAGTTGTGGGTATCGGACATTAATGAAAACCATTCTGGGAGAGTTCACTTTATAAAGGATTAAAATAATTCATCAACTTGCAAAAAAAATTGTTCTAACTCTCTCTGCTGACAGTCAATGTTTGTGCTGGGGGCTGAGTATTATATAATAATAATTTGTACAGCAGTTCATAGTTCCTGAAACATTTCTGCCTTGGGTCTGTCAGAGGACACTCCCAAGGATGCCATGAGTGAGGCAAGGGCAGTTTCCTTATCCTCATCCCACAGATGAGAAAGCCAGATCTTAGAAAGACGGGGACTTTTTATTGTCACAGAACATGTCCAACCCCTGGGCATTCACCTTGCAATGCAGATTCCTCCTCATCCTTCGAAGCCCGAATACAACATCTCCCCTTTTCTGTAGTATTTCCCGTTCCCTCCACACCCCCTGCCACCACCACCACTGCAGTCAATTCATTTATCCAGGATCAGTGAAAAACCACTGTGTCATGGGAGGAGATGCAGCATTTTCAAGGTCATTGTGAGTCCCATGACAAGATGACAATCTCTCCTCAAGGGAAGCAAAGATGGAGACGGTGCCCTTGTGTAACACAAACCCAACTGGGCTCTCTCTGTGAGCTCAAACTGGGAAACTTAAGATGGAGAAGAGCTAGCTGGAATTCTTCTGCATGGGATCCTGCCTCTGCGACAGCCCCTGTATCTGCTGACAGTATCTCTTCTGCTTCTTCTCCACAATGTGAGACCCTTGAGAACAGGGACCATTTCTCTACCAGGGACCAGTGAAATCCTGGCGCAGGATGATGCCCCATCATTGCTTCCTGAATGCACCTCTAGTGTAGTGATCCTGCCAGGTCACCAGAAAACAGGGCCAGAGCTCAAAGCTCTAACTCCTGACTTGGCATAATTTCTTCCCTGGGCTGCCTTATGGTGATGGCAGCAACAGCCCATCTAGAGTGGCTGCTGCCAAGACACTGGCTGTAGTGGGAAAGTGTGGCTGGGCTCCCACTCCAGGGAGTAGGCAGGAGCCCCGCTTTCCTCCGGTGCTGCTGCAGCTGCCCTGGTGCAGCTCCAGACTGGGTGTCTCTGTGCCTTGGGGGCCCAGGAAGGTCCCCCTGCCCCCAACAGGCTCGGAAGTGCCTGCTCCCACTGCCTGGCCTCTTCCTGCTCCCGGTGCCTGCTCTGATCATACAGCAAGATTGGGGCCAAGCCCGGGGAATTGTCGCAGCCTGGCCAGGTGGACGCATGCTTGGGACAGTACTGATGGGCCAGCCCCCTGCTCCCTCAGCCCCCTCTGAACTTTGGGTGCCAACAAGCATGGGAGGGAAGCTGAGGCGGGGGATGAGGGCAGCTCAGCACTGGCCTGTAGGCTCACCTTGGGACAAACAGCCTGGGTGCCATGAACAGCAGGGGGAGGCAGACAGGCTCCTGGGCAGAAGGGGTTGGGTCCCCAGTGAAGCCTCACCTTCAGCCTGGGAAAGTCCTAAAGCCCGGGGACCAGGCTGCCAGTCCTGCTGACCAGAGGGGGAACGCAGGGTGCTTTACCCTGGGCCCACCTATGGCTGCCCATGGACCAATCAGCTTGCACTCTCCCCCCGCCCAGAAGACCATAAAAACCCCCGACTCAGCCAGAGCAGAGCAGACTTCTGGATGACCAGCTGCAGAGAAGAGCTAGCCTCTCCAGGGCCTCCTCTCTGCTGAGAGCAGCAGACACCCAGACAACCAGCTGCAGAGAGGAGCTAGGGCCTGCTCTCGGCAGACAGAAACTACCCTCTCTGCTGAGAGCTGAACACTCATTGGGATGACTTGTCTGCAGAGAGGAGCCACCCACTCCAAGCCTTTGCTGAGAGCTGCAGAGGTGATGGGATGACCTGCTTGCAGAGAGGAGCTACCCACTGCTGGTTTCCTCTCAGCTGTTCTACCACTTGATAAAGCTCCTCTTCAGCTTGCTCACTCTCCACTTGTCTGCATGCCTCATTCTTCCTGGATGCAGGACAATAACTCAGGCAAAGGCGCCACTGGCCACAGAGGTTTCTGGCTAGAAAAGCAACAACCCTAACAATAGTAACTATACCGTGACACATTATTCTGCAACACCCTCCTCCCACTACATTAAAAAGAAGAGATGGAGGCAATAAAATTAATAATAGCTAATACACAGAAGGGCTTACTACATGTCAACCCCCACCCTTGGTTGCACACACATATCCCCTTAAAAGCTCCTCTGAGCTAGGCACTAATGTTCCCTTGTTCTATGGATGAGAAAACTCACCTAAAGATGTTTAGGCAATGCAGCTAGTATAGAGTTGGTAATTCAAACCTGAGCCCTTAACCTCACAGAAATTTAACAAAGTCAAAACAACCCAAAAGCTAAAATTTGCTTATCTAACTATCCAGAGATGTTTTCCTGCCCATAAGTCCCTGCTATGGACTCTATATGAGATGGTACAGAGCTACTCAAAACTGGTCAGGAAACCGTCACCAGTCAGTGATGGGATAAGAACAGAAATTGAAAGTAAACATTTAAAAACGTTTATGGCAACTTGACATTGCTGCTGTATCCAAGTGTGTGATCAGTGGGCTTATCTTGTTCAACAGGAGAGTGACTGGATGGTATGAACTTGAATGATGAACTGCCAGTAGCCTGGGCTGTGTACTAGTATTATTCTGCAATAGATTGAAAAATTTCAAAAATTGATTCTTTATCACAGTTTGAGAAACACTAACACTATAGTTCTATTTCAGTTACCTTGGGAGTAGCGGATCGAAAAAGTGGTCCAGCAATAGCTAGGAGAGTTTTGTCTAGTCTCTTTGCTACTGCCTAGCTGGGTGACCTCAGACAACTTCCCTTCTGATAATTGTAGAGTGAAGGGCTTACACTAGATTCTAAGTCCCTTCTGTGCTGTGGCACACTGAGCATATTTGTTACCAGAGTAAATCATTTCTTAATCTCTGCTTCCTCTGATATTGTTTGGCTTTGTGTCCCTACCCAAATATCACCTTGAATTGTAATAATCCCCACACGTCAAGGGCAGGATCAGGTGGAGATACTTGAATCACGAGGGGCGGTTTTTCCCATGCTGTTCTCGTGGTAGTGATTTATCACGAGATCTGGTGGTTTTATAAGGGGCTTCCCCCACACTCGGCATTCATTCTCTCTCCTGCCGCCCTTTGAAGAGATACCTTCCGTCATGACTGTAAGTTTCCTGAGGCCTCCCAAACCATGAAGAACTGTGAATCAATTAAATTTCTTTCTTTCTTTATGGCAGCATGAGAACGAACTAATACATCCTCTGTATAACAAAAATATTTTCAGCAGTAATCATGTAATAATCAGAAATAAGCACAATCTTCTTGATCTTTACTCTGAAAAACAAATAATTTTAAAAGAATAATTTCCTTTTAAAAAATCACTCAAATATGCTCAAATAAATACCATACCTCACAGTTCACGCTCTGTTAGCCAATTTAAATTTAAATATAATAGAAATAAAATTTCCCAAAGTCACACAGAATTGAAGCAACTCAAATTCCATGTTTTTGTCCTTGCAGCCACTAAGTCTGTGTTCTTGAGTCTGCTGTTTGCATGCAGGAATGTGAAGGACTGCTCAAGTTGGAGATACAAATTGAAGCCAGTCCCAGTTCAAAACTGTTACAAATGGAGTCTGTAGGCATGAGGGGCTGACTATATAACTCGGAGTTCTCCAGTACTTTACTTTAATAAAGAACACGATCTTTATTAAAGGATAAGTAATAAAAATGTGCTGATGTGCAACTTATGGATCTATTATGAAAACTCAACAGTCATTGCAGCAATGTTTAGAACTTAAGCAAACAAGTTTTGTGAGGGGGCAATTTTATCAATGACATTGTTTAGAAATGTTGGCAGATGGTGATCATAAAAAGCAGATCAATGTTTTATTTCACTTGGGTTTTTAAAAATTATTTTTAAAAAATTCTATAAGGACAATGAACCCTCTTAATTCCTGAATATAGGGAAGCCCCCTGCCCATGCCCAAACCCACTCTTGGCATGCTCCTGCTTCCAGTTATAATAGTTGGTATATTTTAGGGATTGAAAAGGACTTGGCTTTAAAGAGTTTCAATGGCAATGCACTTGCTCTTTTGGTTCAATAGGTTTACTTCTGGGCCAAGGGAAAAAAAATCCAATCAATATTAATAATAGCTAACACTTACTGTGTGTATACTTTGTGCTGGGCTCAGCGCCCAATGCTTTGTGTATATTACTTCTTTCTTTCTTCCAAATGTACCTCTAGGAGATAAGTCCTATTCTTATCTCCAGTTTACAGACAGGGGAACTGAAGCTTAGAGAGGCCAGGTAACATCTCCAAGGTCACACAACCAGTAAGTGGTAGAGGGGAAATCTGGACCAAGTGGCCTGATTTAGGGCCTATGCTCTTCACCTCAAAGTTCTGCTGCCTTCCACTTTGTGTCTACTTGCCACATACTCATCAAACAGAAAAGAGCACACCACAATAGAATAGTGACTCTTTGGGGGCATCTCTTCAGGGCTAGGAACTGTAACTACACTATAATATTCACTCTTCACAACAGCCCTGCTAGGCAGGCATTTAGTACCTCCCTTTTCTAGCAAGAAAATAACATTCAACAGGTTAATTACTTTTAGAATACAGTCAGTAAATGATGGCGCCCGTATTCAAACCTCTGCTTTTTTCTTTGCTTTTTCTGTTATCTTGCACTTCTTGCCTAAGCCACCCAATGCTTCATTGAACCACAACATGAAAAAATCCTTATGCCTGAGAAACAAGATATTTTCAATCTAGCTAGAAAGCCAGTTGCCCGATTTCCCAGCCTGCCTTGCAGCTAGGGAGCCATAAATACAGCCAATGAGATGTTAAGAGGGTTTGGCTGGTGGAGATAGGTGAGTTATTGGAAAACCTTTGCCTTCCTGATAAAAGGGACAGCCTGAGTTGTCAAGGACCTTCTCCTGTCCTTAGTTTTTTGAACACAAATGGCAATGCTGGATCTGCAGTAGCGATCTTGTAACCACAAGGCACAAGCAAAAGGAATCTCAGAGATGGCTGCCCTAATATCACAGAGCTGCTGAGCCAATACCAATAACCACCTATCTCTGTACTTGTAAAAAAAAAAAATCCATATTTATTTAAGAACGCTTAATTGGGTATTCTGTTACTTGCAGCCAAATACAACCCTAATTTATACAGAAAGAAGACCCAGTTTGAGTAGCCTCACTTTCCATAGAACTAAGTTAAGCCTTTGATTTCTATGCCTCTTTTAACTAACTTTTCCCTGCCTTCTTAAAGAGACTACCCTGAATGTAATTTTAGACACCTTGGTGCTGTAGACATGACACCAAGTATCTGCTATGCTCACAGCCCCTTCTGAAGATAACCATAAGTGGTTCTTTATGAATGGGCCCCCATGCTTTGTGCCTGGTTAATGTGATTCTCTGGCCAATGCTAAGCTGACTTAGATATTCAGCACTTGGCTCAAAACAGCCATGCGCAGGTCAGCTGGTAACCATGAGAGTTCTGTCCAGCAAAGGCACTGTATAGATAGATGTTAACTGGTCTACCTATGAGACAGAAGTTGAGTAATACAAGGAGAATGCAGGCCATAAGGCAAGACAAGTCAAGAATAAGCAGAAACCAAGAGGTAAAGAGAAGGAAAGTGAAAAAGTTATATGAGGCTGGGCACAGTGGAGTCACTGTAATCCTAGCACTTTGGGACACTGAGGTGGGAGGATTGCTTGAGGCCAGGAGTTTGAGACCAGCCCATTTCTACAAAACAGAGCAACACCCCATTTCTACAAAAACTAAAATCTATCTATCAATCGATTGATATAAATATATCTGGGCACAGCTACTCAGGAGGCTGAGGTGGGAGGATAGCTTGAGACCAGGAGTTTGAGGTTTCAGTGAGCTTGATCCTGCCACCGTACTCTAGTCTGGGCTACAGAGTGAGACCCCATCTAAAAAAAAAGTTATATGGTAACAGCAGTAGAATCTTAACTATGGCACAGCCTCTAGGGTAGAAGCCACCAATGTTACTGAGGGAACAATAAGATGAGCCTCTTATTCTAGATCTTCTGGAAGTGATCTAAAGTCCTTTAGGGACACTACCATGCTGTAGCTGGTAGCTGGTAAAGCCATGTCATCAAGCTTACCTCCCAAAATACACTTACAGTAGCCCCATTAGATCACATTAGTCCTGGAAGTCTGAAAGAGCATAATCAACATGTTGGCAACCCAAGTTCGTCATTCTCATCACCAGTTGTCATCATGTGCTGCACATATGCCTGTGAAGCCCCAAGATTATAGGCAGGGTGAGTGTGGGACATATTTGGCCCAAATATATGTCTTGTCTAGCCTATATGGTATCTTAAGAAGATGTGATGCACAGTTGGACACCTTTCGATGGAGTGTGTGCTCTTCAATTTTTCATGGTTCCCACCTCTCTCCATTCCTAATACCTGCCCTACTTTGCACATTTACATTATCCATTTGGTACCTGTAGGTACTTGAGCTGCTTGCTGCCCCTGGCGGATAATTGCAGAGGTGGTTACATATGATACCGAGATGTTCCACATAGCAGGAGAGGAAGCTGCTCCTTTCCCCATAGTCTTCTTCATTCCTAAGAGCTATACCATTGAGAGAGAGAGAGAAACAGAGAGACAACGAGAAAGAGAGAGACAATGAGAAAGAGACAGAGAGAGAGAGCTTATTGCCACCTCTACAGACCATAGAGCTGGTATCTTCTGTCACTTCATCATCAACTTGCTTCTCTCCTGCAGAGTGTCTGCTGCTCATAACTCCTGTCCCCACCTCTAATCACATCCAGTACCACTTACCACCACAGCTTTTTTTCTCTCCAGGCCTTCTATTGCTTTTTATGATGGCTGTCTTGCTGGGTGTTCATGTGGTTGACCTTTGTGGTCACAGCCAATTACCGGGTGCTTTTCCTTCTACCCAGCAAACCATGAATCTCAGCACAATGTGGTCTCTGGGATAGTGGCTCTGATTAGCAGCATTTGTGAGCTGGGTCGTCAGGAGCTGTGCTTTACTGTCAATCAGTTCTATTTTTGTTTTCCCAAAGACTTTTGAGTCCAGAGAGATTGTAGAAGCCTGAAGGATCCAGAAAATGAGGCTAGTGCAGAGGTGTGGTTTGGCCAATGGTGAAAATAACAGCCTGTGGAAATAGTCAGAGAGATGACTGTGGGCTGCAGGAGGCAAGCAAGTTTTCCTCAAGAATGAGTTAAGACAGACAAAGGATTAAAAGGAACATCCTCACTTTGGGAGGCCAAGGCGGGTGGATCACTTGAGGTCAGGAGTTCAAGACCAGCCTGGCCAATATGGTGAAACCCTGTCTCTACTAAAAATATGCAAATTAGCTGGGCATGACAGCACATGCCTGTAGTCCCAGCTACTCAAGAGACTGAGGCAGGAGAATGGCGTGAATCCAGGAGGTGGAGGCTGCAGTGAGCCGAGATACCACGACTGCACTCCAGCCTGGGCGACAGAGCGAGACTCCATCTCAAAATAAATAAATAAACATATAAATAATTTTAAAAAAAAGAATAAAAGGAACATCCAAAAATGCAGAGAAGGCAACCCAAGTAAAAGGTGAGTGATGGTGCAGGGCATGGTGTATACACACAGCAGTGTGTGTCTGTGTGTGTATGTACACATGAGCACGTGTGTATGCAGAAGGATTAGCACTGGGACCTGAGCCTAATAAAGTTAGGAAGGAATAAACTATGCAGGGTCTCGAAAGCTAGATGCATAAATTTGTAATCATTGCAGAAGGCAGCTTAGAGCTACTAACGGGGAAAGAAATTTGGGCACGGATACCTATCTAGGTGATGACATAAAAGCAAAGTAAAAATGGAGGAGAAATAATCCTAGGATATTTTGAAGGCATAATTGACAAGCCTGGATGATTGGCTCGATTTGAAAGGCTGAATGGAGGGAACAGTCAATGTTAATGCCAAAGTTTTGAGCTCAGGGGCATGTTGGCGCCAACATAGAAAGGGAAGTTTGAAAGAGCTGAAAGAAGATCATGAATTCTGTTTTAGAAGTGACATTTCATTTTTCAGCAAGAGACTTTCCATCCTCATTTGTTTATTTGGCTGTCTATGTGGTTACCAGAACAGATTTGCATCTGGAGTGCAATGGGGGAAGCCTGGGGAACAAGAACAGACTTCTCTCTCACCCACATTTCTGGCTTTCTTAGCCAACAATACAAGACCAGAAACCTCTGCTAGATATTAAATGGCTTCTTGGTCTTGCAGTGAAGCCTCTGGCTAGAATGAGACACATGGAAACCTGTAAGTCGAAGAGAAGATCTCAGAAGCTCATTATTTGCTGTGACTTCAGAGCAGTGCTCACATTCTTTTCCTGACAAGTATGTACCAACCAAATTTGGCACTGTCAGCACACTGACAGGGAGCCAAGATGGTAAATGGAAACTGACCCATCACAGAAAAAAAAAAAAAAAGAGGAGAGCAAATGATCATTCCACCCTACACTTCTTGGGAAAATAAGGAGGCAAATGATCATTCCACCCCATAGAGCTCATGCCCACCTCTGAGATAACAGACCATATCCCTGCTCTCTGTAACTCAGGCAACTTTAAATACAGCATCCCCAAATGACATCAGGTTGTAAGGCCCTGGTAAAGGCAATTGTTTGAGGCTGCACAGACTCTGCTGGAACTTTGGGAACCTTTCTGCATTCCAAGCACCTCAATGGGGGCTTTCTTGATAGGTAGTCCCTGAGTTAACCTCACTTTGATTTTCGCAACACAATCATGCACTTGAGTTTCAATCTGGCTGTGGATTTTAGAGCACAGATTAACAGATGCCTATAGAGTCTATATACTTTTGAACGCTAGCATGTAACCCTCACAATCACCCTCACTAGAATCAATTCATTTAGGGACATTTGGCTTTTCTCTTCCAGGCATTCTGGAAATCCTAAGTGGGTCCATATGCCATGCAGCATAGTGAGCAGTTGTTCAGCATATAGGTTTTGTGCAAGCAGAGCTATGCTAAAGTAACAGCTTTCCTTCTACCAGCTTCTCTGACCTGGGGGAAAATTAACTAACCTCTCTAAGCCTCAGTTTCTTTATCAGTAAAATGGGGAAATAATACCTAGTTTCAAGTGGTATTGTGATGAATAAATTATATAAAGAGGCTGTATTCGTTATGTTTTGCTGCCTAACAAATTACCCCAAAATGTAGTGGCCTAAAGAACAATAAAAATTAATTATCTCATAGTTTCTGAGGGTCAGGAAATGAGGAATGGTTTAGCTGGGTGGTACTGGTTCAGGGTCTTATAAGGATCATGGATGTCAGCCAGGGCTGCAGTCATCCAAAGGCTAGACTGGGGCAGGAGGATCTTCTTGTAAGGCTGTTCACTCACATGGCTGATATGTGGTGCTGGTTCTTGGCAGGAGACCTCAGTTCCTCTCCACAGGATTGATGGAGTGTCCGCAAAGTGACAACTCACTTCTCCCAGAGTGACCAACCCAAGAGACCAAAGCAGAAATTGCAATGCATTTTAGGACTTGGCCTCAGAAGTCACAATCACCACTTCCATTGTATTCTATTTGTCAAAGAGGTCAGCCCTGATTCAATAAGGGAGGGGACTATGCAAAGGCATGAATATCAGGAAACAAGTGTCATTGGGGGTTTTCTTGGATGCTGGCAACCATAGGGCTTGCACAGTTCCTAGCTAAATGGTAGCTGCTAATATGAATAATATTGTTATCTGCTTTTTATCAAATAAAAACCATTTATTTTCCTCTCTTCTAAAATGACCCAATCATTGCTTTTCTGCTCTCAGATCTACTGGCCTGTCAGTCCCATAGTGATGTCAGAAAGGGCAGCACCCCATGACCTCACAAGTGTGAGTCAAATAACTTGTATTCTGAAACTTTGGCCTCTTCTATTTCTTTCTTTATATATGTAATGAGAATCCCTAACTCCAACTTCCTGATTTCTCTGATGATTTGAATGCTGCAGTCAGCCAGGGAGTGCAGGACATAAGCAATCACTGCTGCAGGAAAGATGCTGACTTGCAGTTCATGGCCTGGCTCTGCTAGGCAGAGAGTAGTGACCCAGGTCACCCCGTCAGAAATGGAAATGTCCATTATGGGGCAACTAAAGAAGTCTGTCATCTCTCACACAGTGTTTGTTGGCACTGGTCCCAAACACCTGGTTAATTTTAAGTCACTGTCATGGTAACCTTCCCTACATCATCAGAGTAGATGCTACATGCTTAATGAAACTCATATTGGCAGTGACGGGATGGCTGAGGACAGGTCAATGGCAGAGGCTGCCGGTTGTTTCCCAATGTCAGTTCTACCCTTCTTCCATAGGGAGAGATTCCTAAACATTAGCTGGGAACCAGGCACCCCATAATAAAATCTATGTCTTTCAGGCTTTTTTGACAAAGTTCTGGCCAATGGGACATAAGTGGAGGTGGTACATGAAACTTCTGAAGAGGGAGGCATGCCTTCATTCTCCTCTTCCTCCTTCTTGATGGCTGGAATGTTGATGTAATGACTAGTGCTCAGAGCTCCAGGTACCATTTTGAACCATGAGGTGACCTTGGGAATGGAAGCCACTTGTGGCAGAGCAAAAAGAAGAAACCTGGGTCCCTGACACCATGGAGCTCCATTCCAATCATGGGTTGCCTGCCTCTAGATTTCTTGAACATTAGAAAGAAATAGCTTTTCAATTATTTTAAGCCATTATTACTTGTTTTCTTTCTGTTGCTTTATGACCAACATAATCCCAACTACATAACGTCCTATGACAATGGCTATTATCCCATTTCTAGCACATGATCTGTCACCAGGGCATGCATGTATCAAACACAGGGAAGTCTGTAGAAATGATTCCAGGAGAGAGAAGAGAAACCATCATTTATGGTTTTATGAAACATTTATTGAGCTGTCCCTACTATGGGCAAGGCACTGTGAGGGATTCAAAAGTGAATGGGTCTCATCCCATGAAGCTTAACTATCAAATTGACATGAAGGAGGTCAGACAGTTGTGTACGGAGTTTGTTGTGAGTTTCTCTTCCATTTGGGCTTCCTGTTACTGCCACTTTGTTCTTTGTGAAGAACTCCTACATGTCAGACACTGTGCTAGGTGCTGGAATCACAATGATATACTAAAGCAAATGTAGTATTAAATACATCTCCTTGTGCAGTTAACAGTATAGGATGATGTCATATGCTATAGGTATACTTTGGGTTCCTGTGTCTTTAAAAAAGTAAAATTCCAATGGAACAGAACAGAGCCCTCAGAAATAATGCTGCATATCTACAACCATCTGATCTTTGACAAACCTGACAAAAACAAGAAATGGGGAAATGATTCCCTATTTAATAAATGGTGCTGGGAAAACTGGCTAGCCATATGTAGAAAGCTGAAACTGGATCCCTTCCTTACACCTTATACAAAAATTAACTCAAGATGGATTAAAGACTTACATATTAGATCTAAAACCATAAAAACCCTAGAAGAAAATGTAGGCAATACCATTCAGGACATAGGCATGGGCAAGGACTTCATGTCTAAAACACCAAAAGCAATGGCAACAAAAGCCAAAATTGACAAATGGGATCTAATTAAACTAAAGAGCTTCTGCACAGCAAAAGAAACTACCACCAGAGTGAACAGGCAACCTACAGAATGGGAGAAAATTTTTGCAATCTACTCATCTGACAAAGGCCTAATATCCAGAATCTACAATGAACTCCAACAAATTTACAAGAAAAAAACAAACAACCCCATCAAAAAGTGGGCAAAGGATATGAACAGACACTTCTCAAAAGAAGACATTTATGCAGGCAAAAGACACATGAAAAAATGCTCATCATCACTGGCCATCAGAGAAATGTAAATCAAAACCACAATGAGATACAATCTCACACCAGTTAGAATGGTGATCATTAAAAAGTCAGGAAACAACAGGTGCTGGAGAGGATGTGAAGAAATACGAACACTTTTACACTGTTGGTGCGACTGTAAACTAGTTCAACCATTGTGGAAGACAGTATGGTGATTCCTCAGGGATCTAGAACTAGAAATATCATTTGACCCAGCCATCCCATTACTGGGTATATACCCAAAGGATTATAAATCATGCTTCTATAAAGATACATGCACACATATGTTTATTGTGGCACTATTCACAATAGCAAAGACTTGGCACCAACCCAAATGTCCAACAATGATAGACTGGATTAAGAAAATGTGGCACATATACACCATGGAATACTATGCAGCCATAAAAATGATAAGTTCATGTCCTTTGTAGGGACATGGATGAAGCTGGAAACCATCCTTCTCAGCAAACTATCACAAGGACAAAAAAAACAAACACTGCATGTTCTCACTTATAGGTGGGAATTGAACAATGAGAATGGGTTTGGCAAGAGGGGAGGGAGAGCACTTGGAGATATACCTAATGTTAAATGACAAGTTACTGGGTTCAGCACACTAACATGGCACATGTATACATATGTAACTAACCTGCACATTGTGCACATGTACCCTAAAACTTAAAGTATAATAAAAATAAAAGAAAAAAGAAAAAAATAAAAAGAAAAAATAAAAAAGTAAAATTTTATTAACATTTCTTATTTCAAAAGTGACGTATATTCAATAAGGAGAAGAAAATAACCATATATAATTCAGGAAGAAATATTTTTAACATTTTGATATTTTTATACTTTAAAAAAATTGGGATTATGTATTTGCATACCTACTTTTTCAGTCAATATCATATTGCAAAAATTTTGCCATAACAATATGTATATTCCCACAACAATATTTTTAGTGGATATCATGTATTCCATTGAATGGAGCTAATGTAATTTATCCAATCCCTTATTGCTGGACATGCAGGCAGATCTTAATTTTCACTCTTATAAACAGTTGCTATGATGAATCTTTATGTAGTTAAATGTTTTGTATATTTGTGATTGCTTCCTTGGAATAAATTCTTCAAAGTGGAGTTGCTACATTAAAATTTTTGTAAAATTCTAAGAATTTTGGTACAAATCTAAATTAACTTTCAATAGTTAGACAAATTTAGTCTCCCTCCAGCAGGCCAGGAGTTTTCCTAAATGGTTCTTTTTTAATATAACTACTTTGATAGGGCTCCCATAACTCGATGAATCACTTGTGCATTTGTATGAATCATTTTTCAGGCTGTTTCCCTTCCCAGAGGAAAGAGTAGAGCTCCCACAGAGGCAGGAGCCTGGCAAAGGGCACAGAAAGATGGGCCAGGCCTGTGAACAGCAGTGCCAGCCAGAGGCCTTCTCCACAAGTAGACCTGCCTAACTCCTGCAGAGTGTTCCTCGAGCTGATGAAAATGCACATTACTTTCATTCTAAGGGCAGAATTTTCTCTTCCCATGAGTGACAAAAAAAAGATAAATAAATAAATTCAGAATTCTCAGATTGCAGCTCCAAGTCCTGCCAGCAACAATTAGTTGTAGAGAGGATAATGTTGTTTCACCTTCTCAAGCTTCACCTTCTCACACTTTTCTTCCTCTCTCATTCTTTGTCATCTATTATTTTCCAAAATAAAAATAGCTTTTTTTTTGAATTTTCTATTTATATCCTTTCCAAGCAAGAAATAGGGATCTATATCACCATTTGAATGAATGTTCATTATCCTATTGTGGGGATGTTGTATGATTTATTTAACATGTATTAAATAATGTCTTGTCTTGACAGCCATTATGTTGTCTCCAATCTTCAATTTTTCACTAGTGTGCATCCCAACATTTCTGTCTTTGTATGCTTGTCCAATTGCCTCCTTAGGATAAATTCCTAGAAGAGGAATTGGGTCAAAGTAGATGCCTATCACCAAGCTGCCCTGTAAAGGGTTTCACCAATTTACTTCAAGAGGGAGGTTCCTCACACTGCAGGCAGGGCATGGGCACAGAAAAGCTTCTCCTTGATTTCTATTTCTTCCTTCCTTTCCTGTTAGCTGAGAGAAGCAAGTTGCTTTCTAGAGACCCCAACCACTCAATTAACTCTGTTAAAACTCTTCCTTCCTTTCTCAGATTAAAAAGAAGAACTGTTTTGTGTCTTAGCCAGGAGCCCCACAACTTCTGTTACAAAGGAGTAAAATTGAAGGTGCCAGTCACTCAGTTGAAAACAAAAATTGCTGAAACTCAGTTCCACTGAGTCATCATCCATTAAAAACCTTGTAAGTTTTGTGTGTGTTTAATACATCTGGTATATTCACGCAAAGGCCCACACATGTTTGATTATTTATACGGGGAAGGGTGTGTGTCTAGGGGATAAATGTATATATGTTTGTATAGATTACACATATGACCAAAAACTTAAAACAGAAAAATATAACCCCTCCTTTTCAAGGCATACATTGATATTTTCTACAGAAGTAATCAATAAACCTATGTTTTTTTCATGTTTACAAATACAAATGAATAGTAAATATTTATTTTCTTGATTTGCACGGACTTTGCTGATCTATACCTGGCATTGTTGGTAACATGCTTGTACCCTAAAGTGAGAATGGCAAGGGCTGCAGTCAGGGGCTGGGGGAGCCAGCAGGGCGCTTTACAATTTCTCAGAAAGTGAATACCGGCCGCTGACTTCCATGTTAGGTCCAAACCCGAACTCCACCTTCTGCCCTCACCACTTCCCAAAAAACCCTCTGAATACAGAGACTTGGCTACTCCTTCCTTTGACTATATAGCTACAGGAGAGATACAAAGAAGGTTTTTGTTTTTGTTTTTTGTTTTTTGTTTTTTTTTTACAACACACTTTCACTCTCCACTTCTTAAGGAAAGGAGCTACGCAAGTCTCAAGTTGGGATGACAAAGCTGTAATCGGAGCATCTGGTCTCTCTGCCTCCAGCGAGGCTGGGCATTTCCCAACAATATGTTCCCCAGGGTTTTCTGGTTTGGAGTCAAGCCCCTGAGATACTGTCTCGCAGTTAAGTAGATCATGCAATTAGACAGATTAGACAGAGGAGCTCTCTCTCTCTCACTCTCTCTGTTTTCAGCGTAGTTGCTTCCTCGGTTTGTGTTCCTTCTAATAAGGCTAGTTAGAAGTCAAGCCATTCTACCTTCCAGCAACATGTTAACCAGGAGATAGGGTGCAAAGTTCGTATTATTCGAATTTTTTAAAACATAGAAAGTTTTCAGAAATGCAATTGAAACTATAGTGGAATCCCTACCATCCCTAATATTTCACCAGATTCAGAATTTCAAGCATCAGTGGAAAGAGCAATTGATCAGGATCCCTATGCAGCCCCAGCTGTGATGCTAACCAGCTGTGTGGACTGTTCCCTTTACTCTAGTCTCCTTTGCCAATGGTGATAATAATGTGTGTGCTTCCCATCTAATTCATGGAGTTGCCACGGTAAGAACCAACTGAAGTGACAGGAAAGTATTTTGGAAATATACAAGGCAAGGTAGTCATTACTGCTGCCATGGCTTATTTTAGTTGCTTGAGACCATATAGAAGGGAGGGGAAAGACTGATTTTATTACTCTAGCTACTCCCATTATTCTCTTAAGCAAGACACAAAGCTAATTCTTCCCTCTCCATGCAAGCCGTTCTGCACTTACATACTCCCTGGATCTCGCTCCTGCCTCTAAAGATCTCAAGGGAAGGAAATTCTGTTCCACCCAGGCAACTCATTCTGGAGTTCAAAAACCTCATTATCTAGAAGTTCTTTCAATGTCTATCCATAGCCCCTTGTACTGCCAAGTAACTAATTACCTCTGATTCTGATTTCAGAGGAGATGAGGATTATCTCTTTCACCCTACTGTGACCTTCAAGGCTGTTGAGACTTTGCTGCTACGTTTTCTTCTTCCCCTCTCCAGTGGAGGAAACATAAGATTTTCATGTCCAGTTCAGAGGAATGTCAAGAATTTATTTTACATGCAGTTGAAAAGTTGATGCTGTGAGAACCCAGGACTCAGAATCAGGCTGAAGACAGGCTCTTAGACAAGGGAAAAGTTGCCAACCACAAAGGCATCTCCTGAAGTTGATCAAAGTGTTCCCATCTGTTGCCCAAGAGAGAATGACCAGGCAGGGCAGATCAAAGAAATCCAATGTTTTATGGTGATAGTTACAGCACCCTAGGGCTGCAGCTGTCAAAGTTCTGTTCTTCAGTGGTCCAGCCAGTGGAAGGGTCTGGCAATGTTCTGTTTTCCAGAAGCTTCCTTTGTAAGACTTCAGAATGCTCTCGTATTAGTCCATTCTTGCACTGATATAAAGAAATACCTGAACTGGGTAATTTATAAAGAAAAGAAGTTTAATTGGGTCACAGTTCTGCAGGTTGTACAGGAAGCATAGCAGCTTTGGCTTCTGGGAAGCCTCAGGAAGCTTCCAATAAGGGTGGAAGGAAAAGGGAGAGCACACACTTCACATGTCCAGAGCAGGAGGAAGAGAGAGCGAGGAGGTGCTACAATCTTTTAAACAACCTGGTCTCACAAGAACTCACTATTACGAGAACAGCACCAAGGGGATGGTACTAAACCACTCATGAGAAACTGCCTCCATGATCCAGTCACCTCCCACCAGGTCCCACCTCCAACATTAGGGATTACAACTTGACATGAGGTTTGGATGGGGACACAGATCCAAACCACATTAGCTCTGAATGTCTTCAACAAACAAGAGTCAGGGGCATATGTTACCACCATCTGTATTTTACAGAAAGAGAAATTCAGATATATTGTTCATCCTTTTTTGCAACTTTCTGCACTACATAGTGGACTCTTTATCAAAGTTAGGGTATTTTTCAGGGGTGCTAAAGTATTGAAATAAGTTCCAGCACTGTGATTTATTTCTACAGAGAGGCTTTCATTTTTTTGCATCCTACTGCAAAGGAATCACTTTCCATAAGGCAGATCATTTTGAGTTTGAGTGTAACGCGGTCAATCAGGAGGCAGGGATGGGAAAGCTCCACCCTTACACTGACTTACAGCTAAGGCAGAGAAGGGCCTTCTGCAGATCAGAATCCCATTGGCCTTTGTCACTGAAGTAGCAATGCTTCTCCTCTTGTATGCAATGGGGAGTCTCCGAGTCCAGAGTGACCTGCAGAGCCTCAGAACACAGTCCACCTTCAGCTCTGTCAGTCCTTCGGTACGTGGGCATTGGCATCGAATCCTGGCACTAGGCCTGCCTCTAACATTAGTAGGGGCCAGGGCAACAGTACAGCTGGAAGCCCCCTGCACTCCACCTGCCCCACCTCTCTTCCCATCCCTAGCTCCATCTTGTACTGAAAAGGATTTGGGGACCCAAGCTCCATCTGCTGCACTCCCCAAAACATCTGCTTTCAGCCACCACTCAGACCAATCAAGTAGCATGTTCTAGAACAGAAATGGGGCATGGCCTCCAGGTAGTCATATCCTCTTGACCCCTGGTCTCTTTCCTCCATGGAAGTAGGTGGAATGGTTTGAATGGATGGTGTCCTCTGAAAAATTCATG
Source organism: Nomascus leucogenys (assembly GCF_006542625.1). NCBI lineage: Eukaryota > Metazoa > Chordata > Mammalia > Primates > Hylobatidae > Nomascus > Nomascus leucogenys. The sequence goes on from NC_044397.1 coordinate 74,957,959, forward strand.
TTGAAACGTAATCCCCAATGTAACATTATTAAAACATATGGCCCTTGAGAAGTAAGTCATCAGGGCTCTGCCCTCATGAATGGAATTAGTGTCCTTATAAAAGGGCTTGAGGTTGAAGGGAGTGTCTCCAGCCCCTCCACCCCTTCTGCCATGTGAAGACACAGCCTTCCTCCCCTCCAGAGGAGGCAGCAACAAGGGACCATTTTGGAAGCAGAGAGCAGCCCCCACCAGATACCAATCCTGCTGGCACCTTGACCTGGGACTTCCAGCTTTCAGAACCATGAGAAATAAATGTCCATAGTTTATAAATTACCTAGTCTGTGGTATTTTGTTATAGCAGCACAAATGGACTAAAACAGAGGGCAGAGGGAGAGGGAGCCTTCTAAAGCTCAAGCCTAAACCCTTTCACTTGCTAGCTGAGGCAAGTTGCTGAAACTGTCTCTGCCTTAAATTCCCCATCTGTGAAATGGGAATAATAGAGATGCTTACCTCTTGGGCTATTATGAGCACTAAATGAGACAATTCATGTAAAGCACTTAGAACAGTGATAGGTCATAGAAGCGCTCATAAATGATAGCCATGATTGTTCTTAATTTATACCTGTAGAGTCTGAATTCCAGGCAGGTAACCACTCCCCCAGCCACTGCATTCATCTTCAGTCCCATTTAAACACCCTTGCCACTATGCAGTTGCCACCAAGCAATGAACAGTTTCCTAGACCAGAGCTGCCCAACAGAAAGTCAATGCAAGTCAATGAGTAATTTTTAATTTTCTTTTTAAAAATAATTTCAACTTTTATCCTAGATTCAGGGTTACATATGCAGGTTTGTTACATGGGCATATTGTATGATGCTGAGGTTTGGGGTACAATGGATGCCATCACCCAAATAGTGAGCATAGTACCCAATAGTTAGTTTTTCAACCCTTGCCCCACTTCCTTCCTCCTACCTCTAGTGGTCTCTATTGTCTATTGTTGCCATCTTTATGTCCATGAGTAGCCAATGTTTAGCTTCCACTTACAAGTGAGAACATGTGGCATTTGCTTTTCTGTTCCTGCATTAATTTGCTTAGGATAACATCAAATTTTCTAGTACTTACACGAAAACAAGAAAAGAAGGAACAGGCGAGATAATTTCACAGTATATTTTATTTAACTCAATATATCTAAGATATTATCATTTTGGTATGTAACCAATATAAAAATTATTATTGATATATCCATGTTTTGGTACAAAAGCTTCCAAATCTGGTGTTTATTTTATACTTACAGCATATTGCAACTTGGACTAGCCATGTTTCACACACTCAATAGCCACACATGTCTTGTGGCCACCATATTGGCCTGTGCAGCCCTGGATCCTTGCTGCCTATGGTGGCCTGCTAACCCGTTGCATCTGCACCGTCAGGCCAGATCTACTAAGTCGGAAGCTGCATTTCAGCAAGATCCCCAGACGATACGTGTACACATTAAGGTTTGAACAACACTGGGCTAACACTGTCAGCTAAAAGCAAAGTTGGAGCTTGTAGAAAGCAAGAAGGAGCTCTCCCCTCTCACCGTTCATTCTTTGTGCCTCTTTTGAGACCCCTCCAGAGAGCTTCAAAAATGTAATGCCTAGATCCTACTCCTGAGATTCTGATTTAATTGGTTTAAGGAGGGACCTGGGCAATAGGAATTGCTTAAGACGTTCCACAGGTGATTCTGACACGTAGCCTGGGTGGAGAATCATGGGCTAACCCAACACTAAACACTGTGGCCTCATTCAGCTGCCAGACACACCTGAACTACATCCTTGCAGACTTTGGAGTAAGTCAGGTTGAGCAACACAGCTCAGTATAAGCAGCTGAATCTCCATAAAATTGTACAAATAGTCCCAATTGTCTCACAAATTCCCAGAAATTAATGCCATATGTGAAAATAGTATCCCTTTGGGAAAATAAGGCATTCTTAATGTGGCTGCTGCTGTCCGTTACTGGCTGCAGTTTGCTAGCTCAAGTAATTCCCTTTAGGTTACCAAGATACAAGGAAAATATGGAATGTATATATTTATTAAATTATTAATTGTCCTACTAAAAGTCCTCATGTTCAACATATTAATATTGTTGGTCATTTCCAGGAAATAGTTAAATTCCACAGACATTTATTGAGTCCCTACTGTGTTCCAGACCTAAAAGGGCTGCAAAGATGTTTCAGTAAAACAGATCCTACCTTCAAGGACCTCACCACCTTGTGGGGACCCAGCAAGGGTCTGGGATTCAGGAGAGTCAAGTCCTATCTGTCCTTCACTTTCTCAATCTGTAAAAAATCAAATAAAATAGAACATCTTTATTACCAGTACTTAGAGCATCTAAAGGATTTCAAGCATCATCACTTTTTAACATTATTGTTAGCATTTTTTAACCTTAAAAAGTAATCTCAATGTATAAATTTTCTAAAGTCACTCATTTTCTTCTTGAAAAGAAAGCTTTCTGGATAAGGCATAAATATAACCTTAAGTCATTGTGGGTCCAACTTGATCATTTTCCCCCACTGTTTTGAAATACTATATATTTAACATAATAATGAAATGGCTAGGGATATGCAGTTTTAAATTACGCAAATCACAAATGCTGGAAAGGAAGACTTTTTGGTACTCTATTTCTTTCCAGAATTCTTGTGTGTGGGTTGGGTGGGTGTGCACATGGGCACGTGCTTGCATTTTTCCTTGCCTGAAAAGGAATATGAAAGGGCAGAAGAGGAAAGAGAAGGGACAGTTAAAAAGACAGTGACCCTGTCTCAAAACAAGCAAAAAAACAGTGAGAGAGGCAGCTGGAGGTGTAAACAGAGAAGTAGGAGAAAAGATGGCTTTGAAACGCTGCCTTGAGGGAGAACACAGGACTGGTGAGAGGAGAAAAACCATGGTTGGAGGCCACCTGCCCCACCTGCTGGCAAGGACTTAAGTTTTCCCTGGAAGCAGACTGCGCTGCCCCTGCTGGAAATTGACAGGCCTTCTGCCCAAAGGAAAAAAAAAGTCCCATTTTAAGAGCAAATCAAGTCGACAACACATTGCCATTCTGTCTTACCGGGTTGAGTCTTAGTGTAGCCACCTTGAGGAGCCATTTAACAGGTATCAGGCTGCCTGCTCATAGCTGAAAAGCCTCCCCAACAGAACATATGGCTCAGAGCTGGCCCCTGAGCCCTTCACACAATCCCTCTCCACCTCGTCCCTCCCTCACCGTGTGTGCAGCCAGGTGACGGAGCTTGGCAGGTGCCTGTCTGGCTCTCACTTGCAATCCTCCATCATGGTACCCTCACATCCTTCTGGGCATGCAGGCAGCAGTTTGGCTCGTGAGATTGTAAATGTCAGCCTGCCATCACCTGTCTTTCCTTGCTCATCACCCTGAGGGGCAGAGCTGATCCGAAGCAGACAGCAAGCACCATCGTGGCGGGTAAAGTGGATACACCCAGCCAAAGGAGTGTGATTAAAAGGCCTCTCTTCTCTCCCCATTGCTGGCATTGGCCCTGCTGAGCCCATCTCCCAGGAAGATTGCCTTTGTGATTGTGTGACACCCAGAAAAGAATAATAGCACGTTTCCCCAAGTCCCTTCTTGTGAAAATATAACATGTCAGGAAAGAGGGGGAGAGATGGAGGGGCAGGAGAGAAACTTCGCAGCTGACACCAGCTGTAGCTGTTTCTCCATTTTTGGATGCCTGCATGGTTCTGCTAAATGGTGGGGGAGCAGCTGGGGCAGCCAGGGAGGGAGCTGAGGCCTGGCAGTGATTCAGACACACAGAGCTTGCTGAACCAGTGTGATTTATAAGAAGGTGGCAGAAAAGGGAAGTGGAAGGGGAATGACTAATAAGGAAGTAATTTTGAAACAGAAACCTGTCTGGGTTTGGAAGCCAGAGTGACAGCCCCAGGTGGGAGAAGGAGCAAGCCTGTTATTAGAATTGACGAACACATAAGTGCTGTATCACTCCCCAAGAGCCCTGCCTGTCTCCCTCTCAACTCTCGCGCAAGTGGCCCTGTATCAGGAGTGAACCACACAGGAACAAAGTGCTTTAGACAGACGCAGGATTTACACTGCCAGAGCCCCAGCTGAAGAGGCCTGACCCATGTGGAGGGCCTGCAGATAAGAGAATGAGTGCAAAAATAGAAGGATCAAGAGATTAATTATAAAGCAAATATAGCAACGGAGCAGAAAATGCGGACAATTGAAGGGGAAAATCCATGCTATTCCACCTGCCTAATGGTGGTATTTTCATTCTGTGAATGCTTTCCTAGCCTTGCCCACATATACACATTTTTACAAAATTTTCAGTGTACCCACAATTTCATACTTGCTTTTTTCATTTGTCTTTACATCAGAAACATTTCTCCTGTTATTTCACACTGTTCTTATCACTGATAATTGCTATAAAATATTTTACCTAATGGATATACCATAATTTACTGAAATATTTACTCTGTAAGTAGATTGCACTTTAAAAAAAATAGACGTATTTGAGGTATAATTGATATACAATAAACCGTACAAATTTAAAGTGTATAATTTGATAAGCTTGACATGAGTCAGCCTGTAAAACCATCACTACAATTAAAATAAAAACAGATCCCTCACCCCTCCACCAAATTTCCTCCAACCCCTTTGCAACCTCTCTCTCTTCTCTGGGTCATTTCTACTTGTTAGGTTTTTATTTTGGTGGTCTTCCATGCCTCCTTGTATTCATACACTTGTGTAGTCTCCTCTCCCTTGAATCTGGGCTGCCTTGTGATCTATTTTAAATAATGGCATGTGGTGAAAGTGATGCTGTGCTAGTTTCAGGCTTAAGCCTTAGAAAAGACTAGCAGTTTATGTGTTTGCACTCTTGAAATGTTTCATCTTGGAATTTAGCTGTCATGCTGTGAGGAAGCTCAAGCAACCACATAGAAAGGACACCTGAACGAAAACCAAGACCCCTGGCTGAGAGCCCTAGCTGAGCTCCCAGGCAGCAGCCAGCAGCCACAGCCAGCCATTTGGACCTTTCAAGCATGCTAGTGCTCCAGCCCACACCACATGAAGAGAACTGCCCAGTCAACCCACAGAATCCTGAGAAATTATAAATCATCACAGTCTAACCCACTAAGTTTTTTGAAGTGGTTTGTTACACAATTATGGGTAAGCAAAATAGGCTGAGAACATAAGCAATTTTTGTTAGGACGGAGTCCCATTCTTGGAGAGTCCCATGAAACAGAAACCGAGAAGTGAAGCGGGATTTTTTTTCAACCCCATGTCACTCTCCAGCTCTTGCCTCCTTTACTGCTAAATTTCTTAACAAAGTGCTGGTCCTTGCTGTCCATCCTTCCTTGCCTTGAGCCCACTCTTAACATTGGCCTTCCAGTGATCCTACCACCTTTAAAAATGCTCTTCCTGGAGTCACCAGTGAATTTTTTATTGCTCAACCAAGAGGAAGCTTCAGTCCTCATCTTATCTGACATATCAGCCACATTTCTCTTCCTTCTTTAAATCATCTTCTTCCTACGTGCATTGAGTAAGATAGATATTGGTCCATCCACATCTCGGAGACCTAAAGAAATAGTGGCTTAAAAGCACAGGATTTTATTGCACTATCATGGAAACACTGGAATTGGTGTGTTGGATCTGCTCTGCAACATTGTCTCAAGCCCAGGTTCTTTCTATCTTGTTGCTCTAACATCCTTAGGTATCCCACCTGTCTGTGTGGTTCAGGATGGTTCTTCCCATAGCCACAGTCCACCACTGAAAAGGAAAAATATATAGGAGCGAGCATATCCTTTCCCTTTAAGAGAATAATCTGTAGTTGAACATGTTATGTTCAGATCCTGTAGCCGGAACAGTCACATGGTCACATCTAGTTGCAACAGAGGTTGGTAAATGCATTCTTTAGCTAAGTGAACATGCATGCAGCGAACAATTCTATCACTGTGGAAGAAAGGGAGGGTGGATGTTGGGGCAACTGGCAGTCTCTGTCATACTCACCTTTGTGACTCCTTCTTATTTTCCTTTGTAAGCTTCTCTTTTTCTACCCAATCTTGAAATGCTGATATTCCACAGGCCTTAACCCACCTCCCTATCTTTCTCATTCTACACATACTGTACTCCGTGTAATTTAAACAGCTACAGAATGTTCTCACTTTGTAACCTCCTATGGCTGTCCTGCCAATCCTCCCCTCCTTTACCCACTACCCTGTGTCATCATCCTGTTTCTAAGGGAAAATAGATTTGTTTTAACATTAGCCACAGCTCATCTATAGAGCTAAGGTGTATGTGTGGGAGGAGAGAGAGTTTAGAAAGGATTTTAAAGTGTTTTTTCAAACTTGGTAGAAATATTTTTTAATATATTTTTTCTTTTTTGGATCCTAGATCACCTTTGTTTTTTAACCTTAGGAAAGTGTAAGAAGATTCTGTGGAGAAAAGCCATATGAAGTCTGAATTCCCTAGGCATGGTTAATAATAGCCAATTTTCATAGACCATACAGCACTTTATAAATCCCTTAATCTCCTGTGATCTACACACTTAATCTGTAAGGAAGCTGTTATCCATATGTTACTAATGAGGACGATGGTAATCAGATTGGTGGTCACCTGCCAGAATCACACAGCTAGCGAGGCACAGTCAGGACTTGAGCACGTATGTCCCGTGGGTCTGCACTCTGTTCCCACCTGGAGGCTTCCAGATGTGGCTGATAGTGTTTCCTGAAGGAATTCTTGGGGCTAGACAGGTCCTAAAGGGGTCTGGCTGCCTGAGAGTAGGGGATGCTTATATATTGACAGAGGACAGGTTCAGCTGCAGATCTGTGTGGGGGCAGAGAGCGGAGAAGTTTGGTAGAGGTTATAATTAAAACCCAAGTGCTAATTCTTGGAAGGATGCACACTCAGATCCTGCACAGGAACCTCAGGGAGCGGGGCAGCTTCCGTATGACTGTTGCATGCTGATCTTCCTGCCGGAGGCTGGGTTTTGGGCTTTCCCTCCCTTTGCTGGGTGCTGTTAAAAAGGACCAGGTTCTTGCAGGCCTCTCTGTCAGCCTGGCACTGGCTTTACAGTCTCCCAGTGGTGTGATTAATGTCTGGGCTTAGGAGGAAATTTGCTCTGCAGGTTTGAGTTTATGAAGGTGAAGGGAAGGTACAGCTGATCTGAAGCATCTGTAGGCCTCCTGGGGTTCTGGGCATCCCTGGGCCTTTCTCCATCTCCCGTTGGTTGGAGGATGTAGGAGCTGACTGAGTGGAGGTCTGCGGCATGCTGGGCCCAGAGGTAGGCAAGTGTATTCCTCATGATGTGTCCTGAAATGATCTCACCCACGCTCCTGGGGGTGGGAATGAGGTAGGCAAGGCTCAAAACCATGCTCAGGCACCCCCATTCATCCTCTCCAAGCAGAGTAGTCAAACAACAATCATACCAGAATTTTTTATCCTTAAAATAGCTGAGAGGCTCAGTTTTTTCAGCAAAAATTGCAAAGTGAAAAACCTTGATTCAAGTGAAAGCCTACTATTGATATTAATTTAATTGATGAGATTTTTTTGCCTTTATTGAGGTGTAATTACCTACAATAAACTGCTTCCTTTCAAAGTGTATGATTTGATGACTTTTCCCAGGCATGCCCACTTGTGAAATCACCAGCACAAGCAAGATACAGAACATTTCCATCACCCCCAAAAGCTTTCTCATTCCCCTTTGCAGTACTTTCCACCCTGTGCCCCTGGGCCCAACACTGCTGATCTGCTTTTTGTCACTACAGATTAATGTACATTTTCTAGAATTTATATAAACGGCATCAGAGAGTGTGGATGCCTTTGCTTCTGTCTTCCTTCACTTAGCATAATGATTTTTAGGCTATCACTAGTTTATTCTTCTTTATTGCTAGTAATATTCCATTTCATGGATAACCTCATTTTGTTTATCCAATCACCCACTGATGGACATTTGAGTTGTTTCCAGTTTTTAGTTCATGTGCATAAAGCTCCTCTGAACATTTGTGCACAAGTCTTTGTGTGGGTGTGTTTTCATTTCTCTTGGGTAAATACCTAGGAATGAAATGACTAGGTCATATGGTAATATGCTTAAATTTTTTGAATATGTATTAACTTATTTTCTTTCTAAATGAACTTTATTTTTTAGTGCGGCTTTAGGTTCACAGCAGAATTGAGCAAAAAGTACAGAGAGTTCTTATAACCCTCTACCCCCACCATGCACAGCCTCCCCATTATCAACATCCCACACCAGAGTGGTAACATTCGTTACAGTTCATGAACCCGCACTAACACATTATTACTATCTACAGTCCATAGTTAACATTAGGGTTCACTGTAGGTGTTGTGCATTCTATGGGTTTGAATAAATGTATAATGACATATATCCACCATTATAGTATCATATAGAATAGTTTTATATTCTATATGATATTATATAATAGTTTTACTTATTATAGTATCATATAGAATAGTTTTACTGCCCTAAATATCCTCTGTGCCTTGCATATTCATCCCTCCATCTTTCTAGGCCCTGACAACCATTCATCTTTTTACTCTCTCCATCATTTTGCCTTTTCCAAACTGTCATATGTTGGGAATTATACAGTATGTAATCCTTTAAAATTGGCATCTTTCACTTAGTAATATGCATTAAATTTCATCTATGTCTTTCTTTTAGAGACAGAGTCTTGCTCTGTCACTCAGGTTGGAGTGCATTGGCGTAATCATAGCTCACTGCAGCTTCGACCTCCTGGGCTTGAGTGATCCTCCTGCTTCAGCCTCCTGAGTAGCTAGGACAACAAGTGTGAGCCATCATGCCTGAATAATTTTTTAATGTTTTTGTAGATATGGGGTCTATCTATGTTGCCCAGGCTCGCATCGATTTCTTTCTGGCTTGATAGTTCATTCCTTTTTAGCTCTGAATAATATTCCATTATCTGGATGTACCATAGTTTATTTATCTCCTTACCTACTGAAGGATATCTTGGTTGCTTCCAAGTTTTGGCAAATTATGAATAAAGCTTCTATAAATATCCATGTGCAGGTTTTTGTGTGGATGAAAATTTTCAACTGCTTTGGGTAAATACCAAGGAGCATAACTGCTGGATCATATGATGAGAATATATTTGTTTTTGTAATAAAACCATCTTCCAAGGTGTCTACCATTTTGCATTCCTAGCAGCAATGAATGAGAGTTCTTGCTGCTCTAACTTCTTGTCAGCATTTGGTGTTATCAGCGTTCTGGATTTTGGCCATTCTGATAGGTAGGTGGTGTTATCTTGTGTTAATTTGCATTTCCCTGATGACATGTGATGTGGAACATCTTTTCATATACTTATTTGCTAACTATATGTCTTCTTTGGTGAAGTGTCCATTAAAGTCTTTGACCCATTTTTACATCAGGATGTTTGTTTTCTTATTGTTGAGTGTTAAGAGTTTTTTTTTGTTGTTTATTTTGAATAAAGTCCTTTATCAGATATGTCTTTTGCAAATATTTTCTTCCAGTCTATGGCTTATCCTTTTTTTCTCTTGGCAGTGTCTTTCACAGAGCAGAACATTTGAATTTTAATTATGTCCATTTTGTCAGTTTCTTCTTTCATGGATTGTGCCTTTAGTGTTATATCTAAAAAGTCATCACTAAACCCAAGGTCATCTAGACTTTCTCCCATGTTATCTTCTATGAGTTTTATAGTTTGCATTTTACATTTAGGTCTGTGATCTATTTTGAGTTAATTTTTGTGATGGATTTAAGGTATGTATCTAGATTTATATTTTTGCATGTGGATGCCCAGTTGTTCCAGCACCATTTGTTGAAAAGACTATCTTTTCTTCATTGTATTGCCTTTTCTTCTTTGTTAGAGATCAGTTAGCCACATTTATGTGGGTCTATTTCTGGGCTCTCTATTCTGTTTTATTGAGCTATCTGTCTATTCTTTCACTAGCACCACACTTTTGTGATTACTGTAGCTTTATAATAAACCTTCCATTACATAGGGTTGGTCTTCTGACTTTGTTCTTCTTCAATATTGACTTGCTACTTCTGGATCTTTTGCCTCTCCATATAAACTTTAGATCAGTTTGTCAGTATCCACAAATTAACTTGCTAAGATTTTATTGACTTCACATTGACTTTATAGATAAAGTTTGGAAAGAACTGACATCTTGACAACATTGAGTCTTCCTATCCATGAACATGGAACATCTCTTTATTAAGTTCATCTGGATTTCTTTTATCCGAGTTTTGCATTTTTCCTCATGTAGATCTTGTGCATGATTTGTTAGATTTATACCTAAGTATTTCATTTTTGGGGTAAATAGTATTGTGTTTTAAATTTCAAATTCCACTTATTCATTGCTGGGATTTAGGAAAATGATTGACTTTTGTATACTAACCTCGTATCTTGCAACCTTGCTATCATCACTTATTAGTTCTAGGAGTTTTTTGTTAATTCTTTCAGATTTTCTACATACATAGTTATATCATTTGCAAACAATGACAGTTTTATTTCTTCCTTCCCAATCTATATCTTTTTTTCTTGTCTTATTGCATTAGTTAGGAGTTTCAGTTAGATGTTGAAAATAATTGGTGAAAGAGAACATCCTTGCGTTGTTCCTGATCTTAGCAGAAAGATTCTAGTTTCTCACCATTAAGTGTGATGCTAGCTGTGGGTATTTTGTAAATATTCCTTATCCAGTTAAAGAAGTTTCACTCTATTCCTAGTTTGCTGAGAGTTTTATCATGAATAGATGTTGGAATTTTTCAGGTGCTGTTTCTGCATCTATTTATATGATCATGTGATTTTCTTCTTTAGCTTTTTGGTTTAATGAATTACATTAATTGATTTTTGAATATTGGACCAGACTTGCATACCTGATAAATCCGACTTGGTCGTGGAGTATAATTCTTTTTATACATTGTTGGATTTGATTTGCCAATATTTTTTGAAAATTTTTGCATCTATGTTTATGAGAAGTGTTGGTCTGTAGTTTTCTTTCCTTGTAATGTCTCTGGTTTTAGTATTAGGGTAATGCTAGCCTCATATAATGAGTTAGAAAGTATTCACTCTGCCACTATTTTCTGAAATAGATTGTAGAGAATTGGTATGATTTTTTCCTTAAATTTTGGAAAAATTCACCCATGAACCTACCTGGGCTTGGCACTTTCTGTTTTGGAAAGTTATTAATTGTTACTCAATTTCTTTAATAGATATAGGCCTATTCAGATTGTCTATTTCTTCTTGTGTGAATTTCGGCAGATTCTGTCTTTCAAGGAATTCATCCATTTTATCAGGTTACGAAATTTGTGGGAAGAGTTGTTCAAAGTATTCCTTTGTTATTCTTTTAATATCCATAGGACCTGTAGTGATATCCCCTTTTATTTTTAATATTAGTAGTTTGTATTATTTCTTTTTTTTCTTCATTAGTCTGGTTTAGACACTTATCAATTTTATTATTGATCTTTTCAAAGAATCAGCTTATGGTTTGATTTTCTCTATTGATTTTGTGTTTACAGTTTCATTGATGTTTGCTCTAATTTCTATCATTTCTTTTATTTGCTTACTTTGGATTTAATTTGCTTTTTTTTTTTAATAATTTCCTAAGGTGGAAGCTTAGATTATTGATTTTGATCTTTTTTCTCTTCTAAATATGCATTCAATGCTATACATTTCTCTCTCAGCACTTCTTTCACTGCATCTCATAAATTTTGAGAAGTTGTATTTTCATTTCCATTTAGTTCAAAAATATTTTAAAACTTCTCTTGAGATTTCTTATTTGACCTATGTGTTATTTAGAAATGTGTTATTTAATCTCTAAGTATCTGGGAATTTTCCTGGTATGTTTATGTTGTCAATTTTAATTTAATTTCATTGTGGTCTGAAAGCAGACACTGTATCATTTTTATTTTTTTTAAATTGTTAAGATATGTTTCATGGCCCAGAATGTGGTCTATGTTGGTGTATGTTCCATGTGAGCTTGAGAAGAATGTGCATCCTGCTGTTGTTGAATAAAGTAGTCTATAGATGTCAATTATATCCAGTTGATTGATGATGTCATTGAGATAAGCTATATCCTTACTGATTTTCTGGCTGCTGCCTCTATCATTTCTGATAGAGGTCTCCGACTATAATAATGCATTCATGTATTTCTTTTTGCTGTTCTATCAGTCTTTGCCTCACATATTTTGATACTTTGTTGTTAAGCATATACACAATAAGGATTGTTTTGTCTCTTAAAGAATTGATCCTTTTATCATTATGTAATAACCCTCTTCATCACTGATAATATTCCTTGCTCTGAAGCCCACTTAGTCTGAAATTAATGTAGTTAACCCAGCTTCCTTTTGATTAGTGTTAACATGCTATATCTTTCTCTATTATTTTACTTTTTTATTTTTTGAGACAGGGTCTTGCTCTGTTGCTCAGGCTGGAGTGCAGTGGCACAATCATGGCTTACTGCAGCCTGGACCTCCCTGACTCCCACCTCAGCCCCCCAAGTAGCTGGGACTACAGGTGCATGCCACCAAACCTGGCTAATTTGTTTTTAATTTCTTTGTAGAGACAGGATGTTATTATGTTGCCCAGGCTGGTCTTGAACTCCTGGGCTCGAGAAATTCTCCTGTCTTAGCCTCCCAAAGTGTTGGGATTACAGGTGTGAGCCACCATGTCCAGCCATCACTTTCCTTTTGAACTGTATGTGTCTTTATATTTAAAGTGAGTTTCTTATAGACAACATAGAATTGAGTCTTGCTTTTTGATCTGCTCTGACAATCTCTGTCTTTTAATTTATCTGTTTAGACCATTGCCATTTGAAGAGATTATTGGTATATTGGATTAATAGCTATCCTACTTGTCACTATTTTTTATTCATTGCCCTCATTCTTCCTTTTTATTTTTGTCTTCATCTCTTTTTCTGCCATATGGTTTTTATAGCAGAATTCACTTTATATGATTCAATTTTCTCTCCTTTCTTAGCATACCAATTATACATTTAAAAAAAAAATGTTTTTAGTGGTTTTCCTAGAGTTATCAATATACACTTAGAACTAATTCAAGTTCACTTCCAAATTGTACTATACTGTCACAAGTGGTACAAGTACCTTATAATAATTTTTTTAGTTATTTTCTTTTGACTCTGTATTATTATTGCCATTAACTTTACATATACATAAGCACATGCATGCACACACACACACATACATAAGCACACAAAATTGAAGACATTGTTGATATTACTATTTTGAACAAACTCTAGTCTGTTAGATCAGTTAAAAATAAGAAAAAATAACTTTTAAAATTTACCTTCACTTATTCTTTCTCTAATGCTCTTTCATTCTTTATGTAGATTCAAGTTTCTGACTGATATTGATTTTCTTCTCTCTGAAGAATTTCTTTTAACTTTCTTGCAAAGGCAGATTTACTGGCAACAATTCCCTCAATGTTTGTTTGTCTGAGAAAGTTGTTATTTTTCTCTCATTTTTGAGGGATAATATTGCAGGATATAGAACTCTAGATTGGTGGGTTTTTTCTCTCAACACTTTAAATATTTTACTCCACTCTCTTCTTGTTTGCATGGTTTCTGAGGAGAAGTTAGATGTAATTCTTATCTTTGCTTCTCTGTAGGTTGAATCCTTTTCTCCTCTGTCTTCTTGGAAGATTTTTTCTTTACTTTGATGTTCTGCCATTTGAACATGATATATGTAGGTGTAGTTGATTTTTGGCATTTATTCTTCCTAGTATTCTGACATTAACTTGGGAAAATTCTCAGTCATCATTGCTTCAAACATTTCTCCTGTTCCTTCCTTCTTTTCTTTCCTCTCCTTCTGGTATTCCAGTTACATGGATTTACACCTTTTGTAGCTGTCTCACAGATCTTGTTCCTTTTTTATTTTTTATTTTTAGTCTTTTTTTCTCTTTGCTTTTTAGTTTCGGATGTTTCTATTGACATATCCTCAAGCTCAGAGATTCTTTTCTCAGCCATGTACAGTCTGTCTATTAATAAGCTCATTGAAGGCATTCTTTATTTGTTACAGTTTTTAAAAAATTCCTGGCATTTCTTTTTGATTTTTCTTAGAGTTTTCATCTCTCTGTTTACATTATCCATCTGTTCTTGCATGCTGCCTTTTTTTCCCCATTAGATCCCTTAGCATATTAATCACAACTGTGATTTTTGAATTCACAATCTGATAATTTCTATATTCCTGCATGTCTGAATCTGGTTCCAATGCTTGCTCTGTCTCTTCAAACTGTGCTTTTGTGTTTTTTTGTTAGTTTGGTTTTTGTTTTTGTTTTTTGTTGTTGTTTTGCCTTTTAGTATGCCTTGTAATTTTTTTGTAGAAAGCCAGACATGAAGTACTGGGTGAAAGGAACCACAGTAAATAAACCTTTAGTAATATGGTAGTACACAGTGGGGAAAGAGGACCTGCTCTACAGTCATATGTTTAGGTCTCAGTCCTCTAGTGAACCTGTGTCCCTTGGCTAGAAACTACAAATTCCTCTCAGTTTCTTTTACCCACCTTAGGCGAGAAAGGACGGCTGAAGGGGCTGGAGTTTGGTAATTACTATCCCTCAGTTTGGTTAGGCTCTGGCAAAACACAATAGCTTAGGCTCTAGTGAAACAGTTTCTCATTAGGACAGTACTTCTTAAGAAGGCTGGTATATTTCAAAATGGCCACTTCTCTCTCCCTAGTGAAAACACAAGAGGATTTTTCTCTGATCCTTGCTGTGAGAACCTGGTAGAGCTCCAGGGCATAAGCCTTGCAAAAAGATTGGGTCCCCCAGAGTTGTGTTGTGTGTGTGGGTTTTGTTTGTTTGTTTGTACGAGACAGGGTTTCCCTCTGTCACCCAAGCTGGAGTGCAGTGGCACGATCTTGGCTCACTGCACCCTCCACCTCCTGGGTTCAAGCAATTCTCCCACCTCAGCCTCCTGAGTAGCTGGGATTACAGGTGTGCACCACCACTGCCCAGCTAATTTTTGTATTTTTTAGTAGAGAAAGGGTTTCATCATATTGGTCAAGCTCGTCTTGAACTCTCAACATCAGGTGATCCACCCCCATTGGCCTCCCAAAGTGTGTGAGCCACCACACCTGGCCAGGTCCCCCTGGAGTTTTTAACTCATAGACTTATTCACACTAAGCCTCCAGCAATTAATCAGTTATACTTCAAGTTTTTCTATCTCAGTGTTGGTTCCCATGGGGCTTTCTGTTTGTGGGTTTCTGCTCTGGTAACCTATGATTCTCTGTATCCACCTGTCTGCCCTTTCAATTCTTAAAGTAATTTGCCTTGTGACCCCACTTCAATGACAGATCACAGTTGTTGATTTTTCAGTTTGTTCAGCATTTTACTTGTTGTTAGATGAAGTGGCTCCTAAGCTCCTTACATCCTAGACTGGAAATCTGAGTGCTTTAATTTTTTAATAAATTGCCAGAATGTCCATGCCATTTCACATTTCTACCAGCAATGTATGAGAATTCCAATTGCATCACATCCTTGTCAATACTTTGTATTGTCAGTCTTTTAAATTTCAACCATTTGTAGTTACAAAATGAATAAGTTCTGAGGATATTATATACAGCATGGTGACTATAGTTAGTGATACTGTATTATATACTTGAAATTGCTAAAAATAAATCTTAAGTGTCCTCATCACACACACATAAATGTATACACACAATGGTAACTACATGAGGTGAGTGTGTTAATTAATTTAATTGTGGTAATCATTTCACAATGTATACATGTATGAAATCATCATGTTGTACACCTTGAACATACATCATTTTTATTGTCAATTATACCTCAATAAAGCTAGAAAAGGAATTTTAGGCATCTTTAATTTTTATTTTAGTTAACGACTAATTATATGAAACATTTTTTATGAGCTAATTGGTCATTTATGTATCCTCTTTTATCAAACGTCTTTTCAAATCTGTATCTGTTTTTAAAAATTTGTTGTTTGTCTTCTTTTTATTGAGTTGTAATACCTGTTTATATTTTCTGTATACAAATCTTTTGTCTGACAAATGTATTGTGAATGTTTTCTCCATTCTGTTGCATAGTGTCTTTCAAAGTGCAAAGTTGAATTCATTTTTTTTCTTTTATGGGTTGGGATGTGTGTGTGTGTGTGTGTGTGTGTGTGTGTGTGTATCCTAAGAAACCTTTGCCTACCTTAAGATTGCAAAATTGTTTTCTGTGTTTTCTTCTAGACATCTTAGTTTAGCTTTCACATTTGTTTAGATCTGTGCTGAGGTCCATTCTGAGTTAGTTTTTGTGTCTGGTGTGAGGTAAGGGTAATTGATTAACTTTTATAAATGTATTATCAGTATGACTTTGCCCACATAATGAAACAGTAATTTTAGAAGAAATAAAGGATTTAAATTCAAAGAAATGAAAAGTAGAATGGTGGTTGCCAGAGCCTAGGGTTTTGGGAGAAATAGAGGGTTATTTTGCATGGGTACACAGTTCCTGTTTGGGATGATAAAGAAGTTCTGGAAATGGAAAAAGGCAATGGTTGGGCAGCAACGTGAATGCACTTATTGCCACTGAATGGTGCCCTTTAACATGGTTACAATGGTAAATTTTCTGTATGTTTTAATGTCAGTAAATAAATAAATATGAATTGAAGGAAGACAGAAAGAGGAAGGAAGGGAAAAAGAAAAGAAGGCAGAAAACATCTGGGGATGTTCTTGTTTTCTGATACAGCAGCAAAACTTGGAGTTATAAAAATCTGTTTAAAAATAAATCAGCCAGTCTTCAGGCTTAGAACTGTGAATTCTCAACTGAATTAAGAAGCGTTTCATTTTGTTTAATTTGCATATTAATGCAATGCAAATATCAGAATGGTAGGAAGTAAATGGGAAGAAAATGGCACCAGCAGTAAACACCTGGTTAAAAAGGTGCACACTGCATGTCAGTGTGAAGGGCATGAAGATGACAGATGAAGAGGCATAAGGTCTGATCACATTTAAAGTCAGTTTATCCTGAAGATCTAAGGACAGACAGAAATGTGACAACAGACAGATTGCAGCAAGTTAAGTGGGTGTAATGACAAGACAGGCCTTTGTTTAAAGTTCATTTGAGATTGGTGTCAGTAGAACAGTAGTGAGATGAAAGGCAGAAAAATTTTGGCCAGCAAAGCACTGATGCCGCTGTCTACAGGTGGCACAGCACGGAGAACTGGAGTACATACAGGTTTTCATACCATGCCGGGAACGAGCCTGAGGAAAGGCAATGCACATTAGTAAAAACACAGAATGCACAAACTCTTTGTTTCTGCAGACAGCTTTGTTAAAGACTGGAGTATTATTTAGGTTTCTTTTTGCCTTAAAAGAAAAACAGTTTTGTTTTTAATTGGCTAAGCAAGAATAAAGACTTCATGCTTAGATACTTGCAGCATTGTCTTTTTGAATGCTGTCTATCATGCCTGCTGGCTCAAATTTTGGGGCAGAATGGGTATAAAACCCACATGTTTTCTGGTTACACTGGGCTTCCTCTCTCTTGGCAACCATACCCCACCCCTGAGCTGGACCCTACATCTCATCCTGTCACCCAGCCATGCAATTTTTCTGATGTTACAATTTACCCAGTGCTCACTAAAAACTTAGAAAAAGAGTCGACAGTAGATGAAGGAAGTGCAAGGGAGCTAAAGTATAACTTGAAGCAGAGCGAATAGAAGAGGGCAAGAATCTCCAAACTCAGTGGCAGCTGAAGCACTGTGCTAAGTCCTCCAAGGCCTTAGCCTGGCCCTGTGGGAGAGGACACTAATCCTTCAGTCATGTCTACCAGAGGCAAGCAATGGGGACTGGTGGCATTTGGACCCCCTATTTGCCATTTTGGGGCTGGGGCTAATCCTCTTACTAGTCTCTTACCTTTCAGTTATGGTCATGTCCAGTTCATTTTTTTCCGGGGTCCAATTCCATGCAAGGTGACTATATTAGTGTCCTAAGGCTGTCCTGACAAATTACTACCAATGGGTAGCTGAAGACATCAGAAATTTATTCCCTTATGGTTCTGGAGCTGGAGGTCTGAAATCACAGTGTCAGCAGGATTGGTTTCTCCCGGGGGCTCTGAGGTTACATCTGCTCCAGGCCTTGTCTGGCTTCTGGTGTTGCAGCAGCTCTGAGTGTTTCTTGGCTTGCAGCTGTGTCAGCCCAAGCTCTGCCTCCATCATCACATGGCCTTCTTCCTTTGTATCTTCATATCATTTTTAAAATACGGACACCAGCCATATTAAATTAAGGGCTCACCTGCTTTAGTATGACCTCGTCCTAACTAATTACATCGCAATGATCCTATTTTCAAAGGTCACATTCTGAGGTTCTGGAGATTAAGACCTCATCATATCTTCATGGGGACACGATTCAGCCCATGACAATGACTAAACCTGAGGTTTTTACTGAAGCATTAAGCCTCTGTGGTGCAAAACCAGAATTGCTTTGGAATTCACTTCTGTGCATGTGAAGAAAACCAGGATAATAAAGGGAAATGCTTATCTGAGGAACTATACTCTAGGTTTAAATATCCTCTCTCACTTACAGGACTTTTCATTCCTCTAGGCTCACTGATTTTTATGAGAACTGAAGGCAGAGTTTTCTCCAGAATCCTGGGCTCTGGAATTCAGCAATGCCGGTCAGAAAGTACTTTGAAGGTCTTTTCTTGCTTCTCGTTCCCTCTGTTTCTTGTTCCACAGCTGGCCCCATGACAGAAATATACCATAGAGAATTCTCGGTATTGTTCTTAGCACATGAGTTAACATGAAGAAACACAAATGAAACTAAATATTTCTGCAAATTCAGACAGACCTGGTCCAGAGTTTAAATTTATGAGAACAGACCCAGAAGTTCCTGCAAATGCTCAACACATATAAAATACTACTTTTCTTGGTGGCGGGGGGTGGATCCCTGGTTTAGTCCAAGACTTTTCTGAGTCTCAGTTTATTCATCTGCAAAATGGGAGATGTTTGCTTCTAAAGGAAACTTAGGGATTCTTTCTCCTCTCCATTGTCCCCTCAGGCTGCTGTCCTGGGCAATCAGTGTAAAGGCATCCTTCCGTCACTGCAGGCAAGTGGAGCTTTCACTAGGTCTGGTTAAGTGGACAAGAGTGGCAGGTCGTTACTTCTATCTGCAAATATGGCAATCAGCATCTTCCAGTACTCTGGGCCCCTAGGACCCCTGCGCTACTCTGTGTTCTTTCTCAAGCTTCACCCCAGGATGCAGACTGTTTGCTTCTCCTTCCCTTCTTCCCTATGCAAACTCATCTCTCCTGTGTCTGTGTCACCCCTCCTCTGTCACTCACCCTTGCTAAAACCACCCTAGGTCAACGTAATAAAGCAATTCTTAGGCACGTGTTAGTGGCTGAGAACATGCTCCTATGTGACCCTTCTAAGTAATACATATATACTTTAACAAAGGCCTTCAAGGACAATGTCCTGACTTCATCAAACCTTTGTTTGTCACCACATAGAGGACACAGTGTGATTCTTCCTATGGGAATGTCAATCTGGCCACTGGGACAGACTGTAAGGACAACAAGTGTATTTGCGACACCTGAATTGATAACACACGGACAGTCCCTTATTTGGTTCTTGGTAGCACCAGCCACTGGAGAGAAGGCTTCTTCCCCATGGTTGGTGAGCCTGTTTGCTGACATAGTGGAGCAGGACTAGGCATGATTGTGCCCAGTGTGGCATGTGCTGTTGGTTTTGACATTGAGGAATTGACTGGCTTCTGTGAGTGAATCCTGTTTACTGTCCTGTCCTTAAGCAGCCTCTTTCTGTCCCTGGCCAACTCTCAGAGAAGTACTTGAAGGGCTCTCGTCCCTCTCTCCCCTTCCTTTGATCTGTGTAGTTTCCTCCTGGCCTCCTCCAGCAGCTCCTGCAAGATTCAGGCACCACTTCTTCCCCATGTTTCCCTCCTTGAGTCTTCATTCTCATTACTATCCATTCCTCTTAAGCTAGCAAAGAAGCTTCAAAGGGTGCACACTCAGATGTGGCTCTCCAAAGGTTGCCTGCCCTGGAGACTCAATTTGATCTACAAAGGCAAAATTAACTTCTATGTCTTACAGTTTTGGGTTTTTCTCTTTTCATTTACTTCTCAGCAGTGCTCAGGCCATGGGCTCACCCTTTGCTAGTGATCAACCTGATCCTGATTATTATTGGGCACTTCAGATTTAGAAATTTGTTCTTACCCTAGACAATGCCCAGTGGCATCCTGTGATTCTGGTGAGTGATCGCCAGGCCTATGCTCCTACCTTTCTCTGGTATTGGTGAGTTCTCTAAGACTGTTCAAATCAAATAAGCACAATATCTCACCTCACTCTCCCACCCCCTTTTGTAAAGTGATGTGAAACAAATCAGCAAATGTCTTACCCAATTGATTTCCGGGAGGCCCTGACCCAAATTGTTTATCCAAATGTCCACAAGGCAGAGATTAACGAGCTGAACACAGTGACTTCAAGAAGCTAAAAGTGTGTGGTGTCTTTTCCGAGGGAGGAAAGGAGGAGCCCCCTTCTGCTACCCTGGTCCCTGTAATGAAGTCCAGGAGGATGAAATCTTAAGGATAGAGCTCTCAGAGTGGATGGACCATCCCAAAGACGGGGCTCTGCAAACCATGGTGAACCACAAGTTGAACGTCAGTCAACATGACCCAGTGGCTCGAGAGTCAGGTGGGCAGCCCATAGAGAGCACTCGGCTACTCTCCCATTGTTCAGGCTTTGCCATCCAGATCCTCACCCTGCCTTTTTATTAGGTCTTTTCTCTATTCCAGGCACTGTTCTAAGTCCTTGACATCCTTATCTCAGTGGTTCTCAAACTGGGGTTCAAGGATCCCAGAGGGACTAAGAATTCCCTAAGATACTTTGAACATTTTGTATTTCTATTTCAATAATCATTTCAAAATGCCCTCACAGAAGTGTATTGGCCATGTCTTCTGGATGGGCACCTTAGAGCTATGGACTGCTGATTTCAGCAACTGTTGGCACTTGGGTTTCTCACCTTTTGTTGGTATCTGGAAGTGCTGTTTTAATTGTCACTAGCTGGTGAAGAAAGGACAGATGCTTTTCACTAACCCTCATAGAGAAGGCATCACAAACCTAAATGCCTATAGGAGTTGGTAGGGTCCATGAATGAATGCAGCTGGTGGTGTGGAGTCAGGGGCAGACTAGAAGCCCAGGCTCAGGCTTCTAGGAGCTATTGTTCAGCTTTGACCTTATGGCCTCTTGGAAATATGGACCCTATGGGGCTCGATTTTCCAGCTTTTCAAGAGAAGCTGAAAGGCAAATTTTATGTAAAAATTTTAAATTCTTCTATAATAGCAATAAATTGAAAAAATTAACACTGTGAGAATTAAATAAAACATGTTCACGGACTACATACAGCCTACAGTCCTCCAGTTTACAACCACTAGACTAAGGAAAGGTTTGGGTGACTAAAATCATCATTGAGTATATGGTAGTCTAAGGATGCCAAGCTCTAAAGAACCATGTCCTGGTATCACTAGAAACCAACATTTCGAGAAGCTCAATTAATTTCAGCAAAATAACATCATCCATCACACTCTTCAGTTTTAACTTTGTTGGCTTGTTTTTGGTTTTTATTTATTTGTAAACTTGCCTTTGGCTTTATAGTTGTATAAGAGTCTATTTGTCAGTATGGAAGAATTGTTGTTTTTTAAATTGACAAATAAAAATTTTATATATTTATGGTGCACAACATGTTTTGAAATATGTACACATTGTGAAATGGCTGAATCAAGCTAATTAACATGCGTATTAACTCACACACTTATCAGTTATTTGTGGTCTAACATAAATAGTTCACATCAGCAGTGGGCATCTGTAAGATATGTCATTCTCAAGTCTGACAAATGATGTCTTGTCTCCTCTAATCTTCACAAACATCATTAGAAAGATGTATTATTTAACTTTTTTTTTTTTTTGAGATGGAGTCTTGCTGTGTCGCCCAGGCTGGAGTGAAGTGGCGTGATCTTGGCTCACTGCAACCTCCGCCTCCCAGGTTCAAGCGATTCTCCTGCCTCAGCCTCCTGAGTAGCTGAGATTACAGGTGTGCACCACCACACCTGGCTAATTTTTGTATTTTTAGGAGAGATGGGGTTTCACCATGTTGGCCAGGCTGTTCTTGAATTCCTGACCTCAGGTGATCTGCCCACCTCGGCCTCCCAAAGTGCTGGGATTACAGGCGTGAGCCACCATGCCCAGTCTATTTCACATTTTACAGATGAGAAAACCAAGACTTAAAGAGGTTAAGTGATGTGCCCAAACCCACACAGTTAATGAAAGGCAGAGCTGGAATTTGAACCTGGGGCAGGACTGATTCCAAAGCCTGTGGTTTCAACTCCGACTCCCAAATGAGCAGCAGTGCACTCGTAGATGATACCAGGCCGCTCCCACCTGAGTTCTCTCACCTTGCTTTTGACCTTTCACTGACATCTGCCTAGCAGAACCTACACACCATGGAGATTTAGAGGGGCCTCAAATAAGGGGGAGGGATTCCAGACATGGCACTTGAGTCTCGGAGAGACCAGAATTTAGAAGGGGTTACAATCTGTGTTCAGAACTGTTATCAATGATTTCTAAGTTACCTTGTTGGTCACCTCAGTTTTTGTGAGCTGGCCTGCCAACCTAACCACCCTTACAATCTTTTTTTTAAAAATAAACGTTGTGTAAGTTCCAATAAACTTTTGAAACCAGCTCAAGGGCAACTGAACTGCCTGGATCGAGATTAGGTGTGGTTGGTGAGGAATTGGCTGAGACAGTGGTAAGTTGATGTCCCCCGTAGGCAGGTAAGCTTTTTCTCTGTTCTGTGTCACATGCCACCTTCCTAATTCAGTGTGCTACTGTGGGAACCTGTGCCTGGGGAATGTGGAAGGTTGACCACAGGTCCATCAGCTCACTCGGGGCAGCGAGACCTGAAGAGGAACCGTGGCTAACGACAGATTAAACAATGCGGGAGGAAACTTGGGAAGGAAATATACGAAAATGGTAGTAGGGATTATCTGAAACACTGTTGCATTATGGGAGGCTTTCATTTTCTTCTCATACTCTTCTACAATAGCAAAACAATGTATTGCTTTTGCTATAAAGAAAAATCTTTTTTTTATGAAAGAAAAAGGAATTTATAAAAATGCACACTGCCTGTAGGGACAGAACACACACACAGCCATCTGTCACATCTCCTTAAGTGTCCCACAGTGTGAGAAGACAATAGAAGCCACAGATGGGATGCAGAGTAAAACATGCGCCACTGTGAGAGCCGGGGGCATTCCAAGGCATTTATTAAAGGTGTGGGCAGTGACATGCTTCTTTGTTTCTTCCCAGCTGACTCATGCCCAGCTCTGAGTGCTTATTCCTCCCCTGCCCCTAAGCCCAGGCTCCCTCTGCTCCCTTCGGTGACTGGCACAAGGACAGGAAGCTTAGTTGGTCCTGAAAAATAAAGATGCAGCCTGTTCTTTAACCCATGGTGGTTGTCCTCGGTGCACGTTTTGTCATGTTGCTGCCACTGCCAGTGTTGGTTGGATATCCTAGGAGGGCACTTCTCCCCACCACCTGCCATAGTGTGCATGCATGAGGCACCTCCCTGGTAACCACAGACTCTGCCTTGAAAACCTTTGCTACAACCAGGGGGTCCCCCTTTCTCCCAGGTATTAACATAATATCTCAATGGGGCCCCAAAAAATCCACCAACCCCAAACCCTTCCTAGCATTAAGGCCGCAACCTCTTCCAGCCCTTCAAAAGCCTTATCTCAAGTTCCTAAGATGCACCTCCCTGCTCCAACCCCTCTCCATTTTGTGCAACCTCTGACACTCCCTAGATGGGTCCCGAACAACCAGATAAAGACCTGGGAAGATGGTGGTCTTTTCAGTAGCCTGCAAGACACAGAAAAGCTGATCATCCCCCATGGGGCAAGGGAGCACAGAAATTCAGGATGCAAAAGCCTGGCTGTTTTCTGTGAAGAAAAAACGTGGAATTACCATTTTAGTCCTTTGCTCAGAAGCCCAATGCAGCAAAATACATTACAAAATGCGTGCTTGTGTGCAAACAAAACATAAAACTAAATACATTACTCCAACTGCAGGGTTGTATCTGGGGATGAGAAGCAGGCGAGGGAATCTTTGCCTCCACCCCAACACGTTCTCCCAATGTTATGACTCTTCAACAACTTTCTTAAATTGTGATAAAATACACATAACATAAAATTAACCATTTTAATCACTTTTAAGACCAGTGGCCTTAAGTATATTCACATTGTCGTACTACCATCACCATCATCCATCTCAAGAACTTTTCCTAGGAATCCAACTTACAAGGGATGTGAAGGACCTCTTCAAGGAGAACTACAAACCACTGCTCAATGAAATAAAAGAGGATACAAACAAATGGAAGAACATTCCATGCTCATGGGTTGGAAGAATCAATATCGTGAAAATGGCCATACTGCCCAAAGTAATTTATAGATTCAATGCCATCCCCATCAAGCTACCAATGACTTTCTTCACAGAATTGGAAAAAACTACTTTAAAGTTCATATGGAACCAAAAAAGAGCCCGCATCGCCAAGTCAATCCTAAGCCAAAAGAACAAAGCTGGAGGCATCACGCTACCTGACTTTAAACTATACTACAAGGCTACAGTAACCAAAACAGCATGGTACTGGTACCACAACAGAGATATAGATCAATGGAACAGAACAGAGCCCTCAGAAATGATGCCGCATATCTACAACTATCTGATCTTTGACAAACCTGACAAAAACAAGAAATGGGGAAGGGATTCCCTATTTAATAAATGGTGCTGGGAAAACTGGCTAGCCATATGTAGAAAGCTGAAACTGGATCCCTTCCTTACACCTTATACAAAAATTAATTCAAGATGGATTAAAGACTTAAATGTTAGACCTAAAACCATTACAATCCTACAAGAAAACCTAGGCAATACCATTCAGGACATAGGCGTGGGCAAGGACTTCATGTCTAAAACACCAAAAGCAATGGCAACAAAAGCCAAAATTGACAAATGGGATCTAATTAAATTAAAGAGCTTCTGCACAGCAAAAGAAACTACCATCAGAGTGAACAGGCAACCTACAGAATGGGAGAAAATTTTTGCAACCTACTCATCTGACAAAGGGCTAATATCCAGAATCTACAATGAACTCAAACAAATTCACAAGAAAAAAACAAACAACCCCATCAAAAAGTGGGCAAAGGACATGAACAGACACTTCTCAAAAGAAGACATTTATGCAGCCAAAAAACACATGAAGAAATTCTCATCATCACTGGCCATCAGAGAAATGCAAATCAAAACCACAGTGAGATACCATCTCACACCAGTTAGAATGGCCATCATTAAAAAAGCAGGAAACAACAGGTGCTGGAGAGGATGTGGAGAAATAGGAACACTTTTACACTGTTGGTGGGACTGTAAACTAGTTCAACCATTGTGGAAGCCAGTGTGGCGATTCCTCAGGGATCTAGAACTAGAAATACCATTTGACCCAGCCATCCCATTACTGGGTATATACCCAAAGGACTATAAATCATGCTGCTATAAAGACACATGCACACGTATGTTTATTGCGGCACTATTCACAATAGCAAAGACTTGGAACCAACCCAAATGTCCAACAACGATAGACTGGATTAAGAAAATGTGGCACATATACACCATGGAATACTATGCAGCCATAAAAAATGATGAGTTTGTGTCCTTTGTAGGGACATGGATGAAACTGGAAAACATCATTCTCAGTAAACTATCGCAAGGACAAAAAACCAAACACCGCATGTTCTCACTCATAGGTGGGAATTGAACAATGAGAACTCATGGACACAGGAAGGGGAATATCACATTCCGGGGACTGTTGTGGGGTGGGGGGAGCGGGGAGGAACAGCATTAGGAGATATACCTAATGCTAAATGACGAGTTAATGGGTGCAGGAAATCAACATGGCACATGGATACATATGTAACAAACCTGCACATTGTGCACATGTACCCTAAAACCTAAAGTATAATAAAAAAAAAGAAAGAACTTTTTTCATCTTCCCAAACTGAAACTCAGTCCCATTAAGCAATAAACCCCATTCCTCCCTGCCCCAGCCCCTGCAACTACCATTCATTCTACTTTCCTCTTCTGTGAGTTTAACTTCTCTAGGTACCTCATAGATGTGGAATCAAACAATATCTGTCTTTTTGAGACTGAATTATTTTGCTTAATATAATATCTTCAAGGTTTATCCATATTGTAGCATGTGTCAGAGTTTCCTGCCCTTTTAAAGCTGAATAATAACATCCCATCGTATGAATATGCCACATTTTGTTCATTCATTCATCTGTCGATGGACACTTGGGCTTCTTCCACCTTTTGACTGTTCTGAATCACGCTGCTATGAATGTGGGCATACCAATATATCTTCAGGTCACTGCTTTCGATTATTTTGGGTTCCAACAACTTTTCTCAAGGTATTATATTAACATAATGGTGGTTAAGTCTATGGTAAAGACTGTATGATAAAATTAAGATGAGACGTGGAGAAGTGGGTCTAAGGGCCACTCCTTTGTCACACCCACCCCTTGGCTGATGGCATCAGCTCAGCAAGCTTGTGCTGCCGAGGACAGTGAATTTCTCAGAGATTCATCCAGCTAAATCATTAAGGAGTTGTAAAGAAGGACACTGTGAAAACATAAAGGGGCTGGGCATGGTGGCTCATGCCTGTAATCCTAGCACTTTGAGAGGCTGAGGCGGGTGGATCACTTGAGGTCAGGAGTTCGAGACCAGCCTGGCCAACATGACAGGGTGAAACCCCATCTCTACTAACAACACAAAAATTAGCCAGGGGTGGTGGCAGGCGCCTATAATCCCAGCCACTAGGGAGGCTGAAGCACAAGAATTGCTTGAACCTGAAAGGCAAAGGCTGCAGTGAGCCGAGATCACACCACTTCACTCCAGCCTGGGTGACGGACCAAGACCCTGTCTCAAAAACAGAGAGAGAGAGAGAGAGAAAACATAAAGAGAACAGGGAGTTTCCAGTTTGGCGAGGAGTTGGCTCAGGTGTCTCCTCCCTGATCTAAGGTAGTCTTGATGGATTCCTGTTTGAAGGTCAAGTGTTGGCTTAGAGGACTCTCCAGGGTCCAGGCTGTAATTCTGGCCTAAAGTCTCACCCTCCCAGGCAGTCTGACCCAAGTTAGAACACGAGGAAAATTCACTGAGACGTAAATACAAGGCAGGAAAAAGGCATTCGCCATCTCACACCTTGGCTGCCCCACCCCAAAGAAGGACATAGCTTCAATAAAAAGTCCAGACTTCATGTATTTTATGTTATTTTTGATTGACATATAATAATTATACATATTTATAAGGTACGTAGTGATGTTGCAGTACATATAAGGTACAGTGATCAGATCAAAGTAATTAGCATATCCATCATCTCAAACATTTCTCATTTCTTTGTGTTGGGAACATTCACTATCTTCTTTCTAGCTATTTAAAACTACGTAATATATTATTGTTAACTTTGTCATCCTACAGTGCTATAGAACACTAGCACTCATGCCTCCTATCTAGCTGTGATTTCGTTTTTTGTTGTTTTTTTTTGAGGCAGAGTTTCACTCTTGTTGCCCGAGCTGGAGTGTGATGGTGCGGTCTCAGCTCACTGCAACCTCCGCCTCCCAGGTTCAAGTGATTCTCCTACCTCACCTTCCCAAGTAGCTGGGATTACAGGTGCCTGCCACCACACCCAGCTAATTTTTGTATTTTTAATAGAGATGGGGTTTCACCATGTTGGCCAGGCTGGTCTTGAACTCCTGACCTCAGGTGATCTGCCCGCCTCAGCCTCCCAAAATGCTGGGATTACAGGCATGAGCCACCACACCAGGCCTTGTAATTTCGTGTTAACAAATCTCGAGACTTTTAAAAAAATATGCTGTTTTTTGACAAACCAAGTTATTAAACATTGTAATATTATAACAGTATTAAAAAATGGATCAAAGTTGTTTTTATTTTTGTTTTTAAAGAACGAAAGCAGGCATCTGAAATCTAAAGGGTGCTAACTTACTGAACCCCTACATAGGTGGTTTCATGAAGTCTCTTTGCTTTTTACCAAATGACCAGGGAAGAGGGAGGGAAGTAATCTTTGGAGCCAAACTTCAATGTGACTATTATATGCGGATGCCAAGGCACAGGTTAAAAGTCCATTTAACTTGAGGGCTAAATCTTTATAAATAGTATTTTTATATTATAGCAAACATGAATATATTACAGAGAGGAAGTCAAATCTTTCCACTCAGGGCATTAAGAAGAAATTTAAACTCAAAACAAGCCAGTTAGGTCGCGAGCTCCAGTACCCAGGGGTATGTCTTTACTCTTATTTGTACTTCTGGAAAGTTCAGGGAAAAACTTTCGAGAAGGAAATAGATCATCTTGGCCCCTCTCTCTACATCATGGCTTTTCAGCTTCAGTTCTGTATTAGTCAGTATGGTAACGACTATGGAAGGGAGAAAACATAATTTATTTCTTTGCATTTTTATGTTCTTAGTTGAGACACTCTCCTAAAAACAAAAGTCACATTAATAAAAGAAAAACAAGCAGAAGTTTATTAACATGTGCTGTACCTGTCATGTGGGAGAGGCCTCAGAAGTATTTCTCTCTCGAGGCGGTGGCTTAGAAGCTTTGCTTAAATAATGTTTTAACAAAGAGCCATAAATAATACATAGTGTCAAGACAAAAGAGAGAGACGTTCCCATCTTTGAAAAGGCAAGAGAAAGTGGGAAAATAGTAGAATCTCTTTCCAGATTCCTCTGCTGCCTCCTGGTGCCTTCTCTGGGCCAATAAGCAAGTGTCCAGTAAGGAAGGATTTATGTCCTGCTGTCAAGCAAATAGAGGCTGAGGCAGAGTGCTCCCCTGCATTTTCAGTGTTTTTAACTTAGCAATCCTCAATGTTTTGAGGAGAAATGTTTTGGTTTCCTTCAACTGTAACAAGCAAGCTCCAAATCTCAGTGGTTTCACATAACAAAGTTTTAATTTTGTCCTCTGTATCACAATCCAGTAAAGATGGGGATGTAGTATGTTATGAGAGACTGGTCCACACAGTCACTCAGGGATCCAGGTTCCTCCTATCTTGTGGCTCAGCTATCCTCTAGGACTTCAGAGGTCTCTCCTAGATCCTCTGCATCTAGCCAGCAGACAAATAAAGAGAGAATATGTATGATCTCAGAGAAGATTTAAGAAGGCAGGCCTGGAAGTGGTGTCCAACACTTCCAGCCACATTTCACTGGCCAGGACTAATTACATGGTCCCATCTAGATGCAAGGGGGTGGGGAAATGTTGTCTAGCTATGCCCACAGAAGGAGCAGAGCACCCAGATATTGGTGGGCCCTAGCAGTCTCTGTCTCAAATTCCCAGTTGGCTCATTCTTTTCAATGTTTTGAGTTCATTCTCCCTCATATACTCCCAGATAGAGTACATGATTACCCACTCATTAATCTATACCAGGTTCCTGGCCAACCTGTAGTTGCTTCATCACAGGCTCCTGTTCTCAAAGCTGCCATGCCACATGTGACCAGGCAGATGCTGAGTTTTCTGTAGCAGTAGGAAACACGTCTGCAACACACTGTCACCTGGGGGCGGGGAGGGGAGGACCAAGAAGCATTCTCTGGGTATCTCACCTCCACCTTCCATCATATAGTCATACCCCAGTATCATGAGTCATTTTATAAAAGCAACTTCCCCAGCTTCTGTTGTTCACCCTTCTTTCTTAGAAGAGCTCAGAAAACTGTCCATGGAAGCAGAGAAGGGCACAGCCCCCCACATCCCTTCCAATGAGACCTAGAACTCCCCAACTCTAGGCATCACGTCTCCCTCTCAGTCAGAGCAAAAGATTCCAGGCCTTTCAAAGAAATCAAACATCTTTGGGCCTGTGGGCCTCAGCAGGTCACCAAACAACCCAGGACCAGTCTGAGTTTCCTTGTTTAGGCTCAGCAATGGTCATCTCATAAATGATCTGTAATGTCCTTCATTACAGATGGAGAAAAAAAATGCATGAGTGCATGAGCGTGGATTATAACAGTGGCAGCATACAGAGCGACCTGGCAGCTTCATGGCCACACAATGATGGTTACAGTATGAGGAAGGGAGAACAGGGCTGGCTTTGGCATAAAAACCAAGGGGAAAGGGCAGATCCCAGGGGCGTTCCTTAGGAAACAGCGGCAAGCCTGCTGATAGATGGAATGCATCAGAGTCCTTGGCAAAGTGGTTTCTATTGAATCTGAAATTGTTTGGGCTCTTTTGAAAATACTAGTGTTAATCCAAGTCTGTTGTTGCCACTGCATTTTCATTTCCTCTTCTCTCTTATATTTCTTGTTGCTTACATTAGTCCTGAATGGTTTACCTGCCATTTTATACATAAGCAAATATTTTTAACCTCAGTGAGGTCACATCCTAACATTATTAATAGGCCTTTTGTTCATTTTGAGTAAGGGAGAAAACTCCATTTTTCACATAGATCTTCATTAGACTTGAATAGAAAAAAAATGATTTGGTTTTCTCCTTTAAGATGTATTAAGCATCATATAATGCTACCATTCATCGGGTATTCAAGTGATTTTGATGGAGCAGTGGATGAAGGGAATATCCACCCCAAACTGCTCCTCTCTTTATCCTTTGCCTTTTATTATCCTCCTTCCACACTACTGCCCCTGAAGAAAGTCACCCCACGAGTCAGTGAAAATCTGCCATGGAACCTTCCTGAAATGGCACACAGAGTCTATTCTCTTGCTCCATGGCAAATCTGTCATCCAGTAGTTGGTCATTTTTCCTCACCTATATAATGAAGCTTAAGATTTATTACAAACTTGGTCCAAAGCCTAATTTCTGTTCATAAAACCCTGTAATTCTTGGATGAACTATGCTGTTTTAGGGCCAAGATTGTAATGAAACACTGGCTTGGCTGTTCCCAACGGTGGGATTTAGGAAATCTAAGAGATGCTGTCTTCAACAGTGAACAAAGAGGTTTAGATCACCCAGCATCACTGGCTCTGAGCTGTCGGTGGAGTTAGCCTCCTTTTGTCCACAATGCTCACATTTCCAAGCCTGGATCCTCACATCTATTGAACAACTCATCTTGAGATGGGTCCCATGCCCTTATTTCAGATCTTTTGAAATTAAGTGGAAAGGAAGTAATCATCTTCCTTCCTTATCCTGCTGCCTTGGAACAGTTTTTCACCTCACAGCAGCAAATCTGTGGCAGCCACTTACTTCATTCATCTCCAGATGGGTTCCTTTATCTATAAATGTTTTACTGTAACATTTTCTAGACCATAAATGGCTGAAGACATCAGACAGAGCTGGCATGGAATGTAATAAAGAGTAGGGATTTTGCTTTATTCAATTTTATATGTTCTGTAGGCGTCGGTACATAGTGGGTACTAAATAGCAGGTGGATGAAGTAATGTAACAATGAATTTGCTCCTGATTTTTCACCTGGAAAGACATTAAGGCACTTTACAGAGTCTCCACCATCTTTTAGGGTTTTGAAGTTTGTGCTTGTATTTCAAAAAAGAAATCATAAATGAAAGAAACAACTTGGACCTTAGACAAAGCCAGAAAAACTCAGCTCTGAAATAAGTAGTGGCAACAACCCAGCCATTGATTTCTTTATCTGGAAATTTACAAGAATAATGAGTTGCTGCCTCCATAATGATTGCAAATTGCTGCTTCTCAGCCACTTAGCTTAGACAAGCTAATATTTTCTCTAACCCCAAACCATGATGGTCAGAGCCACGGAACAATATATTGTAACAAGAGAGGTGTGCCACACAACATTCCTTAAAGTGTGTTCCACCTAGCAGCATCCCTGGGACCTATCAGGGTCAAAGTTTTCAGTGGCCAAGTGAATTTAGTTCACATCACATATTATAAATACCCCCAACTTGGACATGTACGATGATGCACTGTTGCATATTACAGACTCTGAGAAGTTGACCTGCTAAAGAGATTTGATCACAGAATCCTATTTTCAAATAATGTCTATTACATTTGGACACAAGCTACTTTAAGAAAACACTGCTCTACCCCGAAGGTCATCAATACCATTTTCATAAAGGTGAAGCAGGGATTTGCAACCTGCAATGTGTTTGTGCCAGAAATGGCATGCAGGCCCCTGGCTACCAATACATATTCCCTTCTTATGAAAGGTGACCCTGACCATCTGCCGTAGGAGTGTAGACCAGAAGGACCAGAAAGTAGGAAGCTTGACAAAGGCTGGCAACCCTGAGGTAGAGCCAATAAGCCCCGGCTCAGGTTGAGTGTGCACTCATTCCTAGAGTTACAGCAATGTTCTGTTGGTCAGGCTGGACCCTTGGCCAGCCACAGGGATGGGCCACAGCCCTGGAAGCACATCTGACACTTACATGAGGGGCAAATCAGAAACTGGCAGATCGGAAACTGGTGCAGATCAGAAACTGATCAGAAACAGATCAGAAACTGGCAGATCAGAAACTGGTGTAAATATTGGATTTGAGAAAATATTCGTGGTATTTGCTGTTACTTTGAAATAAATCTACAACCTATTAGACTAGATGGGGAAATATACATAGTTTCACTATAAATTTCAAATAGTCTTATGAAGTCCCGATAAGTTAAGTAAGCAACAACGAGGAAGGAGCCCCAGGTTGGGGAGAACAATGACCAATTTTTCTGAGAGATGGCTAATCACAAACAAACGGTGGGCACAATGACATTGTTCCACATGTAGCCCCCTTCAGCATGACCCTATAAAACTTCCCTCCAGCCCCTGCCTATTTGCAGAC
The DNA here is from genome assembly GCF_006542625.1 of Nomascus leucogenys. Classification (NCBI taxonomy): domain Eukaryota; kingdom Metazoa; phylum Chordata; class Mammalia; order Primates; family Hylobatidae; genus Nomascus; species Nomascus leucogenys. Next base: position 74,990,741 of record NC_044397.1, read on the forward strand.
AGTCACTTCTCTGTTGTGCTGCTCATTGCAACCTTGCAATGTATTTTCATACCTTCTCTAATAAATCTGCCTTTCTTTGTCTACAACTGTCTTGGTAAATTCCTTTATGGCCCATGACACCAGCCCCAGCTAGTCGCACCTGCAACATTTCTTTGGCTCTTACAGGGACCTCTCTCCTCTTTCCCTTTCTCTCTTCCAACTGTGGAGCCTTCATGGACAGCACCCAAAAACAGAAACAACTGACAGTCTCTGGCAGGGCTATACCCTGATGGAGCTAGAAGGTGTCCATGTGGAAGCATCTTACCACCATCGCCTGATCAGATGAGGGACCTTAGTTCAGTTTCTCCTTTTCAGTCTTCCAGCAGCCAACGTCTAGTATCCCTTTGTCAACTTACTGTAACTGGTCAGGGCTGCTCTCTGGTGTTGCCTGAAGGCCAGGGGGTAAACAGGGTTGGCTGTCTTTCCCAGAAGGGAATAAGTCTCTCTCTTATCTTTTCTGGTCAAAAGCCCCCAATCCTTGCTTATAGCATGATTGGTGGTGAAAGCTCAACCAAGACAAACCTGCACATGTTTTGGGGAACTCGGACCACCTCTTTCTCACTCTAAGTTCTCCCATGAAGACAGCCAGACTTACTGCTCCAGGTGTTCCCAAATCAGGTGATCTCAAGTGGCCACAGAGCAGTGAGTCTCCCCATTCCTCTCCCCTCTTCTAGGCTGCTTTCCAGCTGAGTTCTCCCTTCACCCTCATTCCTCATGCCTGGACTGGCCACACAGTGTAAGGCCCTAGAGCTGTTGATCCCAATGCCAGGAGATCCTTCCTAATAGGTGGGACACCCCTCTGGGAATGCATCTGAGAAGTCCCTCAGTGGACTTGAGTGGAACCCCTTTCTTCAGTGGGATGCCTGCCCCAATAGAAAGTGCGACTTGTGTCCCACTCTAGTAGACATCATCCCCAGTTGCTTGTCATTTTCTACTCCCACCATGGGACAAACCCCATCTCTTCATTCAGAGCCACCTCTGGGTTACATTCTAAAACATGAGGATAAATTTAACCTTCAGATTCTCAGAAAGAAGCATCTAGTTTTCTTGTGTGACACAGCATGGCCCCATTGCAGGAAGTCCTCAAATAAGCCTCCTCAGTTTTTTATAATTGAGAGCAGAATACAGAGGACAGGGCTAAGAAGAAAGAAAAACAAAGGAACAAGAGGCAGGCTCAATTGCTGGCTGCTTTACAAGCCCCCAGACTCCTCCAGGTTGCCCTAAGAACATCCCTGCAGGTAACTGCCACCAGTACAGAAGGGCAGGCCACTGGAAAGCAAACTGACCCAATGGAATAAATGGAAAAAGCCCTCTGTGGCTTGCCCCCTCTGTCACAAGCTTGGCCACTGGAAACAAGACTGCCCTGACAGCTGAAGGGTCCCTGGGACAGAATCCCAACCCCTGATGGCCCTGAGAGAAAGGGACTCTCTGCTCAAGCTGGCTTCCAAATCAAACATTATCATCAACAAGACAAAGCCAAGGACAACCCTAGAGATGGAAAGTAAAATGATAAATTTCCCTTTTGGGTTCAAGAGCTTCCTACTCTGTACTAATCTCCTTCTCTGAGCAACTCTCCTCCAAATCCTGTTGGGTAATGGGGGCAAATGACACCCCCTCCCTCCAAAAGAAAAGATTCACATTTCTTTGTTACTGAAGGGTCCAATTACCATTCTCCCAAGTCCCCAGTAGTGTCTAAATACATCATACCCCTTTGGGACAGAAATATACTTTCCAAGATGGGTGCCTGCTTTAATATTTGCCCAACCTCTGCATTCATATTTCCCTCTAATAGTCCTATTTCTCCCAGGAAAGCTACCTAAACCTTTAACCAATAACTTCAACCTGAATAGTCCTACCTATGTCGGGATTTAAAAATAGCTCACACTTATTCAGACAAGCCCTAGCAAGAAATCTAAGCCAGCAATCTCTTGAGGGGGGATAACCAACAGTATGTAGATCACCTCCTCATTTGCTCCCCCTTCATGGACAATATGTATTCACATAGCAATATGCAGTACAAACCTTAACTTCCTAACAAAATAAAAATAATTTTTGCCTAATTCAAAGGTTATTTAAAGGTTTTATATTAAACAAGATAAAAGGAATCAGGAAATAAGAAAGACATAACAAAAGGTTATAAAAGTAAAGAGGTATTTTTGGTAAGGAAGGTTGTAGAAAAGAGGATTTATATGAGAAAGGATCTTGTATGGTAAATTCTTGGCCTAAAGTAAAATGACCGCTTGTTTTAAAAAGAGGGATGTTTAGGACAAGTCAGAAAGTCCGAGTGTGTCACAGATGGTCTGCGTAAGTCATGAGAAAATTTATGAAAGGAAATTTATGAAAGGAATATTGTATGTATTTAAGGTGTAGTAGTCTCTCTAAAATTGGTTCCCTATGCTGTGTCTAATTAAATTTAAACACTTTTTCATCGAGTTCAACTTCCAGGTTATCTAAATGGGCTTCCAATGAGAACAAACAGTCACACTGCAAAAGGTTTTTCTTTGCCTTTTAGGTAACTGGCTTAAGAAACAAAATTTCCCCTGCTGGAATTGAGCAGTTTCACCTTTAAATGATGCTGTGAATGGAATATCTGTCTCGCCCCAGGGATGCCTGCTACCTTTATGAATCTCCCCTGGATTCTGCAAGACACCAGTTTCACCTTGACATGTTCCCGCTTTGTGATGAGTCCCTTCCTCCAGCAAGATGCAACATCCTAAGTCCCACAATCCGGGACAATGACCTACAGGGTCTCCTACCAGACCAACAACCATAGGTAGGGTCAATTCTACACCCCAGGCCAGCAGGAAGTATTTGGAAGATGAGTTCTCTGACCCAATGACAAAGATTTGTCATTGTTTTCTCTTGGGGTGGAATGTAGGGTCCTGAAAAGTAAGCAACAATGAGGAAGGGGCCCCAGGTGGGGAAAACAATGAATAATTTTTCTGAGAGATGGCTAATTACAAACAACCCAAGGGCACAATGACCTTATTCCACATGTAGCCCCAGCAGCACAATCTTCTTCCACTTGTAGCCCCCTCCAGCGCGACCCTATAAATTCCCCTCCAGCCCCTGCCTCTTCGTGAGTAGCCCCTTCTCTGCTGTGCTGCCTATTGCAACCTTGCAACATATTTTCATACCTTCTCTAATAATTCTGCCTTTCTATACCTACAACTGTCTTGGTAAATTCCTTTATTGCCCATGACACCAGCCCCAGCTAGTCATACTCATGACAAGTCTCAGGGGTTATGCAGGCTTCTAGGGCAAAAACATGTGCCAGACACTGGCGTGTGAAATAGGGTCCCCAGTCCTGATTGCAGGAAGCTATTTTATCCTATTCAGTACAGCATGACGTTCTCCTGGCATGGTCATATGCTTCATGATGTATTTTCTGATGTGTTTTTCTCCTCTCCTCTGTTTTTCCACCATGTGTCCTTTCCACATCAGTCAGCTTGGCACAGTATCCTTGCCTCTGGGATAAGGAGGCACAGCAGAAAGTTGAGAAAACATTTAAAGAGTCAGTTCTCGGCTTTTAATTTCCAAAAGCCTAAGCCTTGGGAGCAATAGGAAAAACACAGGGCATGGGCATTAGATTTGCAAGAGTATCTGATGGGAGGACATAAAGTTTACATCATCCCCCCTGCCCCCTGCCTCACCCAGACTGAAGTTCTCCCAGTTAGGGAAAGGACAGCAGAGAAGCAGCAGTGGTTGACACTGGTGGGTTGTGGGGAGGTACACCATGCCTGCTCCAGACTGAGACTCAGAGAGGGGCAGGCAGGAAGCCACAGTCTGAGAGAGCAGAGTGAGTGGGAGATCTGTGGAAGTGGCAAGATGGCAGAGCTGGGCTGTGGAACTTACCAAGTTTTCCATGAGAGCAGTTGGCTCACATGTGCCCAAGGGTGGCACTAAACTAGCACAAAGAGCAGGGACAGACGGGGTCACTAACCAGTGAATCAACAACCAAAACAGCAAATGACCACAATCCACAACCCAAGTCCCAAGCAGGGCCTCTAAGAGGTGCTCGGCCACCACTGTATGATACGCAGCATAGCTGGGCCCAGATCCCCTTCCAGACCTCTGGCCCTGGAAATTGGGACAGCTTTCCCTGCCTCCTGCTGCCCCCCCAGCCGTGGTCCTAGGTCTCACATGCTGGTGCTACATGAGTCCTCTGGAACTCAGACAATCTCAAAGGGAGGAGGTGATAGGAGTTATGATGGAAATTAACTTCTGCTGAAGAAAAACGATATTTTATTTCACGCACACGTGTGTTTGTGGAATGAGATTTATACTTAATATGATTGACTAGAAAATAATTTAATCTTAAAGGTATGGTTTATTCCAATGAATGGTGACAGAAAAAAGAGTCTAGCTTCCCGGAGCTCATGGATAGACACACATAAACATACACACTGGTACACACATAACCCCTACACACCTGTACAAACACATGCACTAGAGACAGAGACACAAAGACATGTACAGCATCTCACACTCATAGACACATACACCACACATACATACACATGCACACCATACATACACACCACACAGTGACATACCACACACATATACACCATATATATGTGTATATATATATATATACACACACACATATGTTTACTACTTTACACCTACTTAGCTTGTCTACACCACCCATGGCCTGATGGTTTCCTCACTACTCGAAGTGCTGTGGGCTTAATTACCATCTACTGTGGGTGCTGAATTCGTGTCACATGTCTTTGATTATCCAAATCTGATCTCAACTCCACTGGAGCAGAGGCGTTGCAGTCTCTGCAGAGACTGGTCTTATTATTTCTCCCATATCCTTGTTCTCAATCCTTCAATGACTTTCAGCTTGACCCATGAACATAGGCATAGCTGAGACCCCTTTTGGGCCACATCAGCACCCTAGGGATAATAAGGTGATGATATGGAAGGAATCTGAACCTCTGACTACTTCACAGTGCCAGCATGGACTTTCATATGAAAAAGAGCTAAACTTTCCCATCTAAGCTACTGCTATTTGGGGTCTCTGTTGAAGCTGCTAATAATATATCCCAATTAATACAGTACTTGAATTTTAATGTTTTTTGTGAATCAGAGAGAAAGCCTTGGTCCCATATAAAGAATGAGAATTGAAACCCCCTTATGAAACTGTCACTCCACAGAGCTATATACTTAACAAAACAGTTAGCTAGGGTAAAATCCATTCATCAGCAAACTGAGACAACAAGGAAACTTGTCTGTTTTTGTCCTACTTTGCATGGGGAAAATGTATTCCATGATCGTTCCTAACCACACGCCTGCTTCCATTTTAGGACTTGAAATTTACATTGCTTGCATGATATGGTAAAAGAAAAGAACATAAAACTTGGTTCTAAGCCTGCAATACCCCTGAGACATTAGGCAGAATCAAAAGCAGAACCACCCTGGAGGGCCACATCTTCAACCCAGACCATGTAGGTAAAGCCTGACTAAAGTGAAATTATAAAACATGTAAGAAAACAACCCACCAAGAACAAGAGTCAGCATATGGAGCAAAACATACAGGAAAGGGCTCTCTGGTCTTCAGCCAACACCAGTCTCTGATGTTATGCTTTTTCCCAAGCCCATAGCGCTCATGCCAATCTCAGGGACAGGGCTCTTTGTCAAACTGGGACCCTGGTGTCTGGGCTCTAGTCTCTAAGTGCACCAGACACATGCCCCTGTGAAGTCCTGCTGTCAACACCTGGAACTCAAATGGAGCATGGCATATCTCTTCTTGGGACTACATTCTGCAGGCCCTTTTCCTGTCTTGGGAGAAAACGGCACACACACACATGCACACACACACACATACACACGCGTGCACACACACACACACGCGTGCACACACACACACATCTCATTTGGGTGATTTAACTCTTACAGGACTCAAAGTCTTTTTGCCACTTTTACTCTAATTCTTCTGCAGTGGATACAAAACAAAAAGTGATATCAAAAATTATCTTGTATCCAAAGAAGGTATTTTCAGATGCTTTAGCAAGGATATAATCTCCTAAAATTATTAGCTTAGACAGAGAAGCAAGTTCCAAAGTGGAGCCTTTCATTCCCTCTGCTCGATGTGGCCCTCTCCTCCCTTTTCCTCCCAGCTCCTGCTGATCCTTCGTGATTCAGCTGAAGTGTCACCTCTTCCAAGATTTCCCAGACCCTTGGGTCGTGCTTAGACAACACTCAATAACAAGAATAAGAAGAATAAAAAGAACAATACCCAGTATTTATGCAGCACTTACATTGTTGTGAGCTCTTTGTATGTGGTGCCTTATTTCAACCTCACAACAATTTTATAAGATTGGTGAAATTACTATCTTCTTTTTATAGATGAGGAAACTGAGGCATAACGATTAAATACATTGTCCACAGTCAAACAGGAAGCATCATCATTGGGATCCAAACCTATACGGTCTGCCTGCAGAGGTCTTCTGAGTTTGTGTTCTCCAAAAGTAGACACTTGAGATTAGGGTTTGGGTGCAAATGCTCTATTTGGGAGGTGATCCCAGGATGCCCAGGTGAGGAATAGGGGAGCGAGACCCAGAAAGGAGGAAAGCCAGCAAAAGGGTCCATCTATGGACAATTCAGCCCAACCTGCCAGGGACCTTCGGAAGGGTTAAGAAAAGAACACCTCTGAACTATTCCACCCAGAAGTAGGGGAGCTGGGGTGCTGAAACTCTAAATGCAATCCTTCATGGGTTAAAGATTGGTCCCTGAGTCCTAACCACTCAGCACTTCCAACCTGTCCTGTGGCTGGGTTGAGCACACACCTCCACAGGACCGTGAGCTAGAAAGCCGATAATATTCATGAAAACTGTCTTCTGATGCCACAGGGGACGTCCAGGGTGGAGCTGACACAGATGAGCCGGGCCAGCAGCACGAGCTGCACCAGACCCTCCCACATTACGCTGTCCTGCCTCCTTGTCTTTCCTCTATTATAATGGCATTTATCAGATCATTGTGAAGTTGGTGGCCCACGTGCCTGCTGTATTAATCAGAATTCTTGCCTGTAAGTCAAGAAAGCCTCGACTTCCACTAACTTAAACAAAAAAGTGAGTTTGTTGGTCCCTGTAACTACAAAGTCAGACACCCATCCATCTAGGAGGAGTCACAGCTAGACCCAGGAACTCAAGCATCTGTCTACCCACCTTTTAGATCTCCTTTCCTCTGTGTTGGCTCTAATTTCAGGCAAGCTTTTTCCATGAGGTGGCAAAGGAAGCTCCTGACATCTCCACGCTCACCCTGTTCTTATTTGCTGTCTAAGATGGTGAGTGCCTTCCTCATTAGCTCTATCAAAAGTCCTGGGGAAGGATTTAAATGGCTGAACTCAGGTCATGTGTCCATTTCTGAACCAATCACAATGGCCAAAAGGATTATGATAGTCTGATTAGCCAGGGCTGGTCACACGCCCCTCCTTGGAGCTAGCAGAGGTGACATTAGTGCCAATGAAACCACACTGACTGCAAGCAGGGCTATCCTGTAAAGAGATGATGGGCAGAAGCAAGCCTGCATCCATGATGCTTTTCCTTAGGGCCAGGCTGTTGTTTCCTCCATTGTACAGGTGACGTCTGATTTCACTGAGTAGTCCCAGCTCCTCACCAGCACATGCACATGAAACACACTTCATTAACACTTGTTGAATGAGTGAATGAATGAGGCTCAGGAGCATTCTGAAGGGGAAATATCCACAGGTGTCTGAAAGGCTTTGTGAAGTTGTTATCAACCTGAGGTTAGGATTATTCCAGTGTTTGTCTTACCTGGCATAGGTGTCCTTCAAATGCACGCCCACTCTACCTCCAGCCTCCTCTTCAGCCAGCCCTCCCACAGGCCCATGCTCCTCCCTCTACCTGGAGCTCTTTCCTTGCCCTCTTTGTCAGCCTCTACCTCCTGGGCTCAGGTGATCCTCCCACCTCAGCCTCCTAGGTAGATGGGATTACAGGTGCGTGCCATCATGCCCAGCTAAATTTTTTTTTTTTTTTGGTAGAGATGAGGTTTTGCCACATTGCCCAGGTTGATCTCAAACTCCTAGGCTCAAGTGATCCTCCCAAAGTGCTGGGATTACAGGCACAAGCCACTGTGCCCAACTTCAGGGACACTTTCTTTCTGGTATGGCTTGCCTCTGGGGAGAATGTGACTAAGAGACAGGAGGGCAGAAGGTCAGAGAAAAACTTTTGCTTCTGAGGTGGCTTTGGAGGCCTTCATTTTGGTGAATTGTTTTCTGAGTCCCAACACTGGTTAATTATAAAGGATACAAATGAACAGCCAGATGAAGAGGTGCACAGTGCAAGGTCCAAAAGAGTCCCACGCGCAAGGGTGTCTGTCTCATGGAGCTGGGGAGTGCCACCCTCTCGGCACATGGCTGCATTCACCAACATGGAAGCTCTCCAAATCTCATTGTTCAAGAGTTTTTATAGAGCTCAATCTCCAGCTCCCACCTCCTCCCATCCTGGGAGGTGGGCAGGTGGGCTGAGAGTCCCAACCCTCTAATCACTCAGTCTTTCTGGTGATCAGCCACAAATACTCCTTCCTGGAAATCCCAAGGGTTTCAAGAGTGCTGTGCGAGGAATTATAGACAAAGACTAAACCTATTTAATGTAGCACAAGAAAACATTGACCACATTCACAGTTGTGCTCCTATGCCACAGCGCCTGGCACACAATAGGTGTGCAGTCTATATTTGTTAAATGAATGAATGAGCCAAAAAATGAATGCATTATTTCCTTGAAGTGTGGAAGAAGTTCCCCCAGGCCCAGGGTGGCAGAGCTGAGTGCTTGCCTTGGAACCCACTTGAGTAATGAAAAACACCTGGTGCCAGTTTTCCAGGAGTGCCTTGGGTGGATCTGGAAGAGTGTCTGTCTTCACAAGAGAAATGGCTTTCTTTGTTAGCTCCCTGAATGACTGCCCTAATGGCACCTCAGGGGAAGCAGCCATCTTCGGGATAAATGGGACAAAGGCTGCCTTGTTTACAGACCAGCCCAGCAGCCCTCCCTCCTCCTCCTGGGAAAGACAACCTCAGGTGGGGCTTCAAGGAACTCTGTGCTGGCGTCCAAGGAAGCCCCCTGAGAAGCAGCCTCCTAGTAGATGAGTCACTGGAAAAAGAAACCTAAACCCACTGGAAAGCAAAGTTAAATGGGATTGCACAGTCCCAAAATGGAACAGAACTTCTTCCCCCACTCCTTTTCTTTTCCTGAGGAATAGATTCCCAGAAATATTGAATAATATGGTCTGGCTCTGTGTTCCCACCCAAATTGTATCTTCTATTATAATCTGAATTGTAATTTTTATGTTTTGGGGGAGGGACCTTGTGGGAGGTGACTAGATCATCAGGGTGGTTCCCCCATGCTGTTCTTATGATAGTGACTGAGTTCTCATGAGATCTGATGGTTTTATAAGGGGCTTTTCCCTGCTTTGCTCTGCACTTCTCCTTCCTGCCACCATGTGAAGAAGGATGTGTTTGCTTCCCCTTCTGCCATGATTGTAAGTTTCCTGAGGCTTCTCCAGGCATGCTGAACTGTGAGTCAATGAAACCTCTTCCCTTTATAAATTACCCAGTCTCTGGTTTGTCTTTATTAGCAGCATGAGAAAGGACTAATAAAGTAACTTGCTACCGGTAGTAGTGGGGTGCTGCTGTAAAGATATCCATAAATGTGGAAGTGACTTTGAAACTGGGTAACAGGCAGAGGTTGGAACAGTTTGGAGGGCTCAGAAGACAGGAAGATGTGGGAAAGTTTGGAACTTCCTGGAGACTTGTTGAGCGACTTTGACCAAAATGCTCATAGTGATATGGACAATGAAGTCCAGGCTGAGGTGGTCTGAGATGGAGATGAGGAATTTCTTGGTAACTGGAGCAAAGGTGATTCTTGCTATGCTTTAGCAAAGAGACTGGCAGCATTTTGCCCCTGCCCTAGAGATCTATGGAAATTTGAACTTGAAAGAGATGATTTAGGGTATCTGGTAGAAGAAATTTCTGAGCAGCAAAGTGTTCAAGAGGTGACAGAGCATAAAAGTTTGGAAAATTTGCAGCCTGACAATGCACTAGAAAAGAAAAACCCATTTTCTGGGGATATATTCAAGCCAGCTGCAGAAATTTGCATAAATAACAAGGAGCCAAATGTTAATCACCAAGACAATGGGGGAAAATATCTCCAGGGCAGTCAGAGACTTTCAAGACAGCCCCTCTCATTAGAGGCCTGGAATCCTAGGAAGAAAAAATGGTTTCATGGGCAGGGCCCAGGGCCTTGGGGCTTTGTGCAGTCTTGGGACTTGGGACCCTACATCCCAGCCATGGCTAAAAGGGGCCAAGGCACAGCTCAGACTGTTGCTTCAGAGGTTGCGAGCCTCAAGCCTTGGCAGCTTACATGTAGTGTTGGGCCTATAGGTACACAAAAGTCAAGAATTGAAGTTTGGGAACCTCCACCTAGATTTCAGAGGAGTATGGAAATGCCTGGATGTCTAGGCAGAAGTTTGCTGCAGGGGCAGAGCCCTCATGGAGAACCTCTGCTAGAGCAATGCAGAAGGGAAATGTGGGGTGGGAGCCCCAACACAGTCCCCATTGAGGCACTGCTTAGTGGAGCTGTGAGAAGGCAGACACCGTCCTCCAGACCTCAGAATGGTAGATCCACCAATAGCTTGCCCTGTGCACTTGGAAAAGCCACAGACACTCAACATCAGCCCATGAAAGCAACTGGGAGGGGTGTTGTACCCTGCAAAGCCACAGGGGCAGAGCTGCCCAAGGCCATGGGAGCCTATCTCTTGCATCAGTGTGACCTGGTTGTGAGACATGAAGTCAAAGGAGATCACTGTGGAACTTAAAGATGTAATGACTATCCTATTGGATTTCAGACTTGCATGGGGCATGTAGCCCCTTTGTTATGGCCAATTTCTCCCATTTGGGATGAATATATTTACCCAGTGCCTATACCCCCATTGTATCCAGGAAGTAACTAACTGGCTTTTGATTTTACAGGCTCCTAGGCAGAAGGATCTTGCCTTGTCTCAGATGAGACTTTGGACTTGGGCTGTTGGATTAATGTTGGAATGAGTTAAGACGTTGGGGGACTGTTGGGAAGACAAAATTTTGCTTTGAAATGTGAGAAAGATGAGATTTGGTAGGGGCAAGGGGCAGAATGCTATGGTCAAGCTGTATGTCCCCACCCAAATCTCATCTTCTATTGTAATTGGAATTGTAATTTTCATGTGCTGGGGGAGGAACCTCATGGGAGGTGATTAGATCATGGGGGTGGCTCCCCCATGCTGTTCTCGTGATAGAGAGTGAGTTCTCATGAGAGCTGATGATTTAATAAGGGGCTTTTCTCCACTTTGCACTTCTCCTTCCTGCCACCATGTGAAGAAGGACGGGTTTGTTTCCCCTTCTACCATGATTGTAAGTTTCCTGAGGCCTCCCCAGCCATACTGACCTGTGAGCCAATTAAACCTGTTTCCTTTATAAATTACCCAATCTCAGGTATATCTTTATTAGCAGCATGAGAACAGGCTAATACACTGGAGTAGAATGGAATCTACCCAATTCCAACTAAAGTCCCTATTAGGACCATATTAATAATTCTCTTCAGTCACTTTCTCATCTGTTTTCTAATTTTTTTTTAAAAATTAAAGATAAGCATATTGTTTTTGTTATTGCCAAAACTAAAAAAGCATGACTACCAATAAAAATGAGAAGCCTAGATTTTATTTCATTGACAGTAATGCTCAAAGGATTATAAAAATAAGACATATTGGTATTTAAAGCATACACAATTTGAATGTATTTTCATCAAATAAATTAAATTAAAATGAATATTTAAAAGTCCCCCAATCTAAAACTTTTGTGGTTTCAAGTGCATATTTTTCTTCTAAAAATTCAAAATTTATCTTTAAAATTAAGAGGCAAAATACAAATTATAATACATGAATATCTGCTATGATCTGAATGTTTGTATCCTACCAAAATTTATGTGTTGAAACCTAATCACCAAGCTCATATTATTAGAAGGTAGGGACTTTGGGAGGTGATTAGGTCATGAGGGCTCTCACAATGAGATTTGTGACCTTATAAAAGAGGTGTGAGAAGCTTCTGAGTCCCTTTTGCCCTTCCACCATGTTAGAACCCACAGAAGGCACCAACTGTGAAGAAACAGGCCCTCAGCAGACACTGAGTCAGCTGGTGTCTTGGCCTTGGACTTCCCAGTCTCCAGAACTATGAGCAATAAACTTCTACTGTTTATAAATTAAACATTCTAAGGTATTCTGTTATAGCAACCTGAATGGGCAATGTCAAATATTTAAATAAAAATTATTTAAATGAAATTATTTTAGGAAAATAACACCATTCACAATTCTACTGTTCAACGTCCATCTAGTTGCCAATATAGAAAAAAGCATCACAATTCATGCATGATATACAATGACTTACATAAAAAAAATTTTCAAGTAACATGAGTTACTTAATATTGCAAAATGGTCCCCAGTTGCCACGCGCATCTGTGTACTTTGCCAATCTGTGAGCACCCCCAGATCCAAAACCAGGAATTGAAACTCAAAGAGGGCAAGGATGCCTGCCTCCACTGGGAACTGATACTTTGTTATGCAAGAATCTACTGTAGTTTATGCTGTTTGGGGGAAGGGTTTGACAAATTACTTGATTTGTCATTTCTGTTTTCTGAGTACTTATGCCGCTCAAATTCTCCAGACCCAAGGCCTTGCTGGCCCAAGTGAACAATGGCAGAAGTCCCAAACCTTCCTGGCACCCAGAGGTAGTCTCTTTGGTCTCAAGGACACAAGGCAGATGTGACCTGGGGCCTGAGGCCTGAGGAGTACTGGTCACAACAGTGGCTACTCAAGGACGTGAGTCACACTCTTCTAGTGCCAATCACCAAATAGAACAGCCATGTGTTCTTTAACACATTTATTTTTGTGTGGTTTGCGATACTGGGGCCTTCTAAAGCGGGAGCTGGCAAACTTTTTCTGTAAAGGGGCAGATTGTACATATTTTTAGCATTGTGGTCCATAGGGTTTCTACTGTAACCATTCAGCTCTGCTGCTGTAGTGCAAAAGCAGCCAAAGACAGCTTGTAAATGAATGAGGGTGACTGTATTCTAATAAAACTTTATTAACCAAAGCAGGCCGGATTTGGTCCAGTTGGTTGGCCCTTGTTTAACACACAAGACCCTTGGTGGGGGTCTCTCTTGCTTGTATCTAAACACAGTCCTGACTTTTTCATTTTTCTAATTCTATGATCTAAAGGACGAGATCCAAAAGAAATAGAAAACCTTTATGTTCCTCAGCTAAACTTCCCCCAGTTTTTCACAGCTGTGATGAGAATGCTAGTCTTCCTAGTTGTATGGCCTTGGGAAGTCACTTAAATCCTCTCATCTTCAGTCTCCTCATTTGTGAATGGTCTACTTGCTCTATCTAGCTCCCTCAGGGGATTGTTGAGAAAGTAAAAATAACATCATGATGATGAAGATAATGATGATGGTGATGATAATGCTTCTCATTTGCAAAGTGCTTTTTAGTTTTCCATTTAACCTTTATAAGAATCTTATGAGATAGTATCAACCCCATTTTCAAATGTGTGGAAACTGAGGCACAGAGAGCGTTAATAGCTTGTTGAGAACTACCAACTGGTAACCAGCAAAGCAGGTCTCAAAACCAGGGCTCTTGAATCCCAGTGTCAGGCCACTTTCATTTCAACTATGCAGAGTCTTCATGTAAAATATGAAGTACTATGTAAATCCAGTCCTTTTTGAAACACTATTTTATGCATCTTGGACCTGGGACACATTGGACTATAATGGTCCTAATATTTAAACTTTACCATAGACATTCTCTCAAAATGCCTGTGACACATTTGAGTCATTACTGAACAAACACTATTTATCCCTATATCTTGGGTTATGCTGATAGGAACAGAAAACATGCCAGCTTTATTAATTTCTTCCCATATGGGCTTTTTCATTTGGCTGCCAATGAGCGAGCTCATTGCCAACTCAGCAGTGAGTTACATTAACATGGATTCCTCTATTATCTTGTCCAAAAAGTGGCTCTCACCTGTACAGGTAGAACATGTACTTTAAGGAGGACACTTTGGAAGCTCTCCTGTGCTTGACAGGGCTCAGTGATTAGACTTGATGCTGCCTTATGTGTTCACCATGGCTGTTTACTAAATGGTGAAAATTTTGCTATTGTAGATTCCAAATCAAAGTTGAATCTCTTTCATTTTGGTGGGATTACAATTTGTCAAATAGCTCTTGTGTTATGGTTTGGATCTGTGTCCCCACCCAAATCTCATGCTGAATTGTAATCCCCAATGTTGGAGGAGGGGCCTGATGGGAGGTTATTGGATCATGGGGGTGGTTTTTCATGATTTAACATCATCCCCCCGTGGTACTGTCCTCTTGACGGTCAGTTCTCATGGGATCTGGTTGTTTAGAAGTGTGTAGCACACTCCCCCTCTCTCTCGCTCCTGCTCCACTATGTAAGACGTGCCTGCTTCTCCATCACCTTCCACTATGATTGTAAGTTTCCTGAGGGCTCCCCAGAAGCAGAAGCAGCTATGCTTCCTATACAGCTTATAGAACCATGAGCCAATTAAACCTTTTTTCTTTATAAATTACCCAAGCTCAGGTGTCTCCTTATAGCAGTGTGAGAACAAACTAATACATCTTGAAACTGGACTGTTTGACATTTAAGGTTTGGAAATGTTTTCTATTTTTTTGTTTGTACAATAAAGGACATAATAAGAGTAGTGTCCATGACTCATTAAAAATGCGATTCTGACTGGCTCAACGCCATGAGCTCTATGCTTCCTTATATTTTCATGTAACTGTTCTCTCACAATGCTGCTCTTTCTCACATGATTCTACAATATTAATCTCATAAAAGCTGTGCTGCCTAACATGGTAGTCACAGATCACACATGGCTATTGAAATTTAAGTCAGTTAAATGTGAAAAGTCACTTCTTCTAGCCAAATCTGAAGAGCTCAATAGCTATATGCAGCAAGATACTAAACTGTATTGGGTAGCACAGATAAAGAAATTTCTATTATTGGAGAATGTTCTTTTTTTGGGGGATGGAGTCTCGCTCTGTTGCCCAGGCTGGAGTGCAGTGGCGCGATCTCAGCTCACTGCAAGCTCCGCCTCCTGGGTTCACGCCATTCTCCTGCCTCAGCCTCTGGAGTAGCTGGGACTACAGGCACCTGCCACCGTGCCTGGCTAATTTTTTGTATTTTTAGTAGAGACGGGGTTTCACCGTGGTCTCGATCTCCTGACCTCGTGATCCACCCGCCTCGGCCTCCCAAAATGCTGGGATTACAGGCGTGAGCCACCACACCCGGCCTATTGGAGAATGTTCTATTGGACATCACTGTACAATGGATTTAGAAACGAAGACAGACCCACTTACTTTCTTCTTTTAAACCACCCATACTAAAATCAAGACTCCCAGCAACAACAGGTACCATTACATGTCATGTGCCATGCACTGAACTAAGCCCTTAGTGTATATTATCTCATCAAATCTTTGTAATAAGCTCATGTTATTATTAAGATTTATTTAGAACTTCAAGCTCACATAGTAAGAGGCAAATTTGAACTTTGAACCCAGGTCTTTCTGGCTCCAAATCCTAAGCTCTTCAACAGTCAGCTATACCAACACCTCCTCCTTCTCCTCCTCCTCCCCCACTAACTCTGATGTAGGCCTGGCCAGGCAATCAGGGATAACGCCAAGGCTAAATGCCATGCTGTACCCTGCCAAAAGCAAGGGCAGAGCTGGGCACGAGTAGGCAGCTTGAATCATCTTGGTGGGGGTAATTCAGTCCCATCTAATTTCGGGACAAAATGAAAGCTGTGTTCTTCATAACAAATGACTGAGACTTTTCACAAACTGGATAATTTTCCACTGGAAATACCCAAATAAGAGTAATCACTAGTAGATCTGTTAAGATTGGTGAGTAAAATTTGACATTAACCAAAAGAACTGAATGCATTGGCTTATTATTATTATTCTCTTCATTCTTTTCTTTTTGAAAGTGCTGATTTCATTCCACATATCCCATGTGCCAGCTATTATTACATTTCTGCGTTTCAAAAATTTTCTCTGGGCCAACTCGGAGAAGGCTGGCTCCTGCCCCTCATTCAAAGCAAACAGCCCATATGTCTCCCTAAATGTTGAGCTTTTACTTTGAAGCTTAAATTTAGTCTTGTTTTTTAATGTAAACAAATCTGCAGATTAGATGGCAGAAATGTGTGTCTCTAGGAGACAGCCTATAGCGTTTCTTTGGCTCGTTGTGAAAACTCCATGTTTTGCATCGATCTTGGATTTCTTACTACAGTCTTTCTATTCTTCCTTCCCTTTTTCTTTCCTTTTTCCTTCACATGTGCTATGGTTTGGATATAGTTTGTCCTCACCAAAAGTGATGTTGACATTTGATTCCCAATAGGGTAGTGTTGGGAGGTGAGGCCTAGCAGGAGGTGTTTGTGTCATGGGGGCAGATGTCTTATGAATACCTTGGTGCTGTTACTGCAGTAGACAGTGAGATCTCATTCTGGGAAGGCTGGATCAGGAAAGGGATTCATTCCTACAAGAGTGCATTGGTGTCAAGCCAGGACACCCCTTGGATTTTGCCCCTTGGCGCATTTCCGCTTCCCCTTTGACCTTCCACCATGTTGTGATGCAGCATGAAAGCCCTCACCAGCAGCTGAGCAGATGCCAGCTCTCTGTGTAAATCATCCAGTCTCAAGTAATCTCTTACAGTAACACAGAGCAGACTAAGACAACACGGTTCCCTGAAACTTAGCTTCTCAGTTGTCTCCATTAGCACTTTTTTAATAGGTCATAACTTGGCCAGAGTAAGTAAATCCAACTTGGAACAAGTAAGACTGAGGATTTTCCCCAAAATGAGTTTTCATAGAAATTATGGAAGCCCATGAAAGAAAATTTCCTTGGAATTAAACAAAAATGCCATACAATTGTCAGGATCTAATTCAGCCTCATCAAACTTCATCTAAAAGCAACAGTGCTGGATGGCAGAATGGAGAACTGTGTAACCTGCCTCCCAGGACCATGATTCTCTTGAACCTGAATATGTTATTTCAGATCCAATCATTAGACCATTTATTAAATATCCATCTGGCATATTAGACACACTGGGTAATTAGCAGTGATGAGTAAGAATACAAGAGCAGACCAATTATAAAACCTCCTCCTGTTAGTCATATAGTTACCAATTATCACACACAAGCCAAATCCTGTCCATAGTCAACATTTTTTTTTAAAAATCTATTAACAAGGCAGGCTTTTAAGTTCATGATGTCAGGATTGTGCTGAACTGCACACATCAGAACGGAAATTCATTAGGTCAACAGATAGAGTGAATAATACAAGATAATAAGATTCAGAAGAATCAGAACCAAAAAAGCTGGGACCTGAGAGAACCATGTGGCCAAAGCTGAATGTCAAGATTTCATGACTTGGGCAAAATTGTTCCTAAGCTTAATATTGTTGCTTTGAGGGGTCTGTAAGCTTTAAGGGTCATGAACCATGTCTACTTTTACTGTCCCTCATATCTTCAGCACCAAAGAGTCCCCAGCTTATAGTACATATTCAATAAGCATTTTATAAACTAGTGACTAAACGAATAATGAATAAAGTGAAATTTGTCTTTTTGACCAACTTTTCTATCTTTTGTCACAAGTACTATCTCTCTTGGTCAAATTCTTGAAATACCTTGCAGACTATGATAAGCAATGGCCTGTTACTCAAACCTTCCTGATTTTTTTGGTTGTTCTATTCTTCATCAAACCTCAATTACCTTAGAACTCTTTCTCTCAGAGCCAGTTCATTACATGAACTTATTTATGCTGGTTAATGAATGCAAATGAGTGGACCTATTCCTTATAATAAGTTTCCATTTTAACATTTTAACATCATGGTTAGGAGTGAGGACTTTGGGGTCAGACCTGGATTGGAATCTGCCACTTAGTAACTAAGACCTGGCAAGTTACTTAGCAAGTTACTTAGACTGTTAGTTTCCTCATCTGTAAATAAGGGATGTAAATAGTTCAATACCTATTTCATTGTGTGGTTATGAGCATTAAAAGCAGTCTCCACATAGAATGCTTAGCACTTAGCTCACAGTAAATCATCAGTTCTCAGAGTGTCTTCCCACACTCCAGCATCACCATCACTAGTTAGTTATGTGTTAGAAATGCAGATTCTCGGCTCCACCCCAGCTTTTGAATCAGAAACTCTGGGGGTGAGGTCCATTAATCTGTGTTTTAATGAGGTTTCCAGGTGATTCCGTTGTAAGCTAAAGTTTGAGAACCACTGTAGTAAATGTTAGCTGTAATAATAATAATAATAAATTATAGCTAGCATTTATATTATAATAATGTGTTGATATTGTTACTAATTTGACAGAGACCATCTAGAATACTACTTTAATTGAGTTGTGTTCCATCCAAGTTCTGGGAAGTCTGGGGGTTCATGGAGATATATGGGAGGCCACTGCAAAATGAGGAGGGGCAAATCACAAAGAGAGATCTAGGTTTTCCCCAGCCCTGCTTTGACTAGTGAGCTCAGCTTTATCAGTTTTATATACTTCCATTCCATTCCATGTTAAGTTTGCTTGACAAAAGAGTTCTGCTCTGAGATAAATCTTGAAAATCACTGCCTTGCCCAAAGTGCCAATGGGAATTGGACTGGACTATGAGAGGGAAAAAGGGGACCAGAAGATTTTCCTGGGCTGCTCCCCAAAAAGGATGATTAACGCCAGCCCTGCACTCAGATCCAAACTCTACAAACAGTCTCTGGGAACTGTGCTGGGCACGGTGCTTTTTGTCAGACATCATATTATTCAGTCCTTACAAGGTGTTACTTTCCCTTCTTTTCAGATGAGAAAATGAAAGTGAAAAGAAGTTAAGTAACTTGTCCAAGGTCACACAGCTAGTGGAGCTGGGACTAGAGACAGATCACATGATTCTGAAATTTGTTCTCATTCTCCAGGAATGGCTGCTGGTCATCCTGAGTGGCTAACAACACCCCCAGGGAAATCAACCCTAGGGTGCTGGACAGACTCTGCAGGGATGTCAGATCCTACATTTGGACTAACGGACAGCAGGCAGCTGGCTTTTCCTCCACCATTTGCTCAGCACCAAGGCCTGGGACAATTTACTGGTTCCTTACAAAGTGAGTCATGGTCACAAAGAATTAGAAAGTCCTCAAATTTTGGAGTTCAGAGGGGCTTTTCTCTATTGGCAAGTCAGTCAGGCTAGGAAGATGGTCTCAATACACTAGATGCGTAGGAGTAGGGAGCTAAGAGTACAAGAATCTGAATGCCAACCCTGTAGCCATGCCAACCTATAACCAGATTTATTGCATGGTTTTAGGCAAGTCAAGTTTAGTCCTTTACACCTTGGTCAAAGGCCTAAGTAAATGGTCAAACCTTTCACTTGCCATCCTAGGTGAACTTTGTTTTTTTGTGGGTTTTTTTTTTTTTTTTAGAGTTAGAGTCCTGCTCTGTTGCCCAGGCTGGAGCAGTCATATGATCATAGCTCACTGCATCGTTGAACTCCTGGGCTCAAGCGATTTCCCCCCACCTCAGCCTCCTGGCTAGCTAGGACTACAGGTACAACTGCCATGTCTGGATAATTTTTCATATTTTTTTGGTAGAGACGGAGCCTTGCTTTGTTGCCCAGTCTGATCTTGAACTCCTGGACTCAAGCGATCCTCCCACCTCTGCCTCCCAAAGTGCTGGGATTAGAGGCATGAGCCACTATGCCTGGCCCCAAGGTGAACTTTAAAACCAAATTAAATAATATTGAGAGATCTTTAAGCTCCTTGGAAAGTTGCACCAGATAAACATTTTTGTCATTAACAGCAGTATTACTTATTCACTTATTAACTCATTGCAGAAATGTTTATTAAGCACTTACCATGTGCCAGGCATTGTGCCAGGTATTGGGGATATAAGGATGAACAAGACAGTTGTGGTTTCCGCCTTCTAAGAGCCTATGATTTGGTGGGAGTGGGAATCTTCGGGAATGGTCTGTCCTGTGCTGATGACCCAGAAGTGCTATTAAGTATTTATTATGTTTTAGGCACAGTGCTAAGTGCCTCACACAAATTATTATTTCACTTTCTTCTCACACTGATCCTGTGAGGTGGGAAAAATGATGTCCACATTACAGGAAAGGAAACTGGGACTCAGGAAGTTTGAGTAACCTGCCAAAGTAAAGTTCGCTGTTACTAAATGACGAGATCTAATTTTAAAACCATGCTCTTAGCCTCTATGTTATAGGTATTTATGTACATATATACCCATGTATAAGGAATATGTTTTTCAGTGCTTTAGAAGGATATATATGGCCTTTAGTAAGTTTTCAATAAATATTAATTAAATCAATATACAATTTGGGGTCGAGCTAGAGATAGAAAGTCCCCGTTGAGGAGATGAATTGGGGTGGTCCTGGGAACTGGAGTAACTCTTCTGAGGAGCACTGAAAAGAGAGTCCACTCAGTGGCAGCCTGAGAAACAGGCTTGGGAGGAGAGGGGTGCCCGAGACTGAAGCTGGGTTGCCAAGAAGCCACAGCACTGGAATCATGCCTGCCAGAAGTTTTCAGGGAGCAGTGGTGGCAGAGATGGGGCAAGAAGGCTGACACCTGCCATCTTTCCCAGCTGTCACTGCAGGGCATTTTGTTGATCACGGACTGGGCTGTTTCCACTCAAAGGACTTGGGAGACGGCAACTCACAGAAAAGGCTGGTGAGGTGGTGGCTGGCTCTCTCCTGCTCCTCTGGCCCACCTCCTTCCCTGCAGTGGCAGTGTTACGTATATGGCCAGTTTGCTGGTCTGGGTAGAGAGAGATGATTTACCTGTGGTTTGTGGGGTGCAGGACTGGTTTGAAAGGTGACAGGCATTTTTATCAGCTTTTATAGACAGAACACCATTTGTTCCTCCGTTTATCACTTCAGCTTCTCAGCTTTAAATTGCATTCTGTTTTGGAAAGCCATGCTAATTTGCAAGTCCCATTTTTCTATTGTTAAAACCAGATTACTCAACATCCCTGGCTAAAAGAGTACTTAGTAGAGTCACATGAAGAAAGAACTATCATTGTTCCCTTTTTGTTCAGGCCACAGCAGAGCACAATCATGGAGGATCCAGGATTGCATAGAAGGAAGCAGCCAAGCATTGGAGGTTGACATGCCTGTGCCCAAATCCCAGGTGTTATGTCCTGTGTGGGCTGACACTAGGACTAACCTAACTTTAGTGCCTGTCATCTGCTCCTTGTATTCACACCCTGTGTAGTGGGGGTGCCTCCTCTTAAGTGTGGGCTGGTCTAGCAACTTGCTTATAACCAAAGGTGACGGGGTGTCACTTCTGAGGTTAGGTTTCAAGAGACTGTAGCCTCCCTTACTAGAAGATTCTCTATTGCCTTCTCGGGTCACACATATTGATAAAGTAAGCAGGCCCATGTGGCAAGGAACTGACAGTGACCTCCAGCCAACAGCTGGCAGGAACTGAGGCCCTTGGTCTAACTGCTCAGATGGAACTGAATTCTATCAACAACTGTGGAATGCCTTAGAGGCAGATCCTTGCCTGGCTGAGCTTCCAGATGAGCCCCCAGCCCTAGCTGACACCTGGATTGCAGCCTCATGAGAGACCCTGAAGCAGAGGATTCTGCGGAGACACACCCACATTCCTGAGGCACAGAAACTGTGAGATAATAAATGTGTTTTTGTTGTTGTTGTATTTTCTTTTTCTTACCCTGTTGCCCAGGCTGTAGTGCAGTGGCAATCATAGCTCACTGCAGCCTCAAGCTCCTAGGCTCAAGCCTCAGCCTCCAGAGTAGCTGGGACTATAGGCGTATGCCCGGCTAATTTTTAAAAATTTTTTGTAGAGATGGGGTGTTGCTATAGCTCAGGCTGGTCTTGAACTCCTAGCCTCAAGTGATCTTCCTGCCCTGGCCTCCCAAACTGTCAGGATTACAGGCATGAGATACATTACTCAGCCCCAATATGGGCTGTTTTAAGTTGCTAAGTTTATGGTAGTTTGCTAGACTCTAGTGGAAGATAAGACACTTCCCACCACACAACGCTCAGTTTTCTCATCTGTCAAGAGGGCAGGATAATAGTAAAAGTGATGTTAATAATATATCTGCCTCTTGGGAATTAAATGAGCAACTGTGTGAAAAACTGTACACATGTTGGAGTGGTCCTGGGTTGGAGCTTGAAGAATAGAGTGAGGGATGGGTGGAGTTACTCAGGAGTTGGCGGGGCTTCTCTGCAGCCATGAAGCTTGCAGAAGGGGGATTCAGACAGGATGTCAAGGGAAGGTGAAGTTGGGAAACCCAGAGACCACCAAAGGAGTTCAGCCAGACCAAGCTGGACATTCAAAGGAAAAGCAGGGAGCAGTGCTAAGAATAAGACCCAAGGAGTTTTTTATAGGTGCCAGTGATACCAGTGTGTAGGAAGAATCAATTAGGACCCTATAGTTGTTTAGATTCATAGCAGAAATTGATTCGTGTTAAAGACATTGGAATCCAGGGCTTGGGTGCCCACACACTTGGCTCTGGGCCCCACCCTATCTTATTAATGGGACTCTCCTCCTCATGCCCATACATCCTAGGGGACTTGTCTTCAAATGTGATTCTCCAACCCGGATCTCCTTTCCAAACTGCAAACTCTTCTATCCATCTACCTGCTCAGCATCTCCACTTAAGATTCTAATGGGTGCCTGACATTTAACACGTCCAAATCTGAATGCCTGGTATTTCCTGTGCACTCTGCTCCAGCTGCAGCCTTCCCCAATTCAGTCTAGTTCTGACGGCTTTACAAGAAACTGGGATGATAGAGGACAACAATAACCTTACAGTGTATTTTGTAAAAAATGCAAAAATACAGATGTAAGTATATAGAGTACAGATGGTCTTACAATAGTTCAACTTATGATTTTTTTGACTTTAAAATGCTGCAAAAGCAATGCACATCTCTGAATTCTGAATTTTGATCTTTTCCCGGGCTAGTGCTATGTGGTAAGATTTCAGCTGCCAAGTCAGCCACGCGATCATGAGGGTAAACAAGTGACACCTTACAGTGTGCTGTATTCAATAAATTACATGAGCTATTCAGCACTTTATTGTAAAATAGCCTTTGTGTGAGATGATGTTGCCCAGCAGTAGGTTAATGCAGGTGTTCTGAGCATGTTTAAGGTAGGCTGGGCTAAGCTATGATGTTTGGCAGGTTGGTTAAATGCATTGTGACTTATGACATTTTTGCTTACGAAGTTGAGGGGCATCTGCATATGGAGTAAAAAATGAGTCTCCCTCCTTCCCTCCCTCCCTCCGACTGTCCTCACCCAGAGGTAACCACTGTGCACAGTGGAAAGTGCAGCCTCCTGGACTTTTTCCATGGCCTTACTTAGAAAAATGAAAATATACCTTTTTTAATATAATGTGATTGGCCGACATGTATTGTTCCCCTGATATATTCTTTCCAGATTACCATGTATATTGGAATTGTTCCCATCTCAGAACCTGTAGCTCTACCTGCAATTACATGCTCATGACTTGGGTTTTCTGCTATTCTTTCCTTTTTCTTTTTTTGTCCTTTTATTTAAGATTACAAGCAATGTTACCCTGACCACTACATCCATAACATGCAATTATTTCTCCAGGACAGATTTTGAGAAGTGGGATCGTGAAGTCAAAGGGTTTGCACATAAAATCTTTATAGAGACTGAGAAATGATCTTTTAATGTGGCCGAGCCAATTTACATTCCCAGCTGCACAGTGCTGGGCATTATCAATCTTGTAACATTTGCCAGGAATGAGGCCTTATTTTAATTTGCAGTTCTCTAACAGCTAGAGAGTTTGAACACATTTTCATATATTTATTGGTCATTTGTATTTTTTATTCTATGAATTGCCTCTCTGTGTCCTTGGTTCATTTTCCTATGGGGTTATTTAATCCCAAATTACTAGTGGAAAATCTGAGGACTGGAGAAATTGAATTAACTAGCTCAGAGTCCCACAGCTAGCAAGTGGTGGAGCTGGGACTAAGGCTGGCTCTGTGTTTCTCTACAGTGTACACTCAACCACCAGACTGGTTATTCTGTCTTCTCAGGAATAGCCAGAGTTAACTAATGAATGGAAACCTAAAGGCTGCCTAAGGAAGCTAGTATCACTCACCCACAGAGGGGTAGCCCTTCCTGCATTTACCCGAGACAGCCCAGCTCTATGTTGCAGCTCTCTCGCGGGATTTGGGTGCCACCAGCTAGGCCTCGGGAAATGGGAGGATTCCAGGGGAGGCTGGGTCTGCAAGAAGGAAAGGCCTCCCCATCAGACCTCCTGGCCAGCCACTGTGACTGTGCCCTGCCATGGCCTTGGCTGCCCATTCTACTGCCTTTTGTGGTTACATTCCCCTAAAGACTCAGGCAGCCACTGCTAAATTACCACCTATGGCTTGTGGCCATTTCCTTACTAAGCCAACTGGAGCAAGATGGTCCTGGCCTCTTGGTGCAATTCATTTTCCAAAATCCAAACCTAAAACTCCGGACTGCTCCCTCGGTTTGGCAGAGCTCAGCTGTAAACGAGGAGAGGGAAAGTACAGGCAGCTGCTACTGTCAACTCATCTGACATCACACCAGGGCCGCCCCACCATTGTGTGCAACAGAACAATGCCTTCTCTGGCAGAGGAGGCTTGCAGTCTTGCCCCTTGGTGTCTGTCAGGGACTTGGCCGACTTCTCAGCAGGCCAAGTGCTGTGTGTGGCCCAGGAATGCCTTCTCTATAAATAGAAGTCATTTGCTGTGCTTACAATGGGCTGGCAGCCTGAACAGCATCAGCACCATGTTGTACATTCTGCACAGGCCCAGCTGTGGGCGCAATGGTGCAAGATAAATCTGGGAGAGGAGGTGGTGCTGTTGGCAGGCAGCTGTTCAAATCCCGTAGCCTGGGGCCACCACAGACCAGCACTGGCAGCTGCGGCTAGCTTCACGGGGAGTCCAGGCAAGTCAGAGATTTTGTTTGCCTGGCAAGAAAATGAATTTGAATCATCACTCCAGACTCATTGACCCATCTTGGGCACAGATTCTAGTTGTCTGTGCACACGAGTTACAATGACTTGGGCTCCCTGAAGTTAACACACACCCTGCCAGGAGGAAGGACAAGTGGAATCTGGTCCCAGTCAGAACGCAGTCTGCCACCCAGACTCTAGGAAGGTGTCAGAGCTCTATTACAGTTCTCTCAAATCCAAATTCCCATTCCCATCTTTCAGAATAGCAAGGAAATGCCAATTTTCTATGGGGTTTGAAGCAGAAGGGTCAAGTCTATGGTTAGGGTGAACATACGTGGTCACCAAGGCCTGCCTGAACAGTCACCAGGGAGAAGGGCAGGCCTGCCAGTCAGTATAGGGAGAATGTGTCACAGCAGTAATGAGAAGGGAGGTACAAACCCAGAAGTAGGACAGGAACACCAATTAGAATGAAGTAGCTGGAAAAGGAAGGCAGATGGAAGCGAGAAACAAATAGGGTTTTGTATTAGTCAGTTCTCACTGCTATGAAGAAATACCTGAGACCGGGTAATGTATGAAGAAAAGAGATTTAATTGGCTCACAGTTCTACATTACTGGGGAGGCCTCAGGAAACTTACAATCATGGCAGAAGGCAAAGGAAAGGCAGGCACCTTCTTCACAGGGCAGCAGGACGGAGTGAGTGCCAGCAGTGGAAATGCCAGATGCTTATAAAACCATCGGATCTCATGAGACTCACTTATCATGAGAACTGCACAGGGGAAGCCGCCCCCATGATCCAATTACCTCCCCCTGGTCTCGCCCTTGGCACTTAAGGATTATGGGGGTTATGGGAATTACAATTCAAGATGAAATTTTGGGTGGGGGACACAGCCAGACTATATCAGGTTCTGAAGGCACAGAGTCTCAAAGGCCAGCTGTGCCAACCATAGAGTCAGTGGCCCAGCACTGGTGGACCGGCCCCGGGAGGTCTTCAGGAACCTGCCCTACTTCTTTGGGGATCATGAAACTGTGGTGCCTGATGGCAGATGATGAGGATTCATCAAAGATTCTTAGATAGTGTTTGAAAAGAAGCCTCATCATTCCAGGCTTCCGGTGACTCTGAGAGCAGTGAGCAGGAGCCTGGATGTCCACAGTTCTAGATGTGAAAACCTAGGTGACTTCATTAAAGAAATGCCACCCCAAGCTCCCACCTCTGCCTGGGAGGCACATGGAGCATTTTTCTGCCCCTAGGCCATCCCGCTGGAATGGAGCAGTTTCTGAATCTTCCCAGAGATGGTGCAGAGGCAGGCAGCCTTGGAAAAGCTACACCAGTGACCTGAAAGTGCTCTTGTGCCCGGGGCAGCCTCTACCTTAGGTTGGAAAGCAGGTGGGGACACAGCACATGTTCTTGCCTTCCCACTAGAATATGTCTAGGGCTGGGTCTCCTTCATGACTTTCCAATTGGCTGATGACACTTTCTGGATGGTCATCTAGGGATCATGGGGTGGGGGCACAGAGACTTGTACCATCCACTCCCTCCAGTTCCTATTCCCTGATATGCCTGAGAATCTCAGATTACCAACCACATGCCCAACTGTTGGAGACCTGAGGTCCAGGGAAGGGGCATAGGAGCTTGCATCTCAGGTGCTCTGACTTCCAGCACCTGCCACTCAACACGTGAATGAGAGTGCACTGCTCTGAGAGTGAAGCAGCCTTCCCATGCCCCCCAGAGAAAGAGTAACACTGCCTTTCATCTCCCCATGACCCATTCATTCATTCATTCATTCGACAAAGGTTTCCAGAAGGCCAGGACTGTGCTAAACACTGGGGATTCTGTGAAGAACACGACAAACACAGCTTTGCCTTCATAAGGTTTATGATCCAGTGGATGGACTGGCAAGAAACAAGTAAACAAAGAAATGAGTACAGAATGACCTATTTAGATAATGACGTCTGCCTTCTTCTGAAGTGTAATCCTCAACTGGCCAACCTGATGGCATAATTACATTGTGCAAGTGCAGCGAATTTCTGGGAGTCCTCTGATTCAGTCTAGGCTCACTGTTCCCTTTGCAATACTTTCATCTCCTTCCTGTTGGGGCCAATAGATGTACCAAGGGTAGTGTCGTCATTTTTCTATGCAATGAAGCAGGCTGCCACATACAACTTGGCCTCTGCTCATTCGTGCCCCCTAAATGTCACAGAAGCAATGTGACATCCTATGATGAGAGACCATGCTTCAGAGTCAGGCACAACTAGCTGCCCCCAGCTCTGTCACCATGTGAGCTTAGAAGGGAGACTTTTTTTTCCAAGTTTTGAGATGTTAATGGAGATCACTGTGGCATCTGTACAAGGATTTTATCTTTATAGAATGAGATGTGTTAGGATCATGAAGGAATTTTGCCCAGCTCCTGGCACCCAGTCACATTGTGATCAATCTTGGCTCCCTGTAGACATGGTGAATGATATGGTGAACCTGGAGGCTGGCTCAACCCAGGGTTTCTTAAAGTGTGGTCCATGAACCACCTACATGAGGACCGCCTGACACATTTGTAAACTGTAAACCTGGAGTATTTGTAAACTTGCAGCTTCCTGTGTCCAGCAGACCCCTGGAGTGCAGCCCAAGATTCTGCATGTTTCACAGCACAGCCCCTGCTCCAGCCCCACCACCAGGTGATTCTTAGGAGCCTTAAAGTTTGAGACCTGCTGGCCTTGATTGGTGGGCCAGGCTTTTGTTACCCTGAGGGTCAAGAAATCACTTTTTAATGGTCAACTCTAAGTAAATGAGTTTTCACAGGTGTAGAAAGTCACCTGCCCCACAGCCTCCTCACCAAAGTACTTCCTGTGTGGGAAGGGAGACTTTCAGGACTTTAGCATTCCTCTGCCCTGGCTAAATCCCCTCCACTCAGCACCTAGGGCCACCCAAAGGAATTACCCACCCTATTTCAGGGGGATGGCAAGACCCAGCTAATGCTGTTTCCGGACATATTGGTATATCAGGAGGGTGGATCTGCCAGGAGCTTGCTCTTAGGAGGACCCAAGGAGCCTCAGTGGGCAGAGCTCGTCCTAAGGAAAACATGCCAAGCTCACAAACTGGGTTCATGGGTGACAACGGCAAGGCTGGATGAAAAGGAGATTCTGGCTCTGTTACTCAGAGCAATGTCCAACTGTTTGGACTCATGCCCCTTCGGTGAGTGGCTGGAATAAAAGATGAATAAAAATGGAGAGAGCTGTCACTGGGGCATCACTCATTGCTCATTGGTGTGGCACTCTCTGTGGTCACTAGCAACAGCACCCTGGACCACACACCCAGGTCCCCACTGCCTCGTGCTGGCAGCCTCAGGGTAAACACTGGTGGGCAGTGGCAGGAAAGTGGGCTCCTCTGGTGGGTGACCTTGTGCTCCTCTGCGGGCTCTGGCAAACCCACTGCCATTATGGGGTTCTGCTGCATCAGAAGAGAGGCTGTGCATTAAAGCCAGGGAGAACACCGGGTGCCACAGAAGATGAACTTGGGAAGCACATGAGTCAGCCCCCGAGGACCACCTCCCGGAATATTTGAGAGGAATATGAGAAGGGCTGGGAATCCCCAAAGTACACATTAGAGTCACAGAAATGTGAATTTGTAAGTTGATGTGACTCTCTTCTTACCCCCAGGCTGGTGTGGTTTCAGGAAGATGGATGATATCAGCAAATGTTCTGAGGTTGGGAAACAGGATTAGTCACCCGGCCTAAGAGGATGAATTCCCTAGTTTCTGTCTCCTTGGTGACATCACTGCTCCAAAGCGTAGCATAAGATGGTGCCAGATGAAAAGTTCTATTTCTAGAGGTCTCATAAAAGTGCCATTATTTTGTTGATGGAGTAAGAGGCCAAGGTCACTGTATTTCCCAGCAGCTGCCCTGCTCCACTCCACATATGGAATGCTCGTCCTCAGCAGTGGGCAGGCAGGACTGTCCTCCAGGGAGACAAACTCCTAGCAGCAAGCAGCATACCCGGCTCAGTGTTTTACTTCTATCAAAATCCTATCTGTAGTCACCAACACTAGCTTTCAGATTGAATTTTTCAAGAGCATGTGGCCAATTGTGTTTGTGTTCTTCCACAGTTTAGGGGTATGGTGTCAGATTAGGGTTTGAAAAGCACCCCAGGGAATATTCTTTCATGTGCTAAGCAAAGGCTTGGCCACAGTTCTGAAGAGCTGAAACCCTGCGAATGGATTTGATGAGTTCATTAGCATCGAGCGAGATGACAGTTTTGGCTTGCTTCTGAATGACAGGCTTTTTTCAAAAGCTTGCGAGGTGAACATGGAGAAGATGCTTCCCACCCACCATGGGGGCACTGGTTTGTGCTTCCAGAATCAAATCACTATCTCACTTAGCCTTGCTTGTAACCAATTACAGGAGCTGTTTGGGAGCTGGCCAGGGTCAGAAACAGAGTCTTTGAAGGAAGGGGAAATCAAGAGAGATCAGGATAACTTTAGCTCTACCATGAAGCACAACCCACTCCTCAGCCAAACCACCAGTTTTAGCCTGGGGATACGAGATAGGCAGAAGGGTGGCAGATGATGGGAGAAAGCAGATCGGATCATGGCCCTTGTGAGGGTTTTGGTCAACTTTCCATACACAGGACCAAAAGTAAGCGTGGCAAAGAATGGCTAAGCCATCTTCCACCGAGAAAACTTGGCCAGGTGAGCAACGTATGCTTCTACCCAAGTAAACTGGTTGGCCCAAGGCCCCTGGAGTGAAATCTCCACAAAACACCAAAGAAACAATCCATTTGCGTTGAGATGACTTCATTCATCCCTTTCCCTTTTTTGACTCCCTCTTCCTCCTCTCCCCACACATCATCCTAACAGGGGGAAGGAAGAGGACTGCTTAAGTATCCAGGGTTCACTCCAGCCAGAGCTGCCACGGAAAGCCAGCTGGCAAACAATATGGGCTAAACAAGAGTCATTTTTCAG
This sequence comes from Nomascus leucogenys, assembly GCF_006542625.1. Lineage (NCBI taxonomy): Eukaryota > Metazoa > Chordata > Mammalia > Primates > Hylobatidae > Nomascus > Nomascus leucogenys. Next base: position 75,020,767 of record NC_044397.1, read on the forward strand.
ACGGGGATTTTTCTCTGAGTACAGTTTGAAAACTAAGGCCACTTGGAAATATGAAGGGCATGTTTTGTATTTCCCAGAATGTGTGTATGGGGATGGTATCTCATTCTTCTTCCCTTAGAATGCTTTCTGTGCTGCCATCAAAAAGCTTATCCACCATGATCAAGTGGGCTTCATCCCTGGGATGCAAGGCTGGTTCAACATACGCAAATCAATAAATGTAATCCAGCATATAAACAGAACCAAAGACAAAAACCACATGATTATCTCAATAGATGCAGAAAAGGCCTTTGACAAAATTCAACAACCCTTCATGCTAAAAACTCTCAATAAATTAGGTATTGATGGGACGTATCTCAAAATAATAAGAGCTATCTATGACAAACCCACAGCCAATATCATACTGAATGGGCAAAAACTGGAAGCATTCCCTCTGAAAACTGGCACAAGACAGGGATGCCCTCTCTCACCACTCCTATTCAACATAGTGCTGGAAGTTCTGGCCAGAGCAATCAGGCAGGAGAAGGAAATAAAAGGTATTCAATTAGGAAAAGAGGAAGTCAAATTGTCCCTGTTTGCAGATGACATGATTGTATATCTAGAAAACCCCATTGTCTCAGCCCAAAATCTCCTTAAGCTGATTAGCAACTTCAGCGAAGTCTCAGGATACAAAATTAATGTACAAAAATCACAAGCATTCTTGTACACCAATAACAGACAAACAGAGAGCCAAATCATGAGTGAACTCCCATTCACAATTGCTTCAAAGAGAATAAAATACCTAGGAATCCAACTTACAAGGGATGTGAAGGACCTCTTCAAGGAGAACTACAAACCACTGCTCAATGAAATAAAAGAGGATACAAACAAATGGAAGAACATTCCATGCTCATGGGTTGGAAGAATCAATATCGTGAAAATGGCCATACTGCCCAAGGTAATTTATAGATTCAATGCCATCCCCATCAAGCTACCAATGACTTTCTTCACAGAATTGGAAAAAACTACTTTAAAGTTCATATGGAACCAAAAAAGAGCCCGCATCGCCAAGTCAATCCTAAGCCAAAAGAACAAAGCTGGAGGCATCACGCTACCTGACTTTAAACTATACTACAAGGTTACAGTAACCAAAACAGCATGGTACTGGTACCACAACAGAGACATAGATCAATGGAACAGAACAGAGCCCTCAGAAATGATGCCGCATAGCTACAACCATCTGATCTTTGACAAACCTGACAAAAACAAGAAATGGGGAAAGGATTCCCTATTTAATAAATGGTGCTGGGAAAACTGGCTAGCCATATGTAGAAAGCTGCAACTGGATCCCTTCCTTACACCTTATACAAAAATTAATTCAAGATGGATTAAAGACTTATATGTTAGACCTAAAACCATTAAAATCCTACAAGAAAACCTAGGCAATACCATTCAGGACATAGGCGTGGGCAAGGACTTCATGTCTAAAACACCAAAAGCAATGGCAACAAAAGCCAAAATTGACAAATGGGATCTCATTAAACTAAAGAGCTTCTGCACAGCAAAGGAAACTATCATCAGAATGAACAGGCAACCTACAGAATGGGAGAAAATTTTTGCAACCTACTCATCTGACAAAGGGCTAATATCCAGAATCTACAATGAACTCAAACAAATTTACAAGAAAAAAACAAACAACCCCATCAAAAAGTGGGCAGAAGACATGAACAGACACTTCTCAAAAGAAGACATTTATGCAGCCAGAAAACACATGAAGAAATGCTCATCATCACTGGCCATCAGAGAAATGCAAATCAAAACCACAGTGAGATACCATCTCACACCAGTTAGAATGGCCATCATTAAAAAAATCAGGAAACAACAGGTGCTGGAGAGGATGTGGAGAAATAGGAACACTTTTACACTGTTGGTGGGACTGTAAACTAGTTCAACCATTGTGGAAGTCAGTGTGGCGATTCCTCAGGGATCTCGAACTAGAAATACCATTTGACCCAGCCATCCCATTACTGGGTATATACCCAAAGGACTATAAATCATGCTGCTATAAAGACACATGCACACGTATGTTTATTGCGGCACTATTCACAATAGCAAAGAGTTGGAACCAACCCAAATGTCCAACAATGATAGACTGGATTAAGAAAATGTGGCACATATACACCATGGAATACTATGCAGCCATAAAAAATGATGAGTTCGTGTCCTTTGTAGGGACATGGATGAAACTGGAAAACATCATTCTCAGTAAACTATCGCAAGGACAAAAAACCAAACACCGCATGTTCTCTCTCATAGGTGGGAATTGAACAATGAGAACTCATGGACACAGGAAGGGGAACATCACACTCCGGGGACTGTTGTGGGGTGGGGGGAGGGGGGAGGGACAGCATTAGGAGATACGCCTAATGCTAAATGACGAGTTAATGGGTGCAGGAAATCAACATGGCACATGGATACATATGTAACAAACCTGCACATTGTGCACATGTACCCTAAAACCCTAAAGTATAATAATAAAAAAAAATAAAATAAAATAAAAAAAAAGAAAATCTATACAAACATCCTTGAAAAAAAAAAAAAAAAAAAAAGAATGCTTTCTGTGCTGCTTCCTCCTACAGGAAGGTCCTTCTGTGGGTCTTGGTTTTCCTCCTGTGCGCTGACAGAGAGAGGATGGTGGCGCAGCCAACACACGTTTGTGACTTAAGACCATGGTGGTTTTGTAGCATCCTGGGTGTTTCACATCCATGCAGTAGGAACGGAGGCTCCGCCCTGGGCGCTGCTGCTTAGGTCTCCTTTTCTCGAGAGGGATGAAGACCTCGGCGAGAGGCATGTTCTTGTGGGGAGGTCATCGCTGCTGGGAAGGAGAGGACATGCTTGTTGTCTAGTAAAGGCCTTGATGACACCCCATATTAAATTCAGGGAATGAACCTCTTTATTACAAAGTGCTCCACATCAGCCTTGGTGGGAGAGGAGAGAAGGAGGGGAGCGTGGGGTCTGGTGGGACAGACAGACCCAGGCCAGCTCTCCCAGATGCATCTGAGGAGGTGAAAGCATCCACTCAGAATGAGACTTGAGGGGGGACTGTACATTTCATGTCTTTTCCCGTTACTGGATTTAGATTTCTGACTTTCAGGAATACTGAAGTCAGAAATTTTTAAATTCTGATTTTCCAGATCCATTCCAAAGTTGATTCTGCACAACAGTTTGTATTTTTTTTTAGACCCTCATAGCCCCAGGCTCAAAATGCCCCCTAACATTCCTGAGTAGAAGAAACTAAACATCTAAATGACTAAAGTCATGCAGGAAGGCACGCATCAGATCCAGAAACCCAACATGCATTTATCACGTGACATTGCCTCCTCCTCTTTCCGAACCTGTGCGGCTCTTTGCTCCTTAGAGTATTTTTGTATTTCCAAAGGTTTGTTTTTGACTCACCTTTCCTGCATTCCTTTCTCTCATCTGTGCATCATTTGGAAAACACAAAAGTGCTGCTCCTGAGGTTTAGCACCCTCTCCCTGTAGCTACTCACCAGCAAGCCCACTCTCCCATGGCAGGACCTGGAGCCTGTCATTTGGGAACTATGTGATAGTACTCAGAATCTTAGAAGCAAGAACAGCCGATTTGGGGTGCTTGCATTTCTTATGGGATACTGATCTGGCCAGCTTTTCTTTCCCATAGGAATGGAGAAAATGGTGGCACAGATGATCCGAACAAGCCGATAAGCTCAAAAGTGAATTGTTTGCCTTTGAAATGGGGTCTCAGATTTGCACTCATTCCTTCTGCACAATAGCACGACAGTCATCCAGCAGTGGTGGTGGTATTGAGGGTGTGTGCGCGTGCTGCCTCTGCGTGGAGCAGGAAGGCAGGCTAGAAATGTATTTGGATGGCTGAGGGGTAGGGCCACAGACTGGAATCCTTGGTGTGGGACGGTGACTCAATGGCATGTTACCACACATCAGCAGATGAAGAGAGCTTTCTTCTTGCTCCCAGGCTTCCTCTTGACTACAGAATGCATTTCTGCTGCTGGTTGCTTCAAGGTAAGTCTGAGTAAAAGCCCCTTCGCTATGAGGAGGGAGACACTTAGAGGAGTCCGTAACACCCTTGTAAAGGGCTCCTCAAGGAACAAGATCTAGAAAGAAGGGTACAGAAAGGAAAGCCAATTGGTTGTTTCCCCAGCCCTGCCCCCATCTGAGGATCCTCTTATTTTATAAACTTGTTGCCCCGGTTCTTCCAGTCACTTTCAAAAATCTTTGTAAGTACGTGGATACCAGAAAAAAATGTGTCTGCTATTATCCTAAACCACCCTGCGCGGCCAACCTGACCACAGGCAAGGCAAACAGCTAGGGAAACGCTCTCTTCACTCCATCTGTTCTCAGGCAACCACGGATATTAGCAACATGCACTGCGTGAAGTATACCGGCAGGCAGGGCCTCTGTGCTGTGGTGTGAAAAAAAATCAGAGATTTCAGTAAAAGTAAGACCAACACCCATGACGTTCGTTATTCAGCAGAACAGTTGAGTTCTGAAACCAAACTGCCTGGGTCCAAATCCCAGCTCTGGCACTTATTAGCTGTGTGATCTTGTGAGAGTTACTTAGATTCTCTGTGCCTCAGTTTCCTCATCTGTAAAAAGAGAATATCAACCATAATATCTACCTTATAGGACTGTTGGAAGGATTAGTTAAAAGAAACTTGGTACGGTGTGTGGTACTCAGCAAGGACTACATAAAAGTTTGTTACAAAAAAATTTTTGTATGTAAAAGCACACACAGGTGGGGCATATTTACTCAGCACTGTTGGCTTCATGACAAAAACAATTGAAAAGTCATCAGACTGTTCTATACTTGCAAAGAATATAGTCCACACTCACGAGGATCCAAACCCAGCATTTTGAAATCTAACGGTACTAATGAAACCACCGTTATGCCACTAAGTGCTAAGATGTTAAGACTGGGCTTCCATCGTGCCTGTGACATATTTGTTGTCCTTTCCACCAATGTATCTTCTCAGTGAGTGAAAGAACCTCAGGGTCCAAGGCTCATCTAATCACCCAGCAAAGAATAATTGTCAATACTATTTGTGTTGTGGGTCAAGCCTTCCTTAGTAGACAGGAACAGTAAACCCTGAACAGAAGGGGCAAGGGAAAGAGAAGGGAGGAAAGCCTTTGTATTGTTTCCCCTTCCTGTTCCTTATCGGGCCAAAATGAAACCCCGGGGCAAAGCCGGGAGCCTCTGTGGCCTCCCAAGGCTGCCTCTGGTTTTGGACTTGAATTCCGGTGGTCTGTGAAGCCTGTGGCCATCACTGCACAGTGCTCTTGGGTCTTGTACTTTGGGGAACCACAGGTATGTCTGCAAGTTTTTAGGGGCTCCCAACTATCTCAGTTCTGGCCAGACCTCCTGAAGATGCTTAAATCCTCCCCTAGCCCACCCCTGACCTGTGCAGGCTTCAGGGAGCCAGATATGGATTCTAGGTAGAAACCTGTGTTCCCTGATGTTCCACTGGAAGTTGCAGAGTTTAACAGGCTACAGGGCTAACAAATATTTTGAAAGGCCTTGGAACACCCAGCATCCTCCCACCTTGCTCCAAGCAAAATGCAATGTGCCTTCCATCTCATCTTTGGCATTTCCCCAGCCCTTCTCAGCATGAGCTAAATGCCACACTTCATCGACCAGTCAATAAGTCATGTTTATCGAACTGTGTGTGAGGCAGGGGTGTGGGAGCTGCAGAGAAAGATGGGTGAGCAGGGAAAAAAACAACCCAGTCAAATGTTAGGGTTTATGTATAAAGAAGGCTCTTCCCTTCTCTTTCCTCAGCCTGGACATTCGCCAATCCTCCATTCCCAAAAGTTCCATAAGGAAATGGGCATCATGATTACCCTGAACTCAAAAGCCCTTTCTTTATGTGGTGCTGACCTCTAGAGGCTTCTAATTAAAAAGCATCCCAAAAGGCCAACTTAATTTTACTGCTGGTTTTTATACTGTACATTGTTGCCATATTTCCCAACAAAATAAGGATAAAATCTTTCTGTTACTTTAAATGATCCCTAAAAAAAATGCCTATCTTGTTCCTTGACTGCGTAATTAAAACTTGCCCAGATCATTACAAACGTCATTGTTTACTCCAAAAAGGAAAAAAGGAGGGTCAGAGATAGGGAAAGTACTCCAAAGTTTTTTTTGCCTATTGTGGTCCTAAGAGGAAAGCACAGTGCCAGCTTTTTCAGGATGCATTTCTTGAGTTTCCAAAGGGCCAAGAGACAGGAATGTTCATTCACTCTGATTTGGCAGGGCACGGCGCAAAACCACCCTGACAGACACTCAGGTACACGGACAGCAAGTCCACTTTGTCCAGCCCCGGTGTGGCGTCCAAATGCTGGGTGGTGGGTCTGGTTGTGTTTATTTTGTTGTCCTTCGACCCACACCTGTACACAAAGAACTCTATGACAATGGAGGATCCCACTTGGCCCAACTTCACTATGGAAACAAGGCTCATTTCTAACTGGAGTGAGACTGTTGATCACATCCTTAAGCTAAACACCCCAATTTTATTTTGTTCTAGTTCTGACTCCTTATCACTCTCACGAAGGGAGGGAAAGGTGTGGGAAGGCAGGAGAAAACATGCAGGGACATAAGCATTTGGGCTAACACACAGCCACGATATCAGCTGGCGTCTTCAATTCTAAAAGGGATCCTAGGGGAAAGGGCTTCAGAATCCCAGAAGGACAGTTTTGCCAATCCTGGCCACCCCACCCTGGTTTTGTGTTTCCATCATAACTGTGCTTCATGTCCTCCCTACCGACTCCTGACTGCCCTAGACAAGTCAGGGCTAGTGCCCAAAGGGAACTCGGGGACAATTCTCCCACTCTGTATTTTTACAGATGAGGAAACAAAGCCGGAAGTTGGGGGTGTGGGGAGGGGACATGCCTAGGGCCACAGTCAGCCCAGGAGGAGTCTGGGCTAGAACCTCTTGCCCTCAGCCACTGATTTCAGAATGATTACGCGGGGGAAATGTGGGTATTTTTAACACCAGTCCCTGCACTTAAAGGGGCCAACCTGCATTTTATAAACTCTATCTGTGAGACGGATACAATAACTGTAACAAAGGAAGTCCATAAGTAAGGCTTCGCCTGCCCCTGCTGCTGCACCACGAGCAGGGTTGGGACTGCTGACACACAGCTCACCACTTGAGTACAATCTCTAACAGCCACATGGAAAACAAAGGACCACACACTATCTAACATACACATAAGCCTTTATGCTGTGCCTGTGAAGCCAAGCTCAAATCTAATCGAATCTAATGGGTCTCTCTATGGAGACCCATTCATTTGGAGAAAGAAACTCGCTCTTAATCAAATAATAGAACTTACCATCAACTTCCAGATGAGTTATTTAAATGCCATGTTTAGTGAACAAATAACCGGGAGGAAGGTGGTGGGGACATGGTGTCATGTCATAGAATGACCACAGAATACAGATTTCTAATTAATGCCACAAAGAATTCCTAAGTAGGCTAGAAAAAAATAGGATTCTCAAACACAAAACTAAAGTATTGGTTCAAAGATAGTAGAAAATTACTAACTACCAGTTATAGCATCAGAATAGACATACGAATGCATCACACAGAAATGATTAATCTTTGAACAATGGCAGTGTTTCATGTCACCAGCTCCTCCCTCTCTTCCCACAGCCTCCTCATAAACAGCAACCACACAGCGAGCTGCCGGTCCTTTACTCTTTGCTCTTCATTTATAAGCCACACTAGGTGTCCTTTAGGACCAAACATTGTGGAGGCAGAAAAAAAAAGGCAAACACCACCAGAGTTTGAAAGGCTCTTTAATAGCAAGCGAATGGTAATTACATGGTCGGATGAGGTCCTCACTCTCAGGGGAGGGAAGAGGGAGCAGAGGTGGACAGGGTGCAGTATAGGATTTACACTGTTTGAAGCATCTAACGAAGGGCAACAGTTTTTGGCAACCCAATTCACAGTTTTGTAATTTACAAGAGATTTCTTTGAAAGGAAATAGGAAGGCAAAGAAAGCACACATACCCTACCGGCAACACTTGTTGCCTAAAAAAAAAAAAAAAAAAAAACCAACCAAAAAACAAAAACCCAACAACTATTCCTTGCTTTTGCTTCTTGTATAGATGACTAAATTTTGCTCTCATGCTCAAATTAAGACTGGATCACGGATAGTGAAGATCTGCCCTAGCATTGAAGATTTACTTCCTCCTCTTCAGAGCTGACATTTGTACCGTGCACTGCCCTTATCTTTATCTGCCCAGGTATCAGAAGAGGCTTAGTAAAAAATGAAACTTGAGAAACAAAACAGAAAAACAGGAAAAGGCAGTTTACAAAGAACAGACTGTCAGCTTTCTCTCTGGTATCAAACAACTTGAATATAGCTCTAAGCAAATTAAAACGTTTATTTTTATGTGGCCTGGCATCTACTTTTAATCGCTTGTGCCTATTCAGCCTTACAGTGCTTTAAATGGGGTTTCTAACGTGAAATGCTCATTGCTACTATATTTTTGTAATCCAGATTTAAATAAAAATATAAAAGACAACATATTATTTAACAATTTGTCGGATGAGCAGAAGCTATAGATATTTTACCATGGACACCCATTGCCATGGACACCACATGCTACCAGCATTCTGGCAGGTTTCAGAATTACTCTCTATAAAATCTAAAAGACTTCAGCTTCTTGTGTCATACCTGTTATCACTAAACTGGGGGAAGTGACTGGGTCTTTATGAAAGAGGATCAGTTTTTAATTCAAAGAAATTTTAGGCTTCTCCGAAGACTGGGTGATCGGCAATGGCATCTCTTTGGAGCTAACACCCACTGCAGGGGAGAGGGGTCTGTGATCGCTTAAGCATTAATTGTGCTCTTTCTACAACCTTGAAGCACAGTGAGGAGGTTGGCCCTGCCCTCTGGCCTGAGGGGGCACTCCCGCTTCCTCCCCGCTGCCAAGGAGACCCAAGTTTGCTTTGTGATTTACCTGCCAGGTGCCTGGAGCCCCTCTCAGATCTGCCTGCACTTGGGAAAGACAGGCTTCTCAGGCTGGCAGCTGGTTTTAATGAAGGAAAGAGCCCCACCAGATGAGCAGGGTCCCCGTTGGTCTCCTTGGCTGGGGGGCACTTTTAAAGTGGCAAAGCCATGCCAACACAAGGCATTGCCTCTCAACATACAGTCAGTTCCTTTGAGGAAAGCAGGCCCCCAGTGAGACAGCCATGAAAATGAAAACAGTTTTCCTGGGGCTCAGGTGGTAACTGTCAGACCCCAACTCTCCCATTCTCCCTTATTCATCTCCTCCCACCCCAAGTGAAGTCCCGCCTATTCCTTCATGCCTCTCTGTGGGAAATCAGATCTGTTCATACCACAGTTTCCCAACTTGTGAATTTTAACATGCAAAGCCTATTCCTAAAATACAAATTACAATGACACTTGGGACCACAGCTCCCCTAGGTCCATATACATTGTGCTCTTATGAAACAGAAACAATATTCAGAAATATATTGTGCTAGAGACGGTTTCTGTTTATACACGAAAGATGACAGCAACTATAAAGGAGAGAAGTTTTCATTGAAGTACACTGGAAACCTAATTCTGGCACGAGGACACAAGGAGGATCCCTACATAAGAGACTTTTCACGCTCTGCCTGTGGAAAACCAAATTGCACCATGTGCTACTTTGGGCCTGGGAGACAGGAGTGGACACCTGAGTGCAGGTGAATCCACAGTGGTGACAGGCACTACACAGGGCCTCACCTTCCTCCCTGGCTCTGTACTTCACTCTGATTCCTTGACGTCTGCTCAATATGGTGATCAGGCTGAGGAAACCAGGCAGCATAAGAACAATGTCTCTAGGACTCACTTAAACCCAGGATTATGGTTTTGTAATGTTATCAAGGCATGATTTTGGATTTCAGAGCTGGCCCAGTGAACAAGCAATCAAGCATTCCTCATTCTCTCTCTTTCTCCCTCTCTCACATATACACACACACTCTTTCTTTCTCTCTCACTTTACTTTCACTGCCACTTTCTCTCTACTGGATAACAGGGCAAAAAGTACTGGCACTCATCTTTCACTTTCTTCCAGCTATTCTTCCTACACATCTCCCGCTCTCGGGTAAGTTAAACATAACCACTTCCAAAGCCCCAGTCTGCCACGGCACAAAGAAAAGCCATGTCTCCACAGGCAGAGCATGTATAGCTGAGATAAGTCCTCTGGGGCCTCACCTTTCCCTTTCCTCTAAGGAAGAGAATTTCATCAGCCCCATGAGATCGAGCCCTCAGGGGCTTGGGCACTCACAGACCAACATGTTCTAAGGTAGTGCGGGGATCAGCATCCTAAAGGCAACACCTTGGCAAGATCCCACATGTATTTTCTTCTCGAATCCCTAAAAGTTTCCTTGACTGTTGCTCCTTATTCACACATACACATAAGGCAGGCACAGAAGGGCAGTGTTTACAGCTGGAAGGGCAAACGCCCCTTGTTCACAGACCAGTTAGACTTGTCAAGGTCACACAATCCTTGGCCGACTTGAACTAGAACCCAGGTGTCTCTCCTGCGTCCAAGGTCGACACTCCTCCCACACCGCTGCCACCTTCTGGTGAGTAAATGTGTAAGTCTGTGAAGGGTCAGGGATGTGTTTCACCATGGAACCATTTCCATAACAGAAACCACAGGCTGCCAGGCTCACTGACTGCAGCTTTGCACCATGCATGGCCCTGCTTAGAGCAGCCACAGCGCAGGAAGAAGTGAGTGTGTGGGCAAGTGTGTGAGCACGAGAAGGGATGTGTACGCATTCAGAAAAAGGAAGTCTCAGAAGAAACAATTCGATCTTCTAATGCTGTTTGGGATTTTGCTATGGAAATTAAGTAACATACAGACATGTTCTCTGTCTCCTACCCTTAGTGCAAAACAAAGCCCAGAATTCTCATCAGCCCACAGAATGGCCGAGTCTATCTCCACTCAATTTTTATAAACAGAGAACATTAACATGATAATACCAACATGTATTTGGTCAAAGTCTAAACACTTTTTTGATAAAATACATTTTATGTTAACATCCATTCCATTTCCAAACATACGTAAATTTAGATTTTAAGCTTCAATGTATAAAATTTCAGTTTACCTTCCAATGGAGCAAGCTAGTAAAGCTTCCTCATTTCACTTGCAGAAGTCATTCTTGTGGCTTACTGCATTAAAATAGAGGTTACGAAACCTGGGCGACATCTATGTAATATATAGCTCACAATCACCTTTGCTCATGAATGGAGCCAATCAGAACACAGGCAGGGCTGCAAAGGGCAGAATATGCTCACCCCAATGGACGAAACACTAAGTTGTGTTTTACTAATAGGCTACTCAGAAGGAAATTCATTTTACTTGAAATTAACCTTTAGTATGACTTTTCAAGAAAAGAACACAAAGTGGGTACTGAAGCACAGATGGAAATCACTGTACTATTATTTTACCCGGTGACTTAAAACTGGAGTACGCTGTTTTACCACGAGCAGCCGAACTCCTCACAGCACCAATCAATTAAACAGAAAATGTCGAGACAATCAGGTTTACACCGACATGCCTGGAAGATATACAAGACTCCCATAAGTTCTGTGGCCTCTGCTGCTACTGCTTGTTTTTAATTCAAAACTTTGACAACCTAACAGGCACATGTGTGACTGTTTAAACATACCCACCCCAGATGCTAGGTTTAATCTAGTGTTGTAAAGGAGGCATTCCGCATCCTAAGTTAACTAGAACCAGGGATGCAGAAGGGTCCAGGAATAATTCCATGTTAGCATTACAAAGGATGTCCCCAGTAAGTAATTGTTGGCTAAATGATAACAGCAGTATTTCAGTTATTACAGAAGTTGTTTCTGTGAGTTGTCTGAGTATCTTGATTATTAAAACGTCCCCTTTTAACCAAGCTAACCCACGATTAAAAGATTCCTACCTTCATGTCCCTTTACAAATACACCACAATTAAGTCCCTCGAAATATGTGATTAAATTGTTAAATAAATTACACAATGGAATCCTTTTCTTGACTTTTTTTTTTAAATAAAAGACTTAAAAAGTAAAGAAGGATTCTATCATATTTTTAAACACTTTTAATCCTGGTTTACTTTTCTAACAAATTTATCTATGGCTTCAAAGTTTAAGTGGCACTTGAATTCTGGATGTTTTCATGATTTAACAAGTGGCCATCTCATTAGAAAGAGAGAAGGTAAAATGTTTCATTTTATACGTGGGACAGCTTATAAACAGCTTTAAAAATCAATAAATTATATCTTTCACCTCATCTATATTTTCCACTATAGACTTTAAAAGTGGCTTTGGAATTAGCATGTTTTGAAACAATCGAACAAGCAAGTAACATTTACACCTAACCACGAACCAGTCGCTACATACCCAGGTAACTCAGTAATGGCAAAACACTTAAAGGCTTCTGGGCCTCTCTTACCCTCTCAGTCCAAAGCTAAGTGATTATCCTTTCCTGCCCTTGTATTTGCACTTGTGCAGTTTAATGACTAGATATTAAAATTCATGCTTTATAAGCAAAACCTTTCACTTACGGACACTTAAAAAGTACATAAAAAGTGCAGACTGCATTTCTTCTCTGCCATGCTTTCCCTCAGTAAGGTCACCTGTGAGGACTCAAAACATATCCTTAATACATTCAGAGTTCTCTACATTCGAGTCAGCGAATGTTAATTCTCCAACATAAACTCAAGAGAATAGTCAGCCACAAAATGGACTCTAAATTCAAAATGGCAAAGGCTACCAAGACAACTCCATAGAAACCCCACTGAAGCGGGAGTGAAATTCAGGTCACTTCTGAGCAAAGCTCATCACAGATATTTTGTGGTCGTTAAAAAGGTATTTCATTTTAATTTGGATGCTGGGAGCCAGATGTCCTATTTTGAAGTGCTAATGCAAAATGCTAACCCAGGAGGGGCAGTGACTCCACCTAGGTTACCATGGGGCTCACTCTCCTTCTCAGGGGAGCCCCCAGATTTACTGCTGACTGACCCCCATCTGGGGGTGGTCTGCCTCTGGCTCCTCTTCTTCCACGTCAGCACTGTACTCTTCAAATGCATCGTCATCTGCATCCGGAAGCCCCAGTAACTACAGGGAGAGAACAAGAGAAAAGCAGCTGTGAGCGCCAAATGGACCACAGGCAGGAAGACGACCAAAGGCATCGGATCCACGTTAAACAGTACTTAACCCAGCAGCTGCAGACTTCCCCGTCAACCACTCCTACAACGATTTTCATAAACTTGTTAGACAGAAATGTCAATCCTTCAATGGATTAGTGCCCAAAGGGCTAGGTTTTACTGGGGAGCCTGGAGAGTCTCTATTTTTAAGTATCAAAATGTGGTACCACATATGCACAGAGAGCTAGCTATGTGCCCACACAAACATCTGGGATGTTAGCAGTAGTGTGAAATGAACTGTGCTCACTGTCCCATCAAGATGTCAAAAACCGATTCTGTATTTTCTGTCCTAAAAACACATGGTGCTATTATTTATTGGTGCTATTATTTATAACACATTTCTAAAAATATAGATAACTAAGATGTTCAACAGCAAAATGGTTATGGTGTTATTGAAATGGAATCTTACGTATCCACTCAAAATGGCATTTTTGAATGACTTGGTGACATAAAAAAGATGCACATAAGTATAAAAAGAGCATGACAAAATTGCACTTTTATTATGATACAGAGTTTTTGTTTGTTTGTTTGTTTTTGAGAGGGAGTCTCGCTCTGTTGCGAGGTTGGAGTGCAGTGGCACAATCTCGGCTCACTGCAACCTCTAATTCCCAGGTTCAAGCAATTATCCTGCCTCAGCCTCCTGAGTAGCTGAGACTACAGACGTGCACCACCATGCCCAGCTAATTTTTGTATTTTTGGTAGAGACAGGGTTTCACCATGTTGGCCAGGGTGGTCTCGATCTCCTGACCTTGTGATCTGCCTGCCTCAGCCTCCCAAAGTGCTGGGATTACAGGCATGAGCCACCATGCCCGGCCCAGAGTTTCTTTATATATGTGTGTATGTATATATATTTATATATTTTTAATAGAGACAGGGTCTCACTATGTTGCCCAAGCTGGTCTCCAACACCTGGACTCAAGCAATCCTCCTGCCTCAGCCTCCCAAAGTGCTGGGATTACAAGCATGAGCCACCACACCTGACCCGGAGTTCTTAAAATTTATATACATATGCATAGAAAAAAGACTCCAGTAAAATACACCCGAATTTTAAGTTTTTTTTTTAAGATTGTCAGATTACGGGTAATTTTTTCCTTTTTATCTTTTCGTATTTTCCAATTGCTGTATAATTATGTGGGAAGTTCAAAATAAACATTGTTTTTTAAAGCACTGGCTGGTCTTTGGTTAGAAACTAAGTGCCATTTGCTAGGTCTGATCAATATGAACACCACCCCCTGGTGCAGGCAGGAAGCCACAACCCTAGCTGGCGGGCCTGCCTGTGATACCCAGGCTTCTGTCTCCTGGTGCCTTCATGAGATCTGCAGTCTGTGTGTGGCCCAAGTACTTCTTACATAGGGGTGTCCAGGGCCATCAATTTCAAGCACCTTCGCTGAGTGGCCCTAATGATCTAAACACTAACTACATCAAGACAGTAAAAAGAAGACTGACCATTCTGTTCAACTGCATTGCCTCCCTGGTGTCCTGCCACCCCCTTCCTCTCACTCCCTCCCACTGCTGAAATGGGGAAAGAGAAAGCGGAGTCCTGATGAAAATAATTCCTTCACTCTGAAGTTCTCCAGCTGCAGCTCTCCCAGGTCTCCCAGCGCCCTATGAACACATTCAGGACAAAATCATCTGCTAGGCATCGTTGGTCACACACTGCATGTGGCCTGCCAAGGCGTACACAGTCAACCGCAGACACATGCTCGCCCCTTAGAGCTGGGCATGCCGCAGCTGCCTCAGAGACTCTCTGGATGTGGAGGGGAAGGGCAGGAAGAGCGCTCTCAGCTCCCCGGAGAGGGTGCTCCAATCTTGAGTGTGCTTGGGAGAAGCAAATCTCTTTTTCTGGCTCCTGTCTCCCTTCCTGATTTTAGTAAATGGAATAAAAAACAAAGTTTGCCTCTAAAGACAGAAAAGATGACTAGTCGTAAGGCACGTCGATGACTACACTTGGTGGTCAATTTTTTATTTGGAGAGCTGCTCAATGACATAGCAAGGTGAAAGTGTCAAATAAGTGGTAACATTTAAATAGCTGGCAAAATATAAATACTATTGCCACCACCAGGAACTCCAAAATTACCTAAACACCTAAACAACATATATATTTGTTCATTGTATTGAAGGGATGTCACTAAAAGAGAAATGACCAGTTGGTTCCCTCTTACTTAACAGACCTGACAGGGAGTGGCTGCCTGGAGTTTCAGGATTCTGAGGCCCCGTGGAAAACACTGTGGTCAACTAGCAATGGCTGTCCTGCATGAAAGGGGCGCAGCTGAGGTGTGCATCTGCATATTTGCCGTCTTTATCCAAAAGAGATGTACCACGGGTGATTCTGTTCCATAACACCCCTAGGTGATTCACATTGACCCAAACCATAGGTAGCACTCAACACCCTCCCTCTCTTCAGTTTAGGTGCCTTATTGAAAAAGACCCAGGAAACCAAGCACGTAGCCATGACCACCTCTCTTCTGCAGTTCCTTTTTCCAGCTCCCTATCTTACCTCAGATGAAACCAACGCATTTACTGACAGGTCCCCGGGCTGGAAGTTTTCTGACTGCTCTTTCAAGAGCTGCTCACTCACTGCCCTTCTGGAAAGGGGAAAGAGGAGAGGCAGTTCTCTGTGGCCTTCTGGACTTTTGAGGCACCTTAGTATAGGGTCTACAGATTTATTGACAGGGTGTGTGGAAAAAGACACTGGCACTAGAGTCCAGAGGCCAGAGCTCTAGTTAGCTGGAGACCTCTGCCAAGTCACCACGTTGCTGAGCCTCAGTGTCCTTCTCTGTAAAGCGCCACAATACCTGCTCTATCTCACAGAGTAACTATGGAGATGACATGAGAGATTGAAGGCGGCCATGATCTGCAAACTATGGAGCCTTATGTAACTACATGTGATGTGATGTGATGTAATCTAGTTATATTATCTCTAAGGAGCTAGGGAAACTGGGAGTGGCCAAGAGAGTCACTCCTTATCTGTAAGAAACACGTGAGCCTATGGCCTATCCCAGGGAACATGGGTCGTTATAGCGGATTAAAATCGGCCCTGAGTTCTGGGTTAAATGAATGTTGCCAGGTGGAGGTCATTAGGGGGAGGGTGTTGAGTGAAAATCCTATATACACTGCACACTGACTGCAGGAGGTTGCGGTTTTCCTGCCCAGCCCACCACCACGGGACCACGTGGTTCTTCTGCCAGCCTGCCATCACTGGACTGCATGTAAGGCGATTCTCCTGCCCAGCCCCTGCCGCTGGACTCTCTCCCCTGTATGTCAGCACAGTGAAACCCTGTGTCTCGTTTGCTGGCTCTGGGTCTCTTCTTCGGCCTCTTGAACCTGGTGCCTTCCCTACTGAGGTTAAAGGGGGTTTAGGCCAGGCACAGTGGCTCACATCTGTAATCCCAGCACTTTGGGAGGCCGAGGCGGGCAGATCACTTTAGGACAGGAGTTCGAGACCAGCCTGGCCAACATGGTGAAACCCCATCTCTACTAAAAATATGAAAATTAGCTGGGCGTGGTGGCGTGTGCCTGTAGTCCCAGCTACTCGGGAGGCAGAGGTGAGAGAATCGCTTGAACCAGGAAGACAGAGGTTGCAGTGAGCCGAGATCGTGCCATTGCACTCCAGCCTGGGCGACACAGCAAGACTCCGTCTAAAAAATAAAATAAAATAAAAAAGGGGTTTGGCACAGCAAATGCACTGTCTTAAGCAGAATTACACACATTAATTCCTTTACTCCTAATAATAACCTTGTGTTGGATAAGACCTGAAGAGGTTGAATAACTTGCCCAGAGTCACCCAGTAAGTGGCAGAGCCAGGATTCAATTCAAACCTGGGTGATCTGACAGCAGACTTCACACCCCTACCCACCAGGCCACCCAGGAGACTTCCATTCAGCTGTTAATGCTGTTCCTATTAGCTGGAGGTTTCAATGTTTTCCGCTGAGGAATAAATCTTTTTTAAAAATGCAATATGAAATGCTACTGTCTAAATTTATGAGGAGGGACAATTTGGAAGCACGGATAGAAAGCACCAGAAATAGACTGCCTGGAATTCTAAAGGACATATCTTACAGATATATAGTAATCTAGCATCCTCACCTCTATGCTTAATCCCACCTACAGTGGGCAAGTCTAAATTTAACTTCTGGATCCCAATTTTCAACAGTCAAGAAGAAGAGACAGGCATACACACAGACTGGGAAGAATTCTGGAGCCCTAGCTTTTACTGCAACCACACATTCTCATACTGAAAAGGTGGGCCAAAAAATGAAAGTGATTGGTATATTTAAATTATTCCTGACAGTTATAATCATTTATTCCTATTTCAGTGAATTTTTTTTCAGCTGACTGGGAAAATAGTTTATGCTCACTCTGGACAAAAGAATTGGCATTTCCAGGGTCTCACTGTCCACAAAGCTTCCTGTGAGCTATCGGTGATCACATAAGCACTGCTGGGGCCCATCTATCCAAACAGTTTGCACCCGAAGGGCAGAGCTGCCAACTCTGGAGAATTCAGTTCCTCAGACCCAAGAGAGTATCTGCTATCTGTAGGGCCAACTCCAGGTCTTTTGGATAATAGTGTAAACTATGCGAGGCCATACTGAGCTCGCAGCGTTAGCAGCTACTGTCTCTGGAGGGGGCACTCAGCACAGTGGGCGAGAAGGTCTTCACAAAGGAAGAAGAGGCGGTGTCTGTACCCTGGAGAGCACAGCCAATCAACCACGGCTTTTGTGCATCGAGCAAGTGCCCTGTGGCTTCAGAGATCCTTGTATGCACCTTCCAGGGACTTCCCCTTAGGCGGTCTCTCTTCTCCTTCACTATGTGTAGGTGTGGATAATGTGCTCAGCAATCTACCTCAAATGCAGATGCTGATTCAACAGGTCTCAAGTGGGACCCGATTCTGCATCTCTAACACACTCCCAGGTGATGGGAATACTGTTAGTCCAAGAGCCAAGGGTGGTAGGACTCTAAAGCATTTGGGAAATGTGGCACCATTTATCTTCATCATCATGATGCTGGCAGTACGGAGAAACCCCTGGTGGGGTCCTGGTCTGTCAGTCAGTCTTCTTGACCCTAAGGAAAAAAGGGTGGCAAGATGGATGTAGCACAATGGGCAGGAGGAGGCACTCTCTTACCTTTTGAGGCCATCATACTTTCTAAAAAAGAGAATGATTTGAATGTTCATAACATGAGTGAGAAAAAAAAAGAGGAAAAAAGAAAAAAAAAGACAAACTGTCAATATTCAATGTTTATTATGAAACCCACATGTGTGCATAATCTTTTCTCATCAGACTTTCCCTGACCCACCCAGGCAGCTTCTCACAGGTGGATTCTTTCTCTTTTCCAGGCTCTTGACCAGACTCCATGAGTAGAGGCAAGAATTGGACTTTTTCTGGGACACAGGATTTTCCTGTGGGATTTAACCCACAGCTCTCCAGCCACTTGTGGCAAACTGAAAGTATCAATCTTGCTCATGCCAGTGAACCAGAATTAGGGGGATTTTTCTGGCAGAAATGTCTCTCCTTCTTGAGAGAAGAAACACAGAGTCACACAGCAAGCCCAGGAGAGGACTCGGGCCAATTGAGTGAGAATCTACAAGGACCACAGGACCCAACTCCAGGCTGGGCCGTGGAAGCAACAACAACCAAACAGCACACAAAACTGCAAGAGCAATAGGGGACTCAGGACGCTAATGTCCACAGCATTGGTAAGGAGAAGAAGAACACACTCCAGGAAGCAATAGTTCCTTGTTAAGCCGTAACACTTTGAGAGAATTCGAAAGGGCAAAGATAAAGTCTAGTTTCACTGCTAAATTGGAAATAGTAGGCTATTTCTTCTCTTGTAAACTGTTTTCTACCCAGCAGTAAGTCTGTCAGTTGACACTAAATATAAAACATGAAAAGACGGTGAGGAAAACTGAACGGCATGATTACCATTATTTAGGTCCATAACCATTGTTTCATTCTCCAGCTCAGTATGACCAGCAACTGTCAATGGAGGGTCACTTAAGAAAAATGCAAGGCTCTGACGATTATCCAACTCACACTTACCAAAGTGATTGATGGGGGTTTCTGAAACCACTACAAGTAGCAGTACCTGCTCGTGGGTGCCAACAACAGCCTGCCTGGCATTGTCATTTGCATACATGTGCCATTTGGATACGACATGCCAGTAGCAAGAAAAAATAGGTAAAAATCATACCTCTCCGAGCAATCAACATTAGCAAGTAGGAGGTCACTGGAGTGGGGTAGAATGTGGGTCACTAGAGGGAAGATGGCCAGCTGCATCCACAGTCATTTACCCCTCCAATAAACATTTCCTAATACCTCTTAGGAGCCAGAAACTGAGACTAAATTTAGCAGAGTGTCTGGGTTTTCACAATCCTTTGGGTTCTCAGTCTGATTTCAAAGTTCCCCATGAATCCATAAGACAGCTAAATCAGTATTGCCCCCATTTTAAAGCTGGGGACACTGAGGCCAAGTGTACCTGTTAGAGGCCACACGGCATGGGAGCAAGACAGTGCAGAGCTGATCCACCTTCTACCACATGGAGCCATTTCTAAGGAAATGGAGCTGAGGCAGCCAAGATGGACCCTTCCTGGACTTCCTCCTGGGCCAGCCCTGCCCCTGCTCTGAGCACATCTAGGTCCTGCTATTCTTCAGTCCCACCTCCTCATGAAGCCACTGCCTGGCTTTGTCCCTCAGTGAGCCTGTTCGCACTGATACTCCTAGCCCTCGAATACACTGGAAGCCACAGAGTCTCATTAAAAAATATATTTTCTGACAATGTGATCATAGAAAATTTAGAAAATGTGGAAAAGAAGAAAATAAAAAATCATCCATAACCCTGAGCGCTTTGGCCACGTGTCCCTCTGGGAGGACAGGAGCATCCACTGGTCCTCCTTGGAGTCCTAGCCTCTAACACAGTGAGTCATGCGGATCAGGTGCTCAGTGAATGCTTATAATTTTACCAAAACCAATGTTGATAAACTTTTGACTTACCCTTCTAACGCCTTTTCATGTTGAAATCACTTAGCAAATTGTTTTCTCTCTCCATCAATAATCTAAGGTTCCCCCAAACGGTAACCTGCTCCCTTCTCCACAGTATTTTGTCTAGTATCCTCGTCCCATCCACATCATACTAACATTGACTTAGTGCCTACCGTGGATAACACACTGTACTGAGTACCCAACAAAAACTCCATTAATCTTCACTGCAACCCTAAGGGAACTATCATCATTAATTTTCTAATTTTACAAATGAACTGAGAAACAGAGAGGTTAAGTAACTTGTCTAAGGTCACACAGCCTGCAAGTGGTAGAACTGAGACTTAAATCCGAGTAGCCTGACAACGGAGCTTGGGTTCTTCATGACTGTAGTACCTGTTCCCTCATAATTGGGTTAAGACAATTAACCCGACTGTCAATTAATGACAAGCAACCCCCTGCAGAACATGCTCACAGAAATAGCTCTCCCAAGAACCAGTAGAGTGCAGTAGGCAGAGCAGGGGACTGCTCTAAGATGAAGGCAAAAACACTCCTCCTGGGGCTGGCCCACGATAAACAAAAAAGCAGCTGCATGGATTGATCAGATGGATTGATCAGATTCCCATGTATTTTCAGGGAAATGATGTGCTGGTTTTACCCACTTGATAACCTGTAGCATTTGGGTAAGCGTTTCTTCAACAGATGCGTTCAACTGTGATGACAGCAATAAAACCCTTACCTATGTCTTATTTTTAACAAACCTCCCTTATATAAAACAAACAGATAAATGGTGCCATTGGGAAGCAGTGCTCTATTTGGTTGAGGTGGAGAGTGTCAAAGTTTTTCCAGGGATCTCTGTGGTCCTTTATTCGGGTTTGTGACGCTCCCTCTCATCCAGTCTGGGGCGCATCCTGACTGGGAGAAACTTGAGGCCTTCAGCATTTCATCTTTACCAGCCCGGGAAGGTGCCTCCCACCAGCCTTGCCCTCAGGGGCAAACAGGCCCTACCAGAGGGTGGCCCAGCCCATAAACCTCCTCACCAAAGGGCATGCTGTGCCAGATCAAGGCCTCCTCACCTGGGGAGCCACATCCCTGCCCACAAGGTAAAGCTCCACTTCAGAAAGGAAACCTGGAAGCCCAGCAACAGCAAACCAAAGCTGTGGGCCTACGAGACACATCTCAGCGCCACGTGAAAGAACATCCTCAACCAATCCGACTGCTTTCAGCTACGCATCCGGAGTTCTTTTGGACTGCATTTGTTTCCTCATTTACATGTGGCTAGACTGGTTGCCAAAATACAACCAGAGCCTCGGTAAAGAAAAACAGCACAGTGACTCCCGGCTGGAGCTCCCCTTCCCAGGTGAGCCAGTTCTGCAGGGAGGGGGGGCTGCCTGCCACCACAGACAACACCCACAAAGACCAGCTGGCGGCAGGTCAGTGAGTGAGCCCCTGTGAGGAAACCTGCTGCAAAGCGAACCTCATTTCCTAACAGGTATTCTTCTGGTTAAAATTTAGAGGAATCCATTTCTTTTTAATTTTGCCTAATGTGATCTGCCTTCTTCGATGTCTAACAGGCATTTAAAACACTGACATGTCCAAAACTGAGCTCTGACATCATCAACCCCAAACTCCCCACCACCCACCCCTGCAGCCTTCCCCATCTCAGTAAATGACGAGGCCATTCCCTTCACTGCTTGGGCAAGAAACTCAGGAGTCATCCTTCTCTCCCTTTTTCCCACGTCCCACTTCCGATCCACCAGCAAGTCCAGCTGGTTCTACTCTCAAGGTATCTCCAGAAGCCACCTCCTCACCCAGCCTCTGCCGTGACCGTCGCAGTCCAGGCCACCACTATCTCTCACCTGGATGACAGCGATGGCCTCCTCAATGGCCTCTCTGTCCCTCCCCTTACACAGCCTATTCTCAATACAGTCATCTGAGGGAGACTTTCAAGATGTGAAGTCAGGTCACATCCCTCTTCTGCCTAACCCCTTGGGGGGCTCCCCATCACTCCAGAGTAAGAGCCCATGTCCTTCTGCGACTCCTGGAATTCCTCCAGCTCACCTCTCTCTACTTCCTTCAGCCACACTGGCCACTCCTGCTCCCCAGACACAGGTGTTGTCCAACCCCGAGGCCTTCATACCTGCTGCTCTCTCTACTGAAAATGCTATTCCCCTAGATCTTCTCATGGCCCACTCTGTACTCCAAGTTTTTCCTCAAATGTTACCCTCTCAGCAAAGCCTTCCCTGGTTCCCTACTCAAAAATTCCAGGACCCCTGACACTTTCTACCCCGTTCCTCGATTTCTTTCCTTTCTCTTTGGCACTTAATTACTAGCATCATTTCATGACATTACGTGTGTCCCTGTCTATCCTGTCTCCCCCCACTGGAGCACAGGCTCTGAGAGATCTAAGCTTCTCATGCTTTAGTTCCAGCCAGGAACAATGCAGTACACAGTGCCATGTGCCCAATACATATTTATTGAATGAATGAATGTGGGACAGACTGGTACTTTTAAGTCAAGTATCTATTTTGAATGTGCCAAACTGGCTTAGAAAATTAACAAACAAAAAAGGGATTTCAGTGGTTTTTGTCACTCTATTTGATTTCTATCATTTGCTTAAGCAAATCAGAGTGACAAAAGCCACTGAAATCTCATTTCTTATAATGGTGCACAAAGTGACTGGGTCCAATTCTTTCACTGAGAATGACTAAAAAAAGCTGAATTAAATATGAAAAATATCTTCTTAAATATAAAGTATTAACCAGGAGAGGTAAGCCAAACATAAAAAGCTGCTTTTGTCCTGAGGGCATTTGCTGACCTGGAAGCAGCAGCTAGAAACTTCACTGCTTTCTCAGGCTACTCTAACAGCTAGAGTCTTCCAAAGGAGCAGACTATACACCATCCCCACTTGAAGCTGGGTCCCCAGAGGCCCACATCCTCAGAATGAAGAGGCGCCACAGGAGGCCAGACCCTCACCCCCGGGAGCCATCAGAGAACCACAAGCCTTCAACTGTGCTAAGGTGTCTCAGACTAATAGGCCCCAAGTCCTGACGGAAGCAAACAGAAATCCTCTCGGGAGTAAGGTACTGTCATCTCAGGCCTCACTTTATTCCTACATGTAAACTTTCAAATACAATAACTAGCACACAAAGATAATCCCACACACACAGAAACAAGATACCAGGTTTGAGAACCAGCAGAAACAAAAGAAGACCAAACAGACTTACAAAATGAAATATCATCGGACACAGTCTACTACGCAACCAAGCTTACTATGTTCAAAGAAACAGAAGACAGGCTTGAAAAACGCAGCAGAGAAGGAGACAACATTAAAACAGATTTGAAAAATAAAATAGAAATTCTAGCAAATACCATTGAACATGTGCAGTATTTACAGTGGGCAGGGAATCGAACTTAGGGGAAACACTGAGACACTGGTGATGGGACTTTATCTTCCAATGAAGATAAAGGGAAGTAGGTAATCTTCAAAATAGAAGTGAGCATTCATTTTAAAGGTTTATCAGCTAGAATGAAAACAGACTATCAGCTAGCCACAGAAATACACATTCCTAAATCCCAAAAGGGGAAAACAAAGCAACAGTAGCTCATTAACAGAGACTTTTTAAAAATAGAAAAGAATAGAGCCAGTATCCAGTTTCATTTTTTTCCATACCCACAAACGTGGAGGTATTAATATAACCTGTATACAGCTTCCCAGCAATCCCCAAATATACGCCTCACTATTATAAAAGAACCTCCATCGGGCTTGCAAGTGCCATGGTTCTAAGTCTCCTGGAGGAGAACAGGAATACTCAGTTGTCTCATAAAGGATCTGTTTGCTTCCCCCCCATCAGGGATTCTCAACTCAAGTGATGCTAGAAATAACCATCATCCCTGCAGCAAACAGCTGTGTCACATCCCGTCCCCCTCCTCCCACCCTCGGCCTCCCTATACTGGCTGCTATCTCTAAGCCACAGGACAGACAAGAGAAAAACAATTAGTCATCCCAGGTTTTGCCCACCTTCCCCACCGCCCCTGTTATTCTAAACACAGTCACCATAGAAAACAAGCTGTGGTGAGAAGCCAAGCAGGCACCTACAGGTCTGAAAGACTTGAAGACTTTTTCCAGGACTTCGTGGAGCGTCTTCTTGCCGCAGGAGGAGATGTAATCCTGTGCTAGCTGCAAGAAAGGCAGGCAGTCCTCGCTCTCACTCCACACGTGCTGCGTGCCCACGGGCGACGAAGGAGAAAACAAAGACACACAGTCACTACACTCAGTGTGAAGTTCAGAAAAGCCAAGCAGATTTTCTTAATAACATCAATTTGAGGAAGGCCTCCATTCTACAGTAAAGTTCATACATGCGTTCTTGATTTGTTTGTGTTGAAAGGGATGAAAAAATGTCTAATCTATAGAAGCCCCCAAGTTTTTGGTCCATACCTCACCTGCTCTGTTCGTCATCAGATCTGCTCCTACACAGTAAAGAGGGCAGTGGGTGGCCATTCCTCACCAATGATTTCCACTGTTCACCTTGTGCAGGCTAAGGGCGGTTTTCAGACATGGGGAAGGAGAAACCAGAGCCTTTGCCTTCAAAATCCTTAACTTTGCTTTCAGCTATGGCTGAAAGATTAATTAAGCATAGTTTGTAAGCATTAACTGGGAACAAGACATTCTTTACCCAGATCCACCTGTGAGTGGGCGTGGTGGTAAATTTACTTCCAAATGCAAATAACTTGAGAGAACCCACCAAGTCACCACTATGTCGCAGGAAAACAAAGGCTTTCTGAAAACTTCCCTTCCCTAAAATGCTTTAAGAGGACATCATACCGAAGCATCATTTCACAATCTAACACATACTAAAAGGAGATTGGTTTTAGGCTTTTTGTTTCTTTTTCTTTCTTTTTTTTTTTTTTTTTTTTTAAGACAGGGTTTTGCTCTGTTGCCCAGGCTGAGTGCAGTGGCATGATCTTAACTTACTGCAACCTCTGCCTCCCAGACTCATGTGACCCTCCCACCTTGGCCTCCCAAGTAGGTGGAACTACAGGTGCGCACCACCACACCCGACTATTCTTTGTATTTTTGGTAGAGACGGGGTTTCGCCATGTTGCCCAGGCTGGTCTCAATCCACCTGCCTCAGCCTCTCAAATTGCTGGGATTACAGGCGTGAGCCACCATGCCCAGTCTAGGTTTTATTTTCTCTGAAGACTGGGTAAGGCTTTTTTCCATGTGAGGATACCCATTTTAGCACATCTTTAAGACTAGGCAAGCCTTTCCCATAAATGTTCAAAGATCTGGAACAAGGCCAAGAAACAGGTTTGAGCATTCTTAATGCAGAAGACCCTGCCCTGCATATCTAAGTAAGTCAGGGACACGGGGCTTCCAGGGTAACATCAGAGTATCTGTCAGGTACCAAGAATCACTCTTTAGTGGGGACGGATCCAGGATGGCTAAACACTGGTAAAAAAAAGTATTGAGGTCTGGGAGAAAGAAAGACATCTGGCAGATAAGAACAAGATGCAGGGGCTAGATAGCAGGATATGAGGCTTATGTGGAGACACGGACCATGCCAAGCACACACTTGCCCAATATCCTTATCACTCAATAAACACATTTCCTCTCCTTTCTTCTCATTGCAGGGTTTCTGAGAACTAGACCTATAGACTTAAAATACTGCTCAGATCCAAATGAGAATAACTAGGTGCCAATGTACCATCTTTATACCCCAATTATCTGTGTTTCATAGTTGTAAAGGTCCATTTCCAACACACGTTGCTCTCATGCCAGCAGACTTCTCCAGAGGCTTCCCCAACCCAATAAAGACAACGTCTGGGCTCTCTAGCTTTAGCGAACGGCTCAAATGCTCTTCCCTACTAATTAGAGACCCTTAAAGCTGTCAAACCACCACAATGTCATTTATGTAATAGTCTCTTCCATTGTACAAAAGTGTAATAGTACAAGGTACTTGAATATCCATTATGCCACTTGATTCTTAATCAGTGGAGATTCTGCAAGAACAACAAAAGTTCTATTTAATAAGTTCTGCTCAGCATCCATTTTCATACTCAAATGTGTAAAAGTTCCAGCTTATTTCAAATTATTATCCAAGTTAAAGAGGGGATTAACATCTAGCACCACATTTCAAAAACTTGAAGCCTGTCCTCTGTAGACTTGTGAAGATGACAGAAAGAGTTAAAAGCTGAGTAAGTACCTGGCACAGTGCCTGGCTGGCATGCAGTGAATATTCAGTAAATGGTGGACATAAGTACCTTCTTTCCCCCTTTGCATCTGCAGGAGGATGGGGGAGACAGAGGGGAAGAGGTGGGCTTACCATCTGCCACAAGGCTATGGTCACACAATGAGTAAATCAGACACTCAATGTGACTCACTGAGAGCACTGCCTGAGGCAACTCAGGTTGAGGTTAATTCAGAAGCAGGTGCACCTATGAAAAGCTTGTAAACCTACTTTGTTAAAAAGTAAGTACATCTGGGCTTTAAATTACAAAGTAAACTTAGAAAAGTATATCACTCAAACAATAACAGAATCATAAATTGCAGTGTAGCCACCACTGCTTGGTAATCAGACAGTATATTTAGCTAAGTGTTTCTAAGGCATTTCTAACCTCATGAAGAGATTGTTCACGCCACAATTTCCATTACTCTCCTTTTAGAGCAATTTAGGACTATATGTTGAAGGAAGACTTAATACCCACAAAAGGGCCTTCTGTCTAAACTTCCTTCATTTGGCTATCTCCACCTGTATTACCAGTTCTGTTAGGTTTTGGGGTTTAAAAAATGTTGTAACTGAATCCTTGTCCACATGATAGAGTGGCATGGGGTTTGGACTCAGATCCGGGTGTACACGGTCACTTAAAAGACATCATTTACTAAATGCTAGTTGTCTCATATCCATTGTATCTCATAACAAGGAAGTGTTCCATTTAAATTCCTTCCTTTCAAAATGAATCAAGGCAGCCGGCAAGGTATCATGGGATACAAGACAAAATGAACTAAAAAAATAAGTCTGTCATTGGAAAAAAAAAAAAAAAAAAGAAAAAGGGAGGGAAATAAGATCCAAGAGTGAGACCAGGACAAACAGAGCAAGGTATGAGGGCCTGGCTACTTGCTACAGATGGGACACAGATTTGCCAGCAAAGCTTTCTAAGTAGCCCATGCAAAGAAAGAGGCACTATCAATCTCACGAGGTAGTGTCCACAGATAAAACAGACGTGCTCTTCAGGAAAATTAACAGGCAGGGGGTTGGAGGCAGAGCAGTTATTCTCTTAGGAAGATACAGGGGCCCATTCCAAAACCAAGGGGAGCAGAGAGACCATCTATGGGCAGGGCTGGTGCTCCTGAAAACAGGATCTAGTCTTGTACAAAGACAAATGGACAACTGAAGGCCCGGAGTCCTGTGCCACTGGGCGTGGCCACAGTAACTTCAACTTGGAAAATATTTTAAGCATGTGTAACCAAATACTCATTTTGACCAGGAAAAAAACTATAGCAGGAATCAGAGAACCTCTAGCTCTGAACAATGCAACGCCCTGGCAAACATGAATCTGGGTACGGAAAGTATTGACTCTCCAATAAGGCGGTAGTGAGAGCGTCGGCAGCCTGCAGGCCTCCCTTGGACAAAAGGAGAAATGCCTGGAAAGGCTTCAGGGAGTAGGGGGAAGCGGTTCTCAAGCTTCAGTGTGGATCAGAGTTGGGTGCTGGGGGGGCAGAGTTTAAATTGCAAAGTTAACTGAGAAAAGTGTATCACTCAAACACAGTAACAGAATTGCAATGTATCCACCTCTGCTTGGTAATCAGTTTATTTAGCTAATGAACTAGTCAGTGAGCTGAGAATGTGTATTTCCAACAAATTCCCAGGTGATGCTCATGTGGCTGGTTCTGGGACCACACTTTGAGAACCATGGGCACAGCAGAACTTTGGCTAACTACATATTTGAAGGCGGTTGGGGGTGGTGTGACATTTAAATATCTTTCCGGGAGAACTACAGCAACTGCCATTACTGACTACAGCCAACTCCAAATCTCAGGCTGGCCTGAGCTGCAGTGAAGTGGCTGTCATCGAACCTGGCCTGAGTGGTCTACTCTTTCCTACAGAAAATCCGATAAGCACTTTGATTTGAGTACAGGCCATCTGTGACCCTTCTTCCTGTGAAGTTAGGCCAGAGTTTATCATAAAAGCTCGCCCAGCTTAAGACAATATAACTATGTCACCTGCAAATAGGAAAATGAGCACCTTCCTGTTTTGTACAATGTAGATCGGAATATCCAGTTTATCAAAAAGTGGTCTCCAGTCATTAAGGTAGTTCAATCCTACAGACATTTTTGGGAGAGCACAATGTGTGCGCCCCTACTATTCTAAATCCTGGTGGGTATGCAGCTGGACTTCCTGGTGCTTAAGCAGGGTGGGGGTGGCAGGGGAGGTAAGAACACACTCCTGTGTCTCCTCCCTCTGGGGCCCTTGCTCTGAGACGCACTCTTACTGTAGTACTGAAGTGGGGGTTTTCTGCCACTCGGTACCAAGGGAGTCCATTTTGAATTGGTTATGTCTTAATTCAAAATGGATCCCTGGCCAGGCCTGGTGGCTCACACCTGTAATTCCAACATTGTGGGAGGCCAAGGCGGAAGGGCTGCTTGAGGCCAGGAGTTCAAGACCACCTGGTCAACAGAGCAAGACTCCAGTCTCCACAAAAAATAAGAAAAATAGCTGGGTGTGGTGGTGCACATCTGTAGTCCTGGCTACTTGCCAGGATGAAGCAGCAGGATGCTTCAGCCCAGGAGTTCGAGGTTACGGTGAGCTCTGATCACACCACTGTACTCCAGCGTGGGCAAGAGTGAGACCCTGTCTCCAAAATAAAATACCAAAACAAAACCCTGATTCTTGTCCTGGAAACAGATGGCAGAAAAAGATAAAAGCCACAATCCACCACATGCCTCCCAACATATTTCTTTTTTCTTTTTTTTTTTTTTTTGAGACAGAGTCTTGCTCTGTCGCCCAGGCTGGAATGCAGTGGTGCCATCTCAGCTCACTGCAACCTCTGCCTCCTGGGATCAAGTGATTCTCCTGACTTAGCCTCCCGAGTAGCTGGGATTACAGGCGCCCACCACCACGCCCAGCTAATTTTTGTATTTTTAGTAGAGACGGGGTTTCACCAGTCTCAAACTGGTGACCTCAGTTGGCCAGGGTGGTCTCAAACTCCTGACCTCAGGTGATCCGCCCGCCTCAGCCTCCCAAAGTGCTGGGATTACAGGTGAGCCACTGCACGTGGTGGGAAGAGCACAGCTGGCCATACCTAGGACTAGCCCGATCTGTGTGTCAGCCACTGACCCATTTTACCAGTGAGGAAACTGAGGCTCAGAGAGGTTAAGTAACTTGCCTGTGGTCACACAGGGAATAAGGGCAGAGCCAGAATGTCGATGGAGGAGTGTACACCCTTTCAACTACACTCTGTGCACAACGTTTAACCTGAGCCTCAGTGTGTTCATTTGTAAGTCACAGAAAATAATTACATTTACAGGGGGAATCTAAAGATTTCAGGGGACAACATGAAGAATGACTCTCAGTTAGCAGGGGCCCAATAAGCACTTATGCCCGTCTACTTGAGCTTGTATTAACATAACTACTCTACTCATGACTACCACTCAAATAATATACAAAGGACCTATCATTTTCCCAGAAATAACCTCTCTATATGATCATGCACAGCCATTGTGGAATGCCTTATGTCTACTGAGTACATCACATGCACAGCTCTTCATTTCATCCTCACACTAATCATGTATACAATACAGGCATGACTGTCCCTAGCTGACAGAGGACGAAACAGGGTAGAGTTTAAATCAGACAAGAAAGTACTTTCTCTCCACTATACCAGCACATAAGCATGACTCAATCTCATTTAAATAAGTTCTATTTTCTTTATCCAAATAAGAAGGCTGTTATTTGATCACATAGTGAATAATAAAGACATGTTCAGACCACAAATGGGGATATATATATATATACACATATATACACACACACACACACATCTCTATAAACACATGTAAAATTAAATCACAGTCTTGCCATAAATAAAGCCTTTTTCTTTAATAATATCATGATCACTACCTTTGTTTTCGTGCTGAGGAGGGATTAAACTATACAAAATTTTAGAGTCCAACATCTCTTTGATTGGGCTGACAGGAAAGGCTGGGCAATCTGGGAAATGAATCCCTCCCCCTCTCCCGCAATCATCAGGATCCAGGCCCCCAGATGGTCTGGGCAGTGCTCTTTGTTCAGAGACCTCATTTCTCGTGGCCTAGGACAAGGAAGGAACGCAGCTGGTGCTCCATGCCTAGGAGTGCCCCTCTGTTTATCTGGCATCCAAGTGGCTGCTGACACCCCATTCCAAGCCTTCCAAGCCTACCAAGCCCCGAAGGACCTTCCAAGTCGGCAGGAAGGACTCCTTGGACCCCTCTGACCAGGACCAGCAGCCCTCCCTTGTCAAACCTGTAGAGCCAGGCAGGGTGGCCATGCCCTTGAATTCCCTCCACACACAGGGCACTAGCAGCTTTGTTTCACCCCCGGCCCTGATCATGGGGCCCACAGAGAGGGGTCCCAGGCAGAGGGATAGTTTGGAAAGGGTCGGCATGGATGGGATGGCCTGTGGAGCGAGATAGAGAAAGAGTGTGCAAGGGACCCAAAATGGAGGAAAAATAAACAGGCGTCCTTGATCATGGGCCCCTGGAACTACTGGCCTGACCCCACGTGTGGGCTGTTCTGCATGGTGGAGAGGACAGGCCTCTGGGCTCAAGTTCTTGCTCTGTCACTTCTTAGTGGTACAGTCCTGGATGAATCTCTTAAACTCCCTGAGCCTCAGTTTCTTTGCCTATTAAGTGGGAATAATAATATCTACCTCAATGAATTTTTGTGAGGCCCAATAAGAAGCAATCCTTGAACCCAGTCTAGATTGGGTCCCCTGTTGTCACTCCTGTGATGCCATGCATTCAATACAGGGCTATAGTTCAAGTTGCTCTACCACTTATTAACTCTGGAAAAGTTAGTAAAGTTTGCCATGCCTCAGTTTCTTCCTCTGTAAAACAGAGATAATTATAGAGATTATATAATTACGTGAGTACTAAAGTTAAATGAGTTGGCATATGTAAAGTGCCGAGAGCAGCGTCTGCTACATAGTAAACTGAACATAAGTGATGGTTATTATTATTATTCTTTGAAACTGAATTCTTGACATTTGACATGTCTTTTACACTAGACTATAATTTATTCATGCTTACAGATATGTACTGAGCACCCATCATGTTTGGATGCTGCTCCAAATGCCAGAACACAGTGATAACACAGACAAGGCCTCTGCTCTCGTGAAGCTTAGTCTAGTGGGGGAGGCAGAAAACCAGAAAGAGAATGCCAAGTCTAACAAGTGCTATGGGAAGAATAAAAGAGGGTGAGGTGAAAGAACATGCGGTCAGGAAGGTTTCTCTTGGGCCTCAGGAGCATTGAGGAGCCAGTTGTGTAAAGATCTGGGGCAAGAGGGTTCTAGGCAGACGGAACGCAAGTGCCAAGGCCTTGAGGCAGGAATGGGCTTGGCACATCTGAGGACTAGCAGGGTCTGTGTGGCAAGAAGGTAGATCATGTGGGGGCTTGGGGCCAGGGCAAGGGCTTAGGTTTTATTATAAAAGATGGGAAGTCAATTCAGCTGAGGTGGGGAATAGTGGTGACATGATCTGGCTTATATTTTAAATAGATTCAAAATGACTGCTGGGTAGACAGCGGCTTAGAGTCAGTCTCCCCAAGCAGTCATTTTGGATCTATTTAGTACCCCCACTTCAGTAGTACAGTAAGAGTAAGGTGGAGGTTATAAGCAAGGAGACAAATTAGGAGATACGATGAAAAATGACAGTGGCTTAGACTATCTAAGCTGCCCCTACTTTAGACACCGTTCTCAAACAACTCTGCTCAGGAGGTACTAATATTATCATCCCGATTTTACAGATGTAGAAAGTATGGCATAGAGGCCAGGAGCAGTGGCTCATGCCTATCATCCCGGCACTTTGGGAGGCCAAGGTGGGAGGATCACTTGAGCCCAGGAGTTCGAGACCAGCCTAGGTAACATAACAAAATCCAGTCTCTACAAAAAATAGAAAAATTAGCTGGAAGTGGGGTGCACACCTTTAATCCCAGCTACTGGAGAGGCTGAGGCACAAGAATCACTTGAACCCAGGAGGCGGAGGTTGCAGTGAGCCGAGATTGCGCCACTACACTCTAGCCTGGGCAACAGAGCAAAACTGTCTCAAAAAAAGAAAAAGAAAAAAAAATATGTAATAGAGGGGTTAAATAACTTTCCCAAGGCACACAAATGTGGGGAGCTGAGGTGCAAACCCAAGTAGTCTGATCTACAGCCTGTGTGCTTAACCACCACACCACATTGCTTCCTAGACAAGTAAAAATTGCCCCAGGAACATGAGGGCAGAGACTCTATTTGTATTCTAGATAGCACTGGCCTGGCACAAAGTAAACCCTCAATAAATGTTTGTTGAATGAATGAATGAATGAATGAATGTGGAAATACTTTTGTAAATTGAGAAATGCTCATGTAGACATTCTTATTGCTAAGTCCTTCAACTAATGGAAATTCCATTGATCTCACATTTTTGTCTAATGCTTAACACATTTTCCTGGGAAAAAGACAAGAACTGAGGCAGGACACTTATTAGAGGCAAACAGTAGTTTGACAAACCTGGCCTGGGACAGATTCAAGAGGTCTGGCTAAGAAAACTCCCGAGGTTGCCCTCTTGTCCATTAGAGCCTCCAGAACTCGGAGAAAGTTCCATTCTACCCAAGGAATCGTCTACCCACCCCCATCCTCTATCTTTCTATCTATTCTATTTAAATTGTCAGTTTACATGACACTTTCAAGCATTTTTCTCATGCAGATGGGAAAATATTTGAAATATGGGTGGCCTCAAGAGAAAGGCCTGATACAAATAATATAATACTTCTTACTTCTGAACGATGGTTGGATACACATATTCATGGCAAGAGAACAGCCTTTTGTCTTACTGGCCCACTTACTGTCTTTGGAGTCATTTCTTTGGGTATGGCCTGGGCAGTCCCAGCAGGAAGGCTGTGTGGGCTTCTCCCCAGTGAAATCCAGAGCCATGAGCCATTCTTGCCCTGTTTCACACGGTCAGGAGGGAGAAAGGACGCTGGCAGATGAAGGACGCCCAGAGCTGGAAGGGACCCCGGCCAAACCCTAACATTTTACAGTTAGCTGGATTCTGGTGCCCTTTCCACTGTATCCTGGGGGCTTTCTCACACTTTTGCAGTGGAGTGAATCCCTTTTTAATGATCTCCCACTCCTTCCAAAAAGAACACTTATTTACTTACTTTACCTACAGTTAAGATGGGCTTACAGGCATTAATATTATTGTTCAGTTGGCTCTTCTGGAGGCATTCTGATTAGCCCCATTTTACAGGTGGGAAAACCAAGGCTCTTTAAAAAATGAGACAAGCTCTAAATTCTGGGAAACCCCAGGTCTCTAACCCCAAATTTGTGGGGCTCTTGCTGTGTGTCAGGGACTATTCGGTGTGTTACCTATATGAACGCCTGGGTGCAGGCATTATTATACCTATATTTTGGATGTGGAAACTGAGCTCAGGGTGGGTATTTGAGCACAGTCACAGAGCCAGAACTCAAATCTGGCTGTCACACAAGGCCATCCCTCTTCTGGAGTGCCACTTCTGGAATGCCCAGGTGGATCCCTGCCCTCCTCAGGGGGTGCGTGTGGGCGGAGGGAATGCTTTATTGGCCAGGCATACACAAGCCTTCACCCCTCCAGGACCAAGAAAGGCGGTCTTGCAGTCTCCCCAACTCCTTCGCGAACTTCCCGTAGGTGGTCAGGGCGCTCGGCGGCAGGACCACGGCCCAGCTTTGTCTCCCCCACCTGAGGAGCTTGCACCAGGCCGCGCCCCGCACCGCCCCACCTCCGCCCACAAGGCCGGCGACCACACGGTCACCTGCGCCCACGGCCGCCTCCATCTTACATTTGGGGATCATTATTTATTCCCCGACCTTACAACCACTTCATGAGCACCGTGCTCGCCCTACTCCACCCCTCCCACCCCGGCTCCCCTGCCCTCCGCATCCTCTTCCTCAACTGCTTGAGCCGGGATCCCAGGTGGGTGCACGATTCAAACTGGAAGGTTTGGACACCGCAGTCCCAGTTCCCGGTCCCTCTGAGCCGGGGCTGAGGGGATTCCCCGTCATCTGGAAAAGCCCACGGGCTTCAGCAGGGCCAGGGCCACCGCCTCAACTGGAGAACCCGCCCGGGCCACACACACCTCTCGGGCAGCTCAGAGAAGCGGCGAGGGCAGCGCGGGGGCAGGGGGAGAGGCGTGCCCGCGTGTGCGCGTGAGTGTGCGCATGTGAGAGTGAGGGTGTGAGCATGAGTGTGTGTTGGGGGTGTATGCGCAGGCGCGCGTGCGTATTAAGATCCGGGGTGTAATTCCGCAAAGAAGGTCCAGGAGATCGGGCATCGCTAGTACGGACAGAGCTTTGTGTCCAAACAGGCAGTGCAAGGACTAACCCGCGAGGGCGGGAGTGGGGTTCTCCCGGGAGGGGCAATGTGAGGAGCCGAGGCTGGGCACCGGAGGGGAGCGGGATTCCTATCCCAGACGGGACGCCTGGATGTGGGAAGCTCGGGACCTGGGCTCCTGCCGGAGGCTCTGTGCGCCCCAGCCCAGGCCGGTCCGACGCGGGTGACACCCACACCCGAGGGATGCTCCACGCCAGGCACCGCGCACGGGCCGCGAGGTCGGGTTCCCGAAACGGCGCCCACAGCAGCGGGGAGAGGGGTGGCCTTTAGGGGGACGCCACACCTCCCGCCCCGACCCGGCTCCCCGGATCCTCCGGGCGCCTTGCCCGCCGCCCACCGGGCCCCACCCGGGAAGCGGAGCCCGCACCGCCCGGCCCGGGGCTTCCCCCGCGGAGCACGCGGGGCGCGGGTTACGCCCCCCCACTCGGGGCCCACCGCCGCCCACCGCGCGGGAGCTCGGGCGCAGGGACGCACCGCCGCGTCCACACTCCCGCCGGCCCCAGCGGTCCCTCCCCCAGGCACTCACAAAATTGTCGCCGCAGCCGTTGTCCGGACACAGCACATAGAAGGAGACGCCGGGGTCGGCGTAGAAATCCATCCTGCGCTCGGTCTCCTCGGTGGCTATGAGCTCGAAGGGTGTGTTGGAGCACCATTTCTCCGCAACGTCGGCCAGCTGCTGGAAATCCATCGCGGCCCCGCGCCCGCCTCCCGCCGCCGCCCGCCCTGCTGCTCCTCGGCGCCCTCCTCCCGGGCGGGCAGCGCGGCGCTCGGCTCGGCCTGCGCGGGCTCCTCCGGGGCCGGGCTGGGCCGGCTGGGACTGTTTACATGCGGTGCGGAGTGGGGCGGGCGGCGGCCGGGGACAGCGCGGCGCCGCGCCCGCGGCTCCTCCTCCGCCCCGCCTCCCCCCGCCCCCTTGCGGGCCTCCGAGGGGGTTGGCGCGGCCGGGCTGGGACGCGGGGCGGCAGGAGGGGCAGCTGGCACCCCCGCGGGCGCCCGGATTTTCCTGGGCGCTCCCGCCCCCCTTTATTTTTAAACAAACCCGGAGCATCCCGGGGCCCTGGCCATCGCGGGGCCGCCCCGAGCCGTGACGTCATGGGCCCCAGCCAATCACCGGAGCCTGAGGCCGCGCCGCGGCCTGCGAGCCCGGTGACGTCACAGCGCGAGCCTGGCATCCGCAGCTCCGCGGGTTACCTGGCAGTGGTGCGAGCGCTCAATACCTGGTTAGCGTTTCTGTGGAGTTAGAAAGCTCAGGAAGCGTTTACCCAAATGCGATTTAAATGCAAGGGAGGCCATAGAACTGCAGATAACTTGGACCTTGTCTGGGGCTAGCAGTGGAGGAGCTGAGAAAATCTAGGGAAAAGGGAGTTTTTCTTTTTGCAGAAACCAAAGTTCTACGATTGATTTAAGGGAATGTGTCTTCTTAATGCATTTATCAGACACTAATATGAATGTTCACTTGCAAAGGAAGGGCGTGTGTGATTTTTTATTTGCGTTACGTAAAGCTGAATATTTCTTAGAAATGAGCCTCGTAAGACTGGCTTCAGTATTATTCAGCTTGAATTCACATTGCATAACCTAAAAAGGTCAAGAGGATAAAGCACGTTTTAAAACAAGAGTGTGTGGCCCAACGATTGCACCTGTTGAGTGCTCACTGGCTGCCATATACTGGACAGGCATTACTGGATTGCAGAAAATGCACTAGGGTCCTCGCTCGCAGGACTTGAACACTACAAACACAGACACGTTATAAACATTCAGCCAGCTTTTTTCTTTAAAGTGTGTCTTCTGAACCAGGCACTGTGCACGAATTTACATTCCCACCAACATGTATATATGTTTCCTTTTCTTTGCACCCTCATCAACATCTGTTGTTTTTTGAATTTTTAATCATAGCCATTTTGACTGGTGTGAGATTGTATCTCATTGTGGTTTTAATGTGCATTTCTCTGATAATTAGTGGATGTTGAGCATTTTTTCATATGTTCGTTGGCCGCTTGTATGCCTTTTTTGAGAAATATCTGTTCATGTCCTTTGCCTGCTTTTTAATGGGGTTGTTTTTTTTCTTGTTGAGTTGTTTGAGTTCCTTGTAGATTCTGGATATTAGTCCTTTGTCAGATGCGTAGTTTGCAAATATTTTCTCGCATTCTGTAGGTTGTCTATTTACTCTGTTGATTATTTCTTTTACTGTGCAGAAGCCTTTTAGTTTAATTAAGGCCCATTTGTCTATTCTTGTTTTTGTTGCACTTGCTTTGGGGTTTTAGTCATAAATTATTTGCCTAGGCCAATGTTGCAAGGAACTGAATTCTGCCAACAACCTGAATGAGCTTGAAAAGCAGATTTTTTTTCTCAAACTTGTCTTTTCCAGACAAGAACTGAGCCTGACTATTACCATGATTACAACCTTGGCAGAACCTGAGCGAGAATCCAGTGATGCCATGGCTGTGCTAGGACTTCCGACTTTCAGAACTGTGGGCTAATAAATGGGTGTTGTTTTAAGCTGTTAGGGCTGTTTAAATTCTTCATGCAGCAGTAGAAAACGAATACACAGGACAATGAAGGAGACAGGCACATGAATATAAAAATGCAATATGCTGTTGTAAAGTTACAAAATGTTCCTTAAAAAAAAAAAAAAGTATGGGTGTCTCCAGATAGCACAAGCTTCCTTGCAGTTTTACCTGGCACCACCATTTAAAGCATAATATGTGTTCCAAAAATGAATTCCTTAAATTTGAGATGAAAATATGAAAAATACATTCCTTTTTTCCTTTTTCGGTGTTTCCATGTGTTTTAAAATGTATCAGTCAAATTTGCTCCAAGTGATGTGATCACAATTATGAAGTTATGTTTATTTAACAAATAGTTTTTGTCAGAAAATGAAAAGTTCTTATGAAAAATAGAATTTTGGGTACAAAGCAATTGGTCAATGAAATGGATACCGTTGGGTTTCCTTAGAAATGCATTGAGAGCAACAGCAAAAGCTTCAGAACTCCATGTCTGCGTTGATTCCTCCCTCTGCCATTTTAAGTTTTATGTACATCTGCAACTTCCTTCATTGCTTGGAGCTCAGTTTTCTTTTCTGAAAACAGGGACAACAGTGAGATAAAGTATACAAAGTCTTTATCCCAGAACCTAGCACACAGTAAGAACTCAGTAAATGCCATTATTACTCTTAATCTACTTCTTAGGGATGATGTGTAAGAAGATCAGCTAATGAATTTTTAAACTAAAATTCAGGAGTGATATGATTGGTAATACTGGTCACAGATGAACCTAAATCTCATTTTTTTTCCAAGTCTTTAGAGCAGGGTTTCTCAGCAGCAGCACTATTGATATTTGAAACCAAAAATTCTTTGTTGTTGGAGGCTGTCCTGCACATTGCAGGATTTTTAGCCACATTCCCTTGCCTCCACCCACTAGATGCCTGTAGCATCTCCCTCTACCCTCCCCTCTCTCCACTGTGAGAAGCAAAAATTCCTCCAGACATTGCCAAATGTCCCCTGAGTGCAAAATTGCCCCTACTTGAGAACCACAGATTTAGAGAGAAAAGTCTTGCAACAGTCGTGTTTTGGTCACTTTTACTAACTAATGGAAAGGGTGTGCACATAAAGCAGCTGAAATTCATCCTGGAAAGTTCATCTGCAGAAGTTGCTTGAAATTTTGTTTCCTTAGAACAACTGGTAAAGCCACCAGTTGCTTAACTAAGAAGATCATAAACCTTTGCCCTGCCTCCCTCCTGCTTGGGGAGAGCCCTGTGAGGCATCCCACGTTGTAGGGCTGTATTTAGGCCTCATGCACAGGGCAGTGGTCATTTCAGAACTCCAGCCAGGTATTTTGTGCAGCCAGTAGGTAAAGAAACACCAGCGGCTCCCATACCCCCTTTCTTGTGTTCCCATAGCCTTTGGCCATGGTTTGGAAGTAGAAAGAAAATTAAAACTTCTCCCCAGCCAGGCGTGGTGGCTTGCACCTGTAATCCCACCACTTTGGGAGGCCAAGGTGGGTGGATCACTGAACCCAGGAGTTCGAGACCAGCCTGGGCAACATGGTGAAAACCTGTCTCTACTAAAAATACAAAAATTAGCCAGGCATGGTGGCATATGCCTGTAGTCCCAGCTACTTGGGAGGCTGAGGTGGGAGAATCCCTTGAGCCCTGGAGGTTGAGGCTGCAGTGAGCCATGATCACACCACTGCCCTCCAGCCTAGGTGATAGAGGGAAACCCTATCTCAAAAAACAAAACAAACAAACAAAAAAACTCATCCCCACCAGTAGGCAGAGTTGTAGTCTTCATTGTATTTAAGGAACGTTTCTGTTCATTTATAGAAATCTGGACTTCGCTGTCTCTGAAAATATCACCATTTGCCTTTCGGAGATGTGTGTTGGCAAGAAGAGGAGACATATTCAAACCCCACTGGCTAGGACATCAGGAGCTCAGTATGGAATGCAAAGGCCACCCTAGACTGTCCTGCTAATGCTGACTCTTCTGCCCATTTCTGTTCTCAAGTTCTCCGTGGCTTTTATTCTAGTGTAAGTTTGATGTTAACATATAATTTGACCTTTGATTCACTCCTATGTTGTAAGTCCGTTAAATTAGCCCTACTTTTTGATAAATCTGCTCCATCCATATAGCCTTGTGGTTATTCAGTTGGAGGAGGTAGGTAGAGAGGGAAGCGTAGCTGGTTCCACATTCACCCTTCACCTGAGCGCAAGGTCGTCTCATTGTATCAAGAGGGACTGTAGACCCCAGGTTCCAGGAGCTGGTGGTCAGGAGAGAGGTGTTTGATTTGTCACAGTGGTGATGGGAGAGGTGAAAAGACGATAGGATCTGGAGAAGTAACTCCCAGGACAGCAACACAGGAAGGATGAGAGCTGTCTTCTCCCTGCACTGTGCTCCAGAACAGTGAGCCTAGCAGTGGGGTAGGGAGGGTAAGCAGAGGGCAGACATGAGTTAAGCCTGCGCCAAAGTTTATGTGTCACTGCAACTAGAGTCTGAAAGAAAATCAAGTTGGAAGTTCAGCAAAAGTTGAAGATCTATGTAAATGAGTCATTGTGATTTACCCCAAATGCCCAGTAAAGCTCTGGAAAAGGATTTCCTTCAGCCTTCCTACTCTGGGACTAGGAAAATCCATTCTAAATTTTGTTTCTGAATCTTCCAACCTTCGTTTTTACAAAATTATTTCGTTTTTGGACATTACTCTGAAAGGTTTGGATGTAGAATTTGAGCGAGTTAGGGGTTACATTTTGGCTACAATTGCCTTCAAAACATGCCTAGCTGATCACATTCACCTGGTAAACATTTTCCTTTTATATATGTCAAAGAAACAGAAATACTTATGATTTAGTTTTTAGCTTCTTTATTCATTTGAACACCTCAGTATTCTGTCTTCTTCAATGATTCCCCCTTGCCCGTATTTTCAGCTGGAACAGCTTCTTATTTTCCCTATTTCTGAACACTTTCAGGGGCTTCCTTCAGTGAAGCCCAACACACAAAACGTCCCTTTCAGCAAAATCCCAGCGGTGGTGCTAAGGGACTAACACAGACTTTAAGGTCACAAAACCATTGTTGTAACATTTTTCTCTGTTACTTTTCTGATAATGATGACAGTTCTGTCTCTATCATATTTGTTGAAACTTACTAGGACCCAGTGATACTAGCTCATCCTCTAGAGAGAGGTCCCAAGAGCATTACACCAGATCTCCTACAAAGATGTGGGATTTCCTCTAGGAAAAGGTGTGTATCCAGGTAATTTACTAAGCCAGAAGCTGCTGTGATTCTATGGCAGCCTTATCTCTTATGACATGTCCATTTACTAAGATTTGGTGATCTGGATGATGGCACAGAGTGCTGTACTAAAGCCTGCCCCAGATGGTGGGTGTGCATGTCATCAGCTATGATAATGGGAAAGTGGCTGATGGAAAGAGCACAGCTCTGATATGTGACACAATGGAAACATTTGGGCGTTAGAAAGACTTCAAATTATGACTTTGCCACTAATTAATTGTGTGATCTTGGATAAGTTACTTAACTCCTGCAAACCCCAGTTTTCTCATCTGTAAAAATGGAATAAGGACATATGCCTTATGAACTTATAAGGATCTGAGAAAATAAATATGTGAGCGTGTGAGAGAGTGAGATGGGGGAGGGATGCAATGAATAAACAAGTTTCTAAAAATGTGAGGAATTTGACTATATACCCAAAGTTCTTATAGCAGTGACCTTTGGTCTATAACGCATGTAGAGGTATTGACTTAATTCTAGATTTTGTTAAATCAGGTGTACATGTTGAAAATTTTAAGGTGTATCAATTAGAAATTGCATTCATCTGATAATAAAAATCTTGACTAAAGTGACTTGAACAAGATAAAGTTTCTCTTTGTTTCACATGAATGAGATCTGGAGGTGGGCAGTGCAGGACGGAATTGGCTGCTTCTTAATCATCAGGGTTTCAGCTCTTCTTTCTGCTTTACCGTCCTTAGTGTGTGGCTTCCATCCTCAGAGTTGCCTCATGGTCCATGATGGTTTCCGGAGTTCCATCTACACCCACATTCCAAGCAGGATAAAAGAGGGAAGGACAGAGGAACACAGGCCAACTGTCATTACTTTTTTAGTCCCAACCAGCAACTTCCTGTTACATATTATTGTTTCCTTTGTATCAGTAGTTTTTCAGCAAGGTATATTTTCCAGAATCTTATTGCTAAGGAAGAAAAGGAGAATGACTATTGCAGGGTGCTATAGTTTGAATATTTGACTCTCCAAGCCTCATGTTGAAACTTCATCCCCAGTGGTGGAGGCAGGGCCTAGT
This sequence comes from Nomascus leucogenys, assembly GCF_006542625.1. Lineage (NCBI taxonomy): Eukaryota > Metazoa > Chordata > Mammalia > Primates > Hylobatidae > Nomascus > Nomascus leucogenys. The sequence goes on from NC_044397.1 coordinate 75,062,366, forward strand.
GGGAGGTGTTTGGGTGGATCACACATGAATGGCTTGGGGCCATCCTTGCGGTATTGAGTGAATTCTCACTCTGTTCGCTCCCGAGAGCTGGTTGTTAAAAAGAGACTGTCCCCTCCCCTACCTTCCTTCCTCTCTTGCCATGTGATCTCTCCACACAGGCTCCCCTTCTCTCTTCCACCTTGAGTGGAAGCAGCCTGAGGCCTGCACCAGGTGCAGATGCTGGTGCCATGCTTCTTGTACAGCCTGCAGAACAATGAGCCAAATAAACCTCTTCTCTTTATAAACTCCCCAGCCTCAGGTATTCTTTTATAGCAACATAAATGGACTAAGACACAGGGCATCTAACAGTCTCTGCCACAAAGGTAACCACTAAGTATTAGAAAAAGAATGAAAAATTCCAAACGAGGAGAAAGAAAAATGGGAAATAAAAAAAACTCCATCAATCCAGTAGATAGAGAAAGCAATAAAAAGAAGCCAAGGTGGAATAAATAATTCCAATTAAGTGTAATCATAATCAATGTGAATATAGGAATCAATGTGTGACTTAACCCACAGATGAAAACATAGAGTGCCAGACAGAATAAACCAAACAGCCAGGCATAGTGGCTCACACCTATAATCCCAGCACTCTGGGAGGCCAAAGCAGGAGGATTTCTTGAGCTCAGGTGTTTGAGACCAGGTTGGGCAACATAGTGAGACCTTGTCTCTACAAAAAAATAAAAAATTAGCTGGGCATGGTGGCCTGTGCCTATAATCCCAGCTACTTAGGAGGCTGAGGTGGGAGGATCGTTTGAGCCCAGGAGGTTGAGGCTGCAGTGAGCCGTGATCATGCCACTGCACTCCAGCCTGGGTGACAGAGCAAGACTTTGTCTCAAAATAAATAAATAAGTAAAAAAAAAGCAAAACTCATCTATATGCTGCTTACAAGAGACACAATTTCTAATAGAGAAAGTATGAAAGCAAAGAAATGGGAAAATATACAATAGGCAAATAACTTTAAAGGATACTTTTTTTAAAAAAGGTAAAATCATGACACAAAAATATAGGATGAAACATCGAAGATTTTATTTAACTTCTTAATTAACTCATAAGGGAACCAGTAAGATGCTATATAGGAGAATTCAATGTACTACACTTTTATCATTGAATCAGGAATGCTGAAATGAATGTACAAATAGATGTAAAATTGGTTAATATCCCTGGGACAATAATCAATTGCTATTCACTGAACACAATTTTTATTTCTATAGACAATAACTTTTTACATTCCTATAAGTGTTCTATATAGGAGCTCAAAGATCATGAAAGGCACATCATTTATAGAATCAGAAAACTTGGAAGGGGGTGCTCTAAAGCAAGGTATAGTTTTCCATTGAAGACACCAGTCCACCTTTTGGTCTATTTCAGTCTTTCACAATTTTTCCCTAGTGTCCCCTTTCCTTTCATGATCATAACAATTTCAAAGGGAGATTATTCTTAAGTTTGGCTTGCAAAATCCAGGTCCATATAGTATTAATCACTTACAAAGTTAACTTCTGTCTAGAAGTTTTAATAAGGAATTCCAAATGATCTTTTAGAAACTCTTACCAAAAAATGTCACCCATAGTATCTATATGTTTGGGTGAATTTCTTTCTTTTTTTTTTTTTTTTTTTTTGAGACGGAGTCTTGCTCTGTCACCCAGGCTGGAGTGCAGTGGTGCCATCTCAGCTCACTGCAACCTCCGCCTCCCAGGTTCACGCCATTCTCCTGCCTCAGCCTCTCCGAGTAGCTGAGACTACAGGCGCCCGCCACCACGCCCGGCTAATTTTTTTGTATTTTTAGTAGAGACGGGGTTTCACCATGTTAGCCAGGATGGTCTCGATCTCCTGACCTCGTGATCCACCCACCTCGGCCTCCCAAAGTGCTGGGATTACAAGCGTGAGCCACCGCGCCTGGCTCTTTCTTCTTAAATTCCTCCAAATTTCTTGAATTTCTGGCCTGATGGGAATAATATTCCTCACCTCCTGTAAGGCTGGGATCCTATAAGCCAGACACCAGCCAGTTTTCCTAGGAGGGCTTTGTATGCATTGGCTCCATAAGTAACATCAACTTTAGCTTCTGAAAAGTGGCTGGTTACTTCTGATAAAATAAGCATCATTCTCAAAAAGGACACTCCAGGTAAGGCCCTGGTTGTACAACTGATTCATCCAATTATATCCTAGTAAGAAGGAGAAGATATTCTTATTGAGCTTTTACATAAAACTATGTTGCCATGAAAAGCAAAGAGACTCAGTAAGTTTCTGGATTCTATAGGATCAGTGAGAATCAAATACAATTTAAGATGTTTCATTTCAGTTTATGATATGGTTTGGCTGTGTCCCCACCCAAATCTCATCTTGAATTGTAGCTCCCATAATTCCCACATGTTGTGGGAGGGACCTAGTAGAAGATAATTGAAACATGGGGGTGAGTCTTTCCCGTGCTATCCTCATGACACTGAATAACTCTCACGAGATCTGATAGTTTTATAAAGAGGAGTTTCCCTGCATAAATTCTTTTCTCTAGCCTGCTGCCATGTGAGACGTGCCTTTCACCTTCTACCATGATTGTGAGGCCTCCCCAGCCATGTGGAACTGTGAGTCCATCAAACCTCTTTCTTTTGCAAATTGCCCAGTCTTGGGTATGTCTTTATCAGCAGTGTGAAAATGAACTAATACAATTTACAAAAGTAGTCTACTAAATTTTATAGGCTGTAGATAGCTTAGAAAAAAAGAAATCAGTTTATGTATACAACCAGACTATAGAACAGTGAAACAAAATCAACAATATTATTTTAAAAAACACAGTAAAATTTCCCTCATCAGTTCATTTAGTCTTATGTAAGTAACTCTTGTTCGGAGGATCTTGGGTTAGCAGTTCTCCAGACTAAAAGGAGTCCTAGAGATCTTGACTGAGTTTACTCATCTGAGCTGAGAGTTATCTAAGAGATATCAGCTCAGAAAGCTATACCCAAGAGTCTATGTTTTAAAGTGTCAACAGTTTGAAATATCCAATACAGTCCTTCTCCATGAAGCTCTGAGACTGTCTTTCTTGGTTGAAGACACAAAATCTGGCCTGTAGCTTATAGCAGGGCCTTCACACAAGCCTCAGAGTGAAAAAAAAAAATCTGTAGATGACAGAGACTTAGAGTGGCTGTTTTTAATTTATAACTGGTAACCCTCAAATGTGACAGGTCAGATGAGGGGTGCATAATTATAATGCAACCAGTAAAGAAATGTGGTTGCTTCTGTAGCGTGCCAAAGATAATAAAGCCATTCCAAAAAATAAAATAAAAAAATAGGCAAATTGTCTCTAAGGATAATAATTAAGTTTGCATTAAAAAAATCTGATTTATAAAAATGGAGGAACACAATTTTTATAGAGAAAAATAAATTGAGATATAACATAATTATGAGACATAATATACCAAATATATGAAGTAAAGAGATTCAGCAGTAGGGCCTAGGCATTTTATTTTTTATAAAACTCCATAGTTGAAAACAACTAGCTTAGGAGATAGTAAATTCAAATTAAAAATATAAGACTGTGGCCAGGCTAAGGAAACATTTTAAATAATAACTGAAATTAGGATTGAGAACACTACACTGTCATCTAATATCATCAGGCAAAGCATTGTCAGGACTCTGATAAATAAAGAAAACACAACATATCAATTTCATAAGAGTTTGATCAGTGTTTTCCTTGAGGGTAAAAATAAATAATGGACAGCCAGGGCATTGATAAATCTCCAGGGATTTCCTCTAAAGTCCAGATGCTCCTTGGCTTCCAGTGAGGTTAAATCCCAATAAACTCACTGTAAATAAAAAATGTCAGAAGCCAAAAATGCATTTACTACCCCAATAAACCCAGTTGAAAAATCATAAGTCAAACCATTGTAAGTTGGGGACCATCTGTATACTATTTCTGAAATAGTTACACTAACAATATTTTATTTACACAAATCTAACCTAGGGAAGACTAAGTACCTTCTCTGGTTAGATAACTCTTCTCATATAAATCCTACAATAGTAACACATCAAAGAAACCTAGCCCTTATCTTTTTATGTGATGAAAGAAACAAGTTTGTGATTTTCAAGGGATACACTGGAAAATCTTAAAGATATTTTAGGTGTAAAAGATATCCTAATTTTCTGTACATTTAAAAATAGGGAAAATGTTAAATTTTATGTTCCATGTATTTTATTACCATAAAAATGGTTAAAAAATTATGATGAAAGAATGGCAAAAAAAAAAATTCTGATCTTTTTTTATTTGTTCCTAAATTTAAGATCTAATTTTTTTGGAAGAACAAAAATTTGAAAAAAAACTTATCAGAACATATTTGAATGCTTAAGATAGGATCGTGGGTGCCTTAGAAACAATACTTTATTACTTATTTGAGTCACAAAAAAGCATTTTGAAATAAACATAGAAGGCAACATGATTAAAAAGAACCTTTGCTCTTTCATAAGTGAAAACCTTTTGTACTTTTTCTTTTTAAATAGTCGAGGATCTAGTAAGGTCAACAGAAAGCACAGGAAATTATTCTGGTAAGACCTAGAATCTTTGCTATCCAGGCAGATTACACAGCAAGTAATGAATAACCTTTTACATTGTCGGTGAAAGCATTAATCAGTAAAACAACGAAAAAGGCTTACCAAAATTAGGCAAACTTTGCTAAGATTTCAACAGATTATGGAGCTCCTTTTCCGACTCAAGTATTATAAACGAAGGCAAATAAAATTCACTTTCCAAGTTTGTCCTACATTTTGCTCTTTTTTATCCCACACAAACTGACATTTTTCTTTAGAACAGATCTCAGGGGGCCTGCAAGGTCAAAACTAATTTTATTATAATACTAAGATATTATTTGTGTTCACATGCTTTCATCATTGCTATCTTCAAATGAATCACTAAATATTTTGAAGATTTTCAGTTTCTATTTTTAATACAGTAAATATTGATAGTCAGAACCCACATAACAAAAGTTCTTTGGGGTCCTCAATAAGTCCTAAAAGTGTAAAAAGGGGTCAGAAACAAACGAAGAAAGCCCATCTACTGCTTTAGGAAAATTACTCTTCTTCCTCAGAAAACAAAAGCACACACACAGTTGTATTTCTTTGTCACTACTGCTCCTAGTTTAGTCTTAATAAGTCATATTAAATACATTTTAACCAAAATAGCTGACATCTGTTTACAATGACCCAAAGATACAGCCTCTCTGTAGCATACAAAAATAAGCAAAAGTATATAAAGTTAAACTGGGATTAGCCATCAATGTTTTGGTATTATACCTTACTTGGTTACATATGCTAGAAAGTCAAGTCAAACTAGCTTAAGTAGAAAAGGAAATGCACTGGGTCAGGTAACTGATAAGTTCAGGAATTGGATAACTTCAGGCATGGCTAAATCTAGGTGCCCAGGTAAAGTTATCGGATATCTATCTCTCTCCATCTCTTGGTTCTGTTTTCCTCTGTGCTGGCTCTGTTCTTCAGCAGGCTGTCTTCTCATGCTGAAAAGACAACCCCTAGCAGCTCTAAGCTCATGTGATCTTTAATTTCTCAGAGCTCAAAAATGAGAGATCCACATTCTCTCCTTCTAAGTGCCTGATTATTCTCCCTAAAAAGTCCTTAAGTAGTTCTACCTGGAGCTGAAGCCCACCTCTGAGCCGATCACTGATGCTAGAGGTCTGTGATACTCTAAAAGCTCAGCCTGGATCCTCAGCCCACCACTGTGTTTGAAGACGGGGATCCCTTGATTGCAGGATCTACCACATCATTCAGAAGAGGGAGCAGCTGTTCTCTGCACCAAGTGTGATGCTGAAATGCTTTCATTAAAAGGCAGATTTGTTTAGTGGAAAGAAAGCCAGACTGGCATTCAAATGACCTAAGGTTTAGTTCTAATTCTACTATCAACTAACTGTGTGACCTTGACCTTGGGTAAGCCATTTAACTTCCTTGGACATTACTGTTTCATCCATAAAATAAATATGTTGGATTAGATTATTTCAGATCTAAATGTCTATAATTGTATTTCACTAATTCAGGAAGAATCCAGGTTCATTCTTCTGTTCTGGGACTCAAAACAGATGAGAAAATGGAGAAGTACGTTCTAGTTGTCTTAGTCAATGGTCTTCTGGTTGTCAATAACAGGAACTCATTCAAGCTAGCTTAGTGGGGGGAAAGTCAGGAGACCTTTGTATAAAAGTCCAGAATATCTCACAGAACCCAAGGACAGGAGTGGGTTTCATGACAGCTGAGAACCAGGAACTACTATTTCCAGTCCCTTCCTCTCTCTCTCCCACCCCTCCTCTTCTTTGTCTCTAGCCAGATCATTTTCCATCCTTTAGTTTGCACATCTGTTCTGTTCTTCTCTTAAAATATCCACTTTCCTGCTTCTCCTGGCATGTGGATGAGAATGCTTTTCTATGATGGCAGCTTCTGCTCATCAGTTTCCATTACCCTCATTCCAGTTAACAGGTTGTCTATTACTGAACCCCAGCTCCAATTTGATTGGCTCACCTCAAACTCAGGAGTCCCTTCACGGACAGGAGAGCAGAGTGAGCCATCACAAACGTTATGTCTTATGGAGATGGAGATATTCTCAATGGAAGGGGGTACTGAGCTGGGAAGACATTGCAAAGGGTATCTATTTCAACAGTTACATTGTGGTCGTTTTTCTATACATACAAGTGCAAGGTACTACCATAAGGAAAGGAGAAATTTACAACTATAAGGCTTTTAGACAACCATGCTTTTTAAAAAAACAACTTCTTGGAAGGGGGTGAATTCATAGAATATAGGAAGCTGAATGTGAGTCATAATAACCTTATTTAAGAAAGTGGGGGAAAAAAGCCCAGTGGAAAGTAAGCCAAAAGCATAATAGATAACGGTTTTAGGGTCTTGTATGATCTATGTATATTTGGCAGTGAGGACACCAAGAGATCCATATATAGATACAGTGGTATTTCTTTTCTGAAACAATTAGAATAGCCAGATGGGCCAGTTTTCTACAGCAGCTTCTAAGCCAATGTGTTCTGATTCTACCTCTTAGAAGAAAGGCCATCTGATGGACGCCCAGGCAGAATCGCAAAAAGTTTCACACTGACATTCTCATTTCTTTAGTCATAGCGCTTACAGTGCTTTATATACACATATAAAAATCTAGGCATATTACTTTCCTTTATAGGTCTCTAAGGCCCACCTAGTTCAGCCCTCTTCAAAAGTTCTTTGTGGCAATAATACCGAGACAGTTGGATGGAACTTCTGTAGAATGAATAGCTCCAAGCAACTCTAGGCCTGGGCAGGAAAAGTGTGAAGTCCCTGGTATGTGCAGGACAGAACCACATTGACAAGGCCAGCATCTTTTCCTGGAAATAGCAATTTGCTAGTTTTGGATCTTTGACCCTGCTTATTTATTGATTTGGAAATTTAAACAGCATCGTCTCCAAAATGTGCCCCTGGGCAGAGATACAAAGATTAAAAGTCACACATGAAGGCAGCCAACTCTTTTTCCTTGTAAAGGAAAGGAAATCAATAAACTGTAGGTTTTTTTTTTTTTTTTTTTAAGACAGGGTCTCGCTCTGTCGCCCAGGCTGGAGTGCAGTGGTGCAATCTCTGCTCACTGCAACCTCCACCTTCTGGGTTCAAGCGATTCTCCTGCCTCAGCCCCCCAAGTAGTTGGGATTACAGGCTCCTGCCACCACACACCTGGATAATTTTTGTATTTTTAGTAGAGAGGGGGTTTCACCATGTTGGACAGGCTGGTCTCGAACTCCTGATCTCAAGTGATCTGCCCGCTTCAGCCGCCCAAAGTGCTGGAATTACAGGTGGGAGCCACCGTGCCCAGCCAATAAACTGTAAGTTCTTCATCCCTTTGGCCACTCCTCTCTTATCATGGTGGCCCAAATCCCTCTCCGGGTCTGTTTCTGACCACTGTCTTCCTGACACCTACCCTGAGCTGCCACTTTCTGACCAACCTCCCATGGAAGAAAACGGAAGCATGCGTGGGTCAAAGAAGAGGCAGACCTGAAAAAGAGAAAAAAGATACCTATTTTTTCACGTGGAACCCTGCCACTGCTGCTTCCTAGTAAATCACAGTATGTATCCTTTGGTTCTATCATTGGGCCATTGTTACATTTTTCCCACAGATTAAATAGATTAATCATAAAATCTACCATGATTGATTTGGTAAAGAAAAAGTCAGTTCTCTGGTTGTCAATATGTTACTGGTTTCCTCTAGCAAAGGCAACCATGGGTTGGCCTTCTGTCCCAGTGTCCTTTTTGTTTTAGCATTTGTCTTGGAAATAATTGTCACAGTTTGGATGATCAATTACATGATCATTCTACCTGTGGTACTAATGCTCAGAGAAGCAGATCAGAAACCTACTTATGGTGTTTGAAGTCCCTTATTTGTATCTTTAACCAAAGCAAGTTGGCCACCAATCAAGCCAACTGAATTACAGGAAGTTTCAACTAATGCTCTCAAGTGAACATGCATTAATTTCACCCAAACTAGACCTGACTGGTGACTTTAAAATAGGTTCTTAGTTGTGTCTTTTCCAATTTCTCCACATCACTGTGTTAAATTAGATTTAGCCTGAAGCTGCCTCCTTACATATTTAAGTCCAGCCTAAATGTTTAACTGAAACCTAACTGGATATGTAAACAGACTGTTGTAACCTACACTTGCACCCATCGCAGAGTTCTGGCCAATCATAGGCATATTGCTTTCATTTACAGGTTTTAGTTTGGCCAATCACAGGCAGCCAACTGTTTAAATTGTATTCAAATAAAGCAAATGCTGAGCTGTAACCAATCCAGCTGTTTCTGTACCTCACTTCCGCTTTTTTGTACGTTATTTTCCCTTTTCTGTCCGTAAATGTTAGCCGACCATGTAGCAGCCCTGATTCTAGAGGCTGCCCCATTCTCAAATTGTTCTTTACTCAGTTAAACTCTGTTAAATTTAACTTGTCTAAAGTTTTTTCTTTTAACACCTGCCAACACGTTATTTTCGGTTTTTTGTTTGTTTGTTTTTTAAATTATTTGTATTATAGCCATCCTACTGAGTATGAAGGGGTATCTCATGGTGGCTTTGATTTGCATTTCCCTAATGACCAAGTTCTTAGCTTTTTGATAGCACAGAGAAGGCTGTTTGCTCTCAGAGGTTTGCATTGTATCTCAGAGGTTTAATATTCTCAGAGCTGAGAATACAGTAGGTGTTAACAAATCTCTCATTCAGCAAACATTCACAAAAAGAGCCTGAGTTTTGTATGTCAGCTGAGTACCAATAAAAAAGAGTTATATTTAGCGTCAGGAGGCCAGAAGATCAGAGCACATAAATACATCTTAAAGACTGTGACAACAGGCTCCTAAGGTGACAAATTCACACCTCAACATGAAGCAGGGTGGAAGCTTTAGAAGCTCTTGAATCTGATGCAGTAAAATGGTGGCTGAAGGTCAATTACAGTTAAAACAGGTATAAGCGGCTGTTTTCATCTCTCTTTTCATTGTAATAAAATGTGTCTTGGCAGAAACCTCTCCAAAGGAGATGGGTGCCCACTTCCCAGAGGTGTTTGGTGGATTAATGTGAGCAAAACACTCTGTGATAAGACTTCTGCTGCAATTGAAGGGAGAGTGCTCTTATTAATGAGACTTCCAATTCAGAGCATTTACTACATGTAAGATACTGTCCTTGGCAGTTTCTTAATAGCTGAGAATGTAATGCATGGCTTTGAGACATTATCTCAATCTTAATAACAGCTGCTTCCGGGGCTGCAGCACAGGTTCTGTCTGGGTTTAGATCTGAGCTTTCACGTACTAGCTATGAGATTTAACCTCCGCACGCATCAATTTTCTCATCTAAAAAGGAGGAAATTAAAATGCCCACCTCTTAGGGTTGTTTTCAGGATGCGCTAAGATAAGCTGGTTAACTTCCTACATGGGAGAGAAGTCAGTACATGTTAATTCCCTTTGCCTTCACTTAAAATTAGGAATATTATAGATATTATTCCTTCTATTTTCTAGATGGGAAAAGTGAGGGATAGGTCCCGTAGTGACTGAGAAGTCATCATCTTTTGGGGTGTCCTCCCAGCTCACAGCCATTTCCAATTCCCTGGGAACTGTCCCCTGACCCGAGGTGATGAATCCACAGCAGTCATGTCTCTACCACGGGCCAGTGCCCCTCAGGCCACCATTGATTGAATGGAGGAAGACAGACATGGGACTTAAGTGGGCCAATCAGAATCTTGTCCAAGAATTTGGGAATGAGGCCAAGATACAGAAACGTAGAATCTGCATGTGGCTAAAACTGTGTCACATAACTTAGGCATTGATGCCACTATATTTTGTCGGATGAATGGGAGACGTAGAGAAAGATGGGCCTCAGAGAGAGAAGACAGAAACAGATATGCAATAAGAAGCAGCCATGGCAGCTGAGAAAAGATCCCAATGGCTTCCAGCTCCTGGTTCTAGTCCTTTCTCAGCCCAGCCCATGCCTTTCCCCTTGGATTCCACGAGATGCCCACCTACCTGCAGAGTTATCATGAAGCCCCTCATGTTGCTTCTCGTAGTTTGGTAGGCAAGATTTTCACAGGCCACAAACTCAAATAGGCAAGCAATTGAGCTTTATTTTCTTGTAATATAATTTAATTTCTCTTTTGAGACCTCATTCTATCTGATGGCAGAAGAACAGTCAAATAAGTTCCAGATAGACTCAGTCATTTCAGGGTTTTCTCAGGCATTTTAGGTCTCACTTAACTCAGGATACTCTCACATACTTCCTTCTCTCCAGGAGGCATCTCGGGGCTTGCTGGGCATCCTGGCCCAGAGGCATTTAGTCCAGGCTGATCCCCTGGAGAAAGGCATCACCCAGATGTGATGCATCCTGTCTCATGCTGGGTCATCATGTCCTGCAGGCCACTCTGCACCCACCTGATTCTGAGTGACAGCCCTCCTGGGCCACCATCAGACATTTGCATGTCCCTGTTAGAAATGAATCAACCTCTCAGTTTTTAAATTTTTAAAAAAATAAAAATATGAATAAAGTCTTGGCAATCTTTAATCTACAGGAAGTAGAGCTGTGTAGTTATACTTCCAATCTGTTTCTAATATCTTGTTGGCAACATAAGCATTGTGCCTTCGTTTTTTTAGTGTACACACTAAACTTTTGAAACTTAAAATTCTTTTTCTCATAAATTCTGGCAGTTGTAAATCAAAACTGTTGTTTTTAAAAGATTTTAATTTTTTTCTGGAGGGAGGTCTTGCTCTGTCACACAGGCTGGAGTGCAGTGGCATGATCATGGCTCACTGCAGCCTTGAACTCTGGGCTCAAGTGACGCTCTTGCCTCAGCCTCCTGTGTACCTGGGACTACAGGTGTGTGCCACCATGCCTGGCTAATTTTTTTATTTTAGTGGAGATGAGGTCTCACTACGTTGCCCAGGCTGGTCTCAAATTCCTGAGCTAAAGCAATCCTCCCACTTCAGCCTCCCCAAGTGCTAGGTTTACAGGCAGGAACCATCGTGCCTGGCCCTAAATTTAATTTTTAATAAATCACATTTTAAGGCTATTATTTCTACTACAAATTTTAAGAAACTAACTTGGAACTAATTTAAGTCTCAAGAACCTAACTTGGAACTCAAATTCATTTGGCCAAGACATTGTATAGTGCTAACTTAACTAGGAAGGGCCATGGGGTAACTTCTAGGAAATGCACACACACATATAATTTCATTGTATGGCATGAGTTTGAATTGATTTCTCAATTACTGTGAGCTGAGAACCCCAGTCTCCCAAGAATGCCTTCTATCCTTGACTCTGCCTGCCTCTCGCAATTTCCAGACTGTCTCCTTAATAACGTTCAATCTGCCTTCCACAGTCATTACGTCAACTGGGCACAGATGCTGGAAGGCAGACGGAAAGGCGGTGACAAAGTTAGACCTACATTTGCAAGACCAAGTGAAACACACGCCCACTCTCCTGAAGCCAAACTGCTTTTGGAAGGCGGGCAGGGGAGTGCCATTCCCTCTAGCATACTTGTCATTCCCAGCCTAGGTTTCAGATCCTTTTTATACACTGGCCTGTGGAGAGACTTGCTGCTAAATTCTGTTATTTCACAGCCCATCTCTAGCAACTGTGTTGGGGAATGACTTCAGACATTCCAGGCTTTGCTCAGAGAACAATTTTCAACAGGAAAGCCAGAATGGGGGAGTAGCTAAGATTTAGTTGCAGCAAATTGGAGACCGGAAATATAAAGTTATTCAGAATAGTCAATGAAAATCATTTATATGGGAGAGAAACAACATGATCTTGCTTTAAATGTAAGGCATCTATCAGCAGCACAATGTTAATTAGGATTCTAGGGCTCTTAGTGCAGCTATTCCCTTTTTTATTTCTAGGTTGCTAGGTGCAGAAGAGTAGATTTGCAGAACAGCTAATCAAATATATGCAGGAAGATGCCCCTCATTTATCCGTAAGCTTCTAAAACAGAAGTTTTCCTTCAGTTGTTTGTTCTTTAATGAATTTTAATGATGTAAGAAAAATACAATACACTATTAGGTGAAAAATCGCACATGTAAACAGATATTCACACATGAATCAAGTTATACAGTACATATATACATACACACATATATATGTGTACGTATATCTAAACATATATAATACAAAAAGGAGAAAACATATAAAACATGGCCATTTTTAGGTAGTGGTACAATGAGTAGTTTGCATTTTCCTCCTAACACTTCAATGGATGTCCCCAATTTTTTAATTAGGCTTACCAAGAGAAAATAATTAACATCAGACTTTTTTTAAAGGGTGGAATGAGACTCCTAACTTTCTTAAAAGAAGATCTGGGGAAACAGTCTGAAAACTCTCCGGCCATACTGCCTTAAAATGCTTGACAAAATACAGTGAAAATTATTTTAAATGCATGAATGAACTGGCAAGAGAGAAAGGAAGTCTCCAGGTGTGTCAGTAACAAAGCGAGAAGTGAGTGGTAAGGATATGGGATGCTGCCACAGCTGGGCTTAGTTAAAAAACTGCAGCAGTTTTTAAAAGGCTACACCCACACTGAAAAGAGTAGATGAGGAAAACCATCGATGCACTGGCACAGAGAGACAAAAAAGAATTTATATGCCTCTGTCTGGATGGGGAAAAATGTCCTCTGAGAAATGAATTCTCAGGGTCTTTTTCTACCTCAAATTTGGAGGTTCAAATTTGCAGATGGTCCAGGAACCATGATGATAAATGACTCCCAAAATGATAAACAGCCAAAAAAGAGTTCCAGGTCTGGTGATCTTTCTGTGGCAAATGCAAAACTGCTCTGGAGGGACACATGTACAACCCAGGCCACAGGGGATTCTCACAGAAAAACAGCCTTCTTTAAAGATAAGCTCACGGTGCTTGCTTCGGCAGCACATATACTAAAATTGGAACGATACAGAGAAGATTAGCATGGCCCCTGCGCAAGGATGACACGCAAATTCGTGAAGCGTTCCATATTTTTCATTAAAAAATCAGGAAACAACAGGTGCTGGAGAGGATGTGGAGAAATAGGAACACTTTTACACTGTTGGTGGGACTGTAAACTAGTTCAACCATTGTGGAAGTCAGTGTGGCGATTCCTCAGGGATCTAGAACAAGAAATACCATTTGACCCAGCCATCCCATTACTGGGTATACACCCAAAGGACTATAAATCATGCTGCTATAAAGACACATGCACACATATGTTTATTGCGGCACTATTCACAATAGCAAAGACTTGGAACCAACCCAAATGTCCAACAACGATAGACTGGATTAAGAAAATGTGGCACATATACACCATGGAATACTATGCAGCCATAAAAAATGATGAGTTCATGTCCTTTGTAGGGACATGGATGAAACTGGAAAACATCATTCTCAGTAAACTATTGCAAGGACAAAAAACCAAACACCGCATGTTCTCACTCATAGGTAGGAATTGAACAATGAGAACTCATGGACACAGGAAGGGGAACATCACACTCCGGGGACTGTTGTGGGGTGGGGGGAGGGACAGCATTAGGAGATATACCTAATGCTAAATGACGAGTTAATGGGTGCAGGAAATCAACATGGCACATGGATACATATGTAACAAACCTGCACATTGTGCACATGTACCCTAAAACCTAAAGTATAATAATAAAAATAAAAATTAAAGAAAAAAAGAAAAAAAAAGATAAGCTCACGAACAAAATAATGAAACGCAGGAGGACAAAATCCTGCTGACTTAAGAGTCAGCAGACACGATAAATAGCACTAAAAGATACCCTAAAACTTCATATCATAGAATGACAATTGGAAAGGGAATGTAAAATAAACATGTTTAAAATTATTAAAGCCCTAAAAGATGTAATTAAAACACCAAGAAAAGAACAAACCTCATGAGAGGCACTGTTGCATGGTAGCTAAGAGCATAGAAACTGAAGCTAAAGTGCTGGGTTCAAATCTCGTCACTATCACCTACCACCACCTGGGTGACCTTGGGTGAGTCACTTAATATTTCTGTGCCTCAAGTCCCTCATCTGTAAAGTAGATATACTAATGGTATCTATATCAATGGGTTATTTTAAGGATTAAGTGTGTTAATATATGTAAAGCGCTTAGAAGAGTACACATATGCTTGGCACAGAGTAAGTTTTAGCTACTATTGTAACAAAAAAAAAGTAGGGCAGGTGTGTCTCACTCCTGTAATCCCAGCACTTTGGGGGACTGAGGTGGGAAAATAACATGAGGTCAGGAGTTCAAGACCAGCCTGGCCAACATGGCAAAACCCTGTCTCTATTAAAAATATAAAAATTAGCCAGTCATGGTGGTGTGCACCTGTAATCTCAGCTACTGGGGAGGCTGAGGCAGGAGAATCGCTTGAACCTGGGAGGCAGAGGTTGCAGTGAGCTGAGATTGTGCCCCTGCATTCCAGCCTGGGCATCAGTGAGACTCTGTCTCCAAAAAAAAAAAAAAGGTGGCCGGGCGCAGTGGCTCACGCTTGTAATCCCAGCACTTTGGGAGGCCGAGGTGGGCGGATCATGAGGTCAGGAGATCGAGACCATCCTGGCTAACACGGTGAAACCCTATCTCTACTAAAAATACAAAAAAATTAGCCGGGCGTGGTGGCGGGCGCCTGTAGTCCCAGCTACTCGGAGAGGCTGAGGCAGGAGAATGGCGTGAAACCGGGAGGTGGAGCTTGCAGTGAGCTGAGATTGTGCCACTGCACTCCAGCCTGTGCGACAGAGCGAGACTCCATCTCAAAAAAAAAAAAAAAAAAAAAAGGTAATATTTTGAACAGAAACAAATCAGAATGTCTAGAAATAAGAACTAGCTATTAAAAGTTTGTAAGCTGAAAAAGAAGTTGAAGGGAGAATTAGTAAATTAGAAGTCCCATCTGAGTAAACTGTGCTAAGTGCAGCAATATGATGAAGAGATGGAAAATGTTAAAAGGAGGTTATGAGGCATAAGGAACGAGATAGTCCAATATGTATTTAATAGAAATTCCAGAAACAGTAATAGGGAGAATAGTGAGGTGGTAGTATTCAAAGAGATAATAACATAGACTCTACTAGAATTGTAAGGAAAGAATCTGCAGAATAAAAGCATGCACTGAGTCCAAAGATAAGAAATGAAAATAAATCTACACTACACATAATAGGGAAACTGCAGACCACAAAACAAAGTGAAGATCCTAAATGCCACCAGAGGTAAAGGACAGACTACCTATAAAGAAGCAAAAAATAAGTTGACAGCACAGTACTCAATAGTCAGAGACCAGAAGACAACAGAAAAATATCTTCAAAATATAGAGGGAAAATAATTGATAAGCTAGAATTTTATAACTAGCTAAACTATAATTCAAAAGTCAGGCAGAAAAAAGACATGTTTAGGCAAAGACTGAGTTTACCATTCACAGGCCCTTCCAGAAAATATTACTATGGGAACATTTTACTTCCAGAAGGAGCAAATCAAAACCAGAAGAAAGATGCAGAAAGCAAGAACTAATCATCTCCAAAGAAATAGCAAATGTGGGTAAACCGGAGCAACCACTGACTGTAGAAACCACCACTCCTACTGCTAATAGTAATGATGATGATGATGATGAATTTGAGGGACATAAGGAAGCATAAAACTATCAGAAGACAAAAAAACATGTCAGACAAGAGGCAAGTGACTGGTGTTAAAATGTTCTAAGGTTATTTGTATATTTTAGGAGAAAGGTAGAGATATTGATCAACTTTAGGCTTGTTAAGTCAAGCATATATGTTAATTTTTTTTTTTTTAAAGAGAGTTTCATTCTGTTGCCCCAACTGGAGTGCAGTGGTATATCACAGCTCACTGTAGCCTTGAACTCCTGGGCTCAAGTGATCCTCCCTCCTCAGCCTCCCAAATAGCTGGGACTATAGGTACATGTCACCACACCTGGCTAATTTTGTATTTTTTATAGAGATGGGCTTTTTTTTTTTTTTTCAGACAAGGTCTGGGTCTGTCACCCAGGCTAGAGTGCAGTGGCACAATCATAGGTCACTGCAACCTCCACCTCCCAGCCTCAAGCTATCCTCCCACCTCAGCTTCCCAAGTAGCTGGGACTACAGACATGAGCCACTGTGACTGACCACTTTTTTCTTTTTGAATGTGTGCAGTTAAACCCACAAATGACTCAAGTTCTGCTTTAGCTACATCCCTCAGATTTTATTATGTATTGTAGTCACACTCTTTCAGTGCTAAGTATGTACTCATTTCATTTATGATTTCTTTTTTGACATGTGAATCATTTAGAAGTATTTTTCAGGTTTTTTTTTAAGGAGTTATCTTTTTGTTAACTAATTTCAAATTGTAGTACATTGTGATCAGAAAATCTTGACTTTTTTGGTATATGCTGAGTCGTGAAAATCGTCTTGTTCAAACCTTTCATATTCTATTTTTGTCTACCCCATACTGACTGTTAATTTGTTCATTTTTTCCATCTCTTTCTGTCAATTATGCTGTTAGTTGTTGCACAGAAAATCAGAACTGTTGAATATTCCTAGTGAAATTGTTCATGTTTTCATTTTGCAGTGACTTTCTTTATCCCTAAATACTTTTTAAGTCTTTTTTGTCTGATGTCAACATAATTACACTGCATTCTGACCTCTGTGTGGCTATAAAATTCTGTGCCATCAATTTTAAAAATTAATATTTGCCTGGTAATTATTTTGCCATTCCATTGTTTTTAGTCTTTCTAGATCATTAGATTTTAAGCATGCCTATTGTGAACAGCATATGGTTGGCTTTTTATGTCTTATATCTGAGAATCTATTTTTAAACTCATGGATTTAAAAAATATATATACTTATACACAGTCATGTGTTGCTTAACTACAAGGTTATTTCTGAGAAATGTATCATTCCATACAAAATTAGCTGGGTGTGGTGGCATGCACCGGTAGTCCCAGTTACTTGGTAGGCTGAGGTGGGAGGATTGCTTGAGCCTGAGAGGTGGAGGTTACAGTGAGCGATGACTGTGCCACACTATTCCAGCCTAGATGACAGAATGAGACCCTGTCTCAAAAAAAAAAAAAAAAAGTCCTAATGGTAATAAAATAAATGTTCATTTTTACAGTTATAAAACAAATATGCAAACCCAAGAATGTAGAAGCTAGGAAATTATAAAAATAAAACAGAAATGAATGATATAGAAAACTAAGAAACAACAAATAAAATCCCAAAACCAAAAGTGATTAAATGAAAAAAATTTAAAATAAGATGACACAGAATAGCCAAAACAATCTAGAAAAAGATCACAGTTGGAAGAATTACATTTTCTTATTTCAAAACTTGTTACAAAGTTACAGAAATCAAGATAGTGTGTCAATAATAAACTGCTATATTAATAGTCTCTTGATTTTTGACAAACATTTTCAAATATTTGAAAATCACATACATGAAGAGGGACTTGCATCCAGAATATATAAAGAACTCTTAAAACTCAAAATAAGGTCCAGGTGTGGTGGTTCACGTGTGTAATCCAGTGCTTTGGGAGGCCGAGGTGGGTGGATCACTTGAGGTTAGGAATTTGAGACCAGCCTGGCCAATGTGATGAAACCCCGTTTCTACTAAAAATACAAAAATTAGCCGGGTGTGGTGGTGAGTGCCTGTAATCCCAGCTACTCGGGGGGCTGAGGCAGGAGAATTGCTTGAGCCCAGGATGCAGAGGTTGCAGTGCGCCAAGATCGCGCCACTGCACTCCAGTCTGGGCAACAGAGTGAGACTCCGTCAAAAAAAAAAAAAAAAAAAAAAGCCTCAAAATAAGAAAACACCACAATTAACAGTTGGGCAAAGAATTTGAATAGATATTTCTTTAAAGAAGATATACAAATTGCTAATAATCACATGAAAAGATGCTCAACATCATTAACCAAAAGAAAAACTCAAATCAAAACCATGATAAGATATCTACTTCACACTCGCACTCACTAGGATGGCTATATTAAAAACAAAAGGAAAAACAAAAGCAGACAATAACAAGCGTTGATGGGGATGTAAAGAAATTGAATCCCTTATATATTGCTGGTGGATTGTAAAACGGTGCAACCACTTTGGAAAACACTTTGGAATTTCCTCAAAATGTTAAACACAGTTACCATATGACCAAGCAATTGTGCTCCCAGGTACATGCCAAGAGAAATGAAATCATATATCCACATGATGACTGGTACACAAATATTCTAGCAACATTATTAATAATAACCCCCAAATGGAAACAATCCAAATGCTCATTAACTGGTGAATGGATAAACACAATGCCATATACCTATACAACGGAATACTATTCAGCAATATAAAGGAACGAAGTACTGATAAATACTACACTACGGATGAATCTGCAAAATGTGCTAAGTGAAAGTAGCCAGACATAAAACACCACACACATTGTATGATTCCATTTATATGAAAGGTTCAGAACAGGAAAATCAATAGAAACAGAAAGATTAGGCCAGGCGCGGTGGCTCACGCTTGTAATCCCAGCACTTTGGGAGGCCGAGGCGGGCAGATCACGAGGTCAGGAGATCGAGACCACGGTGAAACCCCATCTCTACTAAAAATACAAAAAATTAGCCAGGCATGGTGGCGGGCACCTGTAGTCCCAGCTACTCGGAGAGGCTGAGGCAGGAGAATGGCGTGAACCCGGGAGGCGGAGCTTGCAGTGAGCCGAGATTGCGCCACTGCACTCCAGCCTGGGAGACAGAGCGAGACTCCGTCTCAAAAAAAAAAAAAAAAAAAAAAAAAAAAAAAAACAACAGAAAGATTAGTTGCCTAGGGCTATAGGAGGGAGGAATGCGGGGTGACTGCTTAATAAGTACAGGGTTGCTTTTGGGGGTAATGCAAATATTCTAAACTTAGATTATGGTAAGGACTACACAATTTTGTAAATATAATGAAAAGCACTGAATTATATATGCTAAGTGGGCAAATTTTATATGTTAATTTTTCTCAATACAATTGAGTTTTAAAAAATTAAATAGGATGACATTAAATGCAATGTGGTATCTTGTATTGGATCCTTAAACAGGAAAAAGATATTAGTGAAAAAACTGGTGAAATGTGAATAATTGCTTGAGCCCAGGAGTTTGAGACCAACCTGGGTAATTGAGATCCATCTCTACATAAAATTTAAAAATTAGCCAGGCATGGTGGCGCATGCCTGTGGTCCCAGCTACTTGGAAGGCTAAGATGAAAGGATTGCTTGAGCCTGGGAGGCGAAGGTTGCAGTGAGGCTTGATTGTACCACTGCACTCCAGCCTGGGTAACAAAGTGAGACTCAGCTTTAAAAAAAAAAAAAAAGAAAAAGAAAAAAGAAAATCTGAATAATGTCTGTAGTGTAGTGTTACACTAATGTTAATCTCTTTTTTTTTTTTTTTTTTGAGACAGCGTTTCACTCTTGTTGCCTGGGCTGGAGTGCAATGGCGCGATCTTGGCTCTGCAACCTCCACCTCCTGGGTTCAAGTGTTTCTCCTGCCTAAGCCTCCCGAGTAGCTGGGATTACAAGCGTCCACCACCATGCCCAGCTAATTTTTTGTATTTTTTTATAGAAACAGAGTTTCACCATGTTGGCCAGGCTAGTCACGAACTCCTGTCCTCAGGTGATCCACCTGCCTAGGCCTCACAAAGTGCTAGGATTACAGGTGTGAGCCACTGTGCCCCCCCATGTTAATCTCTTTTAACAAATGCACATAGTCATATGAAATGTCAACATTATCGAAAGTGGGTGAAGGTTATATGGGAATTCTGTGTTAACTTTGCAACTTTTTTACACATCTAAAATTATTTCAAAATAAAAGCGAAAACAACCATGACATACCTTTAGCGCACTTAATAGAGAGAGAGAAAGAGAGAGAGAGTGAACAATTAGAGATGACCAACGGTATATAAACTACCATTTGATGTGTAATCACTGTCCTCCCATTGTTGGACGGAGAATCATGGCAGGACCAGGGTGATGAGCCAGACCCACAGTGGGTTTGCATTTCATGGGTATCACTAGCCACAGGCTCTTCTAGTGCCAGCATGAGAATTAACTTTGTTTGTGGGAGGCATACAGACTGCTTAGTATGAATTATTTGTATTTAAGTGCTTGTTGTTTACTGGAGTTGCTGTGAAAGCCCCGCACCTGGGGTGCTGTGGCAAGCCACAGACCCTCCTGCCAAAGGAAGGGAGCTACTGGTTCTGTGGGAAGCTGAACTTGGGTGAAGTCTCTCTCTCTAGGAGAAGGCGCAACCAGTCCTAGCAGGCATCTTGTCCAGACTACACAGAGTAAGTTCTCAGAGTCATTTATGCACAATTCTACTTAAAATCCATAATCAATAAACTGAAAACATAGACAAACTGCAGTTTCTTAGAAATATATAACCTAACAGAACTACTCAAGAAGAAATACATTTTTTTGCTTAGATTTATAACTTGAATTGGGAGTTTTAAAATCTACCCTCCATACTAAAAAAAATAAAATTAAATTAAGATAAAAATAAAACCCATTAAACCCAGAAGGTTTACCAGTTATACCCAGACTTTGAAGAACAGATAATCATTATCTAAAACAAACTGTTCCAGTAAATATAAAATGAGGGAACACTGCCTACCTCATTTTACAAAGTCTAACAATTCTGATGGCAAATCAGATAAGGATGGTATATGAAGGAAAAAATTAAAGCCCAATCTCATTTCTAAATATAGATGCAAAAATCCTCAATAAAACAGTAGGCAACTGATTCCAGAAATGTCTATTAAAAATACAACATTTTTAATATACATATTAAAAATCCATTACCAAATTGGATTCATCCTAGGAATGCAAGGATGGTTAAAGTTAGAGATTTACCATATTAGTTGGTTTAAGGAAGAAATCTTATGATCATGTCAATATGTCAATGAATGTAGGTTTTTTTTGTTTGTTTGTTTGTTTGTTTGTTTTGAGGTGGAGTTTTGCTTTTTGCCCAGGCTGGAGTGCAATGGCCTGATCTCTGCTCACTGCAACCTCCGCCTCCTGGGTTCAAGTGATTCTCCTGCCTCAGCCTACTGAGTAGCTGGGATTACAGGCATGCATCACCACACCCAGCTAATTTTTGTATCTTTAGGAGAGATGGTATTTCTCCATATTGGTCAGGCTGGTCTCGAATTCCCGACCTCAGGTGATCCACCCACCTTGGCCTCCCAAAGTGCTAGGACTACAGGCATGATCCACCGCGCCCACCACGCCCAGCCAGAAAATTTTTTTGTAATATTAAGCATTGCTTCATAATTAATATCACTAGTAAACTAGATGGAGAAAGCAACTTATTTAGTCTGGTAAATGGCAGCTACCAAAGAACCTATAGCAAAAATTATATGTAATTATGAAATGTTGAAAGCATTCCATTTCAGATTAGGAACGCAATAAGATTATCTTCTATGGCCACTTCTATTCAGCATTATATAAAACCTTTTTGCTTGTATAAGACAAGAAAAAGAAATAAAATTTATAAAGCTTAGAAAGGAAAAAATACGAAATACAAAGGAACCTATAAACTACTGCAAATAAGAGGTTGTCAAGGTTGTTGAATCCAAAACAAGTATATTAACAAATTCAATAGCAACAAAAATTAGAAAATGTAATTTTCCAAAAGATATTCTTTAATGGCAGCAATAAAATACAAGGTACCTAGGAATAAGTTTACAATTTTATTGTAAAACTTTATGGAAGAACATAGTAATAGGTGGAAATAATAGTGTAAAACAAAAGTTTTACAATAAAATTGTAAATTTATTCCTAGGTACCTTGTATTTTATAATAAAATTGTAAAACTTTATTGAAGAACATAGGAGTAGGCAGAAAGATAAACTATATTCAATGGTAGGAAGATGAAATTTTGTAGTGACAGTGATTTTTCCCAAAGTCAGTCTATAAATTCAGTATAATTTCAATCAATATTCTAATATGGTATTTCTCAAAATTGAAAAGATGATCCTTAAATTCATACAGAAGATTAAAGGAACAAGAATAGCGAACACAATTTTAAAGGAAAACACTATATAGTCAAACCCTGGTATCTGTGGGGGATTAATTCCAGGACCCTGGCAGATATCAAAATCTGAAGATGCTCAGAAGTCCCTTATATAAAATGGACTAGTATTTGCATGTAACCTATGCACATCCTCCCATACATTTTAAATAATTTATAAATTACTTAAAATGCCTAATACAATACCTGCACATCACTTCATTTGCGTGCATTCAACGTAGTACTTGACTCAGAAAAAATTCAAGTTTTGCTTCTTGGAACTTCGTGAAATTTTTTTTCCCACATTCTTTTTATCCCAGGTTGGCTGACTCCATTTAAGTGGAGGGCCTCCACAGATATGGAGGGCCAACTGTATTTATTTGTAGGTGCAGGGGAGGGGGCAAATCTCAACAGATCCTGAGACCTTCTAATAGTGTGATATTGGTCCAGAGAGACAATTAGGCAAATGAATAGAACAGAGGACCTAGAGTTAAAATCATTTATATATGATGGTGCTGCTGCTATTAAATTACAGGAAAAGAATAGCCTGAATGATTCCAAGACAAGTGGCTATTCATAAGGAAAAAGATAAAATTAACCCAAATTACATCCCATACACAACTTCCAGATGGTTTAAAGACTTAAAGGTGGCCGGGCATGGTGGCTCATGTCTATAATCCCAGCACTTTGGGAAGACAAAGCAGGCAGATCATTTGAGGTCAGGACTTCGAGACCAGTCTGGCCAACATGGTGAAACCCCGTCTCCACTAAAAATACAAAAAAAAAAAAAAAAAATTAGCTGGCCATGGTAGCATGTGCCTGTAATCCCAGCTACTGGGGAGGCTGAGGCAGGAGAATCTCTTGAACCTGGGAGGCAGAGATTGCAGTGAACCAAGATCATGCCACTACACTCCAGCCTGAGCAACAGAGCGAGACTCCACCTCGAAAAAAAAAAAAAGAGATGTTAAAGTCTTAAAGGTGAAAAAAACTATAAAATTAATTAGGGAAAATACCACATAATGTTTAGTGATATTTGAATAGGGAATTCTGTTTCTAAACTAAACACAAGCACTAATCACCAAAAGCTGGATTCCATTTGATTAAATTAAAATTTAAAACACAACAAAAGACATGACATACGAAGTGAAAATACAAACCACCCTCTAAGAAAAGCTATTTGCTACTCATATAACCAATGTATCTATAATTGAAAAGAAAGATAACCGACCCAAGAGAAAAATGATATAAACTATGAACAAGCAATACCTGGAGGAAAACTCTTGAGTGGCCGGTAAACTTATGATATGCTGCTCACCAGCCCCTGCCTACCCCTTTTAGCCTATTTCCTCATTTGTGAGTTACCTAGTCATATCCTTTGTATGTTTTCTATCTTTTTTTGTGAATTTTCTGATTTGTGGGCATTCTTCAAGTCTTGAACTTGCTGTTTTGATCTGGCTATCTGAACTGGATTGGAATGCCAACTTGCTGTTTCAACCCTGTCATTCCTGATAACTTTTTTTTTTTTTTTTGAGACAAGATTTCGCTCTGTCTCCCAGAAAGGAATGCAGTAGTGCAATCACAGCTCACTGCAATCCCAACCTCCTGGGCTCAAGTGGTCCTCCCACTTCAGCCTCCTGAGTACCTGGGACTACAGGCATATATCACCATGACTGGCTTTTTTTTTTTTTTTTAATTATAGGGATAGGGTTTCACCATGTTGCCCAGGCTGGCCTTGAACTACTGGGTTCAAGGGATGAACCTACCTAGGCTTCCCAAAGTGCCAGAATTACAGGAGTTAGCCACCACACCTGGCCCCTGAGAACATGTTTTTCTTAACTTTTAAAATAATTTACATACTGGGAAATGAGCAGATTATAAGTGGGCAGTTTGGTGAGTTATGACAAAGGCCCACCCATGTAACCCATACCACTAGCAAGACATAGACCATACTCATCACCCTAGAAACAGCTGTTGTGAGGCTGGGCGTGGTGGCTCATGCCTGTAATCCCAGCACTCTGGGAGGCCGAGACAGGAGGATCATCACCTGAGTTCAGGAGTTCGAGACCAGCCTTGCCAACATGGTGAAACCCCATCTCTACCAAAAATGCAAAAATTAGCTGGGTGTGGTGGCATGTACCTGTAGTCCCAACTACTCGGAAGGCTGAGGCATGAGAATCACTTGAACCCTGGAGGTGGAGATTGCAGTGAGCCAAGATCATGCCACTGCACTCCAGCCTGGGCAACAAAATGAGACTCTGCCTCAGAAAAAAAAAAAAAAAGCTGTTGTGACCCTTACCACTCAACACCCATCCTTATAACCCAGACAACCAATGTTATGATTTCTTGCCCCATAAATTAGTTTTTGCCTGTTTTGGAATTTCATATAAATGGAATAAGACACTATGCACTATTTTGTATCTGGCTTCTTTTGCTCATCATGTTTCTGGGGTTCATCTAAGCTGCTGGATATTGTCTATTAGTAGTTTTCTCCTTGTGACTGCTGAGTGGTATTCCATTGCTTCCACACACCAAAATTTGTTTATCTGTTCACTTAGCAAAGTGAAGAGACAAACCACAGTTTGCCTATCAATAGATAGGCAGAATGTATCTTCTAGGAGAAGATGGGTCATTGGGGCTATTATGGAAAAAGTCCTTATCTTGCAAAAATACCTAGCAGCGTTATTGCTGGGTCAGAGTTTAAAAGAAATTACCAGATCAATTTCCAAAGTGGTTATACCATTTAAGACTCCAACTAGCAATGTATGGTAATTCCAGTTGCCAATGTTTGCTGTTTTTGTTCTTTTAATGTTCACCAAACTAGTGGATGTATAGTGCTATCTCAGTTTAGTTTTATTTTGCATTACCCTGGTGACTAATGATATTGAATCCTTTTTCATATTTTACTGGCATTTGTATGTAGTCTTTTTTAGAACAGCTGTTCAAGTCATTGTGCATTTTTTAATAATTTGTTTTGGTCTTTTTATTATTGAGTTGTAGGAGTCTGGATACAAGCTTTTCTCAGCCATATGTGCAGGTATTGTGAATACTGTCTCTCATCTATGGCTTGTATTTTTTGTAAAGTTTTTAGTTTTGATGAAGTCCAATTTGTCATTTTTTTCTTTATAGTGCTTTTTGTATCCTAAAAAATACTGCCCTATGTTTCCTTGTAGGAGCTTTATCCAGAATTTTCACTTTTACATTGAGTTATATAATTTATCTCAAAAAATTTCACGTGTGTGATGTGAGGTAGGGGTTGAGGTTTATCTTTTCCATAGAGATAAGCAGTTGTTCTAGCACTATTTGTTGAAGTGATCTTCTTTTCACCATTGAATTGCTTTGGCATCTTGATCAAAAACCAACTGACTATGTAAGTGGGGCCTGATTTCTGAACTCTTTCTCGTTCCATGGACCTTTACACCAATACATACCATCTTCATTACTACAGCTTTAGAGAAAGTCTTGTGATTCACTAATATATGTCTCCCAACTTTGCTAATTTTCAAGATTATTCTGGTTATTCTAGGTCCTTTGCATTTCTACATAAATTTTAGGATTAGCACACCAATTTCTACAAAAACATTGCTGGTATTTTTTAGAACAACTTTATTGAGATATAATTCACATACCACACAATTCATACGTTTAAAGTGTACAATTCAAGTATACAATTCAAAGTGCACAATTCATGCAATAACTTTTGGTATATTACATTATTAATTTTTTAATTATGGTAAAACATACATAACATAAAATATTCACTGTTGTGCATCATTTGTTATGCACAATATCTGGAACATTTTTGTTCTGGACCATTTTTGTTATTCGAAATAGAAATTCTGTAAACATTATACAATAATACCCCATTCTTCCTCTCTCCAGCACCTGGTAATCTCTCTCTCTCTCTTTTTCTTTTTTTTAAAGACAAGGTCTTGCACTATCACCCAGGCTGAAATGCAAAGGGCCAATCAAAGCTCACTGTAGCCTCCACCTCCTGGGCTCAGGCAATCCTCCTGCCTCAGCCTCTTGAGTAGCTGGGACTACAGGCATGAGCTGCCACATCCAGCTAACTTAAAAAATATTTTTTGTAGGGAAGGGCTTTTGTTTTGCATTTGCCCTGTGTTTGCCCTGACTGGTCTGGAACTCTGTGCCTTGGCCTCAAGCAATCCTCGCACCTATGCCTCCCAAAGTGCTGGGATTAAAGTGTGAGCCACCACACCTGGCTGCCCTCTGGTAACTCTAATTTGCTTCCTGTCTCTATGAATTTGCCTATTCTAGATATTTCATGTAAGTAGAGTCATACAATATTTGTCCTTTTGTGTCTGGCTTATTTCACTCGACATATTTCCAATATTCATCCATATCAGCATGTTTCAGATCCTGATTCCTTTCCTATAGCCAAATAATATCCCGCTGTTTGTATATACCACATTTTGTTTACCCACTCGTCTGCTGATAGGCCCTTGGGTTGTTTCCCATTTCTGGCTACTGTGAATAATGCTGCAATGGATATTGGCATACAAGTATCTCCTCAAGTCTCTGCTTTTAATTTCCTCGAGTCTATACCTAGGAGTGGAATTGCTGGATCATAACGTAATTCTATGTTTACCTTTTTCAGGAACTGTTAAACTGCTTCCACAGCAGCTGCACCATTTTCCATTCCTACCAGCTATGGACAAGACATTCAATTTCTCCACATCCTCACCAATATTTTTCTGCATTTTCTGCATTTTAAAAATTACTATTACAGCCATCCTGGTAGGTATGAAATGGTATCTCCTTGTTGTTCTAATTTGTATTTCCCTACTATGTTGAGCATCTTTTCATGTGCTTATTGGCCATTTGTATGTCTTCTTTAGAGAAATGTCCATTCAAGTCCTTTGCCTATTTTTAAATTGGGTTGTTTGTTTTTCTGTTGTTGAGTTATAAGAATTCTTTGTCGATTCTAGATACCAGTCCCTTATCAGATGTATGATTTGCAAATACTTTCTCTCATTCTGTAGGTTATCTTCTCATTTCTTTGACAATGTCCTTTGATGCACAAAAGTTTTTTAATTTGATAAAGTCCAATTTATTTATTTATTTTCTTTTGTTGTTCATGCTTTTAGTGTCATATCTACCTGCTGGTATTTAGGTTGGGATTGCACTGAACCTTGAGATCTATTTGAGAACTGACATCTTATCAATATCAGATCTTTTAACCCACGAATGTGGTATAGCTCTTTTCTTTAGGTCTTCTCTAACTTGTCGCAGAATGTTTTTATAGTTTTCAGTGTGTAAAGATTTTGCACATATTTTATTAAATTTTCCCCTGATTACAAATTTTGCTATGGTCTGAATCTCTGTGTTCTCCCCAAATTCATCTGTTGAAATCCTAGCACCTAAGGTGATGGTATCAGGAGGTGGGGCCTTTGGGAGGTACTTAGATCATGAAGGCAGGACTCTCATGAATGGGACTGCTGTGCTTATAAAAGAGGCCCCTGAGAGCTTGTTTGCTCCTTCCTCCATGTGAGGACACAGCAAGAAGGTGGCTGTCTGCAACCTGGAAAAGAGCCCTCACCAGAACCCAACCATGCTGGCACCACAATCTCAGACTTCCCAGCCACCACAACTGTGAGAAATAAACTCCCATTGTTCATAAGCTACCCAGTCTATGGCATTTTGTTACAGCAGCTCCAACAGACTAAAACAGATTTTTATTCTGTCTTAAACAGCACTGTCTTTCAAATTTCATTTTCTAATTGTTTTTGTTGGTATGTAGAAATGCAATTTACTTTTCTTTTCTTTCTTTTTTTTTTTTTTTCCCAAGTCTCACTCTGTTGCCCAGGCTGGAGTACAATCTCAGTTCACTGCAATCTCTGCCTCCCGGGTTCAAGCCATTCTCCTGCCTTAGCCTCCCGAGTAGCTGGGACTACAGGTGTGTACCACCACACCCAGCTAATTTTTGTGTTTTTAGTAGAGATGGGGTTTCATCATGTTGGCCAGGCTGGTGTTGAACTCCTGACCTCAGGTGATCTGCCCGCTCTGGCCTCCCAAAGTGCTTGGATTACAGGCACGAGGCACCATGCCTGGCTGCAATTTACTTTTCTACATTGATCCATCTTGCAAACATCCTACATTTAGCTATTAGCTCAAATAGTCTTTGCAGAATCCTTAGGTTTATTTATATACATCATTTGCAAGTAGTTTTTATTTCTTCCTTTTCAATCTGTATACTTTTTATTGTCTTTTCTTGACTTACTGCTCTGGCTATGACCTCAACTTCAATAATGAATAGAAGTGGTTATGGTGACAACAGATATCCTTACCTTGTTCCTTAATCTTGGGGAGAAAACATTATCATATTCTTAGCTATAATGACATCTAGTGTTATTATTTGAATTGTGTTCCTCTATAAGATTTATTTATTTAGTTAATTATTATTATTTTTTTTTTTGAGACACAGTCTCACTCTGTTGCCCAGGTTGGAGTGCAGTGGTGTGATCTCTGCTCACTGCAACCTCCACCTCCTAGGTTCAAGCGATTCTCCTGCCTCGGCTTCTGGAGTAGCTGGGACCACAGGTGTACACCACCATACCTGGCTAATTTTTTGTATTTTTAACAGAGACAGGGTTTCACCATGTTGGCCAGGCTGGTCTTGAACTCCTGGCCTCAAGTGATCCACCCTCCTTGGCCTCCCAAAGTGCTGGGATTACAGGTGTGAGCCACCATGCCCAGTCCCAAAAGATATATTTAAATCCTAATCTCTAGTACCTGTGAATGTGACCTTATTTGGAAATAGGATCTTTACAGATATAGTCAAGATGGGGTCATAATGAATTAGAGTGGGCTCTAAATCCAATGACAGGTCTCCTTATGAGGACAGAGAGATTTGGAGACACATGAAGACAACAGACACATAAAGATGGAGGCAGAGATTGGAGAGATGCTGCTACAGCCAAAGAATGCTAGGATTGCCAACAACCACTGGAAGCTGGGAAGAGGTAAGGAAGGATCCCTCCCTAAAGCCTTCAGAGGGAGATGGACTTGCCAACACCTTAGTTTTGGACTTCCAGTCTCCAGAACTATGAGAGAATACATTTCTGTTGTTTTAAGCGACGTGGTTGGCGGTGATTTGCTATTCCCTTAGGAAATGAATACCTAGCTTTGTTACACAAGCTGTTCATGAATTTTTTGTTATGTTATCTAGTTGTTCTATTTCATGTGGGAATTCACAGAGAGTGAAAAATTATCCTGCTGCCCCTCTCCACTTCCCAGAATTCTTCTTTGGATCAATGATTATAAATTTGTTTTATGGTCCAGCATATGGCATAACTTGGTGTATATTCCACGTGTACTTGAAAAGAATGTGTATTCTCCCTGGATGTAGTGCTCTACAAAAGTCGATGAGGCTGAGCTGGTTAACAGCATTACTTAGGTCTTTGGTCATTTGCAGCCAAAAGAGTGCCAAGGAACACAACATTCATTATACATGAACTTCACTGCCACCTCAGGGAGACTTTGTGCCTCGCCTTCACCTACAAGGACATACTCCGCACTCCGGGTTCCTAATGCATTTTTTTATACTTCTTAGAGAACCTGCATTACATTCTGTTTTACAGCATAGTTTTTCAAGAACATGTCTTATGTCCATTACTATACTGCACATTCCTGGGGAGCAGAGAGTGTTTCTGATGTATTTCTGGGTCTGCAAGGCATCTAATTGGTGACTTGGATACCACAGGTATTCATTGTTTGTGGTGTTTTGTTTCTTGCTTCGTCTGGAGACACTTCTACTAAAAGAACTGTCTTACAATGCAGGGAATTGATATGAGGCTATATTAGAGAATTCTCTGTTTGGATGTGTGGTTAAATACCTTGCTTTCTGAAATTTGAGATATTTAAGTACTTTATAAAAATAAAAACTTGTAAGAAATTGTAAAAAGAAAGAACGAAAAGGCTGGGCATGGTGGCTCACGCCTGTAATCCCAGCACTTTGGGAGGCTGAGGCAGGTGGATCACCTGAGGTCGGGAGTTCGAGACCAGGTCGAGGTGGAGCCAAGATGGCCGAATAGGAATGGCTCCAGTCTACAGCTCACAGCATGAGTGACGCAGAAGACGGGTGATTTCTGCATTTCCAACTGAGGTACTGGGTTCATCTCACTGGGGAGTGCCGGACAGTGGGTGCAGGACAGTGAGTGCAGCGCACCGTGTGTGAGCCAAAGCAGGGGGAGGCATGGCCTCACCCAGGAAACGCAAGGGTCAGTGAATTCCCTTTCCTAGTCAAAGAAAGGGGTGACAGATGACACCTGGAAAATCGGGTCACTCCCACCCTAATACTGCACTTTTCCAACGGGCTTAACAAACGGCATACCAGGAGATTATATCCCGCACCTGGCTCGGAGGGTCCTACGCCCACAGAGCCTCGCTCATTACTAGCACAGCAGTCTGAGATCAAACTGCAAGATGGCAGCGAGGCTGGGGGAGGGGCGCCCACCATTGCTGAGGCTCCAGTAGGTAAACAAAGCGGCCTGGAAGCTCAAACTGGGTGGAGCCCACCATAGCTCAAGGAGGCCTGCCTGTCTCTGTAGGCTCCACCTCTGGGGGCGGGGTACAGACAAACAAAAGGCAGCAGTAACCTCTGCAGACTTAAATGTCCCTGTCTGACAGCTTTGAAGAGAGTAGTGGTTCTCCCAGCACACAGCTGGAGATCTGAGAATAGGCAGACTGCCTCCTCAAGTGGGTCCCTGACCCCTGAGTAGCCTAACTGGGAGGCACCCCCCAGTAGGGGCAGACTGACACCTCACACGGCTGGGTACTCCTCTGAGACAAAACTTCCAGAGGAACAATCAGGCAGCAGCGTTTGCGGTTCACCAATATCCACTGTTCTGCAGCCACCACTGCTGATACCCAGGCAAACAGGGTCTGGAGCGGACCTCCAGCAAACTCCAACAGACCTGTAGCTGAGGGTTCTGATTGTTAGAAGGAAAACTAACCAACAGAAAGGACATCCACACCAAAAATCCATCTGTATGTCACCATCATCAAAGACCAAAGGTAGATAAAACCACAAAGATGTGGAAAAAACAGAGCAGAAAAACCGGAAACTCTAAAAATCAGAGCATCTCTCCTCCTCCAAAGGAACGAAGCTCCTCACCAGCAATGGAACAAAGCTGGACGGAGAAAGACTTTGACGAGTCGAGAGAAAAAAGGCTTCAGAAGATCAAACTACTCCAAGCTAAAGGAGGAAGTTCGAACCAATGGCAAAGAAGTTAAAAACCTTGCAAAAAAATTAGACGAATGGCTAACTAGAATAACCAATGCAGAGAAGTCCTTAAAGGACATGATGGAGCTGAAAACCACGGCACGAGAACTACGTGATGAATGCACAAGCCTCAGTAGCCGATTCAACCAACTGGAAGAAAGGGTATCAGCGATGGACGATGAAATGAATGAAATGAAGCGAGAAGGGAAGTTTAGAGACAAAAGAATAAAAAGAAACGAACAAAGCCTCCAAGAAATATGCGACTATGTGAAAAGACCAAATCTACGTCTGACTGGTGTACCTGAAAGTGATGGCGAGAATGGAACCAAGTTGGAAAACACTCTGCAGGATATTATCCAGGAGAACTTCCCCAATCTAGCAAGGCAGGCCAACATTCAAATTCAGGAAATACAGAGACCACCACAAAGATACTCCTCGAGAAGAGCAACTCCAAGACACATAATTGTCACATTCACCAAAGTTGAAATGAAGGAAAAAATGTTAAGGGCAGCCAGAGAGAAAGGCCGGGTTACCCACAAAGGGAAGCCCATCAGACTAACAGCTGATCTCTCGGCAGAAACTCTACAAGCCAGAAGAGAGTGGGGGCCAATATTCAACATTCTTAAAGAAAAGAATTTTCAACCCAGAATTTCATATCCAGCCAAACTAAGCTTCATAAGTGAAGGAGAAATAAAATACTTTACAGACAAGCAAATGCTGAGAGATTTTGTCACCACCAGGCCTGCCCTAAAAGAGCTCCTGAAGGAAGCACTAAACATGGAAAGGAACAACTGGTACCAGCCATTGCAAAAACATGCCAAATTGTAAAGACCATCAAGGCTAGGAAGAAACTGCATCAACTAACGAGCAAAATAACCAGCTAACATCATAATGACAGGATCAAATTCACACACAACAATATTGACCTTAAATGTAAATGGGCTAAATGCTCCAATTAAAAGACACAGACTGGCAAACTGGATAAAGAGTCAAGACCCATCAGTGTACCGTATTCAGGAAACCCATCTCACATGCAGAGACACACATAGGCTCAAAATAAAGGGATGGAGGAAGATCTACCAAGCAAATGGAAAACAAAAAAAAGGCAGGGGTTGCAATCCTAGTCTCAGATAAAACAGACTTTAAACCAACAAAGATCAAAAGAGACAAAGAAGGCCATTACATAATGCTAAAGGGATCAATTCAACAAGAAGAGCTAACTATCCTAAATATATATGCACCCAATACAGGAGCACCCAGATTCATAAAGCAAGTCCTTAGTGACCTACAAAGAGACTTAGCCTCCCACACAATAATAATGGGAGACTTTAACACCCCACTGTCAACATTAGACAGATTGAGACAGAAAGTTAACAAGGATATCCAGGAATTGAACTCAGCTCTGCACCAAGCAGACCTAATAGATATCTACAGAACTCTCCACCCCAATCAACAGAATATACATTCTTTTCAGCACCACACCACACCTATTCCAAAATTGACCACATAGTTGGAAGTAAAGCACTCCTCAGCAAATGTAAAAGAACAGAAATTATAACAAACTGTCTCTCAGACCACAGTGCAATCAAACTAGAACTCAGGATTAAAAAACTCACTCAAAACCTTTCAACTACATGGAAACTGAACAACCTGCTCCTGAATGACTACTGGGTACGTAATGAAATGAAGGCAGAAATAAAGATGTTCTTTGAAACCAACGAGAACAAAGACACAACATACCAGAATCTCTGGGACACATTCAAAGCAGTGTGTAGAGGGAAATTTATAGCACTAAATGTCCACAAGAGAAAGCAGGAAAGATCTAAAATTGACACCCTAACATCAGAATTAAAAGAACTAGACAAACAAGAGGAAACACATTCAAAAGCTAGCAGAAGGCAAGAAATAACTAAGATGAGAGCAGAACTGAAGGAAATAGAGACACAAAAAACCCTTCAAAAAAAATCAATGAATCCAGGATCTGATTTTTTGAAAAGATCAATAAAATTGATAGACTGCTAGCAAGACTAATAAAGAAAAGAGAGAAGAATCAAACAGACACAATAAAAAATGCCAAAGGGGATATCACTACCGATCCCACAGAAATACAAACTACCATCAGAGAATACTATAAACACCTCTATGCAAATAAACTAGAAAATCTAGAAGAAATGGATAAATTCGTCAACACATACACCCTCCCAGGACTAAACCAGGAAGAAATTGAATCTCTGAATAGACCAATAACAGGCTCTGAAATTGAGGCAATAATTAACAGCTTACCAACCAAAAAAAGTCCAGGACCAGATGGATCACAGCCGAATTCTACCTGAGGTACAAGGAGGAGCTGGTACCATTCCTTCTGAAACTATTCCAATCAATAGAAAAAGAGGGAATCCTCCCTAACTCATTTTATGAAACCAGCATCATCCTGATACCAAAGCCTGGCAGAGACACAACAAGAAAAGAGAATTTTAGACCAATACCCTTGATGAACATTGATGCAAACATCCTCAATAAAATAATGGCAAATTGAATCCAGCAGCACATCAAAAAGCTTATCCACCATGATCAAGTGGGCTTCATCCCTGGGATGCAAGACTGGTTCAACATACGAAAATCAATAAACGTAATCCAGCATATAAACAGAACCAAAGACAAAAACCACATAATTATCTCAATAGATGCAGAAAAGGCCTTTGACAAAATTCAACAACCCTTCATGCTAAAAACTCTCAATAAATTAGGTATTGATGGGACGTATCTCAAAACAATAAGAGCTATCTATGACAAACTCACAGCCAGTATCATACTGAATGGACAAAAACTGGAAGCATTCCCTTTGAAAACCGGCACAAGACAGGGATGCCCTCTCTCACCACTCCTATTCAACATAGTGTTGGAATTTCTGGCCAGGGCAATCAGGCAGGAGAAGAAAATAAAGGGCATTCAATTAGGAAAAGTGGAAGTCAAATTGTCCCTGTTTGCAGATGACATGATTGTATATCTAGAAAACCCCATTGTCTCAGCCCAAAATCTCCTTAAGCTGATAAGCAACTTCAGCAAAGTCTCAGGATACAAAATCAATGTGCAAAAATCACAAGCATTCTTATACACCAATCACAGACAAACAGAGAGCCAAATCATGGTGAACTCCCATTCACAATTGCTTCAAAGAGAATAAAATACCTAGGAATCCAACTTACAAGGGATGTGAAGGACCTCTTCAAGGAGAACTACAAACCACTGCTCAATGAAATAAAAGAGGATACAAACAAATGGAAGAACATTCCATGCCCATGGGTAGGAGGAATCAATATTGTGAAAATGGCCATACTGCCCAGGGTAATTTATAGATTCAATGCCATCCCCATCAAGCTACCAATGACTTTCTTCACAGAATTGGAAAAAACTACTTTAAAGTTCATATGGAACCAAAAAAGAGCCCACATTGCCAAGTCAATCCTAAGCCAAAAGAACAAAGCTGGAGGCATCACGCTACCTGACTTCAAAGTATACTACAAGGCTACAGTAACCAAAACAGCATGGTACTGGTACCAAAACAGAGATATAGACCAATGGAACAGAACAGAGCCCTCAGAAATAATGCCACATATCTACAACTATCTGATCTTTGACAAACCTGACGAAAACAAGAAATGGGGAAATTATTCCCTATTTAATAAATGGTGCTGGGAAAACTGGCTAGCCATATGTAGAAAGCTGAAACTGGATCCCTTCTTTACACCTTATACAAAAATTAATTCAAGATGGATTAAAGACTTAAATGTTAGACCTAAAACCATAAAAACCCTAGAAGAAAACCTAGGCAATACCATTCAGGACATAGGCATGGGCAAGGACTTCATGTCTAAAACACCAAAAGCAACAACAACAAAAGCCAAAATTGACAAATGGGATCTAATTAAACTAAAGAGCTTCTGCACAGCAAAAGAAACTACCATCAGAGTGAACAGGCAACCTACAGAATGGGAGAAAATTTTTGCAACCTACTCATCTGACAAAGGGCTAATATCCAGAATCTGCAATGAACTCAAACAAATTTACAAGAAAAAAACAAACAACCCCATCAGAAAGTGGGCAAAGGATCTGAACAGACACTTCCCAAAAGAAGACATTTATGCAGCCAACAGACACATGAAAAAATGCTCATCATCACTGGCTATCAGAGAAATGCAAATCAAAACCACAATGAGATACCATCTCACACCAGTTAGCATGGTGATCATTAAAAAGTCAGGAAACAACAGGTGCTGGAGAGGATGTGGAAAAATAGGAACACTTTTACACTGTTGGTGGGACTGTAAACTAGTTCAACCATTGTGGAAGTCAGTGTGGCGATTCCTCAGGGATCTAGAACTAGAAATACCATTTGACCCAGCCATCCCATTACTGGGTATATACCCAAAGGATTATACATCATGCTCTTATAAAGACACATGCACACGCATGTTTATTGCAGCACTATTCACAATAGCAAAGACTTGGAACCAACCCAAATGTCCATCAATGATAGACTGGATTAAGAAAATGTGGCACATAAACACCATGGAATACTATGCAGCCATAAAAAATGATGAATTCATGTCCTTTATAGGGACATGGATGAAACTGGAAACCATCATTCTCAGCAAATTATCACAAGGACAAAAAACCAAACACCTCATGTTCTCACTTATAGTTGGGAATTGAACAATGAGAACTCATGGACACAGGAAGGGGAATATCACACACCAGGGACTGTTGTGGGGTGGGAGGAGGGGGAGGGATAGCATTAGGAGATACACCTAATGCTAAATGACCTAATGCTAAATGAGTTAATGGGTGCAGCACACCAACATGGCACATGTATACATATGTAACAAACCTGCACGTTGTGCACATGTACCCTAAAACTTA
The DNA here is from genome assembly GCF_006542625.1 of Nomascus leucogenys. Taxonomy (NCBI): domain Eukaryota; kingdom Metazoa; phylum Chordata; class Mammalia; order Primates; family Hylobatidae; genus Nomascus; species Nomascus leucogenys. The sequence goes on from NC_044397.1 coordinate 75,099,077, forward strand.
AAGTATAATAATAATAAAATTTAAAAAAAAAAGGAGTTTGAGACCAGCCTGGCCAATGTGATGAAACCCTGGCTGTATTAAAAATACAAAACATTAGCCGGGTGGTGGCGGCAGGCGCCTATAATCCCAGCTACGCAGGAGGCTGAGGCAGGAGAATTGCTTGAACCCGAGAGGTGGAGGTTGCAGTGAGCCGGGATTGCGCCACTGCACTCCAGCCTGGGCAACAAGAGCAAGACTCCGTCTGGGAAAAAAAAAAAAAAAGTAGAAACTTGCTCTCCTACCAATCCCTAATATTTAGCAGATTAAATCAAAGAACTAAATGGAACTTAAAAGAAAAAGACATTAAGTATGAGTGATGACATTTATGAACAGTTTAAAGATGTCCCTTCAGATAATGTAATTTCCTTTGTGTCTAGGTACAGTTAGAGTGAGCTGAAAAGGAATTAGCTATCTGTCAGAAACAGGTACGTATGTCCCCTAACCATTCCATCTTAACTTAACTAGTACTAGCCATGTGCCAGCCACAGTGCTATATGCTAGCAATGTGTCATCTCAGCTAATCCTCATCACAACATCATCTCAGTCTTACTGACTAGGAAACAAAAGATCAAGGGGTTAAAGGATTTGTCCAAGGTGACCCAGATTGTAAACTGAAAGGGCAGGACCGGAGTCCAATCTGACCATTCCAAGTCCAACATGATTTCCATGCTCACACCCAGGAAGATGAGAAGGAAGCAGAAGAGCTGCTTGGAGCTGAGTACCCATGCAGGCGGCAGGCAGCTGAGCTTAGGAGACTCAGAAGTGGGTCATGATGAAAACACCAAGCTTTTGCCTGTCCAGGAGAGTAAGGCAACATGCCAGGTGATTTACATCCCCTGCCTCATTTAGTCCTTGCAAGAATCTTATGAGCAGGGTTGTGCAATCTCTTTATCTCAGTTTACAGAGGAGAAAGTGAATCCAGAGATGTTAACTAACATGCTCAAAATCCCACAGTGAGGGTGTGGCAGTGCTGGGATTTGACCCCTGGTCTGATTCCAGCCTCTGCTCTGTCTTACATCACAGGACATAGCCACATAGTGCTAAGGCTGTGGGCTTAGAGGGAGCCTGTCTAGGCTCACAGTCCTACCACTCATGTGCTTCTCACCCACCTTGAGCAAGACAAGCAACATTTCCTCTTCTCACCTATAAATGGGGTTAATAATAGTGTCCACTTCACAGCTACTCTCAGGGTTAAGTGAGAACCTATACGAAGTTTTTCATACAGTGGTTGGTAGTATATAAGTATTCATAATTATTATTGTTATTTGGGAAAGAAGTAAAAGCTAACAGCCCAGTGTCCTGATGCTGCAGCAGACCAAATAGTTATAACTGAAATTGGACCCCAGTTGGCCCCAGTTTAGGCATGTTTCTCAATTTTCTTCTGTTAACCCCACTGTAAAATAACGTGCCCATATGTTATGCAGAGGAGGAAAGCGTTGAGAGAAAATCTGATAACCTGACCAAAGGCATATCTTGGACTTATTTGAAAACTTATCAGGCTTCTTTTGGTTACAAGTGATAGAATCCTAATTCCAATGAGCTTTAAATAAAGTGGGACTTATTGACTTACATAACCCGAAAAAGCAAGCATGGAGGTGGCCCCAGGCGCATGATTTGATTCAGGACTAAATGTCATATCTCTATCCTCTCTTTCTCTCAATCTCACTTTAACCCTAGGGGAAAGGGATCCTCTCTCCCAGTCTCTAAATACATAGTCCCAGGGAAGTCCCATGATGGGCCTATTCTGGATCATATGCCCATGCTGTGGCCAGAGGCCTGGGGACTGTGACTGGCGGCCCAACCAGAGCTCAGAGTGGAGAAGGCAGTTCATTCAAAGGAATAAGAGTGTGCTCCAGAATAAGGGGAGGAGATGAAGGCAGAAAAATAGATGTCCTCTGGAGTATGGAGAATTGGGGTCCTATGGAGAGTGTCAGGTGCACCCTAATGCTCAGTTAGCCATTCTTCTGGAATCCTCCAACTGGGATACAGCTGTGAAGCACTGCAGCTGGCTCCGGGGCTCAGGCAAGGAAATGGTAGTGCCACATTCACATACAGACATGATTAGATGAGGGTCTTCTTCTTGAAGGTGCCGTGACACAGTGCAAAGCAGGGAGACTAGGGGCAGCAGTGAATCTTCTGTGAGGGCAGGGACAAGTGGACCAAATAAGGAAAGGCTTATTCCACCAGGTAAACTCCAGGCATGATGGAGCCATACTTCCCTTTCAAACAACAACAACGACTATTATTATCACCATTGTTTTTGTAGCTCTTGCCCGGTGCTACACTGTGCACAATTCCCGACTCCATCCTTATAACGATCTTTTGCAATAGTTACTATGACTCCCACTATGAACGAAGGAGTCTTCCAGCTCCACAATCCTGTGATCATCTTTTCATACTAATCAAGTTGAGGATTTGGGATTTTATAAAAGTCTTGTGTAACACACAGAAAGAGGGTCCTTAGTTGCTCACACACATGCCACAAGAGAATACAGGGCTTCCATAGGCTTCTATGAACATAAGGCTGAATGGTCCTTAAAATAAACGCGTGTAGAATAAAGTTTACTGCTCCATTCTCTCATCTACCATCTCTGGATGGCTGGGTTTGATCAGCATAAGCTAATGCTGAACTAATGCTCTATGGCCCAGCAATTTCACTTGGGCAGAGAAAGGATTGACATTTCATTTTCAAACTCACAGAAGCACAAAGAAAGAAATCTTTCAGCTCCTTCAGTGAACTGCAGCCAATTCATGTGCAAAATCCCCATGTTGCTAAGAGTCTCTCCGGCTTCTTGTAAGATGACTGTCAACCACTCCAAATGGCTTTTTTTCCTAATTTTCCATTTATTTCAGATGTACTGGACAAGTCCCTAGGTATCATACTGGCATTCAGTCTTTCCCTTTAGCCCGAAAAGAATGTCCCAACACTTAATGAGTGGTATAAAATGGAATATTTGGATGAGCAATAGCTTCATGTGGGTAAAGGAATAGCAGCTTATGAGAAAAATTAGCAGCGAAAAAAAAGTGTGGTGAGATAAAGCTAGAAATTTTAAAGAACCTTGATAGGAGTTATGAAGCAAATGTCATTATAAGGAGCAGCACCTGCCAGGGGCCCACCACACTCTACAGTGATTTTTAACCTTGTTTTTAGAATAACACCTCCCATCCTCCATTAAAAAATAAAAAAAAATCACAGGCATCAAACAAAAGTCAAGCAATATAGTAAAGTACAAAAAAAAAAGTAAAACAAAATCAATACCCACCTAAAAATAATCGTAATCCACTTTAGGTGATTATAATTCTTGATTTGTCTCTACAGAGATAGAGAGATAGAGGAAATATATATTTAGAGATAGAGTCTTGCCGTATTGCCCGGGCTGGAGGGCAGTGGCCTGCAGCCTTGAACTCCTGGGCTCAAGTGATCTTCCCACCTCACTCTCCTGAGTAGTTGGAACTATAGGCATGCACCATCATGCCTGGCTAATTTTCAAAGATTTTTTTGTAGAGAAGGGGTCTTGCTCTGTTGCCCAGGCTCAAGTGATCCTCCTTGCCTCAGCCTCCCAAAGCACTGGGATTACAGGTGTGAGCCACCATGCCTGGCTGAGGAATTTTTATAAACGTAAAATCATATTTATTTTTAACTTATTTCTTAACACATTTATTTTTAAATAAATAGCATTCAGCTAATTGGCTCATATTTAAGACAAGAAACTAAAGTGAACTGAAACAATATGTATTTCTTTTTAGAAACCTGTTTATTTAAAAGATTACCAAAAAATTTAAGAAATTATGTTTTTGAAAAAAGTTTAGACAGTATCAAGTCTCTGCTATGAAAATAAGAGGGCATTAGTGCTCTTATATCCTCCCTTCTCCCATTCCCAATTTATTAGCTATCTTAGGGTTTGTAATATTTATAATCTATATCTATACTATGACTATAATTTCCAGTTTGACCTTGGTTCACCACCAGTTTTTTTTCCTACTAGCTCATCCATCATTGAATTATTGGGTTCATCTTTCCTATCAAAAGGTTTCCTTGAGAAGGGCACTCAGGTGTTATGTTCTGAGTTCTTACTTGCTTAAGAGAACTTGACATTAGATTTGACGACTTGGTTGGCAATAATACATTTGAGTCATTCTTTTTTCCTACTCAGAACTTTGGAAATACTCCCCCATTGTTTCCTGTCACAGAATCTTGTGGAAAGGAAGTTTGAGGTCCCTTGGTGACTTGCTTCTTCTGCCTGAATGGTGAGGAATTCTTTCTTCATTCTTGAAGTTCAGGATCTTCATCAGGGTATGTTTTGGTGTCAAGTGTTTTCTGTTGGATTTCCTACAACATAGTGCACTCTTTTAATCTAAAGATTCCTTCCTTCATTTCAGGAAAAATCTTCTGTATTTTATCTCCAGATACGTTTTTAGTTCCTTTTTATTTTTGGTCACCAATTATTCTTACGTCAGAATATCTCGATACTCCTACATTTATCCTTTCAGGAATTACTCGAATCCCTGTTTTAAAAATTCTTCATTCACTGCATCATTTCAAGCCTTTTCTTCTGTTATCAATTCCATTTTCGACCATGTTTTTTGCTATTTTGAATACATTTATTTGTTCTATATTATTTTAGGGAAGTTTTCTTATCTCTGCCATCTGCCTTTTTATCTCATTCTGTTGTTTCACCAGCTCCTGAGTGCTTGTTTTATTGAGTTCATGTTTTCTAAGTTCTCTGCGAACACAACACACCTGTGGGAACTTTTGTTTCTTGGACTAGCTTTTTTTCCATATTGGTTTCATCTGTTTCCCACTCCACCCCACCCCCTTTCTGGCTGTAGCATACTCACACAGTTGCCAGGCCATCTTCCTTACATTTGCTCATGTTTAAGGTGAGCAGCTCTGTTCAGACCAGGTATTTGCTTTCATACAGTGTCGGTGTATTCTCCTTGGCATATTTCCCATCTTGTTTGGCATCTATTTCGCTTCCCCTGTAGGCTTGTGTTCGATGTACTTTCCCAATGGATGACATTGAAAATATTTAAGCATCAACATGTCATAGACATTGAGCAGACAGAGCAGAGGTTGGTCATAGCTCTGGGCCACATGTTACTCCTGTAGTTGCTGGTCTGTGGGGTGGTCTGGAGTTGGAGGGCTTCTTGTGAGAGGGGCTGGGGTGGCCAGAACAGCATGAGACACTTGGATAAGTGATTCTTGCCATCGTGGTGTGGAATTATTTTGATATTTTAATAACCAGCACAGCCACATTAGTGTGTACCAGCCAAATATGAGCCCAGCCTGTCTGTGTCTCTGTGTCTGTATGGAGGAGGAAGGAGCTGTGTGTGTACAGAGGCTTTTACTAGAGGACTGCACTCTGCTCTGTCTTCTGATACTTGTGTTAAGTCCTGCACCAGAGTGAATTCTGAATGAAGAGGAGACATATCTACTGTATGTACAGGGGACACAGCCTTTGGAATGCAGGCTTGTCTCTTAATTCAGGGATGAGCTAGTTCCAGTCCTCTGTTTCACCCATCTCTCCCCAGCAAACTCCATCCAAAAACCCACTCCCACCCCACCCTACAACACCCCCACTCAAAAGAAGGAAGAGATAAAGATACTCATCCTGCCACTATTCACTAATTAACTTCTTTCCAAAACCCGAAATTTCAATGAGTGTTCTGCATCTTGCCAATCCCCTCTAGCGGGTGGGATTAGGAGCTCTTCTTTCTTACCAGAAAAATCTGGTCTTTTTGTTTGACTATCATCTTTTGAAGTTTAAGACACAGAAACAAGGGTGGGCTCCTTCCATTGCCTGGGTGCTAGTGAATTTTTTTTGAGTTTTACTTTTTGAATTTTTATTTATTCTGGTTGTTCTTTATGTTCAGCTTTAGGGGATGAAGGGGCTGTGATCTGGCCATATTTATCCTAAAAGATCCCACAGTACAATTTTAAAGGACTAAACCAGCAGCTCTGGGGGTTCTCACTCTGGGCTGCAAATTAGAATCACTGGGGAGATTTTAACATCGGTGACAGGCTACATTCCTAAACCTGATTTAAGTGGTCTGGGAGATGCTCAGATATAAGTGGTATATGTATTTTTTCTTATTTGCTTGTTTTTTGAGTCCTTCCAGTGATTCTAATGCACAAACAGGGTGAGAACCATGAGCTTGACCTTGCATTCTAATCGTTCATAATTTGATATATATAAGCACCTATAAAATACAAACATTTTGCATGTGCATTAACAAAGACAAAATAAAAAAACACATAAATTATTTATACTTTGAGTGGTCAGTCACTCAAAAAGTATTTCTTGAGCAGCCAAGGAAGCAGGAGGGAATAGAAGTGTATGGTTTTGCTTCAAAAATATTTTTATCTAGCTGGCTAACAGAACTAACACATCTGGAAGAATCACAAAGCACATTGGTGGTGACGCCCAACTCCTAAGACAGTTTTGGAATTCTACCACGGACAAGGAAGGCACTGTCAGGTGCGGGGCACATTGACATGAAGGTAAAGTTCATGATTTAATGAGAGAGGTGGCTACACCAATAACCAGAACCTAACACCAAAGAATTAGTCCAGTTACCTTGGAGTCACACTTCCCATCCCTAAGTTGTAATTCATAAAGTATCATTTAGAAATGCAGAGGATGTTTAGAGGTAAAATCCATAGCAGAGATGTAGTGAGTCTGGGAAGATTTTGAGGGGCTTCCAGGAATAAGGATGAGAAAAGGGCATACCAAGTTTGTGAAGGGACTTAAAGCCTGGCATAGAGTCACGGGGAGCATTTTCAGGTTTGGAAGGCCATGACAGGTTGAAGAGCAGAGAATCCAGAGATCAAGCTGTAGCTGTGCACAGCACTGGGAGTATGGAGGCTGAGGCAGGCCTTGCTGACACAGCAGGTATAGTGAGGAAGTGAGAAAAGAGTTTAGAGTGTCTGAATTTCTTGCCTGAGAGACTAAAACAATGGTGACTCAACTGACTTGGATGGAAAAGCTTTAGGTGCAACCAAGTTTGGCTTTGGGGTTTCAGGTGAAGGTAGGGTCTCTAAGGGATGGTCAAGAGGTAGGTGGGTCTGGATTGGAGCTCTGAGACCACAGCCCAGGTGAGTGACCTGTGCCTGAAGTATAACTGAAGGGTTATCTGCAGGGAGGAGAGCAGAGAGCCAGGTCTAAATTAGGAACAAGATGGAGAATCATCACATCTCCCCCAGTGACCACAGAACTCTGGGGAAGAGGATTGGTCACTGAAGCACAATGATCAGGGGAAGGGGAGGATGAGGGAATAGGGAATTCACTGTCTAAGGTGATCTCATAAAAGACTCTGAAGCAGAATTTGACTTCACAATATCTAAAAACCTTTCCAAGAAGCTGGACTCTCAAGCCAAAGCAAAACGTCCTAGGTCCTAAAACTGGCCATACACAAGTGTCAGCAAAGATGTGACAACTTTGTTCTCTGAGGACAATGCATTCATACAGCAAATCATCCCAAACGTGATCTGTGTCCTCAGTGCTAATGTCAGACCATCATCATTCATCAATTCTCCATTAACCTGAACCACACTGCTCCAAAGGTGGTTATCTCCATTTTGTGCCTCTGGAGAGGATGACAATAATAATGACAGTGTCAGGATGTGTGTGTCAATCCATGTGGACACACACACACAGGACATGTGTTTGTATCATAAAAGAGCATCTCTTCTAATCTACCAACAAGAGTGAAAGAAAAAATAAAAATATCAACTCTAGGGTCATTCTATTCCTTCTTGCTCTTTTGGTTTCTCTACTGCAGCACAGATGAGCACAGATCTTCCAGGTGTGTCCAGGTTATCACAGAGTGATGGTAGAACAGAAAATGCACCAGTACCTGCAGATTCTGGAGTAACAGCAAGTGGCATGCACAGCCACACTCTGTTCTCCTTAGCCGGACCCTCATGACCACAAGGCAGCTGTACTCCTCTACCCACTGGAAGTTGGGACAGACATCCAAACACATTCTTTTTCTGAAACCAGCTCTGTTCATCCTCTAGACAGCAGTCCAAGAGCCCCAAAGGGTACAGCTGAAGAACAGCAATGAACTCCCTTCATATACCTCCCATCTGAGCACACTCCTCCACCTAGGCACAGAGAGGCCAAAGGTAGATAGCTGGTCCTTACACAGCCTGCTCCAGTGGTACTGATGTTTTAGATTTATAAGAAGCCATTATGAGAAAGATCTTGGGGTTCAGTGGGGTACTGCTCATAACTTAGAATAAGCAAAGCCCATACAGACTGACTTCAGGTCTGAAAGGCACTTCCTTTCTTACCCAGTGAGGCAGATGGTGGTGGTGATTCCTCAACATATCTCATTTGGGTTTTGCTTTAAGATTTGCCTATATTCAGTGTGGAACAATGACAGACGAGCTCGTCACAGTGATTGTTTGAAGGGATACTGGCCCATTAAAATTAGTGCAAGTAAAAAGGTCAAGGCAGTGTATTGTAAAGGTACAGGTTTCTCAAGAAGAGGAACTTTAGGGCAAGGAACAAGGGCCTCCAGACAGCTGCAACTAGGAAAGGGAAGCCAGCCTTCAAGGAAACTTTGCTGGTGTCCCTGGCTACTACATGATTCTGCATCAGCGCTTATCGGTGTGCCTACGCCATCCTTTCTCTCTACCAGCTTCTTCTTCTTCCTTCTCTTGCACATGGCGCAACATAGCCACCCCAGTCCCAACTCTACTTGACCCTTTTGCTTAAGCACCTACCACTCAACACTCCTGTTTCTCTTTCAATCCCTCCCGCTCTCAATTCTAACGGACTCTGCTGTTGTGTTTAAAGAGGTGGCTGGAGAGGGCTCAAGTGGGCAATAGTGGCAAAATTCCCTGAGAAGCGGGTGGACAGGACAGCTCTCCAATGCCAGTCACACATATCTGTAGGTATCCTAATATGCACAAATAAGTGTATGAGAGGCAAAACCTGACAGGTTCAACACTACTTGGACATCAAGTGATTTAGGCAAAAAAGTGTCTGCTACTGATGTCATCTAATTAAGCATACAGCCACTGAAACATTAGGCTTAGCAAATTAATCTACTAATCATTCTGCATCTAGTGTCTCTGAAAACAGAATTAAACCAAGCCAAAGAACATAGCTACCTGTGAAAGTAGCGAGTCTTTCTCGAATGCTTAAAACACCCAGGGCAAGGCCATTCCAGAGGCTGTCTGATGCTTCAAAATGATCTTTTGTTTAGGTTTTAAACAGTTTCATAAAAATTTTGGAGCTTGGGGCTGGGCACAGTGGCTCAAGTTGTAATCCCAACACTTTGAGAGGCTGAGGTGAGCAGATCACTTGAGGCCAGAAGTTCGAGACCAGCCTGGGCAACGTAGTGAAACTCCATCTCTACTAAAATTAAAAGTCAGACATGGCAGCACACACCTGTAAACCCCAGCTACTCAGGAGGCTGAGGCATGAGAACCCCTTGAACCCAGGAAGTGGAGGTCACAGTGAGCTGAGATTGTGCCATTGCACTCCAGCCTGGGCAACAGAGCAAGACTGTCACACACACACACACACACACACACACACACACACACAAAGATTTTGGAGTTTGGTTGCCTGGGTTTGTAGCCTAGCTCTATTCCTCCTATTCCTCCTAGCTGTGGGATCTTAGGCAAGGGGCTTCCCCAATATATGCCTCAGTTTTCCCAGCTGTAACCTGAGGATAACAACAGTACCTGCCCTATGGAGTTATTAGGAGGATGAAATGTGCTTATATTTGTAAAGGGCTTAGGTTGATGCCCAGCAAGTCAACTGTGTTCCATAAATGAGACTTCTTATTGTCATATTCAATTAGGCAGAAAACCACACAAAAATCTTTAAGAACTTAATACTTTAAAAATAAGTTTATTATAACTAACGAATATAAAATCTGACAGATATTTTCAAACATTTTTGCAAAAAAAGTAAAACCCTCCCCTGTCCCCGCTCCCCACAAGATATAGATAAGGACTTGGACAGAGAAACAATACAAATCTAAACATGAAACTGTCGCTCATCGGTTGGTCCCAAGAGGCTCCAACATATTATATTCTAACTAAAGGTCCATTAAGTTTACAAGCCACTTGACACTTTTATAGTTTAACTTGCTTTCTACTCTGATTATGATGCTCATTCAAAATGCTGAGAGACAAGAACAGGTAACATTAATACTGCACATGACAAATATTCAAAGTGCATAAATCTATGAAACCACAAACATAAGAATACTAGGCATGGAATTAAACAGTGACTTAAAAATTAATGCAAGGAAATCTATGTACATTTTAGCCTTTGGCATCTGGTCTATCACGTTTCTTCTTTAAGTAGACATTAATTTTTTAAATCTATTAACCAGATTAAATTTATCTGAACACATTTCTCATCTGACACAGATTGTCCACAGCCAATTTCACATGAGGTAGTTGGGCTGTTTAATGACATTCTAGTGAAATTCTCATGATACATGGGAATTATACATTAAACATGCCGTGGAACTGGCTCGTAGCCTTCTAGGAAACAACAGAAGTACTTGTAGAGCATCCTTCCTATCAACACTGACTCCGCATACACCTATAAACAGACACACATACACAGGAGTCTGTGTGGGTAAGACCGACTTTGTAAGGGGTATCAACCATCCCAGGGTGTTCTGTTTGTAAGGTGTAGGGAGGAAATACTGACCACACTTCAAATATATGAAATATGAGAACAAGTGGATTATTATTCTTACATTCTCACATAGCTTAGCTGAAAACACTTGTTCACTCTGGAACAGAAGTGATTAATATGGGAAACAAAGAATTTTGAAGACTTTTGCATTGCAGAGTAGTGGTATTTTTTTCCTTTTAATTAAAGGCTATATAAAAACAGCAGAGGAGAAAGATCAATGCATGCATCAACTGTACCAGAGAGGCACTGTTAATGACTGTTTAATCATGCCCTGGAGTGCCTGAATGCAGCAGTGCAATGAGAAATCATGCAAATGGCCACTGTATACAGGACTACTGACTATCTGAGACAGGATGGGAATTGGGAACATTTACAGGGAAGGTCTAGTAAACAGCATATTTATGGAATTGTTGAAAGAACTCCTAATGACCTTGTAATACAGATAAACAGTCTTAAAATACCATTAGACAGCTAGTGAATTATTTTTTATGAAATGACTATGAAACCCCTGAGTAAGCAACTGCAGATTACAAAGGGACATACAGAAGTAGAATGTACTTCTAACGAAAGCATTCTATGTACAATTCATAAGAATACCAATTTACCATACATAATGAAGTTTGTGTAGAGACCTTGGGAGATCACAAAGAGTATCTGAAGTCAGGCCCTCTAAGACCAAACACATCAGCTCAGCTAACAGAACAATGGCTGAAAATATATTTTACTTATAAATTCTACATCTAAAAATTTTTAAATTTAAAAAAGGTTGATAGATTATCTTAAAAAAAGAAATGAAACATGAGGGAGAGCTGAATAGTTGTAAAACCTGTGACTAAAATCAGAAGCAACTGGTTTTAATCAGTGATTCAGAGATGCACCATTATATAACCAAATTCTTGTAGGACATGGTAGTTTGCTAGGAAAAAAACTTAATTTTCCTCCAGAAAGTTCCCCAAATGCCTCGCATCATCGTCTATTGCTCATGACCCTCTGACTCTATTGCCTTATCTGCTATTTCTCCATATGTATGATTTTCACAATCAGATTAAGTTTCCTTAAAAAAAAATCTCTTCAGCTCCTCTTTCCCTCACTTCAAATTTAGTGGAGAAAAATGTACTTTACTTATTTGGTCCCTATCACATATTTTTTAATTAAAAACACTTTTCTGAAAATATAAAGTTAAAAGCATCAACTTTTTGTTAATATATTTGGAAAGTAATAACCAAAAGGAGAAGAGTGCAAATTTTTCCAGCTGCACTCCTCTAATAATCATCTTTCCTAGGTGCCCCATGTCATGTCATTCACCTGCTTTCCAGCTACAAATGGGAATATGGGCTCCTTCTTAAGAAGCTCTTGCAGTCTGGGGGTGGGGGAACAGAATCCCCACTGATCGGGCACCTAGCCCTGGGCTAGGTTGGTGCCAGATGCTCTACATATGTGCTAGAAGCTGCTCCTGAGAAATGGGGCAGAACAAACATAAGTGGGGGTAGATTTGGTGGCTGATGGCAGTACTGCTGGCAATTTTCAGTAGCAAAGAAGAGAGAAAAGCAACAACGCTGGACTATGGAGTTCAGAAATCCCTCATCATGGAATATGACATTGGAGAAGTTTAATAATCAGAATAACATGCAAAAAATGATAAGAAGGTGCCTCAAGCCACTACTTATACATCCTAATGAGAACTGCCCTTCAAAGTCAATGTCTTGGGCCCACAGGCTCAACATTCTGTGAGAGCTCCTCTTCTGGAACTCCCTTCAGAGCTACATCAAGAGCCAATGAGAAGATCATCTTTTCCTCATAGTTACAATTTGGTTTCACTCCCAAAAGGGATCTCTCCAATTTAACATTTTTCACCAGCATTAGCTGTAAGGAATCTGACTTGCTTTCAAAAGTCAAGAGACTTGCCATCATTGAAAATATTTTGTTTAATTCAACAAATACACCCTGATCCCTACAAAGTGTAAACACTGGCTTTTACCGTAGGGAGAAGTACAGGCACGATGAAATTGTGTGGAAATGTCTCATAAGGGGTTAGCCTAATGTTACTTATTTGTGTCTACAATACCTAGTAGACCAACTTCCTTTTTCTTCCGGTTCTCTCTAAAGGTTACGCTAGAAAAATAATCCTAAAAATGCTTTGAGCTATGAGAACAAGGTGATTACTCTGCCAACAAAATACTAGTTTTCTCACCTCGTCTCACAGTAATGGTGAAAGTAAACTTAGTTGTCCCAGAAGTCTTGGAGGGCTATAGAGAGAAAGCTTTAAATATCTTTTCTCATTGCCCCCTTCTTGGAAAGTGACTACACATCAGCACAAATTATGACTTTAACTAAAACAGAGAGCAAATACTGTAGATGTAGGAGGAAGCTCTGACTATGCCAAGGTTCAGGTTAAGCTGAATTTACTGTTTAGTATTAGGTTCAATTTCTAATATTTTTATTTAAGGATCCTCAGTTCCTTAAGCAAACTTTTACACATCTTAAACAAACTTTTATACATCTTAGGCAAACTTAGTATGCTCTAGTGGGGAAAATACCTATTAAAAAATACTACCCTCTTTCTACAAATGTGGAAAAAGGGTAATTGGAAAATGTAACTTATTCAAGCTGTTCTGTCTGATCTGGGTTCTCAAAGATCTCAGATAATATTAAGCCCCTCATTCCCAGCAAACTGAGTTGTGTACATCTAGGCACTACCTATACAAATGCAAAATGGCCATGCTGAGCAGCTTTCCTTTTGTGTGTATTCAGAGCTGTGGTGGCAAACCTGAGGTATTTTCAGAGTGCCACCTCTCCAAGAGACCACAGAGTTCACCTGAGGTGACAGGGAGCACCAGCAGCTGTTTAGAATGATCACACTGCACAATTCTAACCACCACCTGGTATCATCCCCTCTAAATGGTACAATGCCTAAAACATCTTCATTCAAAGTACAAGCAAAAACTGGCTGCTTTTTCTTTTTCCGTTTTAGGGGGCTATGTCAAGGGCAGGGACTATCCCTGAGTCCTGCCATCATACTCATACTAATCAGAGAAGGAGATCTATACTCACTGCTCATGAGAGTGGGAGGGAAATAACACACACACACCTTGGCAAAATACAAAATAATCAACATTGTTTTAATACCCCCCTTCTTTCTCCCTAGCCTTAAAACATGAGATGTTGATTTTTGAAGTTTAAGTATTTTCCAGAAGTCTTTATGTGGGCAAAATACCTAATTAATCTGAGCTAAATAAATGTTCATTTGTTTAAAGACACACAAAGGCAAAACCAAAACCCCTCCCTACATAAACTTCTCTGACTAAAGAGAATTCTCTCCATCCTAGACATCTGCGGCAGGAACAGCATCATCTAGAGACAATGCTCAACTCAATCAAGCCCCTCAAAAGAGCTTCTACCCTGGATAACTACCTCATGTTGGAACTTCCCTTCCTGTTACTAGAAGGAAGTAGCCTCTAATGGGGAAGGTACCCATGGCTTCTCTCTGATGCACACTCGAGACAGCTCTACTGAGACTAGGGCCAGGGTTGGAGCATCACATTGTGCAGAACAATGCCCACTCAACATTGTTTTATGAAACAATGTTTCTTAAGTTTTAAGAAGTTTAAGAAACTGTTTTCTTAAGTCTCATCTTTCAACTCTGACACTGTCCCAAAGCTTTTGAGATTGATAAACAGCTGCATTTTGCCTGCTCTGCACTTTTGGTGATTAAACCGAGATTGATCGGTAAGCAGGTTCAGAGTCATGGCCCCTGAATGCAATGCAAAGGGCTACTGGCTGGGTGTCAATGCTGGCTCAATTAAGAGTGCTGCTGAGTAAACTTGCTTCACTTCTCACTCTCCATTTAGCTATTTTATTTAAATGGTGGCTTCTTCTTTGAAAAAAAATAAGGACATATCATTTAGTTCTTGAAGAAAACTGGTAATTTTATAAACTAGAATTTAATCTAGTTGCTCTTCAATACTGGGTGCAGAAGAATCATGTGTAAAGTTTATCAAAACGCAGATTCCTATGTCCCACCACCTAGACTCTGGTTCTTTAGGTCAAAATAAGGCCTGGGGATCTGCTGTTTGAACAAGCACTCCGTATGACTTTGATGCAAAGGCAGTCCAGGTCACACTTGGAAATTATCTGGCTCCTCTGCTTAGAAACTATGTGACTGTGAACATATCCCTCAACTTCTAAACCTTGCTTTTGAAGTGGGGTAGTAATCCCTTTGGGTATCATTCCTTGTGATGTCCAATTGAGATAATGCATGGGGAACATGCTGGTAAATGGTAGGCAGTTGGGAGGTGTCATCTCAAATGACCTGCCCCACCTCTCTCATATTCTCCCCTCCAACTTGGGGTTAGGGCACACCATTAATCTTCTCAGAGCAACGGTCTCATGTCTGTCAGCAAGGATGGCACTCCTGTCCACGTCTTCTTCGCCTCCCACAATTGCATGGTCATGTGAGTGCCCTGAACATCTTTACTACATAGGCCGTTATCACTGACAGAGTTGCAGTGAAGAGGGTCCACCGAAGAACATCTAGGAACAGCAAACTCTACACAGCTTCAACAAAGCAGCTTATACTACCTCCAAATGTCTAGTCTAAGTTGGCTGAGACACTGGCTATGAATTATGGTACTTAATATGGAATTTGCTGATTTTCAGCTTGGGTTTGGGTGGCCCATTAGACTAAAATATAAAAACAATACAATACACAATAACAGCAAATTTGTTTGTTAAATCTGCTCTTATAACTTGCTGTTCGAGTCTACAGCAGCTTATCATTTGGTTTCCAGTAGGCCTGCTGAACTGAAATATATAGCACCTTGATCTTTAAACAAAACACATATGCATTTTAAAAATTATAAAAGCACTGGGTTTTGCCTCCTCCTGTCCATCCCCTCAAGTGAAGGGGTTGGAGAGGGTTGAGGCTGTTGCTGGAAATTAAGTAGGGCAACAAAACACTTTAGCACTTTATTCCCTGAAGTTAGGAGGTGCTGCCCAGCAGCCATCATACCACCTCATCAGATTCCAGCCCGTGGACCTCGTATAAAGTGTCCAGTATGGCCAGCTGCCTCTCCATGGCAGGGAGGTAAAGGCTGAGGTCCCTCTGCATCCCAATACTGAAAGCTTCTTTCTGGTGGTCACCTTCCTTTATGGTTAACGCGGCCACAAAATCTTCATAGGACGGAGCTGCCCTTAAAGCTAACTGCAAAAGAATAACCCATGAGAATCTGCATCAAGTCTGCCTCTCACACACTTATTTTTATGCATGTGCACATACACACACATACTTTCACACATACAAACAGCTGAGAAGAGCAAGAGTAAAGAAATATGACTACCCTTCTAATATGTGGCTTCTCTAAAATTATGTTTCAACAGCCAATTCAAATAACTTTAAGGCTAGAAGAAACAAGTATGTACTTGGGCCACCTTAAGGATAAATAATGCTATCACATCGGGGAATGCTGAGAGACAGAGTCTGAGAAAAGCTCCCTTCTGATCCACAGTGTGATCCAGACTATTCCCCTAAAATCCTCAGAATCTATATGCATGTTGCCATCTTTATTGGTCTTTATTCACACATGGCCCGTCTTCCAGGGCATCTCATTGTCTTATTTGTATCTCATCTCTATATATTTCTTTGCATATCTTCTATTTTTCCCCCATATGAATAATCTTTCCTTTGCGCTCTTGAATGCTTTCTAGAAAGGAAGGGAGCTAACATTTGTTGTTTGCTTGTGCGCTGATGCTTTAACATAGTTTATTCTAGTTGATCTTTATAAGAACCCTGTACAGTTTGTATCTCTATTTTATGTATAAATGTCATACAGCTAATGAGTGCCAGGGCTAGGATCTGAACTTGGATCATCTCTGTGTTTTTCAACCACACCACCATACTATGCCACTTCCCTAACAGATTTCCTAGGCATCTTATCCTTCTCTTCCTTTGCAGGCCAATATTCCCTAAGCTTGCTAAAATCTGTTTTCTGGCGTTCACTAGATCTCAGCAGAGGCTTTTTGGAGAATCTTGAATTATCATTCCACAGCTGCTTTCCTGATCTTCCTTATACTTTGAATGTCTTTGAGAATCAGACCTCCCCATTTTTGCAGTAAGAGAGTGACTGGCATTATCATGCAGTGGCTAAAGCACAGACTTAGATGAAGCAGACCTGGACTTGAATCTCAGATCTTTCACATACTAGTTTGAGGAATTTATGCAAAGTGCTTAACTACCTAGAATCTCAGTTTCCTTATTTATAGAAGAAGACTAATACCACTTTCCTTATTTTAAGGGTTAATGGGATCTGTAGGAAGTGTTTAGCCCACTGCCTGGCACATGATAAATACTTAGATAATGTTAAAAGTACAAGGGAGTGGGAAAACTGAAAATGAAGAGAATGCAGTTATCCAAAAACATAACAAAAGAAAATCTCCCAGAACTGGAGGATAGGAATCTCTAGATTTAAAGACCTAATCAAGTGCTCAGCATAATGAATGAGACCAAAAGGGCACATCATGAAATTTCAGAATGTGGGGATAAACAATCTAAAACATCTCGAAAGGGACAAGGAACAGATTATATATAATAGAATAGGATTTTACAATAGTAACAGTGGAAGCTGGACAATAGAGGAATGCCTTCAAAATTTGGAGGGAAAATGTTTATTAACCCAGAATTCTACACTCAGCCATCAGCACTCTGGAAAAAAAAGCGGAGAACCAGTAATAGAGTTCAACTGTCTAGTCTGATTGACGAGGAAACCAAAAAGGTCAAATGAAGGCTAGTTAGTGACCAAGATGGAGGCAGCCACCTTGCCTGAAATGGCTATCAGCTCAGTAGAGTATAACTGCTGAAAGATTAAAAGGTCACTATTTGGCTGATAAATAAGTCAAATTCCTTGGATGTAAACAGTGTTTCCCTCAGCAACTGAGATTAGTTAACATGAATTTGGCTCTGCAAGTTAGCATATTAGAAAACTTATAAACCTTCCAAAGTAGGCATGACTTGGAGAGTAATACAGAGGGTGAAAAGGCCAATCTAGCTACAGAATTAACTCCTCTATTGATAAGGCTGTTGCCAAATGCATTACATAATCTATTTTCTTAAAAACCAACACCTTTATTGGCAATAATATTTAAAGACTTCAAGATGTTTTTACTCTACAACCTTGGGTGTATTACCTCATCGCTTTGTGTCTCAGGTTTCTCTGTCTATAAGCAGGGAAAATAATGAAATCTATCTCAGGGTTATGAGACTTAGAAATTTATGTATGTCACGCACGTAAAACAACATCTAGTGCATGTTAAGTGCTCAAAACTGTAAACTGTGGTTGTAGTTCTTAGTATTCGACATAGCAGTTCTACTTCTAGGAATTTATTTTGAGGAAATAAGAGTTTTATTCAAAAATGCATATAAACAGATGCTGTTTTATTTCTAACCTGTTTTATTCTAAACTTAGAAGCAGCTTAAGTCTCTCACACAGAGGACTGAGCAAATAAATTATGATATCTCCATACTAGGAAAATATTATACAGTCACTAAAAATAGTGTTTTTTTCAAAGACTCTTTTATGGCATTTAAAAATGATAATGATAGATTCTATTCAGTTGGGGGTGACATAAAATTAAATAAGCTAAAGGTAGAAAAAATGTATATACATATACAGAGTAAGTATACAAAATAAAGATAATTATACACATATACCATATGCATGTATAAACATCTATATATTTAAGTATATAAAATAGATCAATATTTAAAACAATATGTAAATTAAAAAGCTAAGACGCTAAAATAAAAAAATGTTAAAAAAGGAAAATATGGACAGTTTTAATTTCTTCCCTTTCTACCAT
The DNA here is from genome assembly GCF_006542625.1 of Nomascus leucogenys. Classification (NCBI taxonomy): domain Eukaryota; kingdom Metazoa; phylum Chordata; class Mammalia; order Primates; family Hylobatidae; genus Nomascus; species Nomascus leucogenys. The sequence continues at coordinate 75,117,640 of NC_044397.1, forward strand.
GATTTCTAAAATTTTTTATGAGTCTAAATTAGTATAATAAAGTTAAAAAGTCCTCTTAAAGACTTATGCTTTGCATTCATTAAAGTACAGGGTAAAGGAAAAAAAGATTTATGCTTATAAGTTTTCTACTATAGCTGCATTCTTATTGACAATATCTCAGGGATTATCAATATTTCAGGATTAAATTTTGCATTCGATACTGAACCCTTCCCCCCACACTTGTTTTGAGGCAACTCAAGTGTCAGGCACATGCTAGCAATCACAATAATCACAATATTCATTCGGGGAGATCAATGAACACAGTGAGCATCCATTGCCTAAGAACTCAGTAGAGGCCTCTCAGTGATTGTGTCTTCACTGCAGAGAGCTCTAATGGAGGTGAGCACTAGCACCCTGGAGATGACAGATCTGAGTTTAGACCTGAGCTCTGACATAGCCTCACTCTGGTACTTGGGGACTGGAATTAATTGTTCTGAATTTGTAAAATAGTGGGAGTTAATCCTGAGAATTAATGAAGATAAAGAATATGAAAGTACCTGTTAGAGTGCCTGGTACACAACAAGTGTCCAATAGCTACATGGTGGCAATTATGATTATTCAAGGTGTATTGAAGGTAAGGGTGAGCAGTCTGTAGCTTCATTTGGTCCAGCACCTATCCCAGTGAACAGTGAATGGGATATGGAGCTTTAATCTCCATGCTTTCAAAAAATATTTCATTTTCACTAGAATCTGATTTCTTGTACTATACATTCTTCCCACTTTATCGGCCTCCCTAATAAAGCACGACCCAAACAGTTCTTTCTTTAGGCAAATGATGCATCCTTTACATCAGTAAAAGATACCATCTGCAAGGCTACTTTATTTCCCAACCTTCCAAAGAAGGTGAGTACATTCTATGAGGTTTCCTGACATACAACTGCATGAGACTGCCTTTTCATGACTAGATTTGACTAAGACTGACCTTTTCCTGGATGGGAAGAATCACAGAGTGTATTGCTGACATAAAGGAGCCATCTACTCCTGCTATTTTATAAAGCAGGATAAATGACTTCCCCAGGAGACTGAGTCTCAGGTTTGTGTTCTTCCTAGTTAAACATGCTGGGAAGAAGAGGGTGGTGGGTAATCAGAGCCAAAACACATGAATACAAAACACCTTTACAATGAAAATAACTGGCTAAGAAGAGATTTCTAGCCCTAGCCACTGGCAAACCCAATACAGTTAACATTCAAAGACAAAATTCAATTAGTGAAAAAAAACATCAACTAAGACCTAAGAATTAAAAGGAATGAATACAATGGGCAGCAGAGGGAGCTATTAGGTTGACTTCAACACCTGAATGCATCATTTCCCTTCAATGATAAGTATTTAAGATCACTGCTTCCTACCTACTTCTGCTAGGATACTTAAGCTTTTTACTACCTTATCAGAAAGGCAACCACTTATGAGACAAATCTTCACAAGGTCATTGGAATTGGTTAGAGTAATTAGAATTGGCTAGGGTAAAGCATCAACTCTTTTATTCATATTTCTTTAACAGTTTTTGCTATTCTAGACACTTTGTACTGCTGACATTTCCACACACCAAAGGCCTATAAACGTAAATGAAAATAAATAACATTTTGTTCTTATTCTCAAAAACAAAGCAAACAAAAACACCACACACACACACACACACACACACACACACACTACCTTGTTTCTGACAATCATGACTAGATAAATAACTGGATAAGAAGAGATTTCTAGCCCTAGCCACTGGCACACCCAATATAGTTAATAATAGGAGACAAGAAGGATCACTTACCGCAAAAACCCCTCGAACTACCCAGCCATGGTGTTGCCGCAATGTTTTACCATATGCGTTATCTTGAAAAGAAGAAAAACTCCATGAGGAACACTTTCATCAGAATTTGATGTGCTATTTGTATAATGTACTTTTTTTTTTTTTTTAAGAGACAGGGTCTTGCTCTGTCACCTAGGCTAGAGTGCAGTGGTGTGAACTCCTGTGCTCAAGTGCAGCCTTGAACTCCTGTGCTCAAGTGATCCTCCTGCCTCAGCTCCTCGAGTAGCTAGGACTACAGGTGTGGATGACCATGCCCAGCTAATTGATTTTTAATTTTTTGTAGAGCTGAGGTCTCGCTATGTTGCCCAGGCTGTTCTGGAACTCCTGGGCTCAGGCGATCCTCCCACCTTGCCCTCCTAAAGCATTGGGACTATAGGTGTGCACCACCGTTCTTGGCCATATTTGTATAATGCACAATAGCACAATACTATTGGTATTTGGAAATTATGAAAAAAATCTAATTACAAGATTTTGGACCCAAAAAATCTAAAGCAGTAAAAAAGCTCACATGGAATTTTTTTTTTTTTTTTTTTTTTTTAAAGAAACACAGATACTTCCACTCTTACTCTGGGTCAATCAATATATCTGAACTTCAGCTTATTATCATGGTGGGAAAAGGTAAATACATATAAAGAAACAAAGAGGGAGGAAGGGATATTGAAAAATTGAGACAATACAATTAGAAATACTTTGAAATGTTTTGTGACCGTGAGCCAGTCCCTTAGCTGCCCTCTCTAACCATCTGTTTCCTCCTTTGTAAAATGATCTCTAAGATTCTTTCCAATTTTAACATTCTATTCTGGGATGCCAAATGTTTGTCCTAAATGACCCTATGACCCTGGATATACAGTATTTAAGCTAGAAACCTTCAAAAATATTTATGGAAAGAATGGCTTGAAGTTATTAAGCTAAAGTAATTGGTGAGAACTATATTAATAAAAGTCATTCATGTTTCATACTTTAATCTATAATTTTTGTCCCAATGTATTTTAAAAGGAGATTTTGAAACTGGCATATCATAATTTTAATTATGAAAAAAATCTCAAGGACCAGATGGATGCATTTTATGCAAAGGATGCGTTCCCGAAATTTGAATAATTCAATATATGCAAAATTCAAAACTGATTTCTCCACAGGATTAAATGCATTCTCAGGAGGCACAGATCTACATCACCATGGTGCATTTTTATTTCAATGTTCCACTTTATTTCCTAAGCATCATCTCCAGTAGCAACAGAGCACTCATTTCTAAATTAACAGCACAGTGTACCATGGGGGCTATTTGACCTTCTTCACGTTTCTCCATATCTAAATTCTATTCCAAGCATATTTATTTTCATGTGCTAGTTTCAGCACCAGCACAAGTACTACCACCATTTCATGAATGCTTAGTGTGACATTCTAAGGCTGCAAAAATATTTTCAATTCTAACAAGAGAAGATGTTAAAATAACAGATAAACAGACACTAAAACCACAAGTACAAGTTCCTATGCAGTGAAAAGCAACACGGTTCACAGGACATCGCCAAGGGAAGTCAGGTATTTATTTGCATTTTACTGGCCAAAATGGCACTGCCATGGGGCTGCAGCTTCAACACAGTTTACAATCTACTCAAGCATTCCAGCTTTGAAATTATGTCATTCTAGTCAACTTTATTTTAAAAATTGGAGTGAGGCTTTATTAATACTTTTAGTATATCCTACTATTTCAATTTTACATATTCAAATTTTCACAAAATGCAATTATGTTATATAAAATACTCAATACATATTGCAATATATTTTATATAAAAGACTGTACATGTGAAATATAACAACAGATTCCTTTGGCTCTCTAAAGCTTAGGAATATGTTGGAATGCCAGTATCTAGTGTGTTAAAGCTAAAGCAGAAGCAATAAGTGATAATTAATACATTCAAGTATGAAGAAGACTCTTAGGGCCTAAAGGAGAACCCAAAATTAAACTTTTTTCTTAGGAGAACAGTCTGAGTAAACTAGGGCATGATCAAAGATATATGTCTTCAATGTAAACCAAACAAAACGTAGGTGATTCTCTGTAAGAAGACATATGGCATCAGGGAAATTTCAGATGGCATACAAGACCTTAGTGAGGATATCCTGAGAAATGTGAAGAAAGGGGTTGCTGATTCACAAAGCATATAGTACAGATGGGCAGAGAATACTAGGTACAGTCTCTGATAAAAACCAGCAAGAAAACCAAATTTTCAACCATTTGAGCAGCCATCTGGCTGGCAAGAGGGTGTACAGGTCCATGGAAAACATCCTGAGGTAAGTTACCAAGGTAAGCTACTGCGAATCCTTTCTTTCTTGTGTCGGTATTCCATGCAGGGCATTAAATGCCATTATAAATAAAGAAATACCATTAAAATCTGCTGGTGGATATCTACCATGAACACCTGCTCTATTCAACAAGAATTCAGGGCAAGTCTACCACACAGTAGTATCTTTAGGTGATTTAAATTCAGTCAATTCCCTGTCCTCAAGAAGTTGATGGTTTATAAGGTCGGGCACGGTAGCTCACGCTTGTAATCCCAGCACTTTGGGAGGCCGAGGCGGGCGGATCACGAGGTCAGGAGATCGAGACCACGGTGAAACCCCGTCTCTACTAAAAATACAAAAAATTAGCTGGGCGCAGTGGCGGGCACCTGTAGTCCCAGCTACTCGGGAGGCTGAGGCAGGAGAATGGCGTGAACCCAGGAGGCAGAGCTTGCAGCGAGCCGAGATTGCACCACTGCACTCCAGCCTGGGCGACAGAGCGAGACTCCGTCTCAAAAAAAAAAAAAAAAAAAAGAAGTTGATGGTTTATAGAAGAGCCAGTCATTTAACAATCATTATTATGTAAGTCAATAACTGCTAGAGAAGATATCTGTATGCAGTGCTACAGGAACAGTAAGAAGGGAGAAACTAATCCAGCCTGGGTTGGGGGGAGGCATGTGGACGCAAAGAATTCTCAGAAGGAATCCTGAAGGCTGGGTAGGGTAGACAGCAGAGTGGTAGACGGTGCTGCAGACAGAGCGAGCATCACAGCGCTGTGAGAGGTCATGGCATGCTGGGCGATGGTGAGCAAAATTCATTGGATCTGAAGAACACCAGGGCTTGCAAACTGGGTTGGGCCAAATTGTGAGGACCTTTACCCATTATGTCAAAGATTCTGATCTTCCGCCTGAGGCACAGTGGAAGTTTTGAAAAATATAACATTTATTGCTTTTTTGGGGTTTCACGATTGATGTCCATTGTTGAAAATAAGGAAAATATTTTAAAAGGAGAGAACTAAAGAAACCTATAATCCTTTCTCCCAGAGATAACCACAGTGGGCATTCTGGAAAAATATTCTGTTAGTTTTTTTCCCCTGTACAGAGAATATTACCTTCTTCTGTCAGCAAAGTCATGATCATTCTGATTCAGAACTGTGGTAGGGAAGTAACAAGTTGAAATTCACACTTCTTTACAGTCTGTAGCAAATAACAGCTATCCTGGTGCCTGAGCCTCCAGCTCCAAGGCCCACCTGGCTGGACAGACTGCTTGTTTAAAAGACCTCTGGGCCAGGCACGGTGGCTCATGCCTATAATCCCAGCACTTTGGGAGGCCTAGGCGGGTGGATCACAAGGTTGGGAGTTCAAGACCAGCCTGGACAAGATGGTGAAACCCCGTATCTACTAAAAATATAAAAATTAGCCAGGTGTGGTGGTGGGTGCCTGTAATCCCAGCTACTCAGGAGACTGAGGCAGAGAACTGCTTGAACCCAGGAGGCAGAGGTTGCAGTGAGCCGAGATCGCGCCACTGCAGTCCAGTAGCCAGGGCGACATACAGACTCGGTCTCAAAAAAAAAAAAAAAAAAAAAAGCTCTGGATTCGGTGCTATGCCAACCTCAGAGACCTTATACCTTTCCTATACATTGCCATTCAAGTTAACCATTCAAAAAAGCCTAGAAACTCTTTTCCATGCCCTCTTCTAAAAGACAGCAAAAAGACAAGGAAGACAAAGTTGCTGTGAGTCCAAACAGCATGGGGAGCCCGGCTTAAGGATGGGAGAGTATTTGTATAGCAGCACATCTGTCTTCCCACTTGGCCCTAGTAGACAAAGAAGCTGTTCCTTGTTATGCTTATACCTTGCCAGAGGAGAGTTCCACCTGGCAAAATGTGGGCCAGATGATCTAATGGGAGAAGGTGTGTCAAAAGAATTTGGGCTGGGTCTTGACTGAGATCACTGCTGCAATTTAAAACCAACAAATGAAATAAAAGTCATTAAAAAAAAAAAAAAAAGACTTCCCAAAGTCCTTAGCTGACTTCTAGGCTGCAAATATCCCTGCCATGTGAGACTGATGGCATTAAAATAAGATGAAGTCTAAGCCTGACCTATTTTGGTTACCTAGAGAAGATTAGATAATGAAGTACATTAATCTTCACTGTAATACCCATTCATTATCATGATGCATGTTCTATAATCTGGGAGTATTTTTGGCCTCTGAAAGACATAAATGATACCCTTCTCCCAGTTCTTTGAGATGTCAGTTCCCCAGAAACTGAGTCAAAATTTCTAAGTAGGAAGCCTTGACTATCACCTTGCCTAATTCTTTTCCTTTTAGAAATGAAGACACGGAAGACCCAGAAAGGTAGTGACTTTCCCAAGGTCACAAAGTTAAAAGCAATGAGACCTGGGGACACTCTTGTTGCATCACACCATTCTGTCAAAAAACTGGTGTTTACTCTGTAAACAATGTAATAAAAATGAAAAATATGCCTTTTCCAATCATTTTCTGAAAGAATTAGCACCTGGTTATGTAAACAGCACAGCTCTCATTCATTTACTATTAGTAACTCAGAAACTTGCTACCAGGTATTTAGAAATTATGCCTAAAGCTTTTATAGTAACTGAGAGAACAACCCTTCCATTACTGTTGGTGGACAACCATTCTGTCCAGGAACTCTGTATACAGGAAAGGGTTTTTCTACTGTAAACCTATAATTGGTAAAGTTATTTTGGCTTGTAGAGAAGAGGAGAGAAATGTCAATCTAAGTCTTAAGAGAAAGCCTGAGAAGTAGAGAACCAAAGCCCAAAAGGGTGGAATTACTCACTGGGCTGAGGAAATGACAATCATAGCTCTGCAAATGTGTTCAACTAGACAGTTCTGAGGCAAGAATTAGGAACCAGGAGATCTGAAAGCAGGTAGTCAAGTCTGGCAGGAGGCTGGTGGGAAACAGATAGGCACTAGGGAAGTGTGCTTGCCCTAAGATCCTATGACTTCTAGAGAGAACAGTCCAGTAACTCACTTAGAATAGTAAGAACCTTCATCCTATAACTCATGTCTTTTTAAAGCATAGGTGGGCAAAAGAACAATGGACCAGAATATGGAGTCTAGAACAGATCTCTCTCTCTCTCAAAGTTGGTGTTACACACAAGTGGGGAAAAGAATGGGTGATCCAATAAATGCTGCTAAGACAACTGGCTTTCTGATTGGAAATAATAAAATTATATCCCCACCTTACACCATTCACAAAAATAAATTCCAGGAAGATTAAAGACATAAATATGAAAGCAAACCTACAAAACTTTGAGAAGAAAATGTCAGAGAACATCTTTGTGACCTCAAGGGAGAGAGGGATTTCTTTAAGAAGTACAAGCCATAAAGAAAGAATGATATGTATGATTATATAAAAACTGAAACTCCTGTATACCAAAAGACACCATAGTTAAAGAGCAAAGGCAGCCACAGACTGACAGAAGACATTTTAACCCATAACTGAAAAAGATTAGACATTTTAACCCATCACTGAAAAAGATTAATATCCAGGAAATATAAAGAACTCCCAGGAGTCGATAAAGAAAACCTAAGAGAAAGGTGGTCAAATACATGAACAGGCAACTCACAGAGAGGGAAATCAAATTGCCAGTGAAGAAAGGAAAAGCTGATCAACCTTACTTGTAATCTAAGAACAAAAACTTTGGCAATATTCTATCATTTTACAGTCATCAGGCACAAATTTAAAAGGCTGACAATGACAAGTGCTAAAAAGAATGTGGAATATTGGGAACTCTCACTACTCTGCTGGTAATTATAGACTTTGGAGAGCAATTTGGCAATATCTGGTCATGTGATTCAGCCATTCCAATTGTATTATGTACTACAGCAGCAGTTCCCAGTGTAGTCTCCATATCAGCAGCCTCAGCATCACCTGGGAACTTGTTAGAAATGCAGTCTCAGCCTCACGTCAGGCCTACAGAGCAATCTGTGTTTCAAGGAGCCTTCCAGGTGAGGCTAATAGTTTGAGAACCACTGTTCTGGCAGCACAGCTTCTCAAGCAGTAAGGCCCCATGAACTACCAGTCTGTAGACAGCCAGAGTCCCTGGGCCAGTCCCTCTTAGCTATAAGAAGCCTCCTCCTTTTTCTGGTGTGCTGTCTGGACATAATTTTCCATATGATAGAGAACATGTGTGAAAGGAATGTGTACATTGTAGAATTGCTTTTAATGGTGAAAATCTGTAATCAACTGTGTCCATTAACAGTATATTAGTTTTTCTAAACCATGGTCTATTCATACAATGAAATGCTAAACAGCAAGGAAAATGAATGAGCCAGGACTACAAGTCACTTCAACAGTGGCTAAAATCTGAAAATACTGAGTGAAGAAGGAAGAATGTTTACAAAATGATACCTCATATACAAGTTTAAAACATGTAGTCCAATACTAGATGCTGCTTATGGACACATAAATATACAGTAAAAGTATAAAAATGTATTACATAATGAACCATGCAAATTCAGGATGATGATCTCTGGAAAACGATGGGAGTCACGGGATTAAGGAGTGACACTTGGGCACTTAACTGTATTGAACTATTTTTTTCTATTAGGTCAAGTGGTAGATATTTGTTAAATGCCTGAATTATTTATAATTTTCTTTTTTGAGACAGAGTCTTGGTTTGTCACCCAGGCTGGAGTGCAATGGTGCAAACGTGGCTCACTGCAGTCTCAACGTCCCTGGTGCAAGTGATCCTCCCACCTCAGGCCCCCAAGTAGCTAGAACTACAGGCTGGTGCCACCACACATGGCTAATTTTTGAATGTTTTGAAGAGACGGGGCTTCGCCATGGTGCCCAGGGTGGTCTTGAACTCCTGAGCTCAAGTGATCTGTCTGCCTTGGCCTCCTAAAGCGCTTCGGCATGTATTTTTAAAAGCAGAGCTACTAGGAGAATAACCTCTGAATTCTTTATAGTGACTAAGCTTAAGGCAAATTGAGTTGTATGGACAATAACCAGTGGAAAGAGGTCAAACAAGCACCCAGAGATGCCCTATGTTAATTTCAGGCATTGTTAAGACTAACGCTTGTGCTGCCAGCCAATCCTGCCAGTGGAGGCATATGCTGCAAATGGTTCTGGAAAGAGTATTACAATTCACATTCCATAGTATTTTCAGAATGGCCAACTTATGATTTGATGTCAAATATCTGATTATGAGTTCTGACTTTATCTCTGTCACTTATCCCTCCTTATCTGTGAAGGCCTTTCATATTAAATACATGACTGAGCATCCTTTTAAAATTTTTTCTATTCTGTGCCAGAAAAGGATCTTGGTCGGGTTAACTTTTACTGACATTTATGGGATCATTCTGAGGTGAGATATGTATGTGGCAATATGTTATCCCACTGAGCACAGAGCATATAACATTTAATACAATGGTGCATGAAATGCCAGAGCAACTTTTCTTCCTTCCACTTGCAAGGATGCTTTCCAAAACCTCTTTTTGATGTGGAATATGCAATGGAGAGGGCTCAGCTCTAAGGCAGATTATTAAACGTATCTGCCTTGTAAACCCAACTCCCTCCTGAAAATGACCTCTAAAGAATGTTATAGGACACTAAGGGAACAGAGCATGAAACCACCCAAAATTTTCCACTCTGATCATCATTATGGGGAAGCCAAGTGATGGCTCAAGTGCGAAAAGGGGCAGTGTAAAGTCTAAGGCCTCCTTCCAGATGCTGGAAGTATTCCAGGTCACAGAACTGCAGCAATACAATAACTAGAGATGCATTTTCCAGAAAGGTAACGGAGACAAGGCTTCTACTATGTTATTTAGGACTTTTACCTATAAATGTACTATTTCCAAGGCCACCAAGACCATACAAGTTTCATGAACATTCACCTCAAACCTTTCTTAAGCAGTATTTTTATTAGAAAGCTGTCTAATTATGATGAAAAGGAGGCAAAATAAACTGATGCTATAACTAATTTCAGCAGTTTTACTTCTGCTTATTAAAAATCTCTTAGATGCAGTCAAAATCTCAAAATGATCAAGATGTAGACAAGTAACAGGTAAACCTCAAAGGCCTAAGTCTAGATGACTAGGTCTCAAACTTCAGCATGGATTAGAATCACCCAAATGACTTGTTAAAACACGGACTGCCAGGCCCCAGCCTCAGAGTGTCTGATTCAGCAGGTCTGGGGTGGAACCGGATAGTCTGTATTTCTAATGAGTTTTCAGGTGATAAAGATGCTGCTGACCTTGGACCAGCTTGAGAACCACCGATGGAGATTCTGAGACCCTAGGGAAGGTATTTATCCTCTTTAAACCTCAGTTTATTCACTGGAGAGTATTTGGAAGATTAAATAAAATATTTATCAAAAACTTAGTGTAGTAGTTACACTGGGTGCTCTATAAGTGATAGCTGTTTCTAAATTCAACTTTAGAATTTAAAAAAGCCAACAAACTTGCCTGTATATGGCATATAAATTGCACACACTCTCTTTTACCTACTTATTCACCCTCCCTCATTTCAAACAAGGTATCACAGACTTATAAAGGCTGGGACTTCAAAATGAGAAAAAGGAACCATTATCCCAGAAGAAATATGCATCAACGAGCCTACAGGTTCTGAATAACTATTGTGTAAACATTTCTCAAAAAACTGTTTACACGGAGCTTGTTATGTCTGTGTCTGTGGGAGTGGAGGGTGGGTTTAACAGGGGAACTCTGGAGGGAGGGTAGGTTTAATAGTGGAACTTTATCTCCTCACACTGAGCAGCAGCAAGAAACTAGGGATTTCCACAATCAAAGGTGGGATTTCCACAATCAAAGGTAGGATTTAAATCATAAACACCTTCTTTGAAATAAGGCTGAACATCAGGATGAAAATGTCAAATTTACAGCCTCCCTTCTCTTTTCCATTGAAAATTGTGCAGAAGGAGAAGAGAGGGAAGAAAAAGTTGAGACTGGCTGTGATTATTGCAGTCACAAAGCAGAATTTGCCCTTCAAAGTCTCCTCTTTCTTCACAAAGTCAATACATCCCCTGGGCCCAGTCTCCAAATCAAGTACAACATTTGATGAGAAACCTTGAGGAGAAAAGGAAAGAGAAAAGTGGGCAGAATCGGGGCTGGGACTGGACAGAAATGGTATATCCTCAGTTTCCTTTCTATCTCTAGGCGGGGTCAAAGCCCATAAGCAGCTGGGTTCTGTTCCACCCAAGCTCTTCCAGTGGGCTAAATGGGATCAGCATTGTCCTACTCCCCTTCCACAGACAGCCCTAATAGCAGCATGAGACATGCGGAGTCCACTGGGCACACAGTGCTGAACCCTGTATCTTCTGCATTTCCAACAGGTGGAGAAGTCTTTCTGCTGGCATGAAAATTCCATACTAATAAGTTAGTTTGAAGGGAAGTTTCTGGCTTGGCACCTAAGCTTTGTAAACTTTCCATTACTGATGTGGGACAAATAAGTCTTATTTTCTGGCAGGTTATTAACTTCATATATCATGATTATGATAATGATGACAAAACATCATTATCACAACAATGGATGCTAATCTTGACAACTGAGCATTGTTTTTTTGTTTGTTTTTGAGACAGGGTCTGCTCTCACTTGATTGCCCAGACTGGAGTACAGTGCCATGACCACAACTCACTGCAGCCTTGACCTCCTGGGCTCAAGCAATCTTCCCACCTCAGCCCCCTAAGTAGCTGGGACTACAGGCACGCAACACCATACTCAGCTAATTTCTGTATTATTTTTGTAGAGATGGAGTTTTGCCATGTTGCCTAGGCTGGTTTCAAACTCCTGAACTCAAGTGATCCTCCTGCCTCAAGTCTCCCAAAGTACTAGGATCACAGGCATGAGCCACCACACCCGGCCATACTGAGTGTTTTGTGTAGCAAATACTTCTGTAATTTTTTCACATGCACATGCACCTACTTAATATTTACAACCACCTTATTAGGGAAATAATATCACCATTCCCATTTTATAGATGAAGAAAGTGAGCATCAGAGAGGTTAAATAATTTGCCTAAGGGCAGAGCACTAATGAGTGGCAGAATCCAGAGAGCCACTCCAGAGCTCCTGATCCTATTCTCCACAAGCCATAAAGCTTGACAGATACTGGCTAGGGGGCATGAGTAGACATGCTGAATATACTTTTCATACTTGAAATCAGGACACAGAGGGGAGGATATAACTGAGACCATCCTGAAATTCAGGGATGTATGGGGAATGTAAAAATGCAGGTGGCCCAGGAATGGTGGAGAAGACCCTTTGTAGGAGAAATGTGGACCTTCAAAGCAGGGGCCTCAAAGCCACTCTGCTTCAGACCCTATGTTGGTCTTAAGCAATATTTTAATCTTACAGTTCCCTAACCTGTAAAAATGGATTGAAATGAGGATTAAGTTTATGAAGTCTAAATTCTTCACGAAGTGCTACAGAAATGTCAGCTCTCATTTTTATGGCAGATCAGCAGTTGCTAGATGGGGCAGACTCGGGAAATCATGTGGGGACAGAATTCTTGAGGACTCATGGCCCAGAGAGAGGACTAACAGAAGGAGGTAGAACCCAACTGTGACACTGAAAAAAAGCCACAGAGAACACTAGCTCCCTCTCAAACCGGAAGCATCTAATTAGTTTATGTCACAGTTCATTTTTTTCTCCACACACGCCTCACGGCCCATGCTAGAAGAATTTCCTACAGATCAATGGTGAGAGTTCAGCCACTCCATTAGAAGCACTGTAATGATGCTCCCAAATCTCAACATTTTCCAAAACTGGTCTGATAAATGGCTCTATCCACACATCCATCCATCTACCTACCTGTCCAACGTTTATTAAGCACCTACAATGTTGCAGTCACTACCTTAAGGTGCTGGAGATATAAGATGATCTCCTATGACCAAGCCCTTCATTCCATTTTGGCTCTATGACTAGAAACTGGGACGCACAGAGCATTATATATTTGAGGAGTTAACACGATGATGAAAACCTTTAATCCTACTCCAGAACAAATCTCTGGGATTCCCCCACGCCAACCCACTGTTATGGTGTTCAAGCTTTTCTTTGTATACTGATTTTCAAAGACTATAATATATTTGAAGATTTAGGAAAACTAACTTCTTGATAATATTAGGTCTTCCTATTATGTTTAAGAGATGGCTTTCCATTTATTCAGCACTTCTTTAAAATATACTGATTTTTAGTAAGTTACATCTAGATTACCAGGTCATTGTCTCATAGGTACTTTTTAAACAAAGCATATAGGAAGCAATGAATAATAATGAAATAAGAAAAGAAACAAAATCAAATCCTGAAAAGCAGAAATATCCCCTATACCCTGTATCCTCCTCTAGGGGTCTCCATTCCACAGTCTATTGACTCATCCAACAAAACGTAAAGAACACTTACTTAGGGCTGTCTGGATATCCTTTTCCCCATTTTTCACTTCTGTCAAAAATCCCTTCAAAAATTTGAGACCTCTAAAACAAAATAAAGGAAGAAATATTATTTTCAAAGTTCACTTATGTTACATGGGTATAAAGAAATGGCAGACATCAGCTTCCATTTCAGTAACATCTTACGCACAGCAGTGAATAGGTCAAATCATATGGCAGTCCTTCCTGAACCTCTTCCCTTCACTTCCCTTTAGCTTGCTCTGGAGCCCCTCTTTCATCTCATCTGATATACCTAAAGAAGTAGTTTTCAAAATGTGTCCCAGGATTAGTGGCTTTAGCATCACCTGGGAATTTGCTAGAAATGCAAATTCTGGGGCCCCACCCGAGTTACTGAATCAGAAACTGGTTCTGAGTCTAGTGTTTTTAACAAGTCTTCCAGATGATTCTGATGCCACTGAAGTTGGAGAGCCACTGATTTAAACAGAAGCCAGTTGACTTTAATGCCTTTAAGATTCCTATCTTATATATACTTATTAACAATATTTATCACCATCAAAAGGGAGGCAAAAAAAAAGAAGGTGGTATTATTCATTAGGCCTTCCAGAAAAGGCCACACAATTCAACCATATCCTTCACTCAGAAGTAGTCTCCTTTGTGTAACAATTTTTTTTGCTGGTAATTTTTTTTGAGCTAGATTTTAACTGCTGTCCCACCCCAGCTGCCTCACCTCTTCAGCCACAAGAGGGCTTCAGTCGCTGAGTTCCTAACCTGGGCTACATCCGCCTCCACTTCGTGCAGCACTATCTTCTGGAGAGTGGTAAACTCTTCTTTGTTGGTTATATACTTCTGATTTACTTTCTGGAGGAAAAGCAGGGAAACAACCTAAGTTTAAAATGCTGAAGTTATCAAGCAACTCAGTATAGTATTGAGACTTGTAAGTTTGGCAAGCAGGCCTCTAAGAAAATTAATTAAGCTCCTATTACCTTCTTCCTTATGTTTTCATGATAGTATTTGTTTTGGAGAATTCTATGTAGCTTAAACTGGAATTAAATAGTCTCAGGGTTTAAAGTTTTGTTCTTTAAGTTATTTTTTCTGCCTCAGAACCTCTCTCATGGCTGTCTTTGGCAGATACTTTTCACTCTGAGTATAAAATTCAACAATCATTTGTTCTAATGAGACTACTTGCAACTATTCCACCTAAATACAATAAAGAAAGGTATATCTACAGGAATTCCTAATAGTGCTTCCTCAAAGACTAGTCTCCAATGACAAAAAAGATTTTTATTGGGTACTGTATCCTCAAGAAGGTAACATTTAATCTGCATTTAAAAGGGGACCCATCCCTTATTTTACCTGGAAGAAAGAGGCTCAGAGAGATTTGGTGAGTTGTTGATGGTCCCACAACTACCACTGGAAATGGGCCTTTTGAGTCCCAGACCACTGACAGCTATTTTCACTATATAACCTATCTTTTAGAAAAATATAACTTGTCACCATTTAAACCTAAAAAAGTACAGAATCAGTGTGGACATTAGAGTGAAACCCTACTGATCCACATGGTGCACATGAAAAGGCAGTCCTGGTTTCATTTTAAAAATGAATCTTCTACTCCCCATAAGGCTTAACTCTAGCATATAATAAAGGCTTAGTAATTCCCTTGCTGAGCATTCACAATGTGAGAAGAAAGATGCTTGCTCTTTTAAAGAACAGTGACACATTTTTCACTTTTTGATTTATTCTGGCCAAGCACAAAAATGTTGAAAACATTTTCCTTTATTTAAAAGTTTCCACAGAGACAAACCAGTATGCTCACCTTAATATTTCCAACAAGATCCATCTTAACAGGAGCAAACACTGTAGGGCCAAGTTTGTCTAGAAGAAAAGATCAAAAACATTTCTGAAAAAGCAATTTTTAAGTGGCAATATTTTTTATAATAAAGTAATAATAAATTTAGCAGATCCCCAACAACTTTAATTTTTGCTTCCAAATCATTATCTAAAGATAACCTTCAAAAACTTCCAGGATACTATTATCATCTTTTTCTATTACACTACTCCAAGATGAGTTACAATGAGGCCCTAAGTGTGAGGTGAGATGAAGATAATCTTATAAGTTTAGGATTCACATAGTAATCCTTAGGGCTGCACTGTCTAATATCGTAGCCACTAGATATGTGGCTAGTTAGTACTTGCACTGTGGCTAGTACTAACCAAAATGTACTGGAGGTAAAATACATACCAGATTTGGAAGACTGAGTATGAAAAAAAGATTGCAAAATATCTCATTAATGATTCTTTTGCTTTTTTTTGTTTGTTTGTTTGTTTGTTTGTTTGAGATGGAGTCTCTCACTCTGTCCCCAGGCTGGAGTAGAGTAGCATGATCTCGGCTCACTGCAACCTCCACCTCCCAGGTTCAAGCGATTCTCCTGCCTCAGCCTCTTGAGTAGCTGAGATTACAGATGCCCACCACCACGCCCAGCTAATTTTTGTATTTTCAGTAGAGACGGGCTTCACCATGTTGGCCAGGCTGGTCTTGAACTCCTGATCTCAAGTGATCTGCCCACCTCAGCCTCCCAAAGTGCTGGGATTACAGGTGTGGGCCACCATGCCCAGACTCATTAATGATTCTTTTCTTTTTTTTTTTTTTGGGGGGACGGAGTCTCGCTCTGTTGCCAGCCTAGAGTGCAGTGGCGTGATCTTGGCTCACTGCAACCTCCGACTCCCTGGTTCAAGCGATTCTCCTGCCTCAGCCTCCCAGGTAGCTGGGATTACAGGCATGTGCCACCACGTTGGCCAAGATGGTCTCGATCTCCTGACTTTGTGATCCACTTGCCTCGGCCTCCCAAAGTGCTGGGATTACAGGCGTAAGCCACCACACCTGGCCCAATGATTCTTTTATATTTATTACATGTTGAGATATTTTAGATATTCTAGGTTTTAAAATGCATTATTAAAATTAATTTGTGTTTACTATATTAATGTGCCTACTAGAAAACTTAAAATTACATATGTGGTTTGAATATTTCTGTTGGGCAAGAACAATGACTAAAAAATAAAATAAAGAGGTACAGCTAAAAAGCCAAAAGAGAAAAGACAGAGGAATTCTTAAAAAAAAAACAAAAAAAAAAAAACTTGATTGATCTAAAAGAAAGGCAGGGACAAAGATAGGTAGCTAACAGGCCAAAAGAGGAAATAAAACAGAATACTAAAAAAAAATTGATTAACTGGCTAGAGATCAGGAAAGGAGTAAAAAGGGAACAAAGAACATACAGAGAAAAGCAGAAAATAAGTAGCAAGATAATAGAAACAAATATCAAGATAATGAATGAAATTCATCCAAACAATGTAATTCACTACATTAACAAATTACAGGAAAAAAAATGACTTCAGGAAATACAGAAAAAGCATTTTATAAAGTTAACTCATTCATGATTATAAAAACAACTCAGCATATAAACATAATTTGCATGTACATGCTATTAATAATTGGAAAATGAAATAAAACACTTTTTACAACAGCATAAAAAAATTCTAAAATTTATTCCTAACAAAAGAAATATGATATCTATACACTAAAACTACATAGAACATTCTTCAGAGAAAATTAAAATGACTTAAGTAAATAGATGCAGCATCCTCATGGATTGGAAGATTCAATGTTTTTGTTTTTGAGACAGGTTCTTGCTCGGTCACCTAGGATGGAGTGCAGTGGTGCAGCCACGGCTCACTGCAGCTTTGATATCCCAGGCTCAGGTGATTCTCCTGCATCAGCCTCCCAAGTAGCTGGGACTATAGGCTTGTGCCATCACACCTGGCTAATTTTTTTCAGAGAATTTTTGTTGCCTAGGCCAGGATCAAACTCCTGGTTTCAAGCGATCCTCCTGCCTTGGCCTCCCAAAGTGCTGGGATACAGTTATGAGCCAGTGAGCCCAGCCTTCAATGTTGTTTAAGATGTCAGCTTTCCCCTAATTGGTTTAGAGATACAATGTAATCTTAATCAAAATCCTAAAAGGCTTTTAAATAGGAATTGAACAGCTAAAATTTATCAAAAGGCCTAGAATTTCCAAAACAATCTTGAAAAAGAAAAAACTGAGAGACTTACATTATCTGATTTTAAGCCTTATAATAATTAAGACACCATGAGATCATTGGAACAGAAACAACAGTCCAGAAACAGTCCCACATTATAAGCATTATAATAAAAAAAAAAAAAAAAAAAAAAAAAAAAAAAAAAAAAAAGTTCCTTTAGTATGACAGATGTGACCAAATGATTGCAGATGCCACGATCAGCGGACAGAAAAGCCAAAAAAAAAAAAAAAAAATTGATTTTCGAAGAGCTGCCAAAGCAATGTAAAAGGGAAAACATATTTTGACCCATGGTTCTTGAGCAACCAGATACCACAAGGGAAAAAAAAAAATGAACCTCAACTCCCTACCTCACACCACACACAAAAAATAATTCCAGTGGTTCATAGGCACAAATGTAAAAGTTGGAAGAGTCTAGAAGAAAACAGAATGTCTTCATGACCTTTGGGATAGGTAAAGATTTCTTAAGACACTAAAAGCTCTAAGTATAAAAGAAGAAACTGGACTTCATGGAAATTTAAAACTTCTGAAAAGTCATCATTAAGAAAAGGAGGAGGCAAGCCATACTCTGGGGGAAAATATTCACATGTCTACAAAGGAATTTTAATTAAGAATATATAAAGAACTCTCCCAACTCAGTAATAAAAACAATTAACTTTTAAAAATGGGTGAAAGATTTGAACAGACATTTCACAATGGAAGAGATAGCGATGGCCAATAATTATACAAAAAAGTGCTCAATATCATTAGTCATCATGGAAATGCAAATTAAAGCCACAATGAAATACCACTAAAACACTCAGGAATGCCAAAAACAAAATATTGACACTACCAAATGCTGGTGAAGAAGTGAAACAATTAGAATACTCATACACTATGAACAACTGGGCAACCATTATAACTGTCTGGCAGTTTATTATGAAGTTAAACTATGAAGCAGCAATTCCAGTCCTAGGTATTTACCCAAGAGAAATGAAAGCACAGGCCCACAGGCACAAAAATGTTTAGAGCAATTTCATTTATAATAGTCCCAAATTGGCCAAGAGCAGTGGCTCACTCCTGTAATCCCAGCACTTTGGGAGGCTGAGGTGGGCGGATCACGTGAGGTCAGGAGTTTGAGACCAGCCTGGACAACATGGTGAAACTTTGTCTCTACTAAAAATACAAAAAAAATTAGCCAGGCATGGTGGCACAGGCCTGCAATCCTAGCTACTCGGGAGGCTGGGGCAGGAGAATCACCTGAACCTGGGAGGTGGAGGTTGCAGTGAGCCGAGATTGTGCCACTGCACTCCAGCTTAGGCGACAGAGCAAGACTCTGTCTCAAGAAAAAAAAAAAAAAAAAAAAGAGTCCCAAACTACAAACTGCCCAAAGTCCATCAATAAGAGAGTGAATAAATAATTGTGGTATATCCATTTAATGGAATACTACTTAGCAATAAAAAGGAACTAACTACTGATACAGACAACAAGGATGAATCTCAAAAACATACTGTATGAGAAAAGCCAGAGACAAAAAAGTATAATATTCCAGTTATATCAAGTTTTAGAATAGGTAGAACTGACCTATGGTGACAGAAATCAATAAAATGGTTATTTCAGGCTAAGTGACACAGGGAACATTCCAGGGTGATGAAAACATACTATTTCTTGATAAGGATATGGATTAGAGAGGTAGGTGCATTTGTCAAAATTCACTGAATCATAACAGTTAAATCCTACGTGAGTTATACCTCAATTTTTACAAAAGATGTATAGTTAAATGGGTCATAAAGCAAATTTCAACACATTAGCCATCCTTGGTATTACTGACTTTATACAAGTAAAAGTGAATTTGACCTAAATAAACTTTTTTACATATATAAATATATATTATATATAATATAAAATTATATATTTGTTATATATATAAATTACATATAATTTAAATGTTACATATAAATTTTCATAGATATATTTATCTATTAAAATATATATAACATATATATACATAACATATATACACACATCATATATATATATACACTTTTTTTTTTTTTTTTGAGACAGGCTGTCTGTCATCCAGGCTGGACTGCAGTGGCGCAATCTTGGCTCACTGCAACCTCCGTCTCCCAGGTTCAAGTGATTCTCCTGCCTCAGCCTCCTGAGTAACTGGGATTACAGGTGCGTGCCACCACACCCAGCTAATTTTTGTATTTTTAGTAGAGACGGGGTTTTACCACATTGGCCAGGCTGGTCTCAAACTCCTCATCTCAGGTGATCCGCCTGCCTCAGCCTCCCAAAGTGCTGGGATTACAGGTGTGAGCCACTGCACCCAGCCATAACATATATTTTATTTATTTACATATACATATGTTATATATATTTTACATATATATATATAGAGAGAGAGAGAGAGAATATATCTTTAAAAATCTTTGAAAATACGTTTTGGAGGCCGGGCATGGTGGCTCATGCCTGTAATCCCAGCACTTTTGGAGGCCAAGGTGGGCGGATCGTGAGGTCAGGAGATTGAGACTATCCTGGCAAACACAGTGAAACCCCGTCTCTACTAAAAATACAAAAAAATTAGCCGGGTGTGGTGGCAGGCGCCTGTAGTCCCTACTCGGGAGGCTGAGGCAGGAGAATGGCATGAACCTGTGGGGCGGAGCTTGCAATGAGCGGAGATCCCGCCACTGCACTCCAGCCTGGGCAACAGAGCGAGACTCCGTCTCAAAAAAAAAAAAAGAAAATATGTTTTGGTCGGGTATGGTGGCTCACATTTTGGGAGGGAAGGATCACTTGAGCCCAGGTGTTCCAGACCAGTATGGGCAACATGACAAAACCCATCTCCACAAAAAATACAAAAATTAGCTGGGCATGAGCATATAGTCCAGCTACCAAGAAGGCTGAGGTGGAAGGATTGCTTGAGCCTGGGAGGTCAAGTTTGCAGTGAACAGAGATCATGCCACTGCACTCCAGCCTGGACAACAAAGCAAGAGCCTCTCTCAAAAAAAAAAAAAAAAGTTTTAACTGGTAAAACACATTTTTTCACAGGGCCAATATATTTGAAGGCCTATTCCTCAAATACTTTTTTTACTTTTATGTATGGTTTCTAGAAAGATCCCCCTTTTAAATTACACTATTTTGAAGTCAATATTTAATCATTAGAAATGAAATGGGAATATGCAATAATGCTTAAGTTCACACAGTTTTAACTGTATGTGTCTGGTGATTTGAACAAATAGCTAAGGGTCATCTCACTGTACACATAGTTCGGGGTATTTCTCCTGCAAAATAACTACAGTGAGGCAGATTCTAGACATGAATGAATGTAAGGCAACTGCAGGAATCTTACCTAATACTGGAACCACAGCATAACATGATGCTAAGAATGCTTCTGTGGGAATGCCACTGTCTTCCAGAAGTTCAATGTCACTAAAGCTACATAATTTGGTGATATGGAGGAGAAAAGATTGAAAATACAGTATCAGCACTCTGCAATTCAGAGGTAAGTCATAGAAACAGCTGCCTCTCTGTAGGGTAAATCATTTGACTTGATATGCCCCAATGACTGTTTTTCTAATATGGTCTCATAAAATAAATTTCCAAAGATAATCCACCAAAGCAAGCTAACATTTGTTCACAGAGCACACTTCACAATCAATTCCTTCTTATTCTTTGGTAAGAAAGAGTAAACAGTAAAGCAGGTACTTGGTATACCACATTCTCTATTCTCCTAGAATATGCCATCACCTGGAAGGAACACCATGACTGATTTTCCAGAATGGAAGCTGGTATCCAAGCATCAGTGATATTAGAGAGTCTAGAATACCTTGTGTTCATGGTACTAAAGAAAGTTGGGATAACTTCTTTGCCTTCCTCCCAGAGGCATTCCGGAGAGCAACTTGAGTCTGATCCAGACTGAGTCAAGTTATTGTCATGATTTTTCAGGTTTTCCATTCCATCTTCCTTCATTATTTCACCCTGGACTGCAAAGTAGAAAATATCTATTACTAACCTATTATATATTTATTCTAAAAATACATATTGATTGTTGAAAATTTCTAAAACACAGAAAAATACATAGAAATAATTCATGAAACACTGTTCACATTCACATATACATACATCTACACACACAAACGAAACTTGAAGTATGTGTAGATTTGAATCCTGCTTGCTTTCACTAAACAATGTATCATGAATATTTTCATTATCATTCAGCCCTTCAAAAACATGATTTTAATGACCATGTTATATTGTATCATACCCATGAGGGGCACTTAGGTAGCTTCCAAAATTTTACAATTATAAATACAATCACTACTCATTATTAGCACATTCTATACATATTTGTGAATTTGTCTACTTACTAAAATTTATTTTGTAACCCCAAAATCAATACACACGGCACTTTTGCAGTCATTTGTGGACACGTGCAAAGTGGTGAAAACTTTGTTGCTGGACACACATATTCCTAGCTGAGGTAGAGCAATGTGATGTTCTGCCTTCTTGTTTCAGCTCTCATAGTATAGACAAATGTCCTTACTTAGTGCCACATTTTATGCATGTTTGTGCATTTTGTTGTTTTTGCTGTCTAAAAGGGCTCCCAAGTATAGTACCGTCTAGCATTCCTACCCACAAAAAGGCTGTGATGTGCCTTATGGAAAAAAGATGTGTGTTAGATAAGCTTCATTCAAGCATGAGTAATAGTGCTGTTCACCGTTGAGTTCAATGTTAATGAATCAACAATACATATTAAAGTGTTTTTAAACAAAAACACACATAAAACAAGGTTATGTATGGATTGGTAGACAAAAATTTTGTGACCAAAGGCTTGCAGGAACCTAACCTTGTATTTCCCCCAGGAGCAACAGTTTAGTATTTGCTAATTCAGTGCTCATGGTGACTAAATAAAACCTAACTACTGCAAATAATGAGAACTGACTATAATGCCACAAAGAACATCCCTGTCAATAGGTCTTTCTCCTTAAATCTAACTATTCACTGAAGAACAATTCCTAGAAATAAAATTACAGGAGCAAATAAATGACTGCACTGTTTTGACAGACATTTTCTCCTGTCTTTATTATTTACCCAAGAGATAAGGCTCCAATGATGTGTGGATTGTCTCTCTCAGATTAACAGCTAAGAAAACACAGCTCCTTCCCTCAACTCCCACACTGCTCCCCGACTCATCGGGGAAAAAACAAGGTCTCTTATTTCAAGGCAGATGAGGAGGAAATTTTAATTTCATTTTCAAATTACTAAGTACTTATAACACAATTGAAAGCTCTAATATAGTTATCTTTGATCTGAAGTAGATTTCAGTGATTAGTGCCAAGGGATTGGCATATTTGAACCACAGACCTATTACCTGAAATGTGGGACTTTGGCCTGATAAACAGAGAAGACTGCGTAGAAACCTCATGGTGACTGGTGAATTCTGACATCCTCAGGCCCAACAGAAACTGGGAGGATGAAAAACTGACCTGCTGTAATTTTACACACTGTTAAGTCTAACACCATAATCTAAGTTCAAAGGACTTTTAAGATACAGGGTTGAAGGCCCTCTGCTCACTGCAGCCCAAGAACACTGAGCAGGAATCTTCCTCTTCACTCTGCCTTCTCAACACCAGGTCAGATTGGATGAAAGAATGTTGTTCAGTCATATGACCTATCTTACCCAGCCAATATCCTCCTTAGGAGACAGTACTACATGGTCTTGAGGTTAATCCCTATCATGGATATACATCAAATTCCCAAATTTTCTATCATCTAAAATTGGTTTGTTTCAGACTTTACTTTTGTTTTTACCTGTTATATTATCATCTGTATTTTCCTCACTTGATATGCTGCAGTCTATCTCTGCAGATTTCAAATATAAGGAATTCTTATTTTTCATTAGGATTTCTTCCTCACCATTTATTTCCATATTTAAAGATCCATTTTCAAAAATGCTCAACTCCATTTGCCTGCAAATTTTTTAAAAGGAAAAAAAAGCCAGAAGGTTATTATTTGGTCCTTTTTTTTTTTTTGAAACAGGGTCTCCACTCTGTCGTACAGTGGCACAATCACAGCTCACTGCAATCTCCTGAGCTCAATCAATCCTCCTACTTGAGCCCAGCATTCCACCTTGAGTAGCTCGGACTACAGGTGCCTGCCACCATGCCCAGCTAATTTGTAATTTTTTGTAGAGATGGGGTGTCACTATGTTGCCCAGGTTGGTCTTGACCACCTGGCCTCAGGCAATCCTCCCACCTCAGCATTCTAAAGTGCTGGGATTACAGGCATGAGCCACCTCGCCAAGCCTGGTCATAAATTGACTGCCCAGGTAAATGTTATCCTTTCAACATCCACTGAAAGAATTGTTAAATCAAGCCAAACCTCCCAGTCTTCTGCCTCCAAGGCCTGTGATGGGAGCAGTCCAGCCTCAAGGCTGCAATTTAGAAATCAAAGAGCCATTAATGGCTTTCCCAGCACCCTCAGCAGTCCCAATCTTCCTGCTCCCCAGCAGCATCAGGAAATAGTCATTGACAGCTCTTTGGTTTTCAATCAGTTTTCTCCGGGTGCCACTTTGCACACTTTACTTTCCTCAACTTCTCCCTGGGGGGCTTCTTCATTTCTACACCACTGGCCATTTCTTTGTGTTTGCCCAGCCAGTAACTATTTTTATTTATTTATTTATTTATTTATTTATTTATTTAGAGATGGAGTCTCGCTCTGTCGCCCAGGCTGGAGTGCAATGGTGTGACCTTGGCTTACTGCTACCTCTGCTTTCCGGGTTCAAGTGATTCTCCTGCCTCAGCCTCCTGAGTAGCTGGGATTACAGGCGCCCGCCACCACGCCCAGTTAATTTTTTGCATTTTTAGTAGAGACAGGGTTTCACCAGCTTGGCCAGGCTCGTCTTGAACGCCTGACCTCAGGTGATCCACCCGTCTCGGCCTCCCAAAGTGCTGGGATTATAGGCGTGAGCCACCATGCCCAACCAGGGAGAGTACCCCTTATAAAGTATGTCTGAGAGAAAAAACCCAGGAGGACCACATCACATCCTGAGGGAAATGTCAGCACATTAGGGTAACAGAAAAAGCCAATTAACATGCAAGTAGAACAGGTAATTCTATCGGTTAAAGGAACAATCATAATATCTTATCATTATGATTAGGTGATTACACCTAGCCTAATTAGAACAAAAAATATTTTCTTCTAATAAAAATAAGAAGGAAGAGTCCAAGCTACATAGTAACTATAGGAAAAGTATTTGCTATTTTCTTTAAAAAAAAAAAACCATATTTCAACCTAGTAATTCAAAATGTAGGCGCATATAGAGGCAAAGACCTCAACAACAACAAAAAACCTACAAATATGCTCCTAGTAAGAATATTTAGAACAGGAGAAAACTGGAAATAACTAAATTGGGAACAATCCTTGTAATAAAGAAGTAAGCAATAGTATATAAAGAGATGAACTATTAAATAATTTGAGGCCGGGCACAGTGGCTCAGGCCTGTAATACCAACACTTGGGGAGACCAAGGCGGGTGAATTGCTTGAGCTCAGGAGTTCAAGACCAGCCTGGGCAACATGGTGAAACCCTGTCTCTACAGAAAATACAAAAATTAGCCAGGCATGGTGGCATGCACCTATAGTCCCAGCTACTTGGGAGGCTGAGGTAGGTGGATTGGTTGGGCCCACAATGTTGAGGCTACAGTAATTTAGCCCACTTTCATGGGTTAAATCACCTTCAAAATTGAAGGTGCATTTAGGGGAATAGAAATAGTTTAGATTTTTATAGTAGGTTATTTTTCAACCTGCAACATTACCTAAGATTTTTATTTTTAAACACAACAAAATAGCACTACTATCATTTCTAGATAAAAGCACACTTAAAACAATGCTCAGAGAGAAGTTTCCTCTACAAGAGAAGTTTCAACCTTCAGTACACCCTAGAGAGATTAAAAGTTACTAGATGTGATAGGCGAGATCCATCTTAGGGAAAATGCCAACATCTTCCCTATTAGTGCTAAATAAAAGGTCTGCTCTGGGTTGATTCAGGCACACTCAAAAGAGGAAAGTCAGATATTGTTTACTTCCATATTATTTCAAATCCTGAGAAAAACCATTACACGATCGAAGTATCTTTTTTTAAACAAGGAATAACAATATCCTTATTTTTTTTTAATTTTCAGCAAGAAGAAAAAAAGCTACTGTACCTTTCCAATGAATTATGAATTGGTATAATAGGATGTTTCATCTTTAAAAGAAGCAAAGAAAGAAAGTTCACATGTTAAACTTTGAACAGAGCATATTTATGATCTTATAACATACAAAATGGTAAATATGACCATATGACCATAATATACACTAGCCCCACTAAACAGAAACAATTTTAGGTCTTCCCAAAAGAGAGTCATTGATTCCAACTAGTCCTTCTTATTTATACAAATACATTTCTAAGGAAAAAGAAGATGATCTTTTGACAGACCTAATTATCAGTCAAACTCAGTGATTAGCTTTCTTTGTAATTTCAGTTATGCTCATTAAACATTAATAAGCAGCAAACTATGACACAAGTATTATATCAAGTACTAGAGGTATAAAGGTAGACCCTATGGGGTTCCTGCCCTAAAAATCATTTCAGTACAAAACAAGGAATATAAATAAAATAGGAATATGTATAAGAGAGGCTTTTAGCCCAATCTAGTGATTCAGGGGAGAAGAGACTAAGTCTTTGAGGATGAGTATGAGCTAATCCAGGACAGAGAGGTGAAGAGCATTCCTGGCACTGGAAAATGGCACAAAGGTGTGGAAGGAATTATTAACACAGGCAATGAATATGCTCAAGCTAGGTAATGACAGGGAAAGAGCTGGTAATGTGGGAAGGGGTTAAGAAGTTTTGACTTTAACCTACAGGCAATGAGGGAGCCACTGGAAAGGCTTAGGTTAAGTGGTTTGATTTATACTGCATTAATAGAAATATGGTTGACTGGAAGGGTCAGGCTGAAAGAACTATTAATAGAAGACTATCACAACTTTAGGCAAGACTCACTCGACAAGGGGTTGGAAAGAGGCTACGTTAGAAACATGTTTAGGTGGTAAAATTGCCACAAATAACTGACTGGATGTGGTGTGCTGAGGACAGATATAAAAAAGGACATAGAGCAAAGCCCATTAAAAAACTGTCTTTATAAGTCACTAAAGGGTAATAGAGAACATAACTCACTATAAACTTTGAAACTTTTCATGATGCCTTGTTGCAGCCAAACTGAGCTGGACTTTTACCTTGCTGGACTTGAGCATGGCCAGCTGCGGTGATCCTGGTGGAGTGCGGTAGAGCAGCTCAGAGGTGAAGGCTGCATTTGCGATCTGCATGCATTCTTCCAAGGTCTTCAGAAAAGTATTACAGGTTGATTTCAGCAAAGTTCCCACATCAATTCCCTCCTACGAAACAACCAGAGTAGAAGACTCCTTTACCTTGCCAAAAAAGAAAAAGCCCAATTGTGGAATGTCCTTAGAGGTTGTCCACAAAATAATAATGTATCCACCTGCTGAAATATGTACGTCAGTTATAAAAGAAAAGCCCAATTTATCTATTAACCAAGTAACTATCAGCACTATTTGACTTTCACCTACAAGCAATGAGGGAGCTGCTGAAAGCCTTAGGTAGTAAAGTGGTTCAATTTACATTGCATTAATTGTAACTCCCTCAGTCATGACAACCAAAAGTATCTCTCCTTGAGAATCACTGCTCTAGACTATAAACTTACCAAGAGCAGGATTGAAATGCTTTTTCTGGTATCCTTCATCTTCCCTCCCTCCCCTCACAGTCTATCTTCATACATATTAGGCAGCTGCTGAATGAGTAAGAGCACCCAAAAGGAAGTGAATGCAAGTGGGTTAAATCACCTTTTTTAGAAAAACTCAAAACACATGTACTACCAGTAGCATAGTGTTCTTCTACTACTTAAGAAAATAAATGAAAATCTTTCATTATAATCTGCAGATGCACTGTCAGATCGAAACTTCTTTGAAAGCAGAGCAGAAACCCCGGTTAATGTGAGCCATTCTAGACATAGCTTAACACCAGAGAAATCTTTAAATATATGTTTTAAAATAAGTGAATAATGACTGTATTAATAAATTCTAAAAATCACAATCCTTGCTGACAACAAAGAGAAAAAAAGCTGTGTCTCCATCTTTGAAAGCACTAGTCTATTCCAAAGCACAGTTATGATGGTAAAACAAAATACTGTTAGTCTCATAGATGCACATGAATGAAAGACAATAAGCTGGCATCTTGATAGCCACAGCTACAGAAATGGCTCTGCAAGACTGTAATTAACAAAACAATATAAACTGGAGAGAAAGATATTTTAGTTTGACAGTACTAAAGTTAAAGGTTCCAAATATTATCAATTAATTAATCCCCAATTCATTCCAGGAAGGAAAGCTATATACATGCATATGATGAAATGTACTATTGCTTCTCTTTGTTTAATTTTGTTACTTTTTTCCTCTATAAAATAGAAAATTCCAAGATAAGTCATAAAATTAGGTGAAAGTAAACACCACCGGTAAGCAACATCTGGTGCTTTTTAGGTATATTAGTAATATTAATAAAATAATATTTTACACCTCAGAATTGGCTATACTGGTAGTCGCTTCTTTTATATTATTCATGTATATTAATAATATTAATAAATAATATTTTACCTCCAAATTGGACACACCAGTTGTGGTCACTTCTTTTGTTTTATCTACTTGCTGAACAAGGAGGTCACAGTAGAGTCTTAGTTCTGACATTTTGGTTTTCAAGTTTTCAGTGTTTTCAGCAAACTCTAAATGACAAAATGATGATAATGCAGTAACCAGAACAAACAACTGATTTACTAATTAGGATACTATGCAGAAGTGGAATCCTTACTAGTTAGGATACCACACAGAACATATGCCCAAAGTCGAATCTTCAAAGTATGGGTTGCAAATGTGACAGGTGAAGACGTAATAACAAGAAAAAACAGAAAAAGTAAATCTCCAGTCTTTCAAAGTAGTATACATTATTTATTAAGCCAATATACCAAATAATCACCAGTATACAAAGAAGGAGACAACATACTGTCTGACCCACTCCTGTTGGAACTGGGAGCAGAGCTAAGGGGTTCAGAGTTTTGGCCTCGGTTCTGCCAGTTTTTCCTATCTATAAAATGGGGTCATAGCTGTTTACTTACTAATGCAGTGCTCTACTCTTACCTGGGAAAAACATTCTGTAGTGTCCAATTACCACTAAGAACACCATTCATAATTTCAGCTGAGGATTGGTTCAGTACGCTGCCTTGTCAAGGCTAATGGCACCCAGCCATTATTATTAGCAATGCTCTCCAGTCACCCTGGCATCGAGGGCTCAGCTACAATTATTATCACTTTTCTGTTTCCTTCTTCATGAAAAAAAACCTGCACATTACCATCTGGTCTGAGTCAAAGCCAACAGCTTCTAGAATTTGCTCCCAATTTAGCATTCAAACAACCAATGAAGAGGCCAATTTATGATCTATGTGAAGAGTTAGCACAACAGCCACACCTGTCATGAGAGATGTTCCCTGGAACCCTTTTTCCCATTTCACCCCACCCTAGCTCATCTCTTCAGGGTACATTTAGGGCCATGGGGCAGGGACTAGGGGTAGCAACTAGGACCCAGGCAGTAAGCCCTGGTATTCTTGCCCCAGTCCAAAGAGAAAGCTGGGCCACGGTTCTCTGGAGAACTTAACAATGTCCAGTGAATGAGCATTAAGCAACAGGAACCTGACAATTAAACATCCATCCCACCCCAGAAAAAAAGGAAGGAGGAGCAGGGTGTTGCTACAGAAAACACCCTGATCCAAGGCTTATCTGGCTCAACTACTCTTCACCAAAGGTCAAGTTTGGCCACAGACTGGATACTCCACCATTTTATCATCACTAATTCTCATGGTAATCCTCCTAAGGTAGGATCTATTACCTCTTTTTAAAAGATGAAGAAACTAAGAGTAAGAAAGGTTAAGTGACCGATGCCAAGGTTATACAGTCAATAAACTGCAAAGCCATTATGTATACCCAGCTGTGTTTGGCTCCAAAGCCTGCATTCTTTGCACTATGCTATGCCAAGAAAGAAGAGTTAGATATGGACCCTGGCTTAAATTATACTAAGATACGTAGCATTTGCATGACACAAAAAGCTGGCTAGATGGTCAGAAGCAAGATAACAAATAAGGGAAATCAGAGATGCCAGTGGGTGATTCCCAAGGTTTCTACAGCAAAGGACAATCAATACTTGCCTTTCTCCTTCTGGGTCCTACTGTCAGTCAGGCAAGCCTTGGCTGATCCCAGGGCTACCAGCCACCGCTGTCTTTCAGCCACACTTCTGGCCTTCAGGTAGAAATACTGTTCCCCGGGGATTATCAAGTCCATGCGTGTATTATCTACAGAATGAACTGGGAGCAAGACAGAGGGCGATCAGAGACTCAGAAGAGCCCTGTCTGGGTAGCCTCCACCCCACCCAACTTCTTGAGCTTAACAGATGGCAGTCATTGAAGGCTTCTTCCCAAAGAGGATGCCAGTCCTCATTACCTCTCCTAATTCACACAAAGTTCTGTTTACTTATCTCATCTTAGACGTCTCTGTTAATCAAGAGGGAAAACCTTGCAATTGCCTCCAAGGCATCACAAAGACTTTGGCCCAAACAAGAATCACCCAATTTAACTTTTCAGTTAAACTGATCTCTTATCAGAATAGAGAAGGAATCTCTCTTTCAGTGGGTGTGTGTGTTAAGTAGGCTGCTCTGAGGCCAAGAAACACGGGTATTTTTTATCTCCTTGGATTTATTGGGAAACAATCAAAAATACAATCTTTTCCATCTTCTACTTCCCTTGAAAAGTCAGACCAAAAGTGTGAGAATTTTCTCAGAGGCCTTTAGGAGAAGAAACAAGCAAACCAAAGTCTTTCACCCACATCCACTACCTAAATTCCCATTTAATCTGTTTTTCTTTTGAGCCACACCTTCTCAGCATGTCTCAAGACAAAAACAAGAAGACTATTTGAAAGTCTGTTAGGTTTTTGCTTGTTTTGTTTTGTTTTGGTGGAGGGTGTGTGTGTGTCCATCCTGATTTAAACACAAAAGTGTTTGATGCTGCAGTAAAGACTTTAAGTTTTGCTAATAGCCACTGGTCCCAGGTAAGCAGGTCACTAAGGAATGAGTGCTAGTTGAGTAGTGAAGCACGTTGCTCTCATTTATTTTGACCACCTCTTAGCCAATCTCCTTATAAAAGCTGGCTACAGTTTTGGATTGTATTTGCAAGGCTTTCTTTAGACACATAACACTATGTCCCTTGGTCTGTACTATGGGAGCAGCAGAGAAAGGTATGCAGGGGCCAGGGGCTTTTTTGTTTTTGAGGGAAAACAGAAAGAAAAATAAAACTTGCAAGTTGCTTGATTTCTCACCTTGAATTTCACAGACTGCCATTTGTATGCTCCCTTTGCAACCTTTCCAGGCATCTTCAGGAGAATCATAATAGGACAATATTCCCCCACAGAGAAGGAACCATCGAGGCTGCCAACCTGAAAACAAAAGCAAGAGCATCATTGCAATTACTGCCTGTGTATGAACTACCTCCCAAAATACAGAAATAGAGCCTAACATAGGATACTGGGTTAGCTCCAAGGAGCTTTACATTGCCAAGGATATTCTGAGAGAAAGAATCAAGTTAGAAAGACCTGTATGTTTTATCCCATTTTTGTAAAATTAAAAATGCCCAAAGAGGTATACATTTTTTAGTCACATGATTACAGAAGTCTGGAAGGATAAGCAACAAGTACACTGACGACGACTCTCTAGGTAACAGGATTTACAGAAATAAATAAGATGTGTATTCTATTTCTTTCCTAATACAGTACCAGTAGTCTGTGATTTTTACTTTTTCTAAGACGAATAATTAGGATGTCCTGAACATTACTGTTATCACATGCTTGCCTTCCTCTCTTCTAAGAAAAATTATCCAAAACTTAGAAATAAGGCAACAAAGATGACAAGGTCCTTTCAACAAATGTCATACAGAGTGCCAACTAAGAAGCCTGTCTAGGAATCCTATGACCCTTAGGAAAAGGTAACGTTGTTTGACTTATTCTTTAGGATTGATCCATTGAAATGAGGTAATCTTAAAACATTCAAGGCTTAACTACATTCACTTCAATATTGGAGAATTTCAGGAGACAAACCATGTGTAGCAGAAATATGCATCTTATCTAGTCCTCTCACATACCCTATTTTCTAGTCAAACCACTTATTTGCTGTATTTCTGTCTCTGAACTTTTGCTCCAACTTGATCTCTTCATAAAATGTCATCCTGGCCAGACGCGGTGGCTCACGCCTGTAATCCCAGCACTTTGGGAGGTCGAGGTGGGTGGATCATGGGGTCAGGAGATGGAGACCATCCTGGCCAACATGGTGAAACTCCATCTCTACTAAAAACACAAAAATTGGCTGGGCGTAGCAGCAAGTGCCTGTAATCCCAGCTATTTGGGAGGCTGAGGCAGGAGAATCGCTTGAACCCGGGAGGCAAAGGTTGCAGTGAACCAAGATCTTTTTTGAGAATCCGTCTCAAAAAAAAAAAGAAAAGAAAAAATCATCCCTGACTATCTCTGCGTAAACCTTGTTTTCTCAGTCCTCCTCAGTCAGATGCAGTTCTTTTCTTTCTCTGAAATGCCATAGCCCTTTAGGGATACATTTCTCTCATGGGACTGCCATGGCTGAGGAAGCCAGAGAGAAGGCAGAGCCCCAAGGGCTGCTCAGCTACAGACATCTGATGGGCCCTTGGGGTTTGATTCACACAAACCAAGTGGGTAGGATGCCAACGGCATCACTTTATTACGTTTTAATAGGAGGCTACTGCACTTCCTGGAGCACCCCCAGCCCAAGATTATGGAACAAGGAACTACACTGTAATCAGAAGCCTGAATAGTCAGCACTAAATCTATGTGAAGGAGTTGGGTAGGTAGGCAACATATTTTGCTCATCATTTACTTAATCAGGGTCTGCTTTTCCAGAAAGCGCAATACTCAGGACTGCCAGGTACCATATTTCTTACTTAAATAAAACTAAATAAACACTAATTCTCAGCATCCACTCTCCCATAATATCTGAACTTATCTTCTCACCAAAGATAAGTAATCTTTTCTTAAACTATGGCTTTTGCTCTTATTATATTTTATATGGAGGACTTCCTTCCCAGAGACCTAGACCCTTTATTGCAGGTCAGGAACCCTTAGGCCTTATCTCTACACTAGCACAAATCAGTTCCTGGCTGGCAAACGTCTTGGGATGAACTTGTAAATTTTTATTTCAGAAGGTAATGCTGGCAGGGCACGGTGGCTCACAGCTATAATAATAACACTTTGGGAGGCCAAGGTGGGTGGATCACTTGAGGCCAGGAGTTCCAGACTAGCCCGGGCAACAATGGCGAAACCCATCTCTAATAAAAATACAAAAATTAGCCGACAGTGGTGGCATACACCTGTGGTCCCAGCAGAAGGTTCAGGTGGGAGGACTGCTTGAGCCTGGAAGGTCGAGGCTGCAGTGAGCCATGACTGTGCCACTGCACTCCAATCTGAGTGAGAGTGAGACCTTGTCACAAACAAACAAACAAAAAAGGTGATGCTTCTAGACCTTGGCTTCAAATTCTACAAAAATTCAACTGTGAAGGCCACCACTCCTGTACAAACATTACAACTTGGAAAACCAAATCAATCCTCAGACTGGATCTTGCTGGGCAGAGAATCAGTGCTCCAGGAGTCAGACATTATTGGTGATGTTTCAGCCCTTTGCAAAAGTGTTTATTTACATCTTAGGCCACCTCCTCTCACTGAAACAGAAGAGTCAATGTCTGAGAACCTGAGAAAAGGAAGAGGTCTTTGAAATCACACAGTCCAACCAGCACATTTTGTAGATAAGGACACCAATCCCAGGTAAATTAAGTGACCTAATTAGGGTCACAAAGGAAGTACACAACAGAGCTGGGAAGAAAACTCTTTCTATACTGCCCCTTGAGGCACAAAAGCTCCCAAACCTTGGCTCCCCACTCCCAGAAAGCTGTCCTGGTATAGAACAATAGCATCTTTTCACTCCCATGACGCTGGCTGATGTGAACAGCTCAACTCCCATGATGCTGGTTGGTGTGAATACTCCCCAAATCCACCATGACTTTTGTGTAAAAGGCATTTAGAACAGCCTCAATATTTTAACAAATTTAGGACCCATCTGTATTTGTCAGTGTTATCCAGAGAAAAAGAACCAGTAGGGTGTCAGGGTGTGTGTGTAAAGATATTATAAGGGTGTGTGGGTGGGTATGTGTGCATGTAATGAAATTGTAAGTAACTGGCTTACGTGACTAGAGACTGAGAAGTCCCAAGATCTGCAATCAGCAAGCCAGGAGAGCTCACTGTTAAGTTCCATGCCAGCAGGCTCAAGACCCAAGAAGAAACAATGAAAGCTAGAAAAGGTCAATGTCTCAGCTCAAGGCAGTCACAGGAGGAATTCTCTGTTACTCAGTCTTTTTGTTCTCTTCAAGTCTTTAACTGATTGGATAAGGCTCATCCACATTAGGAAGGGCAATTTACTTTATAATGTCTATTGATTCAAATGTTAATCGCCCCCACAACATCCTTACAGATCCAACCAGAATAAACCATCACATCATCAATTTTAAGACACACCATTATTTTACATGACACAAGAAAGAAAAAAACTCTACCAATTAAATAATAACACAGCACAGGTTCTAAGATGCTTCTTGATTTCAGAGTTGTTGAAATGTGAAAAAAAAAGTGTCCTAAAATTGAAAAAAAGTACTAAACTACTTTTATCTTACAAGAACCTGAAAAATGTTGAAGAGCAGCTCTCAACCCCACCCAAAGCACAGCTGCAGTAAATTTTGAAAGCAGCTTGAAGGCTGGGCTCCGTGGTTCACTCCTGTAATCCCAGCACTTTAGAAGATTGAGGCAGGACGATTGCTTGAGGCTGGGAGTTCAGAACCAGCCTAGTCAACATAGTGAGACCCTGTCTCTACAAAAAATTTTAAAAATTAGCTGGGCAAGGTGATACACCTGAGGCAGGAGGACTGCTTGAGCCTAGGAGTTCGAGACTACAGTGACCTATGATCACGCCACTGCACTCCAGCCTAGGTGACACAGTGAGATCTTGTCTCAAAAAAAAAAAAAAAAAAGTAGCTGGTAAATTATAATAGCAAATGAAACATTACCTTCCTTATAACAGGTTCTGTATTTATCTAGGGGAGGTTATAATTATACAAGGGATGTTCAATATATGGCAATTGTATTCTGTCCTTTGTAACTACACAAACTGTGACCAAGAAAAACTTTTCTTATAAGCACAAAATTCTTGCAGTTTCAAAAGGCACACTAAGAGATCAGAGAAATCTCATTCCTATTAGACAAAATTTAAAGGCAGAGTGATGGAGAGAGTTCAGATTAGTGTTAGGACACACTGCTCTTTCATAATGTCCAGTGCTGGGAAACTGGGATACAGCCCAGGAATGATGAATTGTAGAGAAAAGAGGCATGGATGAAAAAGACACCATTAATCCAGTTTCTATTTTAAATTAATCTGCAGTTATCTCAGAAATGATCAGTCAAGGTAACTAAAGGGCAGATGAAAACTGTTGGTCTGTACTACTCCCTGCTCCCTTAGATGACCACTAGACTATCTTCCTATCCAATCTCCACCCTCTTTTATGCCATCCTGTATTAGAGATGCAATGTGGTATCACCCAAATTCCCTGCTTGGAAGGATTAGACATGAAACTTCAATGAGCAGGGAAGAGTTTTAGCTCGTATTAGCTATCATTGCCAGGGATGGGGTAGGGGGTAAAAAAAGAGTATTTAAACACCAATTTCATACACTTTGTATTATCCTGGATTGTTTCACTACAGAAAGGATACTTGACATTTATTTTTGGCAATCCAGCATTTACCTAGTACTTTTCCACTGATGAAAAGTCCCTTCTCCACACTCCATCCATGAGGTTTGGGTGGGGGTGACCAGCTCCAGGATGGGTATGTGATTTAGGCCTAAATGAAGCTTCGCATCCCCCATCCTCCATGATAATTCCAGAATGGGCAAGTGGCCCAATCGGAGACAATTCTGGGACTTTTGCTGGGACTGGGGAAAGGCATAAAGAAATGGGGACCGTTTCTTTTTTCTTTGGTCTTAAGAATGGTAGCCTGCAGCTGCCTGCAGCAGTTTGCCATCACATGGGACCTAAACATGATTCACACACAAAGGGAAACAGAACTGGAAGGATTTGAGGGACAGAAGGAGAAGGAAGAAAATCTGGATGACATTGTTTGAGCCCCCTGATCAGCCCACATCATTCCCGAAGGTAAGACACCCCATTAAATGAACCAACAAATATCCCTTTTTACTTTAAGCCTGTGTGAACTGGGTCTTTCTGCAAACACAAAAGCTCTAAACTATCACATGATCATCTCACTAAACGTACAAAAAGCACTTCACAAAAATCTAACACCCTTTCATAATAAAAACACCTAACAAACTTAGAAGAGAACTTCTTCAATCTGATAAAGGCATCTACAAAAAATCCATAGTTAATGTGTATAAGGTGAAAAACAGGATGCTTCCCCTCAAAGATTGGAAACAAAACAAGATGTTTGCTTTTACCACTTCTAGTCAACATTGTACTAAAGGTTCTAGCCAGGGCAATTAGTCAATAAGTGAAATAAAAGACATCTAGATTGGAAAGAAAGAAGCAAACCTAGCTCTACTCACAGACATGCTCTTATATATTTAAACAAAAACAAAACGCAAGGAAGCCACTAAAGAAAACTATTAGAATAAATGAGTTTAGCAAGGTAATAGGATACAAGACTGACATACAATTAAAATTGTATTTCTGTACAGTTGCAATGAACAATCTGAAAATGAAAGTTAGAAAACAAATCCATTTACGATAACATCAAAAAGAATAAACTACTTAAGAATAAATCTTATTTTATTTTAGTTTAGTTTACTTTGAGACAGAGTTTCACTCTTGTTGCCCAGGCTGGAGTCAATGGCGCGACCTCGGCTCACTGCCACCTCCGCCTCCCGAGTTCAAGCGATTCTCCTTCCTTAGCCTCCCGAGTAGCTGGGATTACAGGCAACCGCCACCACCCTTGGCTACTTTTTGTATTTTTAGTAGAGACGGGCTTTCACCACGTTGGCCAGGCTGGTCTCGAACTCCCGACCTCAGGTGATCCACCCACCTTGGCCTCCCACAGTGCTAGGATTATAGGCGTGAGCCATCGCACCCGGCCAAGAATAAATTTTTAAAAATAAGTGTAAAACACTGAAAACTACAAAACATTGTTCAAAGAAATTAAAGATTTAAAAATCACTATTCCAAAACTGCTACCAGCTTATTCTTTTCTCACATAGTGCAAATGCCTTTCTACACTTAATGGACAAACAACTGTGTAAAATTTACTTTTAAAAAAATCTTAGCCAAAAGGCTTTTCAGTTCAATTAATGTTGAACAATACATGTTTTCAATGAGCATAATTTTCTTCAAAAAATGCACTTATATTTGGATCTAAACTGGCATACCTCATGTTACTTTTACACTGAAATTTCTTTTTTTTAATTTCCCAACAGCAATCACCATTTTTAAGTCAAAATTTCTAAATGGAGACGTTCCTATTCCCTTAAAGATCTAAACCAAAAGTAATTACTTGTGAGTCATACCCACTTCTGACTAGAAAGTACTGTAGCCTCCCTTCATTTTTCTTTCAGCAG
Source organism: Nomascus leucogenys (assembly GCF_006542625.1). Classification (NCBI taxonomy): domain Eukaryota; kingdom Metazoa; phylum Chordata; class Mammalia; order Primates; family Hylobatidae; genus Nomascus; species Nomascus leucogenys. Next base: position 75,155,051 of record NC_044397.1, read on the forward strand.
CCTTGTGACAAGTGGCTCATCCAAACATATCACTATGAAAAACTGTACGCCATTCAAATAGACACTTAAAAGTTTTAAAAATTACATAAAATTCATTATTTGGCGAACAATTCTGAGTTTTGATAAATGCATAGCCCTTCAATAACCACTGCAATAATCAAGATACAGAAAATTCCATTCTACCAAAATTGTCCCCAAAATTCCCTTGTATTACTCCTTTCCGATCAAGCCTTCCCCTCTCCCTTTACCCTTGGCCAACCACTGTTGTGCTTTCATTTTAAGTTCAAAATATTTCCCAATTTTCTTGGAGACCTTCTCTTTGACCCACGGGCTACTTTGAAGGGTACTGTTTAATTTCCTAATATTTCAGGGGATTCTCTACATCTGTTATTAATCTGTAGTTTACTTCCATTAAAGACATAGAACATTCTTTTGACAAGTTTTGGCAAGGTTTCTATTATAGCTCAGAATATGGTCTATCTTGGTGAATGTTCCATGTGCATTTGAAAAAAATGCAATATTCTACTGTTGTATTTTGTTCAGTTTTTTATTGTAATCATTACAAATGGGCTTATTACATCTTGGCCCAATAATGACTCTTAAATAAACAACTAGTAGAATGCCTACTGGTTAGCCTCATGCTAGAGCATATCATTCCGCCTTTAAGTCCGCCACAGTTCCTTCAGAACTTCTGCCTTAAAAATTAAGGTGTTCTGGGAAAGCAGAAGTTCATAATCTTACTATTTAACAGGAAAAACAATTAAAAATTTAACATATTGTGAATTTTTAAAATTCTTAAGAGGGTGTTGGGGGAGGGAGAGGATCAGGAAAAATTAATGAATGCTGGGCTTAATACCTAGGTGATGGGATGATCTGTACAGCAAACGACCATGGCACACATTTATCTATGTAACAAACCTGCACATGTACCCCTGAACTTAAAGTTGAAGATTTAAAAAAAAAAGAAATCCATAAGAACTACTGTTGTGTAGAAATACAGAAAAAAAAATGAAAAGGGACTATTTAAACTCTTTCTACAAAAGTTTGCCAAAAGTAAAGAAAAAAAGTGAAGGAAAGGTGCTTTTTCATTAACAATAAGAGGAAAAATTAGTGACCATAATAAAGGGGGAACAGAATGGGAGAAAGAAAAGGTTAAGTCCCTTAACTTCTTTCAACTTTAGTTTCCTTTTCTATGAAATTTCAGCTGGAGCTTAGATGATGCCTAGAAGTCTCTCTCAGCTTTCAAAACTTATCCTAATACAAAGTAACAGAAAACTCCCATCTTTCCCAGAATCTGATTCAAGAGATAGTAACCGCCAGGTACAGTGGCTCATGGGGCAGAAAGATCAGTTGAGGCCAGGAGTTCAAGACCAGCTTGGGCCACATAGCAAGACCCTGTTTCCAAACAACTGTTTTTAAATCAAAACAGAGAAAGTAACTAATGCCAAGAAAAAAAAGTGAAATTAAATGTCTTGACAGGACTGACAATCCGAAATGTTGAGTCAAGACAATTTATTCATTATAAATTATGGTTTCTATGTTCATAACCCATATGTATTATCATATCATATATTATGTATGCTATATAGATATTTTAATAGTGAAATAATCTACCATTTTAAATTGAAGCAAAGCAGAGCTATTCATTTACTACCCTTGACCTCCATAGCCTTGGTGTTTTCCAACGTGCAACCTGAGCGCTCAGCCACACCTCATCCCACTAGAGCCCTCCCCCACTCAGCTTCTCTAGGGGAGTTTCAGACAGGGATGTGGACAGCAAAGCCTCGGGTTCCTCTGCCAGGTCAGTAAGAACTCAGTAAGAGTTCTGTTGTAGCTAGGGAGGAAGGAAGAAAGAAGAAACACTCCTCATTGTAAAAGTTAACCAAGCATTAGCTAAATTATAGGCTTCTTAATTTACCATTAATTAATTCACAAAGCATTTTCTGAGCAGTTGTAACTTGTCAGGTTTGGAGATTTAGAGAAAAGATCCCAGCCTCAAGGAGTGACAGACTAGTGGAGAGTCTACCATGTAGATGGTGAGAAGACTATAATTACAATAGATTATATCAAATTCTCTTTAAAACCTTCTGCTAGAAGATGTAGGTCACCTCCCCTGTGAGCTTTGAGCTACCAAACTAAATATTTATTTGTTCTGCACAGTGCTTCTCATATGTCCTACCAGCACCTTAACTCAAGACAACGGAGTGAGGAAACCATGGTTTAAGTTCAGACTCATAACATCCAGGTATGTCATCTTGAGGACACCACTTAATTCCTCTGGGCATTATTTCTCTATCTAATCTATCTATCTATCTATCTATCTATCTATCTATCTATCTATCTATCTATCTATCTTATCCTATCCTATCCTATCCTATCCTATCCTATCCTATCCTATCCTATCCTATCTACCTGAGAGTCTTACACTATCTATTTGCTACAGTCTTGCTCTGTCACCCATCTATCCATCTGAGGCAGAGTCTCACTCTATCTATCTATCTATTTGCAACAGAGTCTAGTTCTGTTGCCCAGGCTGGAACACAGGTGTGATCTTGGCTCACTGCAACCTCTTAGCTCACTGCAACCTCCACCTTCTGGGTTCAAACGATTCTGGTGCCTCAGCCTCCCAAGTAGCTGGGATTACAGGCGTGTGCCACCACGCCCAGCTAATTTTTGTATTTTTAGTAGAGACGGGGCTTCACCATGTTGGCCAGGCTGATCTCAAACTCCTGGCCTCAAGCAATCTGCCATCAGCCTCCCAAAGTGTTGGCATTACAGGTGTGAGCCACCATGCCCGGTCTACAATGGAATTTTAATTAAGAATATATGGCTGGGCAAGGTGGCTCATGCCTGTAATCCCAGCACTTTGGGAGGCCGAGAAGGGTAGATCACGAGGTCAGGAGTTCAAGACCAGCCTGGCCAACATGGTGAAACCTCATCTCTACTAAAAATACAAAAAAAAATTAGGCGGGCTTGGTGGCAGGCGCCTGTAATCCCAACTACTTGGAAAGCTGAGGCAGAAGAATTGCTTGAACCCGGGAGGGGAAGGTTGCAGTGAGCCGAGATTGCGCCACTGCACTCCAGCCTGGGCAACAGAGCAACATTCCATCTCAAAATAAATAAATAAATAAATAAGAATATGTAAAGAGCTCTCACAACTCAATAACAAAAAGAAAAACAATTAACTTTTAAAAATGGGTTAAAGATTTGAACAGACACTTCACAATGGAAGAGACAGCAATGGCCAATAATTATATGAAAAAGAATCCATGAGGAACCACAATTTGCAAATAGAAAGCTGAATACACAGAGACTAAATTTTCTGGGCATCATTAATCAAAACAGTGATCTAATTAACCTACCCTTAAAGTGAACTATGAACCTGTGTGGTACACAATGGAGCATGTCTGCAGAGTGTCTGACACTAATGGACACGACCCAGAAACTGCTAACAGTAAGCTAAATATCCATTACATAGTCTTAACAAACCTAGGTACGGCTATTATTATTGCTGTAATTTTAAAACTGAGACTCAGGAAGATTAAGTAACTTGCTCAAGGTATTAGCACTAAGTAGTGGGGCAAAGGTTCAAACTCAGGGCTCTCTGACTCCAACCTTTTACACTTAAGCATTGGTGCAATGCTGGCTTGTGACTTTATCACTGAAACCATAAATTACATGGTAAAGAGTTGAGTATTGAATGTCTATGTGAAAAAAAAAAGTTGTACCCTTACCTCATATTGTACACAAAAATTAATTCAAAACGGAAGAGAATTAAATGTAAGCACTAAAAACTATTTTTAAAACCTTAAGAGTAAATCTTCATGACCTTGGGTTTGGCAACGGTTTCCTAAGATAATCTAACACCAAAAACAAACAATAAAATAAAAAATTGATAAATCAGACTACATCAAAATTTAAAACTTTTGTGTTGCAAATAATACCAGGAAGAAAATGAAAAAGACAACCTACAGAAAATAAAATACAGTTGATCCTTGAATACCATGGGTTTGAATTTCAAGGGTGCACATGTGGATTTTCTTCCACTTCTGCTACCCTGAGATAGCAAAACCAACCCCTCCTCTTCCTCTGCCTCCTCAATGTGAAGACAGCAAGGATGAAGACCTTTACGATGATCCACTTCCACTTAATGAATAGTAAATGTATTTTCTCTTCCTTATAATTTTCTTCATAACCCTTTCTTTAGCTTACTTTATTGTAGGGATGCAGTATACGATACATATGACATATAACATATGTGTTGTTAAAGTTATTCATAAGGCTTTTGGTCATAACGCTTTTGGTTATTTGCAGGCTATTGGTTAAGATTTTGGAGGAGTCGAAAGTTACATGCAGATTTTTGACTATGGGGATTGGTGCCCCAACTCCTGCATTGTTCGTGGGTCAACTGTATTTGCAAATCATCTATCTAACAAGGAACTTATATACAGAATAAAGAACACTTGGCTGGGCGCAGTGGCTCACACCTGTAATCCCAGCACTTTGGAAGGCTGAGGCAGGTGGATCACCTGAGGTCAGGGGTTCCAGACCAGCCTGGCCAACATGGTAAAACCCTGTCTCTACTAAAAATACAAAAAATTAGCCAGGCATGGTGGCACACACCTGTAGTCCTAGGTACTCAGGAGGCTGAGGCAGGAAAATCGCTTGAACTCGGGAGGCGGAGGTTGCGGTAAGTGGAGATCGCACCACTGCACTCCAGCCTGGGTGACAGAGTAAGACTCTGTCTCAAAAAAAAAAAAAAAAAAAAAAAAAAAAAAAAAAACCTCTTACAACTCTATAATGAAAAAATAACCCAAACAAATGGGCAAAAAATGAAGACATTTTTCCAAACTAGATATACAAATGGATAATCAGCATATAAAAAGACAATCAACATCATTAAGTCAGAGAAATATAAATCAAAACCATGAGATACCATTTCACAACCACTAGGATAGCTATGCTAAGAAGATAATGAGGTTGATGAGAACGTGAAGATGGAAACTTCTTTGATTACTGATGAGAATGTAAAATGGTGCAGTCAGTTTGGAAAACTATTTGGTAGTCTCTCAAATTATTAAGTAAAGAGTTATCACAGGACTCCAGCAACTACACTCCTAGGTATTATATACATCCAAGAGAAATGAAATCATGTCTATACAAAAACCTGTACATGAGTGTTCATAGCAGAATTATTTCATAATAACCAAGAAAAACAAAAACAAAAAGAACAGCCCAATCCAAATGTTCTTCAACTGAAAATGGATAAACAAAATATGGTATACACATACAATGAAATATTATTTGGTAATAAAAAGGAATGAAGTTCTGATACATGCTATCCAAAAAAAACCATGCTATGGAAAAGCAGCCAGCCACAAAAGACCACAAATTATATAATTCCATTTATATAAAATGCCTAGAAGAGGCAAATCCTTGCAGACAGATTAGTGGTTGCCAACAGTGAAAGGCAGGTGTAGGAGTGACTGCTAATGGGTACTGAGTTTCTTTCTGGGATAATGAAAATGTTCTAAAACTGATCATGGTGATAGTTACACTTTTTATATATACTAAAATCATTGACTTGTACATTTTAAATGGATGAATTTTATGGTTTATGAATTATCTCCATAAAGATGTCAAAATGTTAATAACAACAAAAAGGGTTGACCAGTGGTTGTGAAACCAAGAATCCTCATATTCCAGATGTCTTCCTGGTACTGTTTACACAGCACTAGTTTATAGGGCAAGAGTCACCTTCCTCCACCTGAGGGGAAACAAAATTATAGCACATCCTTAATGCAAACCATCTGGCCAGTATGATGCAGGCTTTTGTTATTTTCAGAATGCAGTAATGCAATGTGCTTGAGCCTTAACCTGCTGGAGAGGCACAAGCAGCCTGTGGCTGGCTGGAGTTCACGACAGCAGCCCTCCTATCAGCTGAGTGGGCAGGAAAAGGACCTAAAACTACAAAGTATAAAGCAAAGGTTAGAAAATTTCCTCATGGCAAAACATAAGCACAACATTGGGCAGTCAAAGCTTTCTTCACTCCTGAATTCCTCCCCACTTCCCACCCCCGAAATAGTCTGCTATTCTAGGTCAAACATACTTTAAATATAGGTACATTATGAATCAGCTAGAATTACATAATGATCAAGCAAGAAGGACCTTTAAAAGTATTGTCTAATGGAGCACTGACTCTGAAGCCACTTAATAAGTGGCTGCGTGACCTTCAGCAAACCCATGTCTCTATACCTCAGTGTCTTCATCTGGAAAATGGGCATAATAAAGGCAACTGTTTTTTGAAACTGCTGCAAAGACTGAGTTAATCCATGTAAAATGTTTAGAAAAGTGCTTGGCACATTGTAAGTACTAATAAATTTTTAACTGTTCTTACAATTATAAACTAGTAAATCCCATTATTTTAAACGGAGGAAGACACTAAGGCTCAGAATGCTAAAGTGACCCTGCAGTTGGCGGTAATAGAGCTGTTTGCCAGGCTTCAGGTCTCTCTGACTCCTGAACCAGTGTTCTAGGGCATTAATGTGTAGCCCTACATGTATGACACTCCTTGACTAACTTTTAGGTCTTGAAAGACACAAATAGCAAACACAGTGCTTCTTTAGAAGTATGTCTCACACAATGTGGGAATCTGTAACATGTTTTTAATTTACTCTCTTTTCATCCCAAGTTTAATCTTCTAACATCTAAAGAAAGGTACTGGCACTAAATCCCGGAATGTCCAAAAGGCAGGATGAAACCGGACTGTAAAAGAAAATACGCATAAACTTTTTTTTTTTTTGTATTTTTCATTGAAGGAGGATAGAGTACCTGAATGTGCCTAGCATTTAAAGGAAGAGACTTCTTTCCTCTTTCTGCATTCTAGAAATACACTCATGTAAACCTCAGATGCTATTATCAGGGCTTGATGAATTCTAACTTTCAGTAATTAATACCTAGCAATTTAAAATTCAAGAGGCAAAAGAAGCTCACAAAATAATAATACGTAGTATTTAGTGAAGTACAATAAATGCAGCAGGAGAGACACAAAGATGTACCAGAAAATGTTCTATGCTACGCTAAAGCCAGAGTAAGCTTTTAAACAATCTCATCATTTCTCCTTCTCTCATAGATGCATGCATGCATGTACCTACATGCACACACACAATCACATCACAGTGTTTAAACCAGCCTATGAGGCCCTGAAATATCTGGCCTCCCGCACACCCCTGCATCTTTGTTGGAGCCTCATTCTCCTCAGCTCTCAGCCAGATGGGTCCTCTTTCCTCTCCTCAAACTCACACATCTCCATTCTGCTTTGGGGCCTTGACACTGGCATTCCCTGTGCCTGAAAAGTTCTTCTTTACTTCCTCTAACTACACCTCTGCCTTGGCCTCTCCACCGAACTATTAACAGCTTGATTTATCCTTCAGACTCTGCTTAAATTTTTCTTCAAAGAAGCTTTCTCTAACAACCCGTAGTAGCCTCTCAGCCCTCCCTCCTCCCCAATCAATCACACACAATGAAACATGGTTCTAACCACTTAACCAATAAATATCTTTCTTCCCCCACCAGACTGTAGGCTCAAGAAGGGCATAGGCTTTGTTCAACATTGCTTCCCCTGTGCCAAGCACAGTAGATGGTGAATGAAATTAACAACATCCCCTAAGGATTCAAAAGACCAAGTGATAAACTGATATCCTAACCTCACTCAAATTCGACACAAGGCATCCCATATCAAGCTGTCACATGACAAATACACAAACCACACAAACAGAGGCATGGGTTATATACTACCTTTGGAGAAAAATTCAAAATCAACAAAAACTTGGATTGGGATTATATGTATTTTAAAGTTACTACGTGCAAACCTACAAGAAAAAAAAAGTTACTTTTTAAAACAAACTTCAGAAAAAGAAAAAGTAACTTGTCACTAACACAACATGCTCATTTCGGAAGACCAAGTAGAAAAGTGGAGGGTGGAGGAAACAAGGATGCATGTGATCCTCCTGGGCTATTACCATTTCTCTCCCAAGTAAATTTATCTCCTAAAAGGAGAGAATATGCCGAACCATCATTCTATGTATATCTGGAAAATAACCAGTGGTGTGATGGGCTTCTATGAACAGTATGCCTACAAGGACAGGGCACGTGGGTTAAGGGAACAAGCAGCATCATGTAGAGACAGCTGTCTCTGGCAATAGCTCCAGTGCCCTCTTCTTCAGGGTTTCCACCCTAGCACCACTCACAGCATTAACTTCTCTTACTTTGGGAAGAAAAAAATAGACTCTTTTCCAACAGAACAGATAGGAATCACATGACAAAGATTCCAAAAGATCCTTCCAGAGAGTTCTGCTTTATTGAAGGATACACAAGGACAGTCAGCAACAACAACAGCAAAAGCATTTCACTACCAGGAAATAGTTACTGTATCAAGAGACTAAACTTTCTATATAGAAAGGAGAAGGAAAAGAGGGGAAAAAAAACCCCACAAAACAAAAAAAGTTGGGGATGGGGAAGAATGGGAAAAAAAGAAGAGTGTTGAAGATGAAAGAAAAAAAGGTAAAAAGTGTGTGTAATGGAAAGGAGTGAAGGACCAGCAACTAAATTTTACTCAAGTATATGCATCTGAGACCTCAGAAGGAAAACTGCCAGGTCGAGCCTCCTCCCCTTAGGTTAGCAGTGTTGATCAGCCTCTGTCACCCACCAAACCAAAGCCTAGCTTTGAGTTATTCTCATCTAACCTAATTGCAGACATCACTGAAGGTCCTTGACGCAAACAAAAAAAACCTCTTCTAATTTAGTCTCTATTAATGATTACAGAAAAAAATAAACAGGCGAACTCACTGCTAATTATACTAGGCAAAGGGAAGAGATTCTGGGTACGCCCAACAGGGGCACCTTTGGCTGTGCTGTGTGACCTCCTCGAAGTTACTATGCCAACTGATCCTCCCACACACACCCATTCGTAAAACACCCGGCGCATTACCATACTACAACCTTTTAAAAACTATCCCACAAAAGAAAGGAAAACGTCTCTCACCCACTCTAAGGGATACTGGTTACATTTCTGCTTTCAAACACACTGCCTTTAAAATTTTAAAGACCTAATAATCCATTTTCTATGATAAAAAGTTTACTTCCAAAAAAGTGGCTAGCACAGTTTCCAGCATATAGTAGGCTTGTATTAAATACCAGTTTCACACATGAAAAAAATGATCGTTCTGAGTAATTTTCACAGCTGTAGAATAGTTACAACCTTCTCAAGATATGAAGCTTTTACCTCCACAAACTAGAAAAAAGGGCGGGGACTATTTTAAAGCCAGTCTGTAAGACACGGCAAGAAAGTTGCAAATATTTGCATTCATTTAACGGTAATTTCTGAGTCTGTAAAACAAAAGGAAATGCTCAACGAGAAAATAAAAAACCTTGTGCAGAGCTTTGAAACTGTGGAGTTGGGACTCTGACACCCTGGTGTGCACGCTTCACAGATGACTGTGAAGGTGACAAAGGGAAAGTGTTTGCACTGAGGACTTTCATAAAGGATCTTTCCCCTGTGGAATTCCAGGTTACTGCTGGCATTCTTTTGAAACCTTCCAACCTAGCTGCGAGGCAAGGGAGTCCGGTTCCTTCGCCAAAATTCAAGAGATTCCCAGAGGACCCCAAGGCGGGGCGTCTGCGCCTTCCTCCCGCTGACATCGAGAGCACCGTGCCTTTCAAGTCACCCCAAATCTCAGTCTTTGCAGCCTTCCTTGAAGCGAAAGGGCAGCCACAGCTCTCCCCCAGCCCCAAGAGAGGGCCATGTCGTCCTGAACGGCGACACGGTCCCATGAGAGAACTGCTTTGGGAAATACTCCCGCTCCGCGCTGGCCTCAGGAAAGGGCCGTGACCCCTGCCCTAGGACGGGTCCAGACACCGCCCTCCAGCCGCGCAGACAAAGGACCGGCCCCCGGCGCACCCCCGGCCCGGCACGGCCACTCACCGCTCAGATAGTTGGTCCACTTGTACAGCACCCCCTCCATGGCGCCCGCGGCCACTCGGCCCACGCCCGCCGGCCCCCTCACTGCCCCAGGCCCCAGGAGGCGAGGAGCACCAGCAGCAGGGCCATCGCCCGGCGCTGCCCAGACGCCCACTCCCGGCGCCCGGGCCTGGTGTGGGGACGCCCGGCCCGCCTCACATCCTCGGCCCGGGGGCGGGGTCACTGCGGCGGCCTCGGCGCGTGAAGCCCAGCCAGCCGGTGAACCCGTGGGGCGAAGCCCGCACGCTGTTCACAAGGAGGCCCGGGTCCGGGCCCTACGTGGGTCGGAGGGGCAGCCGAAGCCTCCGAAGTGCGACGAGCGAGCTGCAGGTTGCAGGCGGCGCCGCGGCGCACTACCTGAACACTCGACTTGCCGGGCACGGGACGCGCTCGCGCATGCCCAGTGCGCCGCTCGCGCGCCCCTTCCCAAAATCTACTCCGGGATTTCGCGGCGGCGGCGGCGGCGGCGGCGGCGGCGGGGCGGGGTTTGTGGGAACCGCCCGCAGGAAAATTGAGTCCTTAGACGCCGACTCGGGACTAGGCGATGGGAGGAGGGAGGCCCCTGAGACTAGTGTGGAGCACAGTTCTGACTGTAAATGGTGCCCGCTGTTTGGAGGTCTACGTGACCTCTCACGATATCTCCTGGGTTCTAGTCCCTATTCTTGTTCCAAAGCTGCCTAATTGATCTCACACACTTGAGGTAACCAATAACAGGGCGTAAAGAGATTATTGGAATTTCAGGGTAGAATACTATGAGGCCAGTGTAAACAGGTATTTTCCAGACCCTAAGGTCTCGCTACTGGAAGTGTTGGTCCACTGACCCGGAGCACTGACATCACCTAAGAGCTTGTTAGAAATGCAGAATCTTGCACCCACCCCAGACCTCCAGAATCAAAATCTGCATTTTAAACAAGATCTCCAGGTGGGTTCCTATGCACATAGAGTGCGGATATGCAGTGTGCTAAGGATATTTGACCAGAAAAAAATGTTAACTACCGATTAAGTGGAAAGAGAAGGTGAGAAAAGTACAATACGATTTAAATCGCTTTAGGTATATGTCACAGAAGCATGCACCAAAATATTAAGAGGATTGTTTGCGGCTGGTGGTGGTATCGGCGAGCTTTCTTTTTCTTTAAAGTTGACTGATTTAGTAAATAAAAATGCAAAACAATTATTCGTTATGTATCTGAAATTCCAACTTAATTCGACTCCCCAATATTATCTGGAAATGCTACTTTAGTGATTTCCAATTTCTTCCAAATTGACTTCAATAAGCATGCATTGCTTTTGAACTTAGGCGAAAAATGTAAAACTAGAAAATGTAAACTACGATGAGGCTGTGTAATTCGTAACCATGATTACCATTTCTTCTTTAAAGCGGAAGTCTGCAAGTCGTAACTCATTATTTACCCTCTAAGGTAACTTAAGGGATAAATTATTAGCAGCCATAACATGACGTGTTGCTGTGGAATGAATCAGACCTGGTTTGAAGGCAGAGCTCATCTGCTTCGGGGCTAAATACCCTTAAGCAGGACAGTTAACATCTCCTGGTCTAAATTTACTTCTCTTTTAAATGGGAAAAAAGAACCTGCCTTACTGGTTGTAGTGAGGTTCATGCAACGGGAACGCGCTTTGTGAACCCTAAAGCACTATGTCAGTCTTTACAGTTTATGAGCAATAGCAAAATCCTAGGATTGTGGCATCTTGGGGGGCCGCTCTCCAACGGCGAGAGTAAACGACTCTTTCCTGGAACCCCGAAGGTTTCGCAGGGCCCCAGGACTCTTCCTACGTCTCTCAGCGGGGTTCTCAACAGAGATAAATCTGCCGGAGGAGTTTCCGGTTGGCTCTGCGCCCCGCCCCTCTCCCAAAATCCACGCTGGTTGAATTCTGAAATCCGCCGGGCTCTAGGACCACATGGGATGATCCGCCGCTTGGCAGCTGCCCGGCTCTACCGGGCTGTAAATTCCATCGTTGCAGCGTCATTGGCTTGAGAGCTGCCTGAAGGACAGCACCAACAGCCAATGGGAGGCCGCTATTCCCAGGCGGACGCGTTATAAGAGCCAGTCAGGCCCGCATTTGTGCTTAACTCTTTAAAGGTAGGTTCCTGACCCGTGAGAAAGTAGTTGGTGGTAAATGTGCCACGTCTTCTAAGAAGGGGGAGTCTTGAATTTGCCTGAAGCCGTTGTCCCTAAGCCTTGAACTACGCTCTTAAATCTGTGAAGTCAAGGGCCCTTTCGCTGCTTTTGTAGGGACTTCTTTTCTGCTTCAGCAACATGAGGCTTTTCTTGGGGAACGCGGTCTTGACTCTATTCGTCTCTTCTTTGATTGGGGCTTTGATCCCTGAACCAGAAGTGAAAATTGAAGTTCTCCAGAAGCCATTCATCTGCCATCGCAAGACCAAAGGAGGGGATTTGATGTTGGTCCACTATGAAGGCTACTTAGAAAAGGACGGCTCTTTATTTCACTCCACGTAAGTAATTATGCCCCGCAGGTAAAATAGTAATTAAGAATCCACTCACTTATGCCAGCTCTCCAGCACGAAAGGTGGCTTGTATTTTACCTCTTTTACAAAGCCGAAATATCTTGTTTCCTTCTTTGGGAAAGGAAATTGTTTAAAGCCAGTTTTATATAGCGAGCGAGGCCTTTGAAGTTCTTGTTGGAAACATGTGGTCTGGAAAAGGCTGCTAATTTTTTTATTATAAAAATTAGAACTAGAATCTTTGAAATACTGCAGAAATATATCTGGGTGTATAATTGGGCAATAAGTAGAAAAAGCCCAAAAGAATTCTCATATCTCAAACTCCATTTCTTAGAGAAAATGACTTGATTCCATTTTTAATGTGTAGGTGATGTTCACCTAAAACTTTTCACAGCGACTTTAAAAGCAAACTACACAATCACTTATTTGCCTGTTGAAGGATATACTAATGCCGTTTCACTGACCTACTACTTTTGTTCTGACAGATGATATTTTGGTCAAGGCACAGGACCATGATTTCAGTCATTTGCTTCTTTCTAGAGAGTCAGACTTCATTGATGAGATGGGTGTGGTTTTGGAAGTTTAGGCGAAGGATTTTCAGGTGGTTACACTATCATTTCTGTTCTATAAACGAAGAAATTGGAACATGGAAATGGTTTACAGCCTAATGATTTTCAATTAGGCATCGGTTCCATTCATTCCATTATGAAAGTATTTAGTGAGCATTTCCTTGATGTTAAGCCATGTTCTGGGTGCTAGGGAGATTCAGAAATTTTGGCTTCTAATCATCTTCATCTATTCATTAATCTGTCCATCTATCAAACTCTTATTGAATGGTCACAAGTCAGGTCCTGGAGACGCAAAGATCGCTAGAAGCAGGTTCTTGTCGTCTAACAGTACACCATCTACAGGCGGGAGAAAGACAAGTAAATAATGTAATGATATACGGTACAGAATATTCAAAGTACTAGCAAAGCGTAACTGGGCTCCATGGGGTGGGGAAAGGGAAAGACTTCCCAGAGACCATAATTGAAATGAGCCTTGGAAGATGGGTGGAGGTTTCCAGGGGGAAAGTAGGGAAGGATGTTGTAGGTAGAGGGAATAACATGAATTAAAACAGTGAATCTTCATAACCCATCCTCCACCTAGTTTTCTAATAAACTGCCTTTACTGGGCATTCAGACCTGGTCTGTCTTGAGGGTTGGGGAAATGAATGGGGCTCTTCTCTGAACTGTTAGCCCTGGGAAAAAATTCCAGAAAAATGACTTGCCTTAGAATTCTCAACAGCCCTTTCTTCTTGTCAACTAGGTGAGTGCCATAGCGGACATTAAATGATGTGATTTGTGTTTTGAAAATTCAGTTACATTGTTATTTTTAGTCTGATCTCTTTTACACTCAGCCTGACTTCTTTCAGATCTCTGAACCAAAAACCTGTGCTGACTTTGGTGGTGGCCATGGAATATTATTTAGCAGTTTGCTACTAAGTTCTAATACCTGATGAGGGGACTGTTATCATGCAGCCTCCATGTAAATGGTCAGAAGCTGCTAATTGTAAACATCATGAAGAAATACCACCAAATGGGCCAGGCGCGGTGGCTCACACCTGTAATTCCAGCACTTTGGGAGGCCGAGGCGGGCGGATCGTGAGGTCAGGAGTTCGAGACCATCCTGGCCAACATGGTGAAACCCCATCTCTACTAAAAATACAAAAATTAGCTGGGCGTGGTGGCACACATATGTTGTCCCAGCTACTCAGGAGGCCGAGGCAGGAGAATCGCTTGAACCCGGGAGGCGGAGGCTGCAGTGAGCCGAGATTGTGCCACTGCACTCCAGCCTGGGCAACAGAGCGAGACTCCGCTCTGAAGGAAAAGAAATACCATTAAATGACCAGTTTGTAAGCACGTTTGCCATCTCTAGAACCATAGCCTATGGGATAAATTGCTTAGCCCTAAGAAGAGCTATGCTAAAATTGTAGTCAGTGATGAGTAGTAAAATGTTTCCTGCTTCTTTTTTCATTTCTAGCCTTCCCAAATTTTCTATAGTTGGCATCTTGTTACTTTGTTCATTGGGCAAAATTACAGGAAAAAAATGGCATTACCCAGATTTAGTAACCATGGTACTCATGAAGCCTAGTACAGTGACTTCTTCTTCTCACCTACAAGATATCCTTGAATAGAATATTTTCCTTATTGCACTGAAAGGGAGCTAAGTAGGGATCAGGCATTACTCAGCCCTCAAGCCTCCCTGTATGTAGTTCGGCAGGTTGGTTTTCTAGGCTAGACTCTCTTCAGCTCATGAGCCAGGACATCCTATTTCCCTCCTCCCCAGTTGATATGGTTCGGCTGTGGCCCCATCCAATTCTCATCTTAAATTGTAGCTCCCATAATCTCCATATGTTGTGGGTGGGATGAGGTGGGAGGTAATTGAATCATGAGGGCAGGTTTTTCCCATGCTGTTCTCCTTGTGATAGTCTCACGAGATCTGATGGTTTTATAAAAGGCAGTTCCTCTGCACACGCATTCTTGCCTGCTACCATGTAAGATGTGCCTTTGCTCCTCCTTTGCCTTCTGCCATGATTGTGAGACCTCCCCAGCCATGTGGAACTGCGAGTCCATTAAACCTCCTTTTCTTTATAAGTTACCCAGTCTCGAATATTTCTTCATAGCAGTATGAAAATGGACTAATACACCAGTCCTTGAGGGGCTACTCTTCCAGACTTTCCTATATAGCCCCACTGTAGACCCCTGAGGAGGAAACTGGGCTAGGGTCTGAGTGGGGATTTAGGGATGAAAAGCAGCCTTTTCTACCCATCAGAGCCATCAGCAGGCCATAGCTAAGAAAAATTTGTAGGCAGGATATAAGACACTGTGCTTCTCACTCTCCATATCTGTGTGCATATGGACCCACATATGTTGGCAGTAAATTCTCCTTAGCCTTTCAATCTCCTTCCCAAACTCAGCCATTTTTCCATTATTTTCTCCCTGTTCTGCAACCTAGTGGCCTTCCTGGGACAACATAACTTTGTGATTAAGACCTTGAACTTTGGAGTGAGGTTTAAAGACTGGAACACTTAACCTATGTTTCCTCATCTGTACAATGGGGTAGTAATGGTACTTACATTATAGGCTTCTTGTAAGAGTGAAGAGGCAAAAAATAAAATAAAATTTAGAATAATTCCTGGTATACGACAAATGTTCAAATGGTTGTTAATTGTTTTTATTATTTCCTCTTTCTTAAGCCCAGTCAAGTATGTGAAATTTGCATCAAGAAAGATGGGCAGTGAATTGAATTCCTATAAACTTGACTTGGAGTTGTGTGTGTGTGTGTGTGCAAATACAGAATAGCTGTATTTATTACTTTTTAAACTAATAAACTTTACCACTTACTGGTGGGAAAATGCACTAAAGAAATTTTTTTAGAGTTAATAAGGAGTTCTAATGTGTTTTCTTTCTATCATAGTCACAAACATAACAATGGTCAGCCCATTTGGTTTACCCTGGGCATCCTGGAGGCTCTCAAAGGTTGGGACCAGGGCTTGAAAGGAATGTGTGTAGGAGAGAAGAGAAAGCTCATCATTCCTCCTGCTCTGGGCTATGGAAAAGAAGGAAAAGGTAATCGTATAATCTTACTATAGCATTAGAGTTGTTCTCTGGATTAGGAGACAGAAGTTAGAGTCACTACAACTTTTTTTTTCCCTAGAAGTTAATAGGGGGTATGTATTCCTTTAGCAACTGTAATATGTCTTGATTATCAATTGAAATGGCTAGTTTAAGGCCGTAATGTCTAAATGGGCAACTATGCTAACAATAAAAAAAGAGGTCTGATAATACTGTTCACCAATATGGTGGGTTGTTTTAATTGTGATAAAATATACATAAAATTTTTCCTTTGAACCATTTTTAAGTACATAGTTCAGTGGCATTAAATACATTCACATTATCGTGGAACCATCACCACTATCCATCTTCAGAATGTTCTTATCTTCCCAAACTGAAACTCACCAATTTACTTTAACAATGCAGAAAGAAAGATCCCTTAACATAAGTGTTTGGATGAGTTGAACATGTGAAATATAGATTATTAAAGTATTGAATGCATTTTAGATGTGGGTTATATATGGGTTGTACTTCACGAATATTAACTCTCCCACAGCAAACTGGGAGTTCTTTTCATTCCCATTTTAAAATTTATTTATAAAGCTTTTAACGATGTATTTTTTAAAAATCATAGAGTGACATGAAATGAATTTAATTCTCCCGGTGTCACAAAGCAGAAGCAAGCTGGCTAGCTGGTCCGGACAGCTTTTGCGCTAGTTTTTCAGGGCAGACACATATACTGCTGTTCAAGTGAGAACCCCTGCAACTTTCCAAAGAGCTGCTTTGTGATATATATCAAGAGGTCTGGGCCAGGCATGGTGGCTCACACCTGTAATCCCAGCATTTTGGGAGGCCAAGGAGGGTGGATCACTTGAGGTCAGGAGTTTGAGACCAACCTGCCCAACATGGTGAAACCCTGTCTCTACTAAAAATACAAAATTAGCTGAACGTGGCGTGCACCTATAATCCCAGTTACTTAGGAGGCTGACGCAGGAGAATTGCTTGAACATGGGAGGCAGAGGTTGCAATGAGCCAAGAATGTGCCACTGTACTCCAGCCTGGGGGACAGAGCCAGATTCTGTCTCAAAAAAAGAGGTCTGAAGATGTCTATGTGCATTTATTCTATAATTCCTTCAAACCTAAGGGAGTTAATTAGATATCAGGAAAAAAATTTGTGAACAGGGATGTCCATAATTGTATTGTTTCTAAGCAAAAAATTGGAACTGTCCTAAGTGGTATATTGATAAGAATTTAGCTAAATAAAATATGGCCCAGTTATTTAAAATGGCATTTCCAAAGAGTTTAAAAATTATATCTGAAATGTGTGAGATACAGTGTTATATATAAAAGTAGAAAATAAAGCTATAGTATCTATGATAGTAAATATAGGAAAAAGTACATATACATAGAAAGTTAATCATAAGGAAATAAATAAGAATGTTAAAAATGGACTGTGATACTAGGAATCATATTTATTTCTGGTTTTATCATCCAAGTACGTGCTCTACAATGAGCATGTATTACTTATGTAATGAAGAAAAAAAGTTTAAGTAGTCATCAGAGCCAGACAGACAACCACTCTGATACAGTATAAATATAGACTTTATAGCATCCTGAAGTCTAAGGTTAACCACTGACAAAAGTGAGGAGTCAGGATTCACAGCCCGTTTCCTGAGAAGGAAAACAGATGCCATATGGCAAGCATTATGTATTCCAAAATATACAAATTTATACAAATCTTGTTCATAGGATAAGATTTACTAACCAAATTCAATTCTCCTTTTAGTTATAATCCTCTTTAGAGAAGAAAACCAAGTATCTAGAAAATTTTTTCTGATGCTAAGAATTTTTTCATTTTATCTTTATTGTCTCACCTTTAATATTTATATACAGTAGTCCCCCTTTACCTGTGGTTTCACTTTCTACAGTTTTAGTTACCTGTGGTCAACTGCAGTCTGAAAATATTAAGGTATTTTGAGAATGAGAGATCACATTCACATAACTTTTATTATGATATGTTGTTGTAATTGTTCTATTTTATTATTTTTAATCTGTTACTATGACTATTTTATAAATTAAACTTTATCACAGATATGCATGTATAGGAAAAAGGATTGTATATATGGGGTTTGGTACTATCCACGGTTTCAGGCATCCAATGGGATTCTTGGGACATACCCCAGTGGGGACTACTGTACGTTGTATTAGTCCATTACTCTTTCTCATACTATATTTAACTCAAGTTTACTTCACAATAAGTAGAGATCTAAATTTGAGTCATTTCCTTCAAACTGAATGCCATGAAACTAATTTTTCTAATCTGTATTTAACACTAATTTTGTAGTCTTTTAGTACATGCTTGCATGCCTCTTTTGGAAAGATACCAGTTTAATCAACAACCTAGCGCATGTCGCATCTCTGTCTAGATCTCAAATGGTAAGCTTCAGCACACTTTATAAGTCTTCTCTTTGGAATTTATGAATGTTCTTTCATGGAAATATGTGGGATGGGGGGAGGATGACTAAGAAATATTTAACATGTTTACACAGACCTGTATGTTAAATATAGTTATAAGGAAACAAGTTTGAGAAAAACAATTGTCCATACTCCACAGATGGGTGTTTTTGTTTGTTTGTTTGTTTGTTTGAGGTTCCTGGGATTTTAACAAAGCTCTTTTCACTTTTAAAGATTTTTAATCTCCCTTCTCAGAAATTCATTTTAATTTCTCCCCTCCCATGAAATGTCTTCAACATATATATAATGTTCTGTATCAGAGGTAGTGTTTCCTAACTTTCTGAAATTGTTAAACCTTCCTGCATTATTTGTAAAGCCTGTGAGAAAATTATACCTCAATAACATGTATTGAGAGTTTACTATTTGCCAAGCTTAATGCTAAGTATTTTGCATGGATTTTTCACCCTTTATCCTCCCAACAGACTCTTGAGGTAGGAAATTTATTATCTGCATTTTATAGATGCGGAAATTGAGGCTTAGAGATGGGCAAATGTAAACTTCAGTCTCAGACAGTGTGACACCAGAGCTCACTCAATTATATGGGTAGAAATGCCTTCCAGTGGTAGAAATGGCAATACTATATGTATTTCTAGGTCAGGACTTTCTGACCAAAAAGTTAGTTTATTACTTGTAATATACTTCACTCCGAATTATCTAAAACCCTTTAAGTCCTTCTTGACGTATAATATGTAATATATTTATTATATTAGAAATGTAATACCCAAGCCATTAGGTACATCTCTGTGTATGTATAAGCATTGTGTGTGTATTTACATTTTAATTGCTAAGCCAAAGATAGAATGATTTTGCTCTGCTAGTTTATATTATTTCTTCTTTTACTCTATTCTATTTGAGTAAAATATAATAGACATAATTTTCATCGTATATGACAATCTTAGGAAGGCTCTTTAATTCAGTGAAAAAAATACTTTGTCCATTACCATAAATTTTCTATTATTAAAACTTTTGGCTCTTTTAAAACTTTCTGCCTTCTTTCTTCATGTCAGGTAAAATTCCCCCAGAAAGTACACTGATATTTAATATTGATCTCCTGGAGATTCGAAATGGACCAAGATCCCATGAATCATTCCAAGAAATGGATCTTAATGATGACTGGAAGCTCTCTAAAGATGAGGTGACCTTTCCTTCTTCCTACTCCTCTTTCTACTTTTCTTTGGTTGTTTGGGGTTTTGTTTTGTTTTGTTTTTGTAACTCACTTTTTAAATAAATATGTGTATATTTAAAATTTACTTTTATTTAGGTAACATTTATTTATAAGTTTTCTTAAAATACTGATGCTTTGAAAGTGGACTTTTTCATAGTAAATCATTGTTTTGGAGAGAAATATATTAAGACTTAAAAAGCACCATTCAATCTTTTGCTTTTTTCTTCCCAATGCTTAGGGTTCACTGTATCTTATCCTTACCCTTCGGTCTTTGAAAGAACCATTTTGCTAAGACAGTTTCCATCTGGAGTTACTGTATAAGAAGTTAGCTGTCCTGAGAAATATCTCATGTGGACAGTTTCTGTTAAAACTGTAGACTGGCTGTTAAATACTTCTTGTAGTGTTTTCCTAGCGATTAACAGCAAGCAACTTACATGCTCAGTTTTGTTCAGGTTACCCCAGAGAAAAGAGACCCCAGCCTGGGTTTTACACAGCAGGGCTCCAGCCCCATCAAAGTCTGAGCCTTTGGGTAAAGAGAAAGGAAGAAGAGGCTTCTCCTTATAATTTGGCCATTGCTACACATACCTGTCTTAGTCTGGCTGCTGTGGGGAAAGAAGTGGAGGGAGATATTTATCCCTGTTTTTTATCTACTCACACTCCATTCTGTCCTGACTGGTCAGATATTAAGTCCCTTTCTATGCTTTGATCAAATTCATTCTAATGGCCAGGAAATGATTAAGTCTTGAATAAACCAAATTGCTATGAACCAGGGGTTCATGATCCACAGCCACTAAATTTATAACACCTCATAGTGTTACCAGTCATATGCCTTTTTCTTCCATCCAAGATAAATTTTAATTTCCTTTCATTAATTAATTTTGAATATGTAACACAGTCACATGGTTCAAAACAAAAAGATATTTATTTATTTATTTATTTATTTATTTATTTATTTATTTATTTCCTGAGATGGAGTCTTGCTCTGTTACCCAGGCTAGAGTGCAGTGGCAAAATCTCGGCTCACTGCAACCTCTGCCTCCCGTGTTCAAGCAATTCTCCTGCCTCAGCCTGCCAAGTAGCTGCACCACCACACCCGGCTAATTTTTGTATTTTTAGCAGAGATGGGGTTTCACCAGGTTGGCCAGGCTAGTCTTGAACTCCTGACCTCGTGATCCACCCACCTCGGCCTTCCAAAGTGCTGGGATTATAGACATGAACCACCGTGCCCAGCAGAAAGATATTTATTTAAAAGTCTTGGCTGGGCGAGGTGGCTCACACTTGTAATCCTAGCACTTTGGAAGGCTGAGGCAGGAAGATTGCTTGAGGCCAAGACTTCAAGACCAACCTGGCCAACATAAGAAGACCTTGTCTCTATTGTTTACTTTTTTTTTTTTTTTTTTGTAAGACAGAGTCTCGCTCTGTTGCCAGGCTGGATTGCAGTGGTGCGATCTCGGCTCACTGCAACCTCCACCTCCCGGGTTCAAGCGATTCTCCTGCCTCGCCTCCCAGGTAGCTGGGACTACAGGTGCATGCCACCACACCCAGCTAATTGTCGTATTAGTAGAGATGGGGTTTCACCATGTTGGCCAGGATGGTCTCGAGCTCCTGACCTTGTGATCCTCCTGCCTCAGCCTCCCAAAGTGCTGGGATTACAGGCGTGAGCTACCGCACCTGGCCTATTATTTACATATTTTTAAAAGTCTTTCTCCTACCCACATCCTCTTCTATTCTATTATCCCCACATTCAGTTTTATTAATTACTTTTTTCTTTCTTTCTGTTTTTTGTTGTTTTTTTTTTTTTTTTTTTTTTTGTAGAGATGAGGTCTTGCTATGTACAGGCATGCACCACTGCACCCAGCTCACTTTTATTAGTTTCTAATATATCCTTCCAGTGTTTCTTTCTGCAAATCCAAATACATACCTTATTTCCCCCTTTCTTACACAAAAGGTAGCAAACTATACATACTGTTTTGTCATTTTGCTTTATTCACACAATATATCCTAGAAATACATTCTACATTAATCCATAGAGTTTCATCATCTCTCCCCCACCCCTTTTTTTAACAACTGCATTAAATCACTTTAACTTAAAAATAAATATATATGTGTACTTCTTGGAAGCTAGGGGAGAGAGGATTTGAAATTGCTGGTCTAAACAGAAGGAAGAGAGGTGATATAATTAAAACTGAAAGTATAGGCTGATTTGCATTGTGGTGAATCTTGGGGGAAATTTAAAACAATATTTATATTTTTAAATATCTGAATGAAATGAAAATGGAGGGCGGGCATGGTGGCTCACACCTGTAATCCCAGCACTTTGGGAGGCCGAGGCAGGCAGATCTTCTGAGGTCAGAAGTTTGAGCCCAGCCTGGCCAACATGGTGAAACTCTGTCTCTAATAAAAATATAAAAATTAGCCAGGCATGGTGGCAGGTGCCTGTAATCCCAGCTACTAGGGAGGCTGAGGCAGGTGAATCGCTTGAACCTGGGAGTTGGAGGGTGCAGTGGGCTGAGATCGTGCCACTGTACTCCAGCCTGCGTGACAGGGCGAGACTCCATTTCCAAAATAAAAAAAGAAAAGAAAAACAAATGAAAATGGAAAATTATAGTCTAGGCACTTATCAGGCCTGACTTTCTGAGATTGGAAGGTTGTGGTTAGACTCAATCAATGTGGCATGATCATAACCAAACCCAGAAGACCCACTACTTGCAGACATTTATTCAAGTCAAAGATGCCACTATTTAATCTAGTTTTAAGAGAAGTGTCCATGGGGTACAGTGGCTCATGCTTCTAATCCCAGCACTTTGGGAGGCTGAGGGAGTTAGACTGATTGAGCCCAGGAGTTCAAGACCAGCCTGGGCAACGTGGCAAAACCCCATCTCTACAAAAAATGTAAAAGTTAGCCAGATGTAGTAGCGCATGCCTGTAGTCCCAGGTACCTGTGAGGCTGAGGTAAGAGGATTGCTTGAGCCCGGGAGGCAGAGGTTGCAGTGAGCTGAGATGGTGCCACTGCACTGCAGCCTGGGTGACAGAGCAAGATTCTGTGTTTAAAAAAAAAAAAAAAAAAAAAAAAAAAAAGAGAGAAATGCCTAGAATTTAGATTCAGATTAAGAACAAGTAGTATGCTCTCATTGGGTATTTTCCAATAATATAAGCCCTATATGAGGATTGTATACATGACATAAGCTTTATCTTTGCCTTTGAGCAATATATATAGAGAGAGAGTTATACATTTTTTTTTAATTTTTAATTTTTTTTACAGAATCTCACTCTGTTGCCCAGGCTGGAGTGCAGCAGTGCAATCTTGATTCACTGCAACTTCCACCTCCCGGGTTCAAGTGATTCAACTACCTTAGCCTCCTGAGTAGCTGGGATCACAGACGCATGCCACCATGCCTGGCTAACTTTTTTTTGTATTTTTAGTGGAGATGGGGTTTCATTATGTTGGCCAGGCTGATCTCCAACTCCTGACCTCAAGTGATCTTCCCACTTGGGCCTCCCAGAGTGCCAGGATAACAGGCGTGAGCCACCACACCTGGCCCTGCCTTTGAGCACCACTGCACCCAGCTCACTTTTATTAGTTTCTAATATATCCTTCCAGTGTTTCTTTCTGCAAATCCAAATACATACCTTATTTCCCCCTTTCTTACACAAAAGGGGGAAATAAACTGCTCCATTGTAGCAGTTAAGCAACAGTTTTTTTTAAGGGAAAAAGTTTATTATTTTTTAATTATCATTAGAACTATGTCATAAAATCGCTGTTTAGAAGTTATTATATTTAGTTAAATGAACTAAATATAATAACAGTCCATGTCTGTGATATTGATTGGCTCAATGTGGGTATCTTATGAATCCAAGTTATTAATGGGATCTGTTATTTTATAGGTTAAAGCATATTTAAAGAAGGAGTTTGAAAAACATGGTGCGGTGGTGAATGAAAGTCATCATGATGCTTTGGTGGAGGATATTTTTGATAAAGAAGATGAAGACAAAGATGGGTTTATATCTGCCAGAGAATTTACATATAAACATGATGAGTTATAGAGATACATCTACCTATTTAATATAGCACTCATCTTTCAAGAGAGGGCAGTCATCTTCAAAGAACATTTTATTTTTAAACAATGTTCTTTATTGCTTTATTTTTTATTTTTATATATTTTTTCTGACCCCTATTTAAAGAACCCCTTAGGGTTTCTAAGTACCTATTTCTTTCTGGTAAGTTATTGGGAAGAAAAAGCTAATTGGTCTTTGAATAGAGGACTTCTGGACAATTTTTCGCTTTCACAGATATGAAGCTTTGTTTTACTTTCTCACTTATAAATTTAAAATGTTGCAACTGGGAACATACCACGACATGAGACCAGGTTATAGCACAAATTAGCACCCTATATTTCTGCTTCCCTCTATTTTCTGCAAGTTAGAGGTCAACATTTGAAAAGCCTTTTGCAATAGCCCAAGGCTTGCTATTTTCATGTTATAATGAAATAGTTTATGTGTAACTGGCTCTGAGTCTCTGCTTGAGGACCAGGTTGTTGGACTTGACTTGTTAACGGCTACTGCTTTACTAAGGAGATGTGCAATGCTGAAGTTAGAAACAAGGTTAATAGCCAGGCACGGTGGCTCACGCCTGTAATCCCAGCACTTTGGGAGGCTGAGGTGGGCGGATCACCTGAGGTTGGGAGGTCGAGACCAGCCTGACCAACATGGAGAAACCCTGTCTCTACTAAAAATACAAAATTAGCCGGGCGTGGTGATGCATGCCTGTAATCCCAGCTACTCAGGAAGGCTGAGGCAGCAGAATCACTTGAACCCGGAGGCAGGTGGAGGTTGCAGTGAGCCGAGATCACCTCCAGCCTGGACACTCTGTCTCGAAAAAAAGAAAAGAAACACAGTTAATAACATATAAATATGTACGCATTGAGACATGCTACCTAGGACTTAAGCTGATGAAGCTTGGCTCCTAGTGATTGGTGGCCTATTATGATAAATAGGACAAATCATTTATGTGTGAGTTTCTTTGTAATAAAATGTATCAATATGTGATAGATGATGTAGAAAGTTAAATTTATATTCAATGTTTACTTCTTAAGGCTAGGGGAATATCCTTCCTGGTTCTTTAATGGGTAGTCTATAGTATATTATACTATAATAACATTGTATCATAAGATAAAGTAGTAAACCAGTCTACATTTTCCCATTTCTGTCTCATCAAAAACTGAAGTGGTCTGGGCGTGGTGGCTCATGCCTGTAATCCCAGCACTTTGGGGGCCAAGGAGGGTGGATCACTTGAGATCAGGAGTTCGAGACCAGCCTGGCCAACATGGTGAAACCCCATCTCTACTAAAAATACAAAAATTAGCCAGGCGTGGTGGTGCACACCTGTAGTCCCAGCTACTCGGGAGGCTGAGACAGGAGATTGGCTTGCACCCGGGAGGCAGAGGTTGCAGTGAGCCATGATTGTGCCGCTGCACTGTAGCCTGAGTGACAGAGCAAGACTCCATCTCAAAAAAAAAAAAAAGAAGAAGTGGACCTACAGCAGCTACTACTGATTACATACCTATCCTGGATTTAAAAAAAGAAAAAAAAATTATAATTTTATTTTAAATTGGCTTTTATCTTTAATTCTTTTTTTTAAAGTGATCAAATCTTCGTTTTCTAAGAATAGCCATTTATAAGTGTACAAAATGATGTTAAGTGCATTATTATCTTTGATTTTCATGGCTCTGAGTCATAAAACAAGCTGGTGGATCTCACTGTACCTAATTTATAGATAAGGAAATTGTCATTCAAAAAGACTGACTGTTATGCCCAGGGTCAGCACTAACCTGTAGAACCAGTATTCAGTCCCCAAGTTCAGTGTCTTCTACTGCCCTCTACTAATGAAAAAGTGAAAATTTCCCTTGGGCCTAACTCTGTCTTCAGTTTGCTGTTCCGTTGTTTATCTTTGAGTCTTCATTCTCTGAAGATGGCTTTCTGCCTGTTTCTGGTACATCAGAATTCTCACTATGATGGAGAAATGGCTCCAGTTTCATAGCATAATCTTGCAGTTAGCTCTGAATTGCCTCAAAAACCCTGAACAACGTGAGGTTCCAGATGTGTTTTACTTCTTTCATTCGTATTTACCGCCATTTGTTGTTTAAAAAGAATTATGAACAATTATTACATCATATGTAGACCACTTTCACTGATTATATATTGACATTTTCCTCAGTAAAACAAAAAGTTCTTAACAAGACTATACTGTAACACCTTTCTCCAACAAAATCAGCTGTATGTTGAAAACTATTACGTCATTGCTAATGTTTTAAGCCATAATACAGAGAGCCTTATACTCTATGATGGGAGAAGGGAAAGTAGTTTGTCCTATGGTGCTACTCTGTGTAAACATTACTGATGCTATCTATAGTAGGGCAAGAAAGGTAAAAAGAGTTTTGATTATTCAGGCAGCATTTTTAAAAACCTGTGAATTTGTATCAGTTCTCATCTAAACATTTGGACACAAGTATAAAATGAAAACATATGCACAAGTTATGGTTTTTAAGTCATCTGCTTTTTTTTTGGTTTCACTGTACCTTTGCACTCTTCTATTAGTGGGAATAATCAGACATGAACTGTGACTTCACATGTACAGTCATACCTCGCTTAATGATGGAGATGTACTCTGAGAAATGTCTAATTAGGTTATTTCATCGTTGTGGGAACATCATAGAGTGTACTTACACAAACCTAGATAGTGTAGCCTGCTACACATGCAGGATATGTATATAGCCTATTGCTCCTAGGCTACAGCATGTTGCCGTTCTGAATCTTGTAGGCAATTGTAACACAATGGCAAGTGTCTGTTTATCCAAACATATCTAAACACAGAAAAGATACTATAACAATAACAATATGGTATAAAAGATTTTGTAAAAAATCTGGTCAGGTGCAGTGGTTCACGCCTGTAATCCTAGCACTTTGGGAGGCTGAGGCAGGTGGATTGCTTGAGCCCAGAAGCTCAAGACCAGCCTGGGCAACATGGCGAAACCCCGTCTCTACTAAAAGTATAAAAACTGAGGTTGGAGGATCACCTGAGCCTGGCAAGGTCAAGGCTGCAGTGAGCCATGAGCATACCACTGTACTCCAGCCTGGGTGACAGAGTGACTCCCCATCTAAAAAAAAAAAAAAAATTCTATATATATGGTATACCTGTATAGGGCACTTACTAACGGAGCTTACAGGACTGGAAGTTGCTCTGGATGAGTCAGTGGTGAGTGAATGTAAAGGCCTAGGACATTACTGTACACTACTGTAGACTTTATAAACACTTTACACTTAGGTGACACTAAATTTATAAAAAATGTTTTTCTTCTGATTGGGCATGGTGCCTCATGCCTATAATCCCAGCATTATGGGAGGCCGAGGTGGGTGGATCACTCAAGGTCATGAGTTTGGGACCAGCCAGGCCAACATGGCTAAACCCCATCTCTACTAAAAATACAATAATTAGCCAGGTGTGGTGGCACATGTGTGTAGTCCCAGCTAACTGAGAGGCTGAGGCAGGAGAATTGCTTGAATCCAGGAGGTGGAGGTTGCAGTGAGCCAAGATTGAACCACTGCACTCTAGCCTGGGTGACAGAGGAGCAAGACTGTCTCAAAAAAAAAAAACTCGATGATTTTTATAGAAATAATAAAAAGCTAACCTTAGCTTACTGTAAATTTTCTAGTTTAGAATATTTAAAAACAATTTTTGGACTCTTCTAGTAATAATGTAGCTTAAAACACACATTGTACAGCTGTACAAAAATATTTTCTTTATATCCTTATTATATAAGCTTTTATCTATTTAAATTTTGAATCTTTAAACTTTTTGGTCAAAAACCAAGACAAACACACTAGCCTAGGCCTATGCAGGGTCAGGATCAAGACATCCCTAGCAGGTGACAGGAATTTTTCAACTTCATTATAATCTGTGGGGCCACCATCATATATATATGGTACATTGACCGAAACATGTGGTGCCATGACTATATAATTTGCGTCAATACTGCTCAATGTGCCATATTTAAATTTACATGACTATATTGTGATATTCTTTTCAAAATAAAGTTTATTTGGGAGATAACTGATTTTGTGAAAAATTCTTCAACACCAATTTCCTCAGCAGTTGTATTGATTTTCTTACCTGTTATTCTAAATTTTATACCAAAAGTGAGGCAAATGGACAGGTAGTGGAAGGAGAGGGGTACAGCGACACTTTGATCATGCCTTTGATTATCTGCTCTGTATAGGTATATTTGTAAGAAAAGCTGTGGTTTGATTTAAATTGTTTTGAAATATGCATTAAGTCTTGACCTTTAGCATGATAGTTAACAGTTAATTCTTAGCACTGAAGAAAGTGTTTTTGGTTTTCTGAGGGGGAGGAGGGAGGGTGATGGTTATTATCACTGTTGTTTTGGTTTAGGGTTTTATCGTGTGTAGCAGTTGGACACTGATTTATGCCTACTGCGTAAATCAGTGCTATAAAATACCCTCTGTGATTAAACGAAATGTGGGGTTGCCATGAAAATAATGAGAAACAATGATTTCTGATTCAGATGAAGAATCTGGCCATTTGGATCTTTCCTTGTGGAAATGAATTTGTAGTTTTTATTTTATTAATGATATGTGGGATATTGCTTATATTTCTTTTCTATTTTTTTTCTTTTGTTGTTGTTGAGACGGAGTTTCGCTCTTGTTGCCCAGGCTGGAGTCCAGTGGCGCTATCTCAGCTGACCACAACCTCTGCCTCCTGGGTTCAGGCAATTCTCCTGCCTCAGCCTCCCCAGTAGCTAGGATTACAGGCATGCGCCACCACACCCGGCTAATTTTTTTTATTATTATTATTATTTTTTTTAGAAGAGACAGGGTTTCTCTGTGTTGGTCAGGCTGGTCTTGAACGCCGGACCTCAGGTAATCTGCCTGCCTCAGCCTCCCAAAGTGCTGGGATTACAGGCGTGAAGGACCACGCCCGGCCTATTGCTTGTATTTCTAATGCTACGTAGAGGTCAGCATGCTATCTCTCCCCATTGAACTGTGTATATATGGGTGATTTCTCAGTGTTTGGAAATTGCAAGAGGAGAAAAAGGAATTTGGTGGCATGTTATGGGAAAATATATTCTGTTACCTTTTTATTAAAAAGGTAAATTATACGCTGATTGTGGTGGCTCATGCCTGTACTCCCAGCACTTTGGGACGCTGAGGCGGGGGGGATCACTTGAGGTCAGGTGTTCGAGACCAACCTGGTCAACATGGTGAAACCCCGTCTCTACCAAAAATGCAAAAATTAGCCAGGCATGGTGGTGCACGTATGTAATCCCAGCTACTAGGGAGGCTGAAGCAGGAGAATCACTTGAACCTGGGAGGTGGAGGTTGAAGTGAGCCAATATTGTGCTACTACATTCCAGCCTGAGTGACAGAGCAAGACTCCATCTCAAAAAAAAAAAAAAAAAAAGAATTATAGCACTATCGGATGCAGGGAGAAACTAAAAACTAAAAAAGTAAATTAGCATTATAATAACCCTGGGAAAATAAAAAAGAATTTCTTTTCCAGAGATGCAGAGCACTTGGACATAAGAATTTTTGTTTTTTGTTTCTTGCCCATTTTACCTTAAATTGAAATCTTAAGATGTCAAAATGATTATAAACGTATATGCCCATTTAAAAGCATTACTATGCATTACTATTATAATATTTCTAGTACTTCTGTGTTTTGATATCCTTAGCATTCTTTTTTTTTTTTTTTGGAGACGGAGTCTCGTTCTGTCGCCCAGCATCTCGGCTCACTGCAAGCTCCGCCTCCTGGGTTCACGCCATTCTCCTGCCTCAGCCTCCCCAGCAGCTGGGGCTACAGGCACCTGCCACCATGCCTGGCTAATTTTTTTATATTTTTAGTAGAGCTGGGGTTTCACCGTGTTAGCCAGGATGGTCTTGATCTCCTGACCTCGTGATCCGCCCACCTTGGCCTCCCAAAATGCTGGGATTACAGGTGTGAGCCACCGCGCCTGGTCGGCTTTTTTTTTTTTTTTAATCTCAGCTCACTGCAACCTCCACCTCCTGGGTTCAAGTGATCTTCCCACCTCAGCCTCCTGAGTAACTGGGACTACAGACACATGCCACCACACTCAGCTAATTTTTGTATTTTTAGTAGAGATGGGGTTTCACCATGTTGGTCAGGCTGGTCTTGAACTCCTGAACTCAGATGATCTGCCCATCTTGGCCTCCCACATTGCTGGGATTATAGGCATAAGCCACCGTGCCTGGCCAGCATTCTTTTTAGTAGGGTTTGTGTATTCCCTTTAGTACAATGAAATCGATACATTCTTACCTTAGGTTTGGAGCCTATTTGAAGATAAATGATTTTTTCTTTAAAATACTGTTTTGGTCTCCTTTACCTTTGCCTCATCTACCTCCAGCTCCTTGCTTTAGGCTGACTGCAGAGGGAGGCCGTAGCAAACATTGCTGTCAGGGCTCCGTCCTGAAGTAAAATGAGACACACACCTTAGTTTTTAAAGGTTGCAGAAATGTAGCGGTGATTCACATTTTAGTGCACGGCAGAATCACGTGGGGTGTATTAAAAGTGCAGATTCCTGAATCCCCAGAGATTCTCATTTAATTATTGGATTGGGCCTGTGAATCTGCAGTTTTTGTTGTTGTTGAGACAGAGTCCTGCTTTGTCACCCAGGCTAGAGTGCAGTGGCACGATCTCAGCTCACTGCAACCTCTGCCTCCCAGATTCAAGTGATTCTCCTGCCTCAGCCTCCCAAGTAGCTGAGACTAAAGATGCATGCCAGCATGCCCGGCTAATTTTTGTATTTTTAGTAGAGTCCAGGTTTCACCATGTGGGCCAGACTGGTATTGAACTCCTGACCTCAAGTGATCTCCCCACCTCAGCCTCCCAAAGTCCTGGGATTACAGGTGTGAGCCATCACGCTGGGCCTGAATCTGCATTTTAACATGCTTGCTGGTGACCCTGATGCAGGTGGTCCAAAAACCTGAATTTGAGGGACAGATAACTTCACTAGTTCCCTGCCCTTGTAAATACAGTCTCCTATATTCGTATTTTCTGTGAACATTCTTTTATGTATTCCAGAAAGCATTGTGCATTGGGGCAACTAATTGTGCCTCAAAATGAGTATATAGGCCAAAAGATAAGTTGTGTAGAGATACCATCCTCCCCAGGGTTAGAATTTTTTTATGGGCTAGGCGCAGTGGCTCACGCCTGTAATCCCAGCACTTTGGGAGGCCAAGGCGGGTGGATCACGAGGTCAAGAGATCAAGACCATCCTGGTCAACATGGTGAAACCCGGTCTCTACTAAAAATACAAAAATTAGCTGGGTGTGGTGGTGCGTGCTTGTAGTCCCAGCCACTTGGGAGGCCGAGGCAGGAGAATTGCTTGAATTCAGGAGGTGAAGGTTGTAGTGAGCCGAGATCACACCACTGCATTCCAGCCTGGTGACAGAGCAAGACTCTGTCTCAAAAAAAAAAGGAACCTTTTTTATGACTGAATTCTTTTTTTTAATTACTTCTTTTTATTAGACAGTTCAAATTAAGCTTGAAGAACAAGAAGCAATACAACTCAACTATTGAAATATAAATAGTTGAGCTTAATTTATTCAACAAAATGTACCCAATATATCAGTGTACAAAGCATCCTGCTGGGCTGGGCATCAGGCGTAGCACAGCAAACAAGACAGACTGACTCAACCCTCAAGGAGCTTACATTCTAATGCAGAAAGCAGAAAATTTCAGTTTGGATACATAATACAAAGTGTCAAAGCAAGGCGCAAAGTATTTTAAAAATAAGGGGTTCAGGAGGCAAGGATCTGACCTATTCTATAGAAGGACTCCTTAGGAAAGTAACCGTTGAGCCGATCTAAGGATGCTAGATATTCGCTAGGTCAGTGGAAAAAAATCAGTGGTTCTCACTGTGGTCAGTGGGTTATTGGTGGTTTCATAATAATTGGGGACTATTCCTGGCACTGAGTGGATGCAGCCAGGGAGAACGATGTCCTGCAGTATGTGGGTTAGTGCCACACAACGAAGAATTATTCTGTACCCTGTACAACTGTATGACTGACTTCTTACAGCAAAAAGTTAATGGTCAATAAATACATTTTTGTGAACGTCTTCCCTACCAGAAAAAGGAAAAGAGCACTGAACTTCCCTAAAATTACTCTTCTATATATATTTTTTTCAGAATTATCTGCAACACACCCCTGTAGAAGAATGTACAAGCAGATTCAGGAAAAAAAAAAAAAGACTCTTCTAGCCAGCCATGGTAGCTCACGCCTGTAATCCCAACACTTCCGGAGGCCGAGGCAGGAGGATCACTTGAGCTCAGGAGTTTGAGACCAGCCTGGGCAACATAGTGAGATCCCATCTTTACAAAAAAATTATTTAAAAAATTAGTCAGGCATCATGGTGTATGTCTGTAGTCCCAGCTACTCAGGAGGCTGAGATGGGAAGATTGCTTGAGCCCAGCAGTTTGAAGCTGAAGTGAGCTATGATCACAGCATTGCACTTCAGCCTGGGTAACAGAGAGAGACCCCTATCATAAAAAAAAAAAAAAAAGACTATCCTAAATATATATGTATATATATGTGTGTATGTACATATGGCGTGTGTATGTCATATATATAGTAGATACTGTGTATATACACTGTGTAATTTTGTACCAAAGATAGTAATTGAAATGCTCTCTCTAGTACATGGTACCCCTCTGTGAAAACTTGTCTTTCCCATGCAGTTAAATTTCTTTTTGTGCATTTGGTGTCTGTCATTATGTACTTTGCCCACGTTTCTGTGTTTCACTCATAATTTAAGTAAAATTTCCTAGCAGTTCTCCATTTAAAACTAAGGATAATCCTTTCCTCTCTTCAGTGTGGGAATAAAGTCGCTCATTTTGACATACTTAAGGAAAAGGATAAAAACAGTTGGAAGACTCTGGGAGATCTGCAACATGTAGCACACTGTGGATTCCTTTGTTTCCGGGTCCTCTGTACTCCTGAAATGCTAATGAAGCCTTTGGTATAAAATGGATGGTCACAGTGAGTATGAGTCAGCCCATAATCTATAAAACCAGTCTAAGTGCCTGTGAGCTAGACTAACATCAATTTTGTTTTATGATCATCTAAAAACAAATGACATGAGATATTTGCTGAGATTTTACTCTAAAAATCCAGAGTAAAGTGGACCCCCTTGGTCTCTAGTAACAGTTAAATTATATCCCACTTGGGGATTTCTGGGAATTTACAAGTTATTTAATTAATTCAAAATTCCACACTGCAGTAGGACAAAGATAATTTCCTCTCCAGTAAAAAATTGTAATAAAAACAATTCCATGCACAAAGTAAATTGAGGTACTGAGAAACAGTTTTCATTATTATAAAGAATGAAATAAGGATAGGGAGACCCACTGGGGCTTAGTTCCAATTTCATGTAGCATTTTCTCGTTCATTTGTTGGACTTATTCTGCCAGAATGTCTTTTATGTTAATATAACTAAATCTAATTTTTACCTCTCCTGAAGAGACTAGGATATTATAACATTCAACCACATATTGGTGATTCTCTTCTATTACGGTCATATCTGCTGAAATTGTTATATGGCTATTTTTTTGCAAAATATATTAAGACATTCCAGATTTTTAAAGTGGTTCTTTAGTAGTTAAATTTAATTACACTTAGGTAGACTAACCAAAAGGAATAGTAGTACAAATACAAGGTGATTTGCCTTTAAATAAGAGACAGTATTGTACTTATAGGAAAATAGGGAAAAATTTTAAAAAGGTCTTGCAATGACATTCCCATTTGGAATTGTCGAATTTCCCCAGATTATAATTGTTCTCTCCTGGTGTCTTTATATCCATAGTTCCTTGAGAATATTCACTTAAGTTTTTCCTTATATTATTTTGGCTAAATTTTATAAGGTATATAATCTTTCACAAAATGTCATGTACTTTCCTTGCCACATATGGTAATAGTCAAGGTTTTCGGTTTTGTATCATAAACTTTAAAGAAAACTAAGCAGCCTACTAACGTTAATTGATTCTTACATTAAGACTGTGCAGTAAATCAACTCTGCTCCTTGGATTTTTTCCCTAATGCTTTATTGCTATGGCAGTAATATCTTCAAAACTGTTAACTCTTTACCTCTTACCTGTTTTCCTCAGCCAGTGAGTGTTCAATGGTTATCTAATATTTCTTTTTTAGGGGGTGAGGTATTTTATTTTTTATAAAGTTAATATGTAGTACAATGATTTTTTTTACAGTTCAATAAATTTTGGTATATTCATAGTTGTGCAACCATCAACACAATTACTGTTAGAACATTTCATCACCTCAAAAAGACATGCATGGCCATTAGCAGTTATTCCTCACCTTCCCTAACTCCCCCAGCCCAAAGCAATCACCAATCTACTTTCTCTATGGATTTGCCTAGTCTGGACATTGTCTAGTACTTTTTTTTTTTTTTTTTGAGACAGAGTCTCGCTCTGTCACCCAGGCTGGAGTGCAGTGGCACGATCTCGGCTTGCTGCAAGCTCCACCTCCCGGGTTCACAACATTCTCCTGCCTCAGCCTCCCAAGTAGCTGGGACTACAGGCACCCACCACCAGGCCGGCTAATTTTTTGTATTTTTAGTAGAGACGGGGTTTCACCGTATTAGCCAGGATGGTCTTGATCTCCTGATCTTGTGATCCGCCCGTCTCAGCCCTCCCAAAGTGCTGGGATTACAGGCATGAGCCACCACCCCTGGCCTGTCTAGCACTTCTTAAAGCTCAGTCCTTTCTTTGTATGCAGGGTAAAGCTAAATAGATTATCTGATAAATTCATTTGATGGTAAGATAATTTCCACCTTTAATTTTTATTTTAATATGATAGGTGCTTTTTGAAATTCAAAGGTGAACAAGACACTGATTGCAGCTCTACAGGATCTAGAACCAGCAGTACAAGGGATATAATAAGCATAGTAAAAACCCAGGGCTAGGTTTATGATTAAGGGTAGAAAGTCAATGAAAAGGAAAGTGAAAAATAATCAGGAATTTAAACACTAAAATATTTTCATGTATCTAGATTATTCCCAATTCTCTGAAAGTCACGTGATTCATCTGACATGAAATAAACTAATACTAGTTTTTCTGTGGTTCATGGAAAATACAAGGATGCCTCAGACAAAATATTCTTTCTCTAGAGTCAGAGAAATTTCATACATGGAATCACTGGGGTTTTTTGTTTTGTTTGAAACTAATAAAACAAACTGTCTCCCAGGCTGGAGTGCAATAGTGCAATTATAGCTCCACTCCAACTTCTGGGCTCAAATAATCTGCAGGCACACGACATCATGCCCGGCTACTTTTAAAATATTTTGTAGAGACGTGGGTCTTGCTATGTTACCCATGCTGGTCTCAAATTCCTGACCTCAAAAGGTCCTCCCACCTTGCTTTCCAAAGTGCTGAGATAACAGTTGTGAGCTACCATACCTGGCCAGGAATCCTTTAATCACTCATAGCATGAACGAAGTCTTCATTTAACTGAACGCCCATCTACAGCAATTTAGGCAGACTTTGTTTAGCTCTCTGAAGAATTAGAAAATTGCACCTTTTGTTTAAAGTTTTATATTATTAATATCTTAAGTGAGCAGTGGTCTTACAATTGCAGATATAAGAGAATCAACTTTTACAATTCTGGATAAACCTTCATCTGTTAAAAAGTAGCTTCAGATGTCACTAGAATATTTAAAAGCCCAATTTAAAAACTGTATAAAATGAAGTGGACCTTTTCCACACATGTAAACTAGAAAAAAAAAAAAAAAGGAAGAGTTTGGTTGAAATTCTCAAGTCTGACCGTAGAATCCTCTAGGCGGCTCTTGGATGATCACTAGACCAGGTCTCAGCAATTCCCTTTTAAATTATCCGTATAATTGGCTAAACCCACAGATGACTCCTAGAGGTGTAGGAATGAGTGTGAAGCATACATATTTGGTTTTAAAGCTAGGTCTAGAACATTGATGAACTCTATCTTATTTAAAATTTATTAGGAGTCATTCATTAAGATGACATATTTGAATTATTGAACTTATAAACCCATCACCCAATAATAATGAATAGGACCTTACAACTTCCCTTTGCCAAAATACAATTTATGGTTGTCTAAATTATATATCTAAAGGGCTTGATGGATCATTTCATTTCTAAAAACAATTTTAAAAAAGATTTTAACAACCTAAAATCTATTTGTGTTGCTTAATATGAATAGTAATTCTGTAAATTGATGTAAGGACATTCTAAAGGTCTATTACTATGGTAACCAAATTCAGAAAACTAACCTCCTAAACAGAGTTGTCACAGGATTAAGGCAGGTGGCCGACTAATCTTGACTAGTGCTTTTCTTTCTCATTTTTCTGTGGCTTCTCTGTCAGCTTCTTTGTTTGGTTCTCATAAGATTACACATAAAGCAATTATGCAGGCTTTCTTACCCATACATAAGTGCCTAATTCACACAGCACTGTCTGTAGTCCATTCCCATGAGGTTTGCCCAGTGACAGGTCTTTTTTCCTCCTCCCATTATTATACACTGAAAGAAGTACTAAGTGGAAAATACCTCTATATGCAATGTGTTAAAGGCATTTCGCAATTACACCTACAGCACTTTAAGCTCCTCAAAACCTGCATAGTGTTCTTCAGTCAATCAATAACACTGGTTGGAAGACAAGGCAAAATTGTCATATATAATTTTTTTAATGGTCTAGGTTTGGGTAACCCTCATTTATGGCTATTTAAGAAAATATTTTTAGTAAAAGGAAGTTTTGAGAGAGATGGCCATCTTTTAAACTTGCTTACATTTCCTAATATGTCAGATCTGTGTATTTATTTTTGCATAACCTTTGTGTTACCCTGACAGCAACATATATTCAAAGTCTAATTATATTACCTCTATACTTAATTTCCTTGCTTGTCTCTGACATCTTGAGAGGAGAGGCTATGATGTTCCTTTCTTTTTTTTTTTTTTTGAGATGGAGTCATGCTCTGTTGCCAGGCTGGAGTACAGTGGTGTGGTCTCGGCTCACTGCAACCTCCGCCTCCTGGGTTGAAGTGATTCTCCTGCCTCAGCCTCTCAAGTAGCTGGGATTACAGGCACTTGCCACCACGCCCGGCTAATTTTTGTATTTTTAGTAGAGATGTTGTTTCACCATGTTGGCCAGGCTGGTCTTGAACTCCTGACCTTGTGATCCGCCCACCTTAGCCTCCCAAAATGCTGGGATTACAGGCGTGAGCCACCGCGCCCAGCCCCCTTTTTTATTCTTGTAGCAAGAGTGCAATTTTTGGTACATGTGTCAGATAAATGTTTCTTACTGGTATGTTGAAGAGGTTCTACAAATAGACTGTGCATTTGTATTTCCTAAATAATGGGTCTAGTTGAGTCTACACCAGGACATTTGGTTCCTTAGAGGCAATAAGATTTGTGCTCCTAGACTTTTACATCTGCCTATGAAGGAAAAACTGCTATGGGACTTGCTGTTCTATTGTGAACAACAAGAAAACTGAGCAAAATGCATAAAACGATTGTTGTCAGATATTGGATGACAGGCAGAGCATTTGTTTCCTTTCTCTTGTGATCCTCAAGAGAAAGGAAACAAATGAGACAACCACCCAGCTTTCTGCTTGGAGGCAAAGAGAAGGGACAGTGATATGGTTTGGCTGTGTCTCCACTCAAATCTCAACTTGAACTGTATCTCCCAGAATTCCCACCTATTGTGGGAGGGACCCAGGAGAAGGTAATTGAATCATGGGGGCCGGTCTTTCCCTTGCTATTCTCATTATAGTGAATAAGCCTCATGAGATCTGACGGGTTTATCGGAGGTTTCTGCTTTTGCTTCTTCCTCATTCTTCTCTTGCTGCCACCAGGTAAGAAGTGCCTTTCACCTCCCACCATGATTCTGTGGCCTCCCCAGCCGTGTGAACTGTAAGTCCAATTAAACCTCTTTTTCTTCCCAGTTTCGGTCATGTCTTTATCAGCAGCATGAAAACTAACTAATAAAGTAAATTGGTAACTGTAGAGTGGGGCGTTGCTGAAAAGATACCTGAAAATGTGGAAGTAACTTTGGAACTGGGTAACAAGCAGAGGTTGGAACAGTTTGGAGGGCTCAGAAGAAGACAGGAAAATGTGGGAAAGTTTGGAACTTCCTAGAGATTTGTTGAATGGCTTTGACAAAATGCTGATAGTGATATGAACAATAAGGTCCAGGCTGAGGTGGTCTCAGATGGAGATGAGGAACTTGTTGGGAACTGGAGCAAAGGTGACTCTTGTTATGTTTTAGCAAAGAGACTGGCAGCATTGTGCCCCTGCCCTAGAGATCTATGGAACTTTGAACTTGAGAGAGATGATTTAGGGTATCTGGCAGAAGAAATTTCTAAGCAGCAAAGCATTCAAAATGTGACTTGGGTGCTGTTAAAAGCATTCTGTTTTAAAAGGGAAACAGCATAAAAGTTCAGAAAATTTGCAACCTGACAATGCAGTAGAAAAGAAAAATCCATTTTCTGAGGAGCAATTCAAGCCTGCTGCAGAAATTTGCATAAGTAGCAAGGAGCCTAATGTTAATCCCCAAGACCATGGGGAAAACGTCTCCTGGCCATGCCAGAGACCTTCACGGCAGCCCCTCCCATCCCAGGCCAGGAGGCCCAGGGGGAAAAAGTGGTTTCATGGGCCGGGCCCAGAGTCCCTGTGTTGTGTGTAGCCTGGGGACTTGGTACCCTGTGTCCCAGCCATTGCTGCCATGGCTGAAAGGGGCCAATGTACAGCTCGGGCTGTGGCTTCAGAGGGTGGAAGCCCCAGCTTTGGCAGCTTCCACATCGTGTTGAGCACTGGAACAAGGCCCAACACCAACACTCTTTAAAGCAATACAAAAATGAAGTTCATCACTCAACAACATACAATTCACAAAGCCTGGCATCTGAATTGTAAGACTGGCACAGGAACAGGAGATCAATCAATCAATCATCAACAACAGACTAAAAATTGACAGAAATTATGAAATTAGCATACATGGTCTTTAAAATAGCTATTAAAATATTATAAATATGATCAGGGATTTAAAGAAAAATACATATGAAAGGAATGGGTGATATAAAAAGAACCAAACTGGAGGCCAGGCACGGTGGCTCATGCCTGTAATCCCAGCATTTTGGGAGGCCGAGGTGGGTGGATCACGAGGTCAGGAGATCGAGACCATCCTGGCTAACACAGTGAAACCCTGTCTCTACTAAAAAAAAAAAAAAAAATACAAAAAATTAGCTGGGCGTGGTGGCAGGCGCCTGTAGTCTCAGCTACTCGGGAGGCTGAGGCAGGAGAATGTCGTGAACCCGGGAGGCGGAGCTTGCAGTGAGCTGAGACTGCGCCACTGCACTTCAGCCTGGGTGACAGAGCAAGATTCCGTCTCAAAAAAAAAAAAAAAAGAACCAAACTGAGCTTCAGAAAAAGAAAAATACATTACTGCTATAAAAATTTCACAGATGATAGCAGATTAGACACTACAGGAGAAAAGATAACTAAATTTGAACAAATACCAAGCAAAATTATTCAAAATAAAGCACAGAAAGCAGAGACTAAAAGCAGAAGAACAGAACCTCAGTGATGTATGGAACAATATCAAGTGGCCTAACATATGGGTAATCAGAGTTCCTGAATTTGTGAGAGGAAGGATGCATTGGATAAAATATTTGAAGAAATAATGGCCCAAAATTTAAGGGGAATGATAAACCTACAGATCCGAGAAACTCAATAAAGCCTAAGTGGGATAAACACAAAAAAGAACATACCAAGATATGTCATAATCATATTCCTCAAAGCCTGAGATAAAGAGAAAAATCTTAAAAGTAGCCATAGGAAAAAAGATATAAGCAAGGGAAGAAAGGTAATCAAACACAAACTTTTCTTCAGAAATTATGCAAGCCTTATGGCAATGTCTTATGAAAATTGAATGGTTCCTTTAAAGTGCTGAAAGAAAAAAGTTCTCAACCAAAAATTACATACTCCGCAAAAATATCTTTTAAAACTGGAAGTGAATCAGTGAAGTGAGGAGACAACCCATAGAATGGAAGAAAATATTTCCAAACTATTCATCTGACAAGGGATTAATATTCAGAATATACAAGGAATTCAAATATCTCAATAGCAAAAAAACAAATAATCCAATTTAAAAATGAGCAAATAATCTGAATAGATATTTTTAAAAAGAAGACATACGAATGGCCAGTAAGTATATGAAAATATGCTCAACATCTCTAATCATCAGCGAAATGCAAATCAAAATCATAATGAGGTATCATCTCACCCCACTTAGAATGGCTGATATCAAAAAGACAAAAAATAACAAATACAGGCAGAAATGCAGAGAAAAGGGAACTCTTCTATACTGTTGATGGGAATGTAAATTAGTACAGCCATTATGGAGAAGAGTATGGGGGTTTCTCGAAAAAACTAAAAAAGAGTCACCATATGATCCAGGAATCTCACTACTGGATGTATATCCAAAGGATTAAATCAGTGTCTCAAAGAGATATCTGCACCCCCAAGTTTATTGCAGCACTGTTCACAATAGCCAAGATGTAGAATCAGCTTAAGTGTCCATCATCAGATTAATGGATCAAGAAAATGTGCTAGGGGCTGTGCACAGTGGTTCACACCTGTAATCCTAGCACTTTGGAAGGCTGAGCTGGGTGGATTGCTTAAGCACAGGAGTTTAAGACCAGCCTGGACAACATGGCAAACCCTGTTTCTACAAAAAATAGAAAAATTAGCCAGGCATGGTGGCACATGGCTGTAGTCCCAGCTACTAGGGAGGGTGAGGTGGGAGGATCGCTTGAACCTAGGAGGCCCAGGCAGCAGTGAACCATGAAGGTGCCACTGTACTCCACCTCGGAAACAGAGTGAGACCCAGTCTCAAAAACAAAAAATTACTGCTTGTAGGAGGCTATCCTTTCCACTGTAGAATGTTCAACAGCATTCCTGGTCTTTATAAACTAGATGCT
Organism: Nomascus leucogenys; assembly: GCF_006542625.1. Classification (NCBI taxonomy): domain Eukaryota; kingdom Metazoa; phylum Chordata; class Mammalia; order Primates; family Hylobatidae; genus Nomascus; species Nomascus leucogenys. Next base: position 75,195,873 of record NC_044397.1, read on the forward strand.
AGTAGAGACTTCCTCAACCTCTGCCATTGTGACAACCAAAAATGTCTCCAGACGTTGCCAAATGTCCCCTGGGTCCAAAATTGCCCCTATTTGAGAAACACTGATTAAAACACTTCAATTAAAAAAGCAAAAAAAAAAAAAATGTCATATTGAATGAAAAGCAAGATCCAATTATATTGTATCTACAAAATCCCACTATAAAGACAAACACAGTTTAAAAGCAAAACGATGAAAAAATGTACTATGCAACCACTAATCAGGAGGGTGACTTTGTTAGTATTAGACTAAGTAGACTTCAGGACAATAAATATTACCAGAGAGAAAAAAGAGACATTTTAAAATAATTCATAGCAATCCTAAGTATGTATGTACCTCCTAACAGATCCTCAAAATACAAGATGCAAAAATTGACAGAACTAAAAGAAACAGAAAGATCCACAAGTACAGTTCAAGGCTACAGCAATCCTCTCTTAGTAACTGATAGAACAAATATGGGAAAAAAAAATCTATACAGAATAGAAGACTTGAACAATGCTATCAACCAACTTGATCTAATTGATTTTTATAAAACAGTACCCTCAACAACAGCAGAATACACAGGTTTTTCACACACACATGGAAAATTCACCAAGATGGTCCACAGCTAGGCCATAAAACAAAAATACCCATGGGGAAAAGAAATATGAGAACTTAGAAAATATGAAAATGAAGTGAAATAAAATTAATGAAAATGAAAATACAACATGTGGTATGATGAAAATGGCTTCCTAGAAGATATCTACATCCTAATTCCTGAAATTTGTGATATTATCTTATATGGCAATAAAAAGGACTTTATGGATATGATTAGGTTAAGGATCTTGAGATGGGACGATTATCCTAGATTAGCAGGGCAGTCCCTAAATGCAATCATATGTATCCTTATGGAAGGAAGGAAGATTTGATCACAGAGAGTTTTGAAAGCTATGTGAAGACAGAACAGAAAGAGAGATTAGAAGATGCTGGCCTAGAAAATTGCAGTGATGTGGCTACAAGACAAGGAATTTGGTGGCTGGCAGCCACCAAATGCTGACAGAAGCAAGGAACAGATTCTCCCCGAGAGCCTCTGGATGGTGCCAGATCCTGTCAATACCTTGAGTCCATCCCAGTAATACTGATTTCAGACATCTGGCCTCCAGAACCGTGAGGAAATGTTTGTGTTGTTTTGAGCTAAGCCACCAAGTTAGTGGTAATTTGTTACAGCAGCCAGAAGAAACTAATACATAACATATCAAATTTGGAGGATGATGCTAAAGCAGTTCCTAGAGGGGAATTTATACCTTTATATACTTATATAAAGTTTATTTTTAAAGGCAAAGGTTTATTCCTACATATACTTTGAAAAGACAAAGAATCTAAAATCAATGATCTAAGTTCTAAGAAGCTAGAAAAAGAAGAGCAAATTAAACTAAGTAAATAAAAGAAAGTTTAAACAATAGAGAAAATCAATGAAACTGAAAATTGCTCCTTCAAAAAGATCAAAGGAATCGATAAATCTCTACTGGACTAATCCTTAAAAAGAAAAAGACGCAAATTACCTAGAGAAATGCAGAGGAGGAGACACTGCTATAGATGCTATGAATAATAAAGGGATAATAAAGAAATACTATAAATTATTTTTTCCAATAAATTCACCAACTTACATGAAAGGGACAATTTTCTTGAAAGACACAATTTATCAAAATTGACTTGAGGACAAATGAAAAACCTGAATAACCATATGTCAATTAAGAAATTTATTCATACTTTAAGATATTTTCACAATCAAAACTGCATTCCGGGTTGATGAAGTCATTGGCAAATTCTATCAAATATTTAAGGAAGGAAAAATGCCAGTCCTACAAGTACTCAGAAAATAGAAGAGATGGGCACACTTACCAGCTTATATTATGAAGTCAGTATCACCTATATACCAAAACCAGAAAAGAATACTACATATCAATCTATATGCCAATATCTCTCATAAAAATAGGCACAAAAATGTTTTGCAAAATATTAGCACATTCAACCCAGAAATATATAAAAAAGATAATGCATCATAACCAAATTGAGATTTATCCCCCAAATGCAGTTAAACATTTGAAAATCAATTAATGTATTTTACCGTATTTACAGGATAGAGGATAAAAAGCATTTGATCATCTTAATAGATGCAGAAAAAGCAGCTGACAAAATTCAACACTGATTCATCATTAAAAACAAACAAAAAAACAAATAAAACTCTCAGCAAAGTAGGAAAAGAAGGAAACTTCCTCAACATGATAAATGGTATCTATAAAAAACTCTACAAATAATATCATACTTAGTGGTGAATGACTGAACTTGTTTGCTCTCACTGTTCCTCTTTAGCATTAAGTAGGTCCTAGCAAATGCAATAAGATATGGAAAAGAATTAAAAGGCAAATAGATTGAAAAGGAATAACTAAAAATGTATTTTTAGTCAACATGATTGAGTACAGAGAAAATTCTAATGAATGATGAAAAAGTTAATAGAATTCATAAGCATATTTAGTAAAGTTATAGGATATAAGGTCCATATACAAAAACCAATTGTATTTTTATATTCTAGCAATGAACAATTGAAAAATAAAATTTAAAATGACTAGTTACAATTAACACCCAAAAACATGAAATAACAAATAACATATGTCCAAGACCTGTATACTGAACTCTAAATATTTGCTGAGAAAACTTACAGACAACCTAAAAAAATGGAGAAATATACAACGTTCATAGATTGGAAGACTCAATATTATTAAGACGTAAATTCTCCTCAAATTGGTCTAAAAGATTGAATGTGATTCCAGTCAGCATTTTGTATAGGAATTGGCAAGCTGATTCTAAAATTTATAACCAAGTGCAGAGTACCTAGAATAGCCAAAACAGTTCTGAAAAAGAACAAACTTGGAATACTTAAGCTGCCTGACTTCAAGACTTGGTATAAATCTATAGTAATCAAGAGAGTGTAGTATTGGCATAAGAATAAATACATAGCCGGGCATGGTGGCTCATGCCTGTAATCCCAGCACTTTGGGAGGCCGAGGTGGGCGGATTGCCTGAGGTCAGGAGTTCGAGACCAGCCTGACCAACATGGAGAAACTCCATCTCTACTAAAAATACAAAATTAGCTAGGTATGGTGGCACATGCCTGTAATCCCAGCTACTTGGGAGGCTGAGGCAGGAGAATCGCTTGAACCCGGAGGGCAGAGGTTTCAGTGAGCCAAGATTACGCCATTGCACTGCAGCCTGGGCAACAAGAGTGAAACTCTGTCTCAAAAAAAAAAAAAAAAAAAAAAGAATAATTATATAGACCAATAGAATGGAAGAGAGAGTTGAGAAATATACCTACATTTACACGGTCAATTGACTTTTGCCAATAGCATGGTAAATCCTGGGGGAAAACAAATGGTGCTGGAACAATTGAACAGTCACATAAATAAACTCGGAATTTTACCTCCACTTATTCAAAAATTTACTTGAAATGGACCATGGTCTTAACATAAGTGCTAAAAAACTATACATCTCTGGATGTAAACATAGAAGAAAATCTTTGCAACCTTGGAGTAGGCAAAATTTCTTAGGACATAAAAAGTATTAAGTATAAAAGAAAAAATATTGATAAATTGAGCATAACAAAATTAAAATCTTCTCTTCAAAAGACACCACTAATAAAATGAAAAGTGAGACATATACTGAAAGAATATATTTGTAATACATAAATATGATAAAGAACTTGTATCCAGATATAAGGAATTCTTAAAATGTAATAATAATACCAATTAAAAATATAAAACTTTTTAAACAGGCAAAAGACTTAAACACTTTCCAAAAGAACATATATGAATGGCTAACAAGTATAGGAAAAGTTGCTCCCCGTCATTAATCAGCAAAGAAATATAGGCTGGACATGGTAGTTCATGCCTATAATCCCAGCACTTCGGGAGGCTGAGGCGGGCAGCTCATGAGGTCAAGAGATCGAGATCATCCTGGCCAACATGGTGAAACCCCATCTCTACTAAAGATACAAAAATTAGCTAGGCATGGTCGTGTGCAGCTGTAGTCCCAGCTACTCAGGAGGCTGAGGCAGGAGAATTGCTTGAACCCAGGAGGCAGAGGTTGCAGTGAGCCAAGATCGTACCACTGCACTCCAGCCTGGAGACAGAGTGAGACTCTGTCTCAAAAAAAAAAAAAAAAAAAAAAAAGGCAATATAAATTAAAACCACCAGGAGTTTTCAGTACACATTTGTGAGAATCAATAAAATTTAGAAGATTGATAATAGCAAGTGTTGATAAGGATATGGAGCAACTGGAACTCTCATATATTTCTGATATAATGTAAAGTGGTAAAAACTACTTTGGAATACAGTTTGGCAACTTTTTATAAATTTAAATATATACCTGCCATATGACTCACCCACTTCACTCTTAAGTATTAGGTTGGTTGGTGCAAAAGTAATTGGGGTTTTTGCCCATTTTTAAAACAGTAATGGCAAAAACTGCAATTACTTTTGCACCAACCTAATGTTTACCAAAGAGAAATGAAAACCTACACTTACATAAAACTTGTAGATAAATATTATTAGTAGCTTTATTCATAATTGTTCCAAACTGAAAACACTATTAGTATCTGTGGTCATCACTGAGTATACCCTCCAGACGTGTTTAGCAGACAGCCTCTAGCTATAATCTCCTTCTGCCTCAGCTGCAGAGAGTAACCTCTGTAGAGATCATGTCCTTCTCAGGGCAGAAGAGAAAAAGGGAAATCTGCTATACTTGTATTTCTTAGCTCTTAAGTCTCTGAATATGACTAGATGGAATATAAATGACTGTGTAACAGTTGCAAGTCATTTAAGACTTTTTTTTTCCTTGCAAGCTAGCTCACAGAAATCTTATAATTTACTCAAAGTTAAACCTCACGTAATTGATAGAGGCCAATGATTAAATCCCTTATTGATATTTCTTGGTGTTCTCCACATTTGTTGGACAGTTCTGTTCTCTTATCTCTATTTATGCAGCTCAAATAATAGTAGGGACTATCTTTTGGATACAAAACAGAGCCAAAATAAATGTATTGCTGCTGGTTTTTTTTTTTTTTTTTTAGATGGAGTCTCACTCTCTCACCCAGGCTGGAGTGCAATGGCACAATCTTGGCTCACTGCAACCTCCGACTCCCTGGTTCAAGCTATTCTCCTGCCTCAGCCTCCCGAGTAGCTGGGATTACAGGCACGCACCACCACACACATCTAATTTTGGTTTCACCATGTTGGCCAGGATGGTCTTGATCTTCTGACCTTGTGATCCGCCCGCCTTGGTCTCCCAAAGTGCTGGGATTACAGCCGTGAGCCACCACACCCGGTCATTGCTGCTGTTTAATAAGCGTTCATAGTGCCATATAATAAGCTTCTCCATGCAGACGCTGGGGAAAGCAGGTGTCTTTCAATCTCCATGTGTTCCTGGGCTCCTGGCCTCACAGCTCCTGTGGCTGTGTAGGGACAAACCAACAGGCTTCAAAGATTTCAGGCCTGGCAGGCAGGTTGGCAGTATCCCCTATCTGTGTACTGAGCATATGGCTGCCTCCAGGGGAGCAGCGTGGGGTGTAAGTGCCATCCTTTACACAACAAATGACATATACTGGCTACAGGAAGGCACAGGATTGCATTTGCCTTTCTAGTAATGGTGTAGTCTTAAACTAGACATTTAAAACAGTGACTCTGGCAGGGCACAGTGGCTCACATCTGTAATCTTAACACTTTAGATGGCTGAGGCAGGAGGATCATTTGAGTCCAGGAGCTTGAAATCAGCCTGGGCAACAGGGTGAGACCCCATTTCAACAAAAATATTTTTAAAAGTAGCTAGGCGTGGTGACGCATGCCTGTAGTCCTATCTACTCAGGAGGCTGAGGTAGGAGGATCACTTGAGCCTAGGAGGTAAAGGCTGCAGTGAGCCATTTCCCTCGAGGCTGGGTGACAGAGCGAGATCCCATCTCAAAACAAACAAAAAATAAAACAGTGACTCTCCGACTTTAAAAAAAATTTTTAGTTTTTATTTTAAGTTTTGGGGTATATGTGCAGGATGTGCAGATTTGTTATATAGGTAAACATGTGCCACGGTGGTTTGCTGCACCTATCAACCCATCACTTAGGTATTAAGCCCAGCATGCATTAGCTATTTTTCCTAATGCTCTCCCTCCCCACACCCCACGGACTTTCAGACTTTAACGTGCAAGACAAACAACTAAAGAACTTGACAAAATGCAGGTTCCCTGGCTCCAGCCCCAGAGACTCTGAATTCCATAGATCTGGGCTGGAACCCAGGAATAAGCCCGCTAGAAATTTCTAATATTGATTATTTAGACTCATTGGCTACAGTTTTCTTGGCTAGACTAAATGAACAATAAAGTACCTTTGTGCTCCAAGAGTCTATGAACCAATGCTCTATTCTGCAGTATCTACACCAACTTCCTCAGCCCTTCTCCACTATCCGTTTACTCATGTGTCAGACTGTAAGCACAGGCTCAACATTCAAAGGGCATGGAAAAAAGTCTCCTTCTCTCCCCAGCACCCAGTCTCCCAGTTCTGCTCCCTGGTGGTATCTATTACAGGTTCTTACGTACTCTTCCAAAGATATTCTATGCAGTTACAGAAATAAGTACAGACATATATATATATGTTTTCTTCCCACAACACACACAACGTTCTGCACCTAGCTTTTTATTTTTCTTTAGTTAGTATAGGTTGGAAATAGTTTTGTATTAGCACATAAAGATCATTCTCCTTTTTTAAGGAAGCTGGATAGTAGAGGCAGACGGATTGCCTAAGCTCAGGAGTTTGAGACCAGCCTGGGCAATATGGTGAAACCCCATCTCTACTAAAAATCAAAAAAATTAGCGAGGCTGGTGGTGTGGGTCTGTAGTCTCAGCCACTTGGGAGGCTGAGGCACGAGAATCGCTTGAACTCGGGAGGCGGGAGGCGGAGGTTGCAGTGAGCGGAGATCCTGCCACTGCATTCCAGACTGGGCGACAGAGCAAGACTCAAAATGTTTTGATTTTTGTTAATCTGGCTGGTGGAAGATGCTACCCCACATATTTGATTTGCAGTTAAGCGAGCCTTAATATCTTTTCATGTGCCAGAATTGCACTTATTTTCCTGTGAACTACGTCTTCATATCTTTTGAGATAGTCTTTTCTTATTTACTTATAAAAGATGGAGTTGACGCTGGCATCAACACACACACACACACACACACACACACACACACACACACACGTCCCTGTACATAACTTTATTAACCCAGATATGGAATCTTGGCTTTGCTACGTGCTGTGACCTTGGGCAAGTTACTTAACCTCTCTAGGCCACAATGTCCACGTACCTGGGACAGGGTCTGGCTTACCAACATGGTACAGGACGGCACTTTTAAAACCAGGGACTCGACTTGGACGTGCGAGTCAACAAGGTGCAGGGCACATTTCTCTCCGGGCAAATCTTGCGTGGGCGCCAAGGCCCGGACGTAGCAACCAACCGTCGGGAAAAGGCGCCGAAAGGATGCTGGGCCTGGCTCCTTAAAGCCCGGGTTCTCCCTTTGAGAGCCACAACCAAGAAATAAAAATCTAGCAAAGAGGGGGCCACTTTCTGCGGCGAGATCCGCCCTCTCGGCCGCTCCTCCAGCTCCCAGGCCCCCTCCCTACTCAGCGGAGAGCGGCGCCGCGGCCCTTGCAGTCAGACGCGCGGGGTGCGGCGGGGCCCCGGGGGCCGGGGTGGGGGAGGCGGAGGGTGGGCCCCGCGGTCACGTGAGTCGGACCAGCTGCTGCGGGGGGCGGCGGGCCCCAGCGCCGGGAGTCTGGGTAGGGGGAAGCGCCCGCCGGCAGCCTCCGCCACTGCAGCTGCAGCCCCCGATGTCGCCGCAGTAATCCTGCCCCGGCAGCACCCGCACCCTCGGCGGCCGCAGCCTCAGCACCGCAGAGCCGAGGGAGCCCGCCGCCCCAGGTGAGCCGGGTCTGGAAGCGCAGGGCGTTTCCAGCGCTGCTTTCCCGGCGGTTTCACCCCCACCCGCCATCGCCACCTCCTGTGCCTCATCTCCTCCCGCTGTCCCTCCGAACCCGCGGGTAGCGTTACCCCAGGCCGATTCCCGGTGCTGGCCTGGGCGGGCTGGGAGCCTGGGGGGGTCAGAGGAGAGGTGGCCTCGGCCTGAAGCCGGGGTAACTCGGCTTGGGGACTACGGGGGTGCAGCGGAGGGATGCCCGCCCCGGGCTCCCGCACCGCAGCCGGGTTGCCCGCGCTGCTCTTCCTGGGTTTCCTTTTCCTGGCAGCCAACCTGCTGCCCGCTAGGATGTGCCTGTGCACCCCTGGCCTCGCCACCCTGGGGTCCGGGGCGAGCCGAGCACCTTCCCCAAGGTGCCGTACCTGCTGCGCGGGCGGGCGCCGCGAACATGGCTGCCCGGAGACGCCCGCCGCCTTCGGCCCGGCTCTGCCAGCGCGTCCAACTCGCCCGCGGCCGCCGCACCGTGTCCCGGAGCAGCCCTCCCCGCTAGGCCGACGCGCGCGGGCCGCCGCTGTGTTCTCCGCGGGCCGCGCGTGGGACTTGACACAACTTCCCTCGAGCCGCACCCGGGCGTTCTCCGCGGGGCGCCGGGCGGGGCTGCCGAGAGGCCGGCGCGTGTTCCTGGGATAGGGATTGTCCGGCTTGGTCGGCCTCCGCCTTCTCGGCTCGCTCTTGAGGCGTCGAGTATTTGGCGACCTCATTGGCGAGGGCCGAGAGAAATGTGGTCTGCAAAGCAGGAGGGGCGCTTGAACTTTAGAGAATTGACGAGAACTCGGATTTGGGAATAAAAATGTCCATGAAAACATCGAAGGAAGCTGTTATCTGCCTTGACTCAAAGCTGACCTTGTACGGTTCTGTTAAATAACGTGGCTTTTCTGGATTTTCTGTCTGATTCTAGCTTGCAAGTGCCTTGACTTACGCTTGCGTCCGGCAGCCGGGTAGGGTGGGTGGGTGCGTGTGTGTGTGTGTGTGCGCGTGTTGTGTTCCCAGCCTGGTTAGAAAATGCATCAGTTGCAGAGGAAACCTGTGCTAATTCAAAATGGCAGCATGAAAAATCAGGCCGGGCGGAAGCAGCACAGACCACAACCATCAGCTGCCCCCTGACTTAAGCCTCAGGGAGGGAATTAGTGTGAGGCAAGGCTCATCCGGGTACGAAGTAGGGAGTGATTCTTGGAGCCGGCTAGATTTTAGGGTGCTGCAGGGTCCTGGGAGATGTTAAGTGGGAAGTTTGGAGAGCTGTAATTATTTTTCCTAACTTATGAAAAGATGATACAAAACCTAGTTAAAACTCTACGGTTTTGGTCTGATTTTCTCCAGGCTCAACTAAAGTTGACTCTGTGGCTGCTGATGTCTTTTTGATGCACAACCTGGAGGTGGTTTGATACCTACAAGCTCTTAAAAGAGATGGGTGCACATTGTAAACATCATCCAAGAGCAGTGCACATAACAAATACCGGGTTCTTAGAGCAAGTTTCATTGGAAGAACTGATTTAGCGACACGATCAAGCACCCAGGCATGAGGAAATGGGAAATTCTTGAAAGGTGACTCATTTTAGAATTTTTTTTTTTTTTTTTAAACAGCTTTTCATTCCCTTTTCACTTACGTGCTGCCAGCCATCTTGTCTTTTGGGAAGGAGGAGGTACATGAGGAGGCAAATGCTTCAGGGATAATGGCATAGAGGAGGATGAGCGAAGGTCGGGGGGCAGAGGTGGAGGCAGTCTGAAGGAGCCTGCTGTCAACCCCCTTTTTACAGCAGGAAGGCTGAGGCCAGCGGGGTGAATGGACGCCAAGGTCATATATCTGGCTGGCAACTGGCAGTGAGGACCCAAATCCAGGTCTCATAACTCCCCAGGGTTCCACATGCTACCTTTTAGAGCCTGGGGGAGAAGAGCAAGTCTGTCATTATTAGGAAGGCAAACACATCGAGCAATGGGAAACCAAACTAATATGAATTACAAAGTCTATAGGTGTTTAAAGTCAATGACAACACCTTAATTTCCTAATTCAAGACTTTTAACTTCTTAAGCTGTATCTACCTCATGTTCACATTTTCCAGTGGTGAAACTGTTTCTATAGTTAAGAACCAAAAACATTATTTTAGTAAAGTCTTTGAGGCAAGAAGTACATTTTTTGATTAAAAATTGAGTTGCTTGTGTTTGTGGAGAACCATTAGGCCAGTTTATTTTGAAAAGGAACCAAGTGGGCCATGCATTTCATTTTTTTCGACTGTTTCTAATTTTAAGTAAAAGTAAATATAACAAGCCTATTTTAAACATAACTTTGAAGCAGTGAAGACAGGCTTTTCCTACGATTTGCATTTGACTTTTCTGAGTCATGAGTCAGTGACCTTAGATCTACTAAAGTAGAGCTAGAAATTGTGCATTGTGAAGAGGCGGTGAAGATGTGGAAAACGTTTCTTCTGGGCATCTGAACCTTCACAGCCAGTGATGTGCAGAGGGAGAAGGTGGCAGGAGGCAGGGAACAGGGAGAATGTCTTGAGGCAGTGGAGCAGATAGGAGCTAAATATGAATATATATGTCAAAGTGAAGACAGATGCTGATGCGACATGTGCCATTTAGAAAAATAACTTGCATTAGAGGATGAATGTGAAGATATGCCAAAGATATTTAAAATAGCAAGTTGTAAAAATACAGAAATGCATGCAATTTGTGTCTGTTGAAGAATAATAAGAATACAGATAAAAGTTATTTTTTTAAAAAAATCCATTTTCATTAGAGAGTCTAGATCTGTGCTGTTTCATCTGGTAGCCACCAGCCTCATGTGGCTATTGAGCACTTGAAATGCAGCTAGTTTGTATTGAGATATGTTGAGTGTAAAATATATACACAATTTCAAAAATTTAATATGAAGAAAGGATTTAAAATATCTCTAATAATTTTATATTGATTTTATATTGAAGTAATATGTTGGATATATTGGGCAAAATATATTACTAAAAATAATTCCATGAGTTTCTCTTTACTTTTAAAAATGTGGCTACTAGAAAATATAAAATTGCAAATATGGTTCGCATCTGTCTTGCTCCCTCTCTCTCTCTGTTTCTTTCTTGAGACAGGGCCTCCCTCCGTCACCCAGGCCACAGTGCAGTGGCACTATCTCGGCTCACTGCAACCTCTGCCTCCAGGGTTCAAGCGATTCTCCTGCCTCAGCCTCCTGAGTAGCTGGGATTACAGGCGTGCACCACCACGGCCCGGCTAACTTTTGTATTTTAATAGAGACAGGGTTTCACCATTTTGTTTGGGCTGGTCTCGAATTCCCAACCTCAGGTGATCTGCCCACCTCGGCCTCCCAAAGTGCTGGGATTACAGGCATGAGCCACAGCGCCCGGCCTTTGGATCATATTTCTAGTGGTTTTTAACAGGAACTGGAGGGTGGCTGAGCTCATGATGCTGTTTGTAGAACTAGGTATGTAAGGAGAAGTTAAAACAGAAACTGAAAAGGGGACAGGATGGATGGAGAAGGGACTACAAGAAGTGAGTGATCAGGGAAACTGTAAAGGGAGAGAAGGAGTATGTGGTGGGCTGGGACTGCTGAGTATGAGACTGAAGCAGAATAAGCACACTACGTGGTGATCCAGGACTTGGGGACAGTGGAGTGTCAGGTTCTATGGTGGTGGGACTTCAGCTAGGATGGAGAAATGGCATGGCTAACATAACTGCACAGTGCATTGGAAAGTAACTTCCTCATTCTGACACGTCTGTGTTCCCATATCGAAATGAGATGAATACATCCCAGTACAGAGAGAGGGCCCTGGGCTGCAAGTTAGGGGACCTGGGACCTAGCTCTGGTCCCACCTCTAATTAGGAGTTTGGCCTTGAGCACACCACTTATCAGTCTCTTTCCTTTTATTTTATTTTTATTTTTATTTATTTATTTTTTGAGACAGAGTCTCACTCTGTCACCCAGGCTGGAGTGTAGTGGTGTGATCTCAGCTCACTGCAACCTCTGTCCCCCCAGGTTCAAGTGATTTCTCCCGCTTCAGTCTCCTGAGTAGCTGGGATTACAGGTGTGCACCACCATGCCTGGCTAATTTTTGTATTTTTTAGTAGAGACGGGGTTTCACCATGTTGGTCAGGCTCGTCTCGAACTCCTGACCTCATGATCTGCCTGCCCCAGCCTCCCAAAGTGCTGGGATTACAGGTGTGGGCCACCATGCCCAGCCCAGTCTCCTTCCTTTTAAAATGAGATGAACAAGAGCTGTCTACCAACTTCACTAGTCATGTTTAATCTGTTAGATTTGGCCAAATTACCCAAAGCTGCTTTCCCCACACAAGTCAAGACTAGATATTATCAAATTTTTAAATCTTTGTTCACCTTATGTATTTAATTGGCTCCTTATTTTAATTTGTAATTCTTTTTTTTTTGAGACCGAATCTAGCTCTGTCACCCAGGCTGGAGTACAGTGGTGCTATCTCGGCTCACTGCAACCTCCGCCTCAGGTTCAAGCGATTCTCCTGTCTCAACTTCCCGAGCAGCTGGGATTACAGGCATCTGCCACCACGCCTGGCTAATTTTTGTATTTTTAGTAGAGGCGGGATTTCACCATGTTGGCCAGGCTGGTCTCGAGCTACTGACCTCAAGACCTCGGCTTCCCAAAGTGCTGGGATTACAGGTGTGAGCCACTGCACCTGGCCCTTTAATTTGTAATTCTCTAATTGTGAGTGAGAGAAATATTTTCTAGTACATATTTTGGCTATTTATATTTATTCTTCTTTTAACTGGTGCTTGTATATTTTGCGTATTTTTCCTTTGAGGTGGTCATCTTTTTCTTATTGGTATGTAAGAGCTCTATATATATTAAGGGAAATTATCTCTTTTTCATGTACGATGCAGATGTATTTCCTAGTTTCTCATTAAAAAAATTTTGCCTCACAAGAAATTTTAAGTTATTTTATAATCAAGTCTATATTTTCCTTGGTGAATTGAGTTTATGTTTTTGCTTGCTAATGTTATTTTAAAAATTTATCCGTATGATTTGTATTTTTGTGGTTTTAATTGTAAAAATTTAAAATTCTAAATTATAATAATTTATTTTGGCTTAGGAGTGAATTGGGGATCTCAACAGATTTTTTTTTTTTTTTTTTTTTTTTTTTTTTTTGGAGACAGTCTCACTCTGTTGCCCAGGCTGGAGTGCAGTGGTGCAATCTTTGCTCATTGCAACCTCTACCTGGGTTCAAGTGATTCTTGTGCCTCAGCCTCCTGAGTAGCTTGGATTACAGGTGAGCGCCACCACGCCCAACTGATTTTTGTATTTTTAGTAGAGATAAGATTATGCCATGCTGGCCAGGCTGCTTTTGAACTCGTGGCCTCAAGCGATCCACCCACCTCAGACTCCCAAAGTGCTGGGATTACAGGCGTGAGCCACTGTGCCTGGCAGATCTCAACAGATTTCATTCTTCCTTTCCCCATCCTGTTATAGTCAGTTATTCTGGCAACACTTACTCATCTCAGTTTCAAATTCAGTCTTCATCATATGCTAATTTCCTACATTATATGGCTATATTTCAGGACTTTCTACTTCTGTTCTATCAGTAACAAACTATCTTAATACCGGAACTTTATAATATAGTTTAATTCCATGCAAGTCCAGTATTTCCTCATTAATTTTCATTTCTGAAACTTGGCTAATCCCACATATCCTTTGCCGATGGACCTCAAGATCATTTTTTGTCAGATTTTCTCCAGAAGCCCTATGTATATGTTGATAGCTGTCATATTGACTCCACAGATTAATTTAGGGAGGGCTGACTTTTTTACATAACACTGAATCTTTCTAGCAAAGAACAGGAACATTCTTTGTTCTTTAAATCTTCTGCCATGTCACCATAAAGTCTTAAGAGTTTTCTTCATTGAGGGTTTGTGCATCTCTCTCTAGTAAACTGACATAAAATGGCAGAATCCCTATAAAGAAAACTATAGAACTCTAATGATGAACTTAAAAAAAAAGCTCACACCAAAGAAGAGACACTTCTTGGGCCCGGTGCGATGGCTCATGCCTGTAATCCCAGCACTTTGGGAGGCCGAGGTGGGCGGATCACGAGGTCAGGAGTTCAAGACCAGCCTGGCCAACATGGTGAAACCACGTCTCTACTAAAAATACAAAAATTAGCTGTACGTGGTGGTGCATGCCTGTAATCCCAGCTACTTGGGAGGCTGAGGTAGGAGAATTGCTTGAACCCGGGAGGTGGAGATTGTGGTGAGCCGAGATCACCATTGCATTCCAGCCTGGGCGACAGGGCGAGACTCCGTCTCAAAAAAAAAAAAAAGAAGAAGAGACACTTCTTGCCCTTGATTGGGAAGATAGATTCAGGGCAGCCTGGTGTTTAAGAGCATTTTGGAGTCTGAATTTTCACTCCACTACTTATTAGTTATACAACCCTGGGCAAAGTACTTCACCACTTCACCATTCTTTTTTTTTTTTTTTTTTTTTTTTTTGAGACAGGGTCTCACTCTGTTGTCCAGGCTGGAGTGCAGTGGCATATTCATGGGTCACTGGAGCCTCAACCGCCCAGGCTCAAGCAGTCCTCTCACCTCAGCCTTCCCAGTAGCTGGGACCACAAATGTTCACCACTACACCTGACTAATTTATTTTTATTTTTTTGTAAAGATAGGGTCTCCCTGGGTTGCCCAGAATGGTCTTGAACTCCTGGACCCAACTGATCCTGCTGCCTCAGCCTCCCAAACTACTGCGATTACAGGCATGGACTATAGCACCTGGCCACTTCACCATTTGTAGCTTTCATTTTCTCAGCTGTAAAATGGAGATAATACCTGTGTGATGGGTTATTGTGAGGATTAAGTGATTACACACACACATATATGTATATATATGACTTAGCATGTTATTAAGCACATAGTGAATGCTTAATGTTCTAACATACAATTTTAGATATTATGATTGTGATTATTTTAGCTACCCCTGTCAAATGAATATGTAAATTCAGTATAATTCCAATCACAGACCCAGAGGAACACTAGAAACACTTTGTCAATTTTTTAAAAGTTTGATTTGGGAAACAAACCAATGGAAGAGACCATAAGTGTGGAAAAGAGTCATTGGGGGTGAGCTAGAGTATTGCTTGCTTTATATCAGAGTATATCAGCCACAGGCCTCCAAGACTTTGTGCCTAGCCTGTACTAGTGACAGGCGTATCCTTTCCCGCCATTCTTTGCCTCCTTTCTACCCTCACTCCCACACCTACCCACAATCTGAGCCTTCTATGGAATGTTCTTCTCAACATCGCTTAGGCATGGTTATGAGGCTCTCATAGGTGGAAGGGATGGCAAAGACCACATACTCTCATTCATGAATTTTTTTGTGATAGGTGAGGTTCTTTATGTCCAAGAAGGTAAGAAGTGATGTATGTGTTAGTCACATCTATCTGTCCTCCCTTCCTCAGAAGCTCCCAGTGTCATCAGGGCCCTCACCCAATCTTGTATGGGGCTGAAGGGAACTGGGTGGAATGTCAGTTCACTCAGTCAGCCTAGTAGGTAGGGAGCCTGGGGCCTCCCAACTTGAACTTCACCTGAAGCTGGGAGAAAGAGCTTGAGATGGTTCATGATCTCGTCTTCTGTTCTTAATGATTATGTATTTAACCTAAATTTCCCAGTGCTTAATTTACTCCCCTGTCAGCTAGCCATGTTTGAAAGCTCTCATAAACATTTCTGATCAATATCCTAAGTTGGGTTACTACCTTTCTCTCTTGGTTGTGTTCACAGACAGCTCTTCCAAATGATAAAAACCTTGAGATATCTTAGCTCTGTTTTCCCTGCAGTTGAACATAGTGCTTGTAGGTGGTTAGGTGCTCAAAATATATGTTAGTAACTCATCTGACTTAAAAATCCTAACTAAAATTATGTAGTGATCAAAAGCTTTCCTGAGTATCTTTTTCACCTCTTTCTTAAGGTAAAGCTTTAGTGTATTTTTTTTTATTGCACTTAGCAGTGCCCTAGTGACCTGGAAGAATTAATGAAATGTCTTAAAGTGTTCTTCTTAAGCACTGAAATGATCAGATTTTAGAAAATAATTAAAAGACCAATAAAGCAATATGAGCTTGCTGTAAAGAATTTTAAAACTATATAACTAGATAAAGTAAAATTTAAAGTTTCTATCTCCGTATCCCCATCTTTATTCTCACTCTCAACTCTCAGTTAGATATTAATCCTTCTAGGTCTTTTAAAATCTATCTATCCATCCGTCTATGTGCCTATCTTTCTATCTACCTACCTATACTTATATAAATGTATATGCACGCATATATAGGTATATACATATACATAATCATGTATTCATATATGTGTATATATTCCTTTTTGATAATAAAATGGTTTAAATTTGATAATGATAAAACACAACAAGTAGCTCTAGAATTAATGGACATTATTAATGGACTTTTACAAAGTAGTTTTAAATTCCACTTTGCCAGACATAAAGTAACCCTTTGTTTTTGGACCAGCAAGATTTATATCTTATTACCTTATTTCTTCTGTAGGAAATGAATGTTTGGCTAATTTTTTACTGATGGAGAGTTAAATGGCTAAAGACCATTTTAAGGATGACTGGGAAATTTTTTTTCAAATCCCAGTTTACAGAGTTAACAAAGTACATATCAAATCACATTAATGGGAAAAGATCAGAATAGACAATGCACTGTTTTGATGGGAGAGGAAGACAGATGGTGGGAATAGGAAGGTCATAATTCAAAGCAACCTTGCCAAATTAGTGGACACAATGGCAGCAATGTCAAAAATAAGAACAGAAGGAAATGAAAGGACCCGAGATGTGGCTTGCTCAGTACCTCCCTATTTCCCACAGAGAGTGCTTTTGGCAGCTAACCACAGCCTGCCTGTTTCAAACACATCCTTCATCCTTTATGTCCATCATCATTACAGTCCTAGAACCCTGTTCTTTATGATCAAGTTAGAGGAACAAACCTTTCTTGAATGTGTCTCTATTCCTGACACTCTACATATATTATCTCATGTAATCCTCATAACTGTACATGGTTGACATGGCCCCATTTTACAGATAAGGAGCTTAGTAAGTAAAGGAGCATCACCTGGAATCTGGGTCTATCTGACTTTTTAAAAAGGCTATAATATAACCTCTTAGAGAGATTATCCTGACTGCATAGGTCTAGCCTGTAGGGATAATCTTATGTAAATCGTTTTCTTCCATTCTTTATATTTCTGTGAAAGAAGGAAAATTGTTTTCCAACCTGCCATGTATAGGAAAACATCTTTCTTACAGTGAACTTGATCTGACTATATTTTTCTAATTTGGCTAGATTGAGTGAAAATGAATCCTACATAAGTTATCTGTTCCTTAATGCATTTAAAAAAAATGTATCCAAGAATGGATGCCATTCCATTAATCTCTCCTCTTTCCTTCACTTACAAAATCCCTAAAAGAGTTCTTACATGATAGATGTGCATGAAGATTGCATTTTTAAAAAGTGGGATCATATTTTAAATGCACAGAGGGGTGGGTAGAGAATCACTGGATATGGTGGAGTTCTTGTAGGTGGTCCTTGAATTCAAGTGTGTCCCAGCATTGAATGGGCACGGCATAATGAGACATGTATCTACACTATTATTTTTCAACTATGTAAGGATTCTATTGTCATTGCATACCTACAGATTCATTAAAGGTGTTACTAAATTCATAACATAAATTCATCGCATATTTTCCCCAGCAAATTACAATGACTGTTATGTGGAAATGTTCGTGAATTTTTTTTCTTTTTTTTTTTTTTGAGATGGAATCCCACTCTGTCACCCAGGCTGGAGTGCAGTGGCATGATCTCAGCTCACTGCAACCCCTGCCTCCTGGGTTCAAGCGATTCTCCTGCCTCAGCCTCCTGAGTAGCTGGGATTACAGGCACGTGCCACCACGCCTGGCTAATTTTTTCATTTTTAGTAGAGACAGGGTTTCACCGTGTTGGTCAGGCTGGTCTCGAACTCCTGACCTTGTGACCCGCCCGCCTCAGCCTCCCAAAGTGCTGGGATTACAGGTGTGAGCCACCACACCCAGTGGAAAATTTTTGACATTAAAAAATTGGGAAACATCATATAAAAATATTTTGCATTATAGATAAATTCTGAAGTGACTTGAAGAATACTTTTGTAAAATGATTAGTTACCTATGAATAAATGTAGATTTTGAAGCACAACATTCTATTGAACTCTATATTTCCCTAGTTACTAATCTGCCACATAATTCACAACAATAAATTAGACATTTTGCTTTAATTCATATTTCTCATTATGCCCGTATCCTGCAAATGAGGGAAAACCAGATGTGGCCAAAAGGTAAAATTAGTTCATTTGCCATGGCTGAGCTATGGAGTTCTCCCAGAGTCTCTGCCCTATTGCAGGGCCATACTTTTTAGTTGCTATTAATTGGATAACAGATTACTTTCATGCAACTCTTCCTTTTCTTTTTTTTAAAAAATATTTTCATTGTTTTCATTACATTCACAACACCATGCGATGTTGTGTATGGGGGGTTAATTCCATTTCTATGTGAGGAAACTCTGGCTCAGAGTTAGAGGAGTCAGGATGGCTACTAGGGCCTGGTGTCTCTAAAGTGTGTCATCCTCTTGTACCTATACACATGGGGCTGCAGGGCTAGGCAAGTGGTATCAGTGAGTGCAATTACACAGAGGTGAGGAGAGGTGGCGCTTTCATTGGCCTCCCTGTCAGAGAGTGGAGGGGACAATAGGAAATACAGGCCCTGTTGAGAGGAGCCACTACCCAACTCCAGTCTTGCCATCATGCGGGAATGTGGATTTGGTGTTGCCAGATCTTTGAGTTTTTAGCAGAAGCCAAATATCTGAGTGTCTATAGGAAATCTCTGGATCTTAAAATATTAGCTCTAATTCAGATTTCTAAAAACACAATCTAATGCAGCACTCTGGGCCAAACCAACCAAATCTGCAGTCTGTCACCCCTGTTCCACACCACGCTGCTGGGAAGTATGTCAGCTGCAGACTGGCACTGAAGACCATAGAGTTAACTGTCAGAAGTAGATATTGCCCTTTAAATTGGAGAAAGAGACTGTTAAGCAGCTCTTAAAAGACATGAAGTGACAATGAAACAAATCTTCAAAAGGTGAAAGAGCATTTGGACACTTCAAGGAAAGTTTCTGAAGTCTGAACAGATAGACTTTGACAAAGGGACTGCTTTCATCATGTATCCTTCTCTTGTTCTCACAATAATTGAGTCCTTGCTGTGTCCCAAATGGTATTCTGAGCACTTTGTAAGTAGGTACAAGCATTATCTCATTTAAATCTCACTGCAACCCTGGGAAGAACAAACTACCTATCATTATCCCTTTTTTATAAAAGCTTGGAGAAGTGACAGGGCTGAGATTTGAACCCAGGTGGGCTTCAAAGCCTGCTTACTCACTTAGTAGCCCATACAGTTATTCTTCCATTACATGGTTCCTATTCAAGGCATTGAATATTAGGAGCTGGAATTCACTGGCTGTGGAGTCCCAAAGCTTTATGCTCTACTCTCATGAGCTTTCAATGAAACACTTAGTAAAATCTTTCTTTCTTTTGGGCAGAGCTTGATGAGTCTGAGCTAATTGATATAGATGACTTTCATCAGCTGGCATTTACATCCCAATTTTTAATTAGATAATTCCTTTCCCAAACACTTCATTTATTACTATTTCAATAGAAGGTTTACAACAGAAAAAATCAATTTGTAAATGAGTATCATTTGTCCTGTTTTCAGTTGAGCAGGAATGGCAATCATTTAAAAATGAATTTATTAATGAAGAGTATAATAATTTCTCCTTTGCTTTTCTGGAAGGTGGTAATTCACAGTCATTGAATTTAAATGTATTCAGTCTGCTCAATAAAGCTGGTAGTGTGGAGAATAGGGAAGTCTAGCTGGACATTTGGGTTTCATTCTTTACATAAGTAAAGGCAGTTGGTCATCGGTACTTGCAAGACGCTTAATAAACCGATAGCTTATATAGACAGTTATTTTCTTTTTCTTAGGCAGTCAAGGCTTTCTTTTCAGTGGGTAAGGTAACTGATGAGGGATACTGTGTGCATCATTGAGATAAAGGTGCAGGGCAGTCTGGCAGTCATGCAAAAAAAAACCCTTGCCTTGGCTCAGAGCATTCACGCCTTCAATAACTACTCACTGAACTTGAGGACAAAGACCTTTTCTCCCACACAGCTTCCTCCCTCCTCAGCTACACATTCTGTATGCGGTCTCCTAGTTACGGGAGTACAGTACTCCAGTCCCTCGAGCCTGAACTTGGGCCTCCTGCCACCAGTCAGAGGATGAATGCTGGTACACGCAGCTCCTTTGCAGTAAACTCCAGGGAAGCACTACTATCTTGTGCCCAAGAGGAAGTCATGAATCCTGAAAGAAGTTTGATAAGGATGACAATGGTGGTTAGAAACTAAGCTTAGGGATGCTTTATCATAGCCAATGGCACAGTAGCTAAAGCTGGATGGTCTAATATGGTAGCATCTGGCCACGTGTAGCTCTTTAATTTTCTAATTTTTACTTCTAATTGTGGTGAAACACACATAGCATAAAATTTACCATCTTAACCATTTTTAACTGTACAGTTCAGAAGTGTTAAGGACATCCATATTGTTGCACAACTGATCTCCAGAGCTTTTTCATCTTGCAAAACTGAAATCTGTATGCAGATTGTAAACAACTCATTCCCTTCTGCCCAGCCCTTGGCAACCACCGTTCTACTTTCTATTTCTATGAGTTTTACTATTCTAGATGCCTTACGTAAGTTTTTTTTGTGACTGGCTTATATCACTTAGCCTAATATTGGCTGTTTAATTTGAAATTAATTAAAAATTGGTTCCTTCGTTGCGCTAGCCACATTTCAAGTACCAGATAGCCCATCTGGCTGGTGGCTACCGTATTGGATGGTGCAGATAGAGACTATTTCTATCATCTCAGAAAATTCTCCTGGACAGTGTTGTTCTGAAGGAAAACCGGTGGCTCGCACTGAGAGCTGATTGGAGGGGGGACTAGGAGAAAAAGTAGCAGATATTTTTTCGTACTTTGCCAACGTGAATAATCTAACTTCTTTTCTCTACCACAAAAATGATACCAGCTACATGATACCTTTACATTTACCACTTCCATCCTTATCCTAAACTCCAGTCTTTAATGTCTCCTTTCCTCCAATAGCATGCAACATTAAACTAATCAGTTGGAAAATACAGAGAACATAAATGTATAGTACAAACTACAGATAAATGCACTTTAAAATACTCTTAACAAGGACTTCTTAGGAAATGCCTGTCAGCCTACCCATCTATGGGAGTTAAATTACAGTGTTTCATTAATTAGAACTGTCAGTGTATTGCTAACCTGGCAAGAATCCTAATGGGTATTTGCCACAAAGAAGCCTTATTCAGCAGACCTGCCCTTTTAGCCTGTTGCTTTAAAGTTTTTTCCTTAAGACTCACAGTAAGAAATGTTACATCTCAACATAGTACCTATAGACGCTTATACGTGCATGTGTATGGACCTAAACTTAAAATTAGAGTTTCTTGCATCTGTACTTACCCTTACTGTGTGAGATGCATACATTCTTTCTAAAAATGCTTCTCTAAAAAAACTTGTTCCTATCCACTAAACCGATTTCATAAACCACAAAAAGGCCACAACATACAGTTAGGAAAACACTGTTTTGGATACACCCACATCCAGTTTCAGGCCTGTAGTGTAACACTGAAGCCCCACCCCCATTTCTGGGTCCCCATGGCTCAGAAAGCAGCTTCAGAATTATGCCTCAAAACAAGCAAGTTTTTTAAAAAGCCATCAATTATAGCTTTATTTCTGGACAAACTCTGTTCACTGGTTTTAACACCGGTTTAAGTAGAATGTAGTTATGATGGAAAACCCCATCATCAAATGCTTATATTCTACTTTTCAAAGCTGAATATAAATAAGTTTTCTCATTTTCTAAGTTTTTGTATTCGTGTATGTGATTGGGAGTTAATTGAATTTTAGGTTCTTTTTTTTCTTTGTGAAGGAGAATATACATTTCATAACGTTGTATGAGGTTATAAAGGAAAAGGAGAAAAATCTTAAAGCCAGTTTCTTGTGTCATGCATGAATAACTTAACAGTTTTTAAGAATCATGTAGGCTGGGCACGGTGGCTCATGCCTGTAATCTCAGCACTTTAGGAGGGCAAGGCAGACGGATCACGATGTCAGGAGTTTGAAACCAGCCTGGCCAACATGGTAAAACCCCGTCTCTACTAAAAATACAAAAATTAGCTGGGCATGGTGGTATGCGCCTGTAATCCCAGCTACTCAGGAGGCTGAGGTAGGAGAATTGCTTGAACCCAGGAGGTGGAGGTTGCAGTGAGCCAAAATCGCGCCACTGTACTCCAGCCTGGGCGAGAGAGCATTCTCCATCTCAAAAAAAAAAAAAAAAGAATCATGTAAACCAATATTTTTAAATGCATGTTTTATGTAATATATAAATGACGTAACTTGTCAGATTTTTTTCATTTTCGTGTGAATATCTGGTATGTTACCCAATATCTTGACAAATAATAGGAAGAGAATTGAGTTCCTTTGAATCATTTTCAGAAGGGTTTCATCTCAGGTTCATGAGAGCTCTGGCTTCCAGATTGGCCAGTTTTTCTTTTCCCACGTGGACAACTGTAGGAGGCCAACTCACTATTTGTGTGAAACATGGTAATGAAACATTGTGTGCTCTCTGAGCAACTCTGAATTGGGCAGGTGTAAAAAAGGTAAAAGAAAGTATCAGAGAACAATGCCAAATAAAATTCATCCTAGCTATAACTCATATAAGAATTTGCCACTTTTGAAATTTCAGATGTATTAGGATATAGAAGCAGAACTAAAATTTTTCTTTAAAATAAAATTCCTAAATTGCTATTCTGTCCTGGGTTTACTTTAAAAATCATTTCTGGGATTATATCAGTAAAAATACTTATAGGAAAGTTGGAAATTAGAGGAAAAGATGAAAAAGCAAAGAATATTTCATTGCTGGGCTCCCACTGTTATATTTTGAGTACATTCCTGGGCAAGTATTTGGGCATAGTCTTTTTCTACGTATATTTTAAATAAGAGAATTTATCTTGCCCCCTCAAATCATTTCTTCATGCAATTAAAAACTCTTCACAAACATATATTTAATGGGTTTATAGTATTCTACCCAATAGATGTAGCAGACATTTTCAGCCAGTTCTCTGATGCTGGACAAGTAAGTTTCAGTTTTTCACCTGTATGAATACCACTATGTGAACATTTACGCATACCCCTTGCCCATATTCCTGATCGTTTCCTTAGGTTACGCACATAGAAATGAAATTACTTATTCTGTTTTCATCATTTCTGTCTGCTTTGTGGTTTCCTTCCTATCACAGGCAACTTCTTTGATATTGTCTGTATGCAATTTTCAACCTAAAACCTGACTTAAAAGCCTTCAGTGCCTTACTGTGTATTGTGAAATAGACACTAAAGTACTTGATGTGACCTTCAAGGCTCAATGTGGACCTGCCCATATACCCGCCTCTCCACGCCTCTACCCTACTTTCTCTGTCCTCAGTTGCATCAGCTTTTTAATTTCTTGGCTCCGTTCCTTTTCTCCAGTTGCAGGGCCTTCAGGCCTGCATGTCCTCTCTCTGAAACATTCTCCCTCCATTCACCTGTCTTTTGTGGAATAGAAAGTGAGACCTCTGCTTAGAGGAGGTTGGGTGGAGATTTGAAGAAAAGTGAAGGTGTCAAAAATTCATTTAGGAAATAGAGGAATTGGCCAGACAAGTACACAAAGGATTCCCAGATAGTAATGAGGGCCACTCTCATGGTGTTTTCTGAGTCAGGATATGAGATTCGCACCAAGAGAAGTGTAATTGGCATCTACAGCTATGATCACCTTTAACTTACGTAATCTAAGTCAGCCTGGTGAGTTCCGTAGCTGCTTCCTAATGTTTGTTTTCTTCAGTCTTCTGGAAGTGTCCCACCTCCTCTTTGCTAATACAATTTGTATGGATGATAGCACATTTTGTCCTTAGAATAAGAGGACTTCACAAATAAGAACTTCTGAGATTGCTGGAAGCCTTAATATGAAAATCTTCATTTCTGGGTTTCTTTGGGACTCTGTATCACTGTCCCACCCAATGGAGTTTCTACTAGCTACATGTGGCTATTTAAATGAAAATTAATTAAAGTTTTGAATAAAATGGAAAACTCTGCTCCTTCATCATTCTAACTACACTTCAATAGCTGCCTGAAGCTAGTGGTCATCATATTGAATGGTGGAGATACAACATTTCCATCATTGTAGAAGATTCTTTGGGAATTTTCTACAGAAAATTTTCTTTTCAGAAAAGTCATCTCTGAAGCTAGTCAGTGCACTGGTGATTCAGGAAAAATTAATGGAGAGTTAGCCTGGCCTAGTTTGCTACTAGGTCTGATGCACAGTTTGCTGGTTCATCTAGCTTTTTAATTCTTAAAACAGACATTGAAATTCTGCTCCCTGCTGGCATTCCCAGTCGTTCACAAAATTTAGTGGAAAAGCCGGCCTCCCTTGGCCCACATACCCCTGGGCTTCTGTTGCCTATATCCTCATCATGATCATGCGACCCAGATGATTTGCTGACTAAGCAAGTGCCTGGGCTGAATAATAGGTGTTTGCCCAAAACCCCATGGGTTTTATTTATATTCTATAGATAAATCTCATAAATGCAAAACTGGTGGATTTCTACCATTTTTAAGGATCAAATAAATAAAGGTTCTGCTCCTAGGCAACACACTAGCTCTTTTGAAATGGCCCAATGATGGGGAGAGAGGGAGCATATGAGATACTCGAGGCATCACACAAGAGAAAGGCATCCTTTCCCCATCTTATCTTCCTCTGGGTCTGCTTCACTTTATTTGTCTCCACCAGCAATTCCCCCAATGCCCAGATTCTAGTAGCACTCTATAAAGGCATTTGATTTCATAATTATTCTAGATCTTTCTTGTGCATGCACATTCTTTGTTTATCTCTCTCTACTCCTCCACTCTGAAGATAAAGCTGTTTTTGTGAAAATGGGAAAGGTTAAGGGGAGAGAGAACTGGAGCCTCTTTATCTTTCTGGCTTTTCTTTCCCAGAGGGAAGGGGTGATATTTTACTGAGCTAGGAGGGAATTATTTTCAGAATTGTGGGGGCTCCCCCATTTCTCTGTACTCTAGGGAGGGGCCTGCCATAAACAATGCAGGGAAGAACTCTGAGTGTGCATGTAGAAATTAACCTGAAGTAGATTGGATATAGAAATAGCAATACAGTCCCATACAAAGAGGTTTCTAAACATAGAATATTGATGACTCTGCAGTTTGGTAACTGCTCTAATTAGGAATGAGGCAAGTAGATTTTGATTGGTTTGCTTAACAGAAAATTTTAGATATTGCTCTATTTAAACAGTCAAAACCCAAATAAAGTTTTTTTTTTTTTTTTTTTTTTTAGACAAGGTCTCACTCTTTGCCCAGGCTGGAGTGCAGTGGTGTGATGGGAGGCTCACTGCAGCCTCAACCTCTCCTGGCTCAAATGATCCTCCCTCCTCAGCCTCCCAAGTAGCTGGGACTACAGGTGCATATCACCAGACCCGGCTAATTTTTGTATTTTTTGTAGAAACAGGGCCTCTCCATGTTGCCCAGGCTGGTCTCAAACTTCCAGGCTCAAGTGATCTGCCTGCCTTGGCCTCCCAAAGTGCTGGGATTACAGGCATGAGCCACCACACCCAGCCAGCAAATAAAGTATCCTATACTTAATGCAGCCTCCACAGTTTGCAAAACAGCATCATTTTATTTGATACTCACGATAAACCTGTGGGCTGGGGCAAAACATTTGCAAAAGGGAAACCTAGGCTCAGAGAGATAAGGTGACTTAAGCAGGTCACACAGCTAGTAGGTGGTGGAGCTGAGTTTTGAATCCCATTCTTGTGCTTTTCTGAAAAGATTGCTTTACTTCTCACTTATATTTCAGACTTGTAAAATAAAACACGTGGAAGTTGGATAATTGATAACACAAATACAATAGTTGGTACACTAGATAATGTTTCGTGAGTGCCTGTAAGCCAGGGATCGGGGAAAGGGCTACTATGTTTGGATGGCATGAGTCCTGCCTCCAGGGAGCTTTGTTTGAAACAGGTAAAGAAATATACAAGCAACATATGTACATTATTTTATAACAAAATGGATGTATTAGTACTTGTGGATGCTGAATAAATGAGAGTCCTTTATAGAAGTCTTTATTAAAGAAAGGGGTTTTGAATCAGATCCTGAAGGAAATGTACAAAGACTAAGGGAAGGGCATTCAAGCCAGGTGCAGAGGCATGGCGGGAGAAAAGAGAGATGTTAGAGAGTCAGCTTCAGTATGGTGGACTATTAATAAACAGAAAATAACCCTTGTTTATCACTTATTTAAAATCTACTCTGCATAAGACATAGTGTACAGCTGCAGTTACACTGGTGTGCAAAAGGGAAAGGTCCTTGCTTTCATATTGCTTAGATTTTGCTGGGAGAGACTAAATATTGATTGTTGGTAATAAAATAATCAAACAAGTATTTCAGATTATGATAATTACTTTGAAGGAAAAGGACAAGATTCTATGAGACTGTATAGTACAGCAACACAAATTAGAATACTAGAGTGATATTTGAGCTGGTACATGAAAGAGGAGGAGTTAACCAGGCAGATAGTTTTGGTACAGGAAGCAGGGAAGGGAGTGGTGAGGACAAAGGGTGGAGCATGTGCAGAGGTCTGGCGGGCACTGGAGGAACTAGAAAAAGGCCTGTGTGCCGGCATTGTAAGAGTGGAGGGGTGAGTGGTAGAAGATGGGGCTGGGAAGGGGGAACAAACTTGATCATATTTTGGTCTTTATTCCAAGAGCCTTGGGAAACTGCTGAAGTATTTCAAGCAGGAATGACGTGATCAAATCTTTCTTCTAAAAGGATCACTTTGGCTGCAATGCGGAGAATGTTTTGGAGTGGGGAGTGATAAGGGTTTTGGAGCAACCCCTCAGGAAGTTACTGTAGTGGTCCAGGCTGGAGATGGTGGTGGCTTGGTGCAGGGTGGTGGCAGTGGAGGTGGAGAGGAGTGGGCGGTTTCCATAGAGATTTAGGAGATGGAATGTACAGGACTTGGTGACATATTAGATAATGGAGAAGCAAATGGCAAGGATGGTTACCTTGGCTACCAAGATAAAGAACCTTGAAAAGGGAAGAAGATGAAATCGGCTTCCGATATCAGGCAGGCAGCTGGGTCTGTGGGTCAGAGGCTTAAGGTGAGAACCCAGCTGGAATTAAATGTGTAAGTCATCAGCATGTAACTGACAAGGGAAGCTCTGAGCATGGATGCATTTTCCCAGATAGAAAAGATCATTAAATGAGGAAAGAAGGATGAAGCAGTGAGGATGTGCACTGGCCAGATAGAACAAGCCAGTCCAGGAGCAGCTGGGGAGGTGGACGGAAAACCAAAAGGTGTTTGAGTATTATGTCATCGAGGTGGAGTAAAACTACTAAAAACAACAAAGCAGGGTGTCTTTCAATTGATCTCTAGACCCATTTCCTCATCACACCCCAAATCTGTTATGTGGTGGCTATGCATTTCTGGATCTGAGGCACTTGTGTAGTTAGTATTAAGGTATGTTTATTTATTATTTTATTACTGTGAACAGATTGCACTGTGTGTATGTGTGGTGTGTGTCTGTGTCTTCTGCCTAAAACAATAACCTCCTTTCCTTTCTCCCACGTCACTGCACTTTTGGCTGCCGCTATGGTTTGTTGCAAATCTGAGCTCATTTAATCCCACAGAGTATTAAACAATATCTGGTCTCGGTGGCTCTGTCATTCCACTGCAGGCGTCCCACCTTCATTTGCCAGCTGGGATCTCTTAATGAGTTAGCTGTGCACAGTTCAATAGTAAAACCGTTTTAGCTGGTGAAATATGTTTGAAGAACTCACTGTTGCAGTGTTCCATGTGAGGCCTGCTTCCACTCTCGCTGGCATTCTCTTTTCAGGATGGCTGCAGCTCCTCCAAGTTACTGTTTTGTTGCCTTCCCTCCACGTGCTAAGGATGGTCTGGTGGTATTTGGGAAAAATTCAGCCCGGCCCAGAGATGAAGTGCAAGAGGTTGTGTATTTCTCGGCTGCTGATCATGAACCGGAGAGCAAGGTTGAGGTAAGCCGTGCGTTGCAGTCTCACGAGTCACATTCCCTTTTCTCTGGCTTTGCCGCCAGCACGACCCTAACTCCTTGCTTGGAAGCTTGCTCACAAGTCAGAGCTGTCATGTCAGTTCTGCTGATTCCTGTTTCCATGCAGGTTTGCTCATAGCCTTGAAAACAAGGTCATGGGAGAACTCTATGCTCACTGCCATGGCGATTGTTTTATAATTAAGTAGAATATGTATATAGTTCTGAAGTCAAATCTAAAAAACAAGATTTATTCACAGAAGTCTAACTTGTGTCCTTGTCCCCTTTACTCCATGATCTTTTCCCCTATAGGTAATCATGTTTTGGAAGATCTTGGTTTATCCTTCCATTTGCAAAATTACACATATATATGTAACAAATCACACACACATGTGCATATTCATCCTGGTCCCTTTCCTCCTTTCTTCGATTAACAGCAGCATGCCATATATATTTTTCTCTACTTTGCATTTTTTTCATTTTTATTTTATTATTTTATTTTCTTCAATCAGCTTTCTCAGGTTGAATCTCTACTTTGTATTTTTCAACTCAAAACATATTCTGGAGATCACTCTCTACAGTACATGCAGGTCATAATTCCTCATTTAGAGCTGCATAGTGTTTCATTCTATGGATATATCATAGTTAACCAGCCCCATATTGCTGCTGGACATTTGGGTTTTCAGTTTATTGCTATTACAAACAGCACTGAAGTGGATAACAGCCTTATGCATCTGTCATAGTGTCTGGTCTCAGTTTATATATTTTTATCATAATAAAACATTATCTATTCTTATTTTGAATCTTTTAAAAATACTATTTTTGTCAGTATTTCTTTGGGATAGATGCCTAGAAATGAAATTGCTGGGTCATAAGGTAAATAAAAATGTAATTTTATTAAATATTATCAAATTTCCTTCCATAGGTATTGTACCATTTTGCATTCCCATCAGCACTGTATGACAATGCCTGTTTCTTCATATTCCCAGAATGTGTTGTCAAACTTTCACGATGGCTATTTTATGTTAATTATACTTTCTGCCATTTTACTAAATTCTTTTATTGGTTGTGTCAGCTTTTATCATTGCTTCTCTTGGGGTTTCCAGGTATATTGTTATATCACTCACACATATAGATTATTTAGTTGTTCTTCTGTCTTTAATTGTTTTCTTGTTTGATTGCTTTGGCTTATATCTCAGGTTTTATGTTAAGTAGTAGTGGAGATAGTGGGTGTCCTTGGCTCTGCACCTGACCTGAGTGGGGCTGTCTCTAGTGCTTCCCTATTAAGTAAGCTACTGGTTTTGGGATTGAGATTTATATAGTTTTATGTGCCACTGCACCTGGCTTATGTTAAAAAGTATACATCAGCCGGGTACAGTGACACATGCCCGTAGTCCCAGCTACCCTGGAGGCTGAGGTGGGAGGATCACTTGAGCCCAGGAAGTTGAGACCAGCCTGGACAACATGGTGAGACCCCATCTCTTTAAAAAAAAAAAGTATACATGAATTTCTATTTTGAGTATTTCTAAAAACAACAACTCAGGAATAGATACTAAATTTTGTTAAGTGTCTTTTCAGTAATTATGGAGATAATCACTTATTTATGTGATAAATTGAACCATCTTTGCATTCAGGGCATAACCTTCTTGGTTATGTTTTGTTTATAAGTGTATTTACCTGTGTGTGTTTCTGTGTGGTGTATGTGTTTAGATGGTAGTTTGTTAAAAGATGAAAAATCTGGAGAAAATAAATTAGGGCTAGTAATGAAGAAGCTCTTTTTACTACATAACCTCTATTCTTTGGTGCTCTGTGCTTCACAAAATAAACTGACTTTTCTGATGATTGTGCTTGGTTTCAAATAGGCATTCATCAATTTGTATTTTCTTTTTTTCTTCTTAAATTCTTCCATTACATCCAATGTGTATTTTAGTTTCATATCTAAATCTTAAATCACTGGCTCTGCTTCAGTTCTTTAAAAGCAGTAATCAGCACCAAAGAGCAACAGAACTCTATGAGGGGCTGCTTACTTTACATGAATTTAACAAAGGCACTGAAATGAACAGGCAGGTGGGCAGGACTTCACATGGGCTGTCTGTGGATGGTCCGGTGGCAGACTGTCTCCTACTGGGCTTTCACCAGACCCACTTTCCTCTCTTACTGAGCCACTAACTTAATAAAAGCCCCTGCAACTTTAGTGGGACTTCCCTTTCGTACAGGTGAAGAAGAGTGCTTGGTTTCCTGGTGAGCATGTTAGGTTTTAAATGGGTATTCATCAATGAGTGAATGTCCATATTATTTGGGTCCAAATGTTTCTCTCTTTTCCTGGAACAGAGTGGACTCTGTGTGGATAAAGTTTGCTGGTTTGAGTTGTTACTGACCTTCCCTGTCTGTCCTCCCTGAACATTTCTATCTTTTTTTCCCGAAAGACATACAAACTAAAATAATCTTTGATTTTTACATGGGCAGATTTAAGTTCTCAAAGGTGGCTGCACCAAATCCCATCCCGTGTGCCCTTCTTCCAGTGTGAAGGGCACTCCTCCCACGAAGAGGGAAAGGTGAGTCTACACCCTTCACTCTCACTGTGAATCTTTGAGGGCTTGTGATTGCTCTGACCAGTGGAGCATGGTGGAAGTGATGCTATGTGACTTCCAGGGCTGGGCCATAAAAGGATACAGCCTCTCTCTCTCTCTCTCCCTCTCTCATTCCTCTCTCTCTTCCTCTCTCTCTCTCTCTCGTTCCTTTCTCTCTCTCTCTCTCGTTCCTCTCTCTCTCTCTCGTTCCTCTCTCTCTCTCTCTCGTTCCTCTCTCTCTCTCTCTCTCTCTCTCTCATTCCTCTGTCTCTCAGATGATTCCAGGCCCCAGACACTGGAGTGGAGACACATTATCCCTGCTGTTTGCTGTTCAAATCCATGAACATTAAAAAAGTTGTTTTACACCACTAAATTTTGGGGTAATTTGTTAAGTAGCCATACTAACTTCAAAAATCACACAAAGCCATTTATAAACATGTCTGAAATAAATATTTCAAAAAAATTTGTTTTCTTTTTTGGAGGATAGGCTACATAACTCTTACTTTACTCTCATGGTTACAATTATTTTAAGGACGAAGCTAGATTCCTTTTGCTAGTTAACCTATGGTATATGATTACTCAGATATATTTAGGTTAAATCCTATCCCCTTCCATACGTAAGTATAGTGTGATATGTATGATAATTAGCCTCTAAGGCAGCTCTGACCTCTCTTCTGAGTTCCATACCTGTGTTTTGAGCTGCCTCTTTGCGTGCCCACTTGCATATTCTGCAGGTGAAATAACCTCACAGGTAAGAAAGCAAATTCATTTCCCCCAGCTCCTATATCCCTGTTGCTCTAACAGCACCATTGTCGGCCACGTAGTTTATACTAGAAGCCCACGGGAAACGTCGACCCTCACTTCCCCCTGCCCCCATCCCCAGTGCACAGGGACAGCTGTCACTGAGTCCCGCTGCCCCCTCTCTTGTTTGTCCATCTTCTCCCCGCTGCCCCTGACTTGTTCAGGCTGAGTCCATCTCTCTTCTGCTACAATCTTCTTATTTGTCCCTGGGTCTCTTTCTCCTGGGTTCTTCTCCCTACAGGGTTACCAGAATTTTCTTCCCAGAACGTAGATAGCTCTATCACTCCCTTGCTGAAAAGTGTTTCGTTTTGTTTACAGGATGAGAGTCCAAGCTGATTTGTATGCCATTCAGAACTCTTCCCAACTGGCACCCTGCTCACTTTTCCTTTCTTTTATTCTCTTTCATTCTTTTCTATTTTAAATTGATAGACTATTTTTAGAGCAGTTTTATGTTTACAGAAAAATGAACGGAAGGCACAGAGAGTTCCCAAACAGCCCCTTACCCTGCCCTCTAGTTTTCCCTGCTAGTAACGTCTGGCATCAATGTGGTACATTCGCTACAACTGATGAGCCAATATTGACACAGTATATATATATTTTGTTTTTTGAGACAGAGTCTAGCTTTGTCGCCCAGGCTAGAGTGCAGTCGCACGATCTCAGCTCACTGCAACCTCCAGCTCCCGGGTTCAAGCAAAGCTCTTGCTTCAGCCTCCCGAGTAGCTGGGGTTACAGGTGCCCACCATCATGCCTGGTTAATTTTTGTATTTTTAGTAGAAACGGGGTTTCACCATGTTGGCCAGGCTGTGTTGAACTCCTGACCTCAAGTGATCCACCCGCCTCGGCCTCCTAAAGTGCTGGGATTATGGATGTGAGCCACCGAGCCCAGCCTGATACAGTATTATTAACTAAAGTTCATAATTTATACTCTTTGTGTTGGATATCCTATGGGTATACCTATATGTATAATGACAAGCCATTGTAGTATCACAGAGAATACTTTTACTACCCTAGAGGTTCTGTGCTCCACCTATTCACCCACCCACCCTAGCCCCCAGAAATGACTGATCCTATTGTGTCCATACTTTTGCCTTTCCTAAAATGTCACATAGTTGGAATCATTCAGTGTGTAGCCTTTTCAGATTGGCTTTTTTAAACTTAGTAATGTGCATTTAAGGTTTCTTCCTGTCTTTTCCAAGCTTGATGACACATTTCTTTTTATCACTGAACAATATTCCATTTTCTGGATATACCAGCTAATTTATCCATTCGCCCACTGAAGGACATCTCAGTTGATTCTAAAGTTTGGCAGTTATGAACATAGCTGCTATAAATATTTGTGTGCAGTCTTTTGTGTAGACATAAGTTTTTAACTCATTTGGCTAAAGACATTTTAAAATGTAATTTTTCATTTTGAATAGGTAATCATATATTTGTGTGGTTCAAAGATTGAATGATATTTAAAAGGTTCACAGTAAGAAGTCTTCCTCCCTTGCCTCCGTCTTGTATAACCCTTTTTATTAATTTCATGCATATCCTTCCAGTATTTTATGCAAATCCCAAAAAAACTGAATATCTGGCCTTATTTTCTGTTTTTTTGTGTGAATGTGGCACATTATGTACACTACTATTAAACATGATTTTTTAATATATAACTTTGAACTTACAGAAAAGATCTGCACTTCCCTATTTTCACTTAACATTTTCTAAAGATTTTTCTATAGAGATTGTCCTTATTTTTTTCTTACAGCTACATAGTAATCCATTGTGGAGATGTACCATAGTTCATTTAATTAGTGCTCTATTGGTAGATGCTTGGACTCTTTCCAGTATTTTGCTAGTCCAGAAAGTGCAGCTGTGGAGAACCTTGTACATAAGTCATTTTGTGCATGTGTAGATACAGCCATTGGATGTACTTCCAAATGTAGCATCATTGGGTCATAGGGTAAAGCTTTTATAAGAATTGACCTCCATAAGGGTTGTATGATTTCCTGCTTACTTTTCTATTTTCATTCTTTGCTGTGCCCTCTCAGCTTGTATTCTAGGCCCCAGCTACACAGAACTGCTTTCTGGAGCAAATAACACACTTGCATTTTTCTGTGCTTTTGCTCTTTCTGTCCTTTGCTGAGAAGATCCTTCTTCTCCCCGCCTCTCATCTGCTTGGTAGACTCCTGTTTATCCTTCCAGGCCTCAACACCAATATCCCCTCCTCCCTTTAGCCTGACACTCCTCTATGCATGTCAATTGAAATTTACAACCACCTGAAACTAGGAGGATGAGTTCTGGCCCAGGAGAGAGGGTTCCTAGGTTCGTGTTTTGCCTCTCCCTTTATAGTGTCTTGGGTCTTTGAGCCTCTCTGAAACTCAGTTTCTTTATTTGCCAGATAGAGATCATAATACCCCCTCTGCCTGCATTACAGGCATCAGTGAGACACACATGAGCTGATGCATGAAAGCACTTTGTAAAGCTTTAAGGAGAACATTGTGAAGAAGGGTTTTTTTTTTTTTTTCAAAGAATTGACTAATGTTGAGAATTGCTATGACTCCGGGTCTCAGTTCCAAAACTATCTTTGGCACATTACATACTACTGAATCTGCTTTTCAAACTTACTTTTACCCCTTTAGTTCCCTTACAGTTACATCTGTCTCCATCTCCTATACTTGTCCCAAGTACAGAATGATGGGTTCTTTCCATATTTAGGTCTAGGAGCCACAATTACTATCATGTAACTTTTGTACAAGCAACTATTAAAATACAGACTTTTTTAAATTATGAAGAGTAAGAACTTTTCATAAAAACCCGTCTATTCCTCAGCCATTTCATGACATTTTATGTTATTTTATTTTATTTTATTTTACTTTATTTTATTTTATTTTATGTTTGAGATAGTCTCACTCTGTCACCCAGGCTGGAGTGCAGTGGCACAATCTCAGCTCACTGCAACCTCTGCCTCCTGGGTTCAAGCAAATCTCCTGCCTCAGCTTCCCAAGTAGCTGGGATTACAGGCATGTGCCACCATAGCTGGCTAATTTTCATATTTTTGGTAGAGACAGAGTTTCATCATGTTGGCCAGGCTGGTCTCAAACTGAGCTCAAGTGATCCACCCACCTTGGCCTCCCAAAGTGTTGGGATTACAAGCGTGAGCCACCAAGCCCGGCCCATTTCATGACATTTTAAACAAGTGTCCTGAGGTTTCCCTAGAAACCTCATACTTGAGGGTTGAGGTCACAGGAAATCATTTTCTGAGAATGTAACCATCTATTATATAATTTATTATATAATAATTTAATTATATATAAACAATTATTTAATAATTATATAATTTAATTACATATACATAATTATATAATCTAATTATATGTAAATAATTATATTATTTAATAATTATAGTGTTTAATAATTATATGAAACTAATTATATAATAGATGATTATATTCTCAGAAAATGATTTCCTGGGACCTCAACACTCTCAAGTATGAGGTTTCTAGGGCAACCTCTGGACACATGCAAAAACCATGCAAAAAGTCGTGTGGACTCCTCATTCATCCACTCACCCACCTGCCAACTGATCCCCCTTTCCAGGCGGTTCTCCCTTCAACTTGTCCACTTAGCC
This sequence comes from Nomascus leucogenys, assembly GCF_006542625.1. NCBI lineage: Eukaryota > Metazoa > Chordata > Mammalia > Primates > Hylobatidae > Nomascus > Nomascus leucogenys. Next base: position 75,231,162 of record NC_044397.1, read on the forward strand.
ACTCTCCATCCCCCTGTCAGTCAGTCCCATCCAGCCATCATCTCCATATGTCAAGTTCACTGTACTTAAGACTAGAAGAGTAAGAAATAAGATCCTCCAACACAGAGTTCCTCAGTTCCCAAAATTACACTGGATATTTTTTTTCAGCTGCAGTTCGCAGATTGGAACATCCTAATTTTATATTCTTTAGTATTTCCCTTGTGTATTCTGGGCTTTTAACAACATCTCTTTTGGTTGCAGAGTAGGATGGATAAATAGGTATCAATATTTGAAAGCCCCTCTGCCCTCTCTGAGGATGTATCAGAGAACTCATCTCAACTTTACCCCAAGTCCTGCCCTCCCTCTAGATAGGCGTGTTGAGGAAGCAGAGGAATAACTTCCTGGATTATGGTGTGTGGATGTGTGTGTGTGGATGTGTGTGTGTGGATGCATGCATGCTCATGGATGGTACAGGTCCATTCTTACATGGTTGAACCTTCTATTTAGGAAAAAAATAGATCCAACATTAGACTACTTTTCCAGAAAAACAGTGGATTTTGGCTAAGGTTTACATTACTTATACTTGGTGTCCAAGAGGCTAATTATACCAGAATTTATGGAGACAGAATTCTTGATAACAAAGTTAGATTTGACACATAATATTTTTTAAAAGAGTCTTTCTTTGGTAATAAATATTGTCTCCATTATTTCCTTTTTTAAAGTCTTTATCATTTCCTCATTTTTTTTTCAAATTAGCTTAAATTTTTGTCTGTTTTCCACTACATGGAATAATTGTATGGATTTACTGTCGTCAATGAGTTTATATAACTTTCATGATTTGGGGAAGGCTTTTGGTAGATCATTTCCCCTTTCTTTATCATTGAAAATATTTACAAGAAGAATAGAAAATTACCAGTTAATGATGGCTGATAGCATTGTTAGTAAAATTGTCCAGATGGAGGCTATATTTGTGATGTGTGGAGTGTGTGTATGTTGTGGGGGTGGGGGGAGCTGAATTTTAATTCTGAAAGTTATTTCTTACAATAGGAAAGTGTAAGTCATTCTGGAATCAGAGAGAGCTGAGCAAAGCTCCATGACCACTGGACAGATTTGCTCTCTCCCTCCCTCCCTCCCTCCCTTCCTTCCTTCCTTCCCTCCTCCCTCCCTCCCCCCGTTCTTTCTTCTTTTCTTTCTTTCTTCCTTTCTTTCTTTCTTTTTTTGTTTTCTTCTAGTCAGCTCCAGAATCAGGAGTCCCCAGTCTTGTATGGAGTCAGAAGTGTCTCCCTCACTTCCAAGAGAGCATGGCTTAGCAGAGGGCTTCCTTCCATAATGTCCCCTTTCCCAGATGCATTTCTGATCTCAGACCTTTGCATTGTTCCTCCCCAAAGATCTTATGCTTCAGTGAAATAAAAAACAGTTCTTCTAAAGTGTGGTTGAGGATGTTGCCCTCTGATCTCAGCACCTTCTTTTGTCTTTATTTAAACTTATATGAACCTTAAGAATACATTTCCTAAAACCAGTCAAATAGCAGGCAAGACACTGGGGTAAAAAAATAAAATAAAAACAAACACGCAGAGCATGGTGGCACACACCTCTAGTCCCAGCTACTTGGGAGGCTAAGAGGGGAGGATCGCTTGAGCCCAGGTGTTGGGAGGACAGCCTAGGCAACATAGACTCCATCTCTAAAACAAACAAACAAAAAATACACACACACACACACACACACACACACACAGTCACATATGTAATTTAAAATAAATAAAAAACCCTCAGTGATAATTATCAATGCTTCTTTAGAGCTACAAATTTTTAAAAGCTAAAAACATCTCTCCAAAGCATCCCATTTTCCTTGCCATCTACCCCCACCGTAAGAAATTTGGCTGACTCATCAACTCATCTCACAATGGTTTTTGCTGGTGGTGCCAGGGTTGTGTTCACCATCTGAGTACAGTACGAAAGGCACAATGGTTGTGTTTCATTAATTGAAACGTCTATTGTGTGAGTGTCTCTGTTTCCCCTTTCACTGGGTGGTATCCAGAAATAGTGTGTGCTGGAATGTGGATGGGGTGAAGTGACGGCATGAAGCTGATCTTGCTTTTCATTTTCGACGTAATCACACAAAATAATGAAGGGCTTGCTCTGCGGAATTGTTTTTGTCTTTGGCTCTAGGGTCTTTTCGAGGCTCATGTTTTCTATCCTCCAACCTAACCTGGCAGGTGGTCCCTGAGAGAGTGGCAAGCTCAGGACAGGTGGATCCTTGGGAAACCCCCTGATTAGCACTGGGCAGTGCTGACATTTAGAAGAATGCTTGCCCACACTCCTGCTCTGGGCATTCTTATATTGTTATGTGACTTGGGCACCCAGAAGTCACACTAGCTGACAGATTTGTTTTATGAAAGGCTGGGTGGGAGTGGCCGTGGGGCAGAAAGACCAATTGCTCATCTGTTTCCACAGTTCACTTTAATAACCAAAGCCGAGACCAGGACCGTCTCTGTAAAGATCCATCTTTTAAGTGGTGAACACTTCCTTTTTTCTTTTTCTTTTCTAATAGAAATTAAGCTAGGAATTTTGACTTGGGGAACTAAATTGTTTTTGCCACACTGAAAGAAGATTTCAGGTGCTTTTTGGATATTTGTACCTAGAGAAACCACTTTTGCTTCCTCAAATCCCACTTCTCTGGCTCATTAATAATGTGGCAGTTGTAAAGGTGGGTGGATTTTATATTTAAAAGTGGCTGTGGAGTTCATGATCTAGATGGCTGACTTTCCCAAGTTGAGCTAATTAAATTTTGTGTAAGTGTTCCTGATTTTGTGAGATCTGCTCCCAAAGTGGGATTTTAAGTAGCCAGTCTATCTGCATGAGACAAGTGTGTTTGCCCCTCCCCAACCCCACCTGGTTGTGATTAGCCAGATTTAAAACATAATGGAGCAGGTGTGAATGGCTGTCGCAGAAGAGCCCTTATGAGGCCCGTGCCCTGTGGCCCATGACAAAGATGCAGCAAGGGGCATGTGTTCCAGGCTCGGGGCCTGTGAAGGGATCTGGCTGCCTGGCTTTCGGTCTGGTGCTTAGGAGGGCTGATTGGGCCCATCTGGCTACTTGGGGATCCCCTTCCTTCCTCACCATTCCGAGTTTGGCCTGAAAAGCGTCAAGCTGGCTGCATATATTTTGAACTCCTGTGAAGACCATCTGGTCTTTTTGATTCAATTGTCAACATTTTTTTAATCAGGCAATCCGTATTAAGCCCTTGCAGTTATGTGCCTTAATGACATCATGGCAGCTCTCCCACATGGCACAGCAGGGACCTCTCTGGACCATGGAGACCCTTGACATGCCCCTTCCTCTCTTAAGCCCTTAGCTCTGTCTGGAGTACCTTGATGGCTGGCCCGTTTTTTAAGGTCAACTCAGATTTCTCCCACTTGATATAGCCTCTAGAGGATCATGCGGATGTGTTTCCTCATTTCTTTGGACTTTTATCTTCTCTGCTCCCTTAGATCTTCGTAATTTCTCCAGCCATCCATTCAGCCACCCATCCAACAAAAGGCTTATTGATGACTGATATATACCAGACTTGGGGTATGTCAGTGAACTAAATAACAAAGATATCCCCCTTCCCTCTTGGGGCTTACACTCTAGCTGGGGGAGATAGTGTACGTAAACAGTACATGTAATAAGTCTGTCAGTTCTGTAGAATTTCAGAAGGGGATAAATGGAATGGAACGGGAAAGAGGAAAAGCAGAGCCAGGTTGGGTGGATCAGAAGGGCAAAGCAGGAGGCAGTGGCAAGATGCTTCAGGAATGAAGCAGGCAGGCCTTGGAGACACTGAAGCTGGCCTGGGCTCATAGGATTTTGTGTGCACGCCTTTGCCTTCCTCCCCAACCAAAAGGACAGGGCCTGGGCCTCCTCACTGATTTTCTGCTTGCAGCATTTAGCATAAAATGCTTTGTGTGTAGTTGGTATTCTGTAAATAATTGGGAAAATGGAAATGAGTGTGTAAAAATGAATTTGAGGACAAATAAACCATTTCCTAATTTTTACTTTTTTTCCTGCCCTTTTAAAAACCTGTGTAATAAATCTGTGCTTAAGAAGCTGAGATTCTTTTCCTATTTTACTCATTGTTTTCAAGACAAAAGTTGCCACTGGCAATCAGTGCGAACAGGGGTTTTGGAAAGTGTTGGTCAATGCCTGGACTACTTTTTGACATAGAGTGCAGTGTTAAGATGTAAACGTCAATTCCATTTCAGAAGAGCACAGAGGAGCAGAGTTTGGCTCTGGCCAGCTTCGTGCTCTACAAGAATCATTTTTTTTTTAAATAAATAACTTTTGGGAACTGCATAGGGGAAAAATCTTGAGTATATTTTATTGTCAGTTTGCCATGAAAAATTCAAGAGTCTCTTGAAAACCTCTGGATATAATTAGCTTTCAGTTTGCAAATATTTATCAAGTAAAGTGACATTATCCTGGTGCAGAGCAACACCTAACATGAATTGTGCAGACCCAAAGTCACCTGACCAATGAGTGTGTGTGTCACACGGGTTTCAGCTCTTACCTGAGGTTTAGCGATTATGGGAAATCAATACAGAATAGCTTTGTGGGCTGCATTCAGTCGATATAGCTGGGTCTTGAGTTAAAAAAAGAAAGATCTAAGGCTGCTGTTGCTTTCAGCTGCCCCATTTAAAATGTAAATGACTCCAGCAGCTGATAAAATTCTCCCTTGAGAGCTCCAGAGCACTGTGTAACTTAGAGACTTGAATTCAATACAGCGTCCACCACACAAAGGGTGTGTCATAGGCTCATAGAATGTCAGAGTCAGGAGGCCCCCATGGGGAAGCTAGTTGCAGGTTCCTCTGCCGTGGGTCACAATGTGGGGAGGGGAAAGGGAAGCACAGGAGGGCGAGACTCTGAGGGTTACCCACATCCTGGTCCTGGGCCTCTTCCTCCCTTTGCCTGGACATACTTTGACTGATTTTATCGTGCTTATGATTCTGTGTAAGAGTTCGTATGAAGAACGTGTTCTGAGGTTAAAAATACTTGGGAAGAAATAGTTTGACTCAAATTAGCTCACTCATTTTCCAGGTAAAGCCAATGCAGCCTGGAAATGGTAAGATGCACCACTAAGTTGTGTGTTCTGCAGTTCTGACAGCAGCTGGAGATGCACCTCCACGGGACCATTTCCTTCTGTGTCCACCTCATTGTCTTAGTGTGAGGATCAAATGCAACAGATAGGAAATCCCACAGTGTCATGCAGTAGTTAAATGCGAATGTTTTGATCCTTTTCTGTTTTCTACCACTAGAGCAACCATGTAGGTTATCAAACTGTGTTCCAGGAAATCCAAAGGGTCCTTGCAGGGGGACTCAGGGTTCTGCTTTCTTTAGACAAAGATCTTCCCTTTTATCTGCTCTCTATCTTAGGCTTCTAGGTAAAGTTTCTTTTGAAGGTAGGGCTCGTAAATAGCTGTGTTCAATATTGGTGAATGCTGGCAGCCACCTGTGCCTGTTGAAATGGGCAGGCTTAGGATGTTCAGGATGATGATTGGCTGAATACTTGGTTCAAGATGATTGCCCTATTATGTGAGCACCAGGAATAGATTGGCCTGAGCCACACAGACTGAAACTCACCATGAAGACTTTTGAGCTGCATTGTGAAGACTTAAAAATCAGGGTATTCCCAAGGCCTTTTATTTTTTGGCTCTGTTTGTAACTGATATGATGGTTCAGTGTAAGTACCCAGGCAGAAATGAGGTAGTACCTGATAGGTGATGGCGCCTTCTTTCCTGTGTTTGTTTTTCAGTGCACTTACATTTCAATCGACCAAGTTCCGAGGACCCATGCCATAATGATAAGCAGACCCGCCTGGCTCTGGGGGGCAGAAATGGGAGCCAATGAACATGGAGTGTGCATAGCCAATGAAGCCATCAACACCAGAGAGCCAGCTGCCGAGATAGAAGCCTTGCTGGGGATGGATCTGGTCAGGTACTGCACAGTGATTCTTTGAAACAACTTCCCAGAAAAGGTTGGAAATAGAGACAGGATTTATTTCTCCCTAAACCTTGCATTTTTTAACATAATCCTTCCAAAGATGATGTGTGCCTTTTGATAGAAACTTTAAGATGATGGGATAAATGAATGGATTACAATGGAATATTATTTAACAATAAAAAAAATCAAGTGGCTGGGCATGGTGGCTCATGCCTGTAATCCCAGCACTTTGGGAGGCCGAGGCAAGTGGATCACCTGAGGTCAGGAGTTCGAGACCAGCCTGGCCAACATGGTGAAACCCCGTCTCTATGAAAAATACCAAAATTAGCCGAACGTGGTGCTGGGTGCCTATAATCCCAGCTACTCAGGAGGCTGAGACAGGAGAATTGCTGGAACCTGGAAGACAGAGGTTGCAGTGAGCCGAGATCATGTCATTGCACTCCAGCTGAGGTGACAACAATGAGACTCCATCAAAAACAAACAAACAAACAAAAGAATCAAGTACAGATACATACTAAAGCATAATGATCTTGAAAACATTATACTGAGAGAGAAGCCAGACACAAAAGGTCACATATTGTGATTCTATTTATATGAAATATACAGAATAGGCAAATCCATAGAGGCAGGAAGTTAGATTAGTGGTTGCCTGGGGTTTGGGCGTGGGTGAGAGAATGGGGAGTGATTCCTAATGGACATGAGCTTTCATTTGCGGGTGTTGAAAATGTTCTAAACCTTAGATTGTGGTGATGGTTGCACAACTTTGTGAGTATACTAAAAACCACTGAACTGTATAGTTTAAATGGGAGGATTTTATAGTACTTGAAATATATAATATACATATAAAAATAGGAAAAATCATAAACTAGAAAAGAAAAATAGAACAGAGATCACTTCCCTCCTTTCCTCTCTATGTCTCAGTTGTTTTTTCTTCCTTTTTCCCCTCTCGCAGCCACTATACAGCAGAAGGAACCTGCTGTGCGAGCTGGATAGGGCAGGGATCTTTGTCTGTACACTGCTGTGTCATAAGCACTGGGAACTGTGTGCCTGGCCTGTAATGAGTGATCAATAAGATGAATTTTGAATGAATGACTAAAGTAGAAGGTAGGCTGGAACAAAGCAACATTCTGAAATGCCTTCTTTTGTCCCTGAAATAGTGAAATGAAATAAAATCATGACATAGTTGAAAGAAGATTGGGCTGGGAGCTGGAGTTCTTGGCTTTCAGTGTGGATGTACCAAGTTACATCACCTCTCTGGGCCATAGTTTCCTCATTTTTTCAATATGAGGTCTAGATTGGATGACTTCTGAAGAACTCCCAAAGCTAACATCCTAGAAAAAGGAATGGGTTTGGATTTTGGTTGTGTAAGGGGAAATGGCACATTTAGACAGTGGTCTCGGGAACTCACTCCTCTGCCACCTGATGGAGAGGTCTGCGAGGGACACCCTTTTGGTAGCACAGTGACTTCCTGCCTTCCTTAGCTTTCCTTACTGTTCCTCATTCTTATAAACTCAGGAGGAGCAGCTTCCCTGAGCTGGGGAAAAGGCAGAAAAAGCCAGTTTTTAAAAACCAGTTATTTATAGCTAGTTTTCTCTTGATTAGCAAAATGAAATGTATAGAATAACAAGAAGTTTTTTTTTTTTGACCTTATGTTTTGACAGCTCTCCAGTATTTTTTACTGTATTTGCAGTATGAGACTTATAGAACAGGCAAAATTACCATTTTAGCAGTTGATTTCTAAGGGACAGTGGAAGAGGATTTTTTGTCTTTCTTCAGAGCACCTGAAGATTATCAACCAATAAAGCAACAGGAGTTTACTGAACATCTACTTTGTGCTAGACTCTGTGGGCACATGAAGCAGCTCAAAGCTTCGAAGGGATTTTAGTCTGGTTGCAGGAAGAAGAAAACTGAGCAATGGAAATTTTAAGACTAATATAAGAAGATAGTAGGAGAGAGGTTACTCAAAGTGATCTGAGATTTGATGCCACGTGAATGGCACAGAATTCCAGGGTGTGGCCTTCAGCAAATACTGCGGGATGTTCACAGATTATCACAGACTGGTTATATTTGGGAATGCTTGGAGGGGGAGGTTCATTTGACCTGAAGCTACAAGGCTGAGGGAGGTAGACACAGAAGATATGTTTGTCACAGACTTGGCATTGTGATAATTAGCAAGGTCAGGAGTAGATGATGGGGTGAGAGTTTAACCTTCACCATATAATGTTAACTCCATCTTGGGCTAGCCATGTCCAGCTATTGCAATAAAAAGGGTGTGAAGAGCACTGGTAGGTTCTTCAGGGTGGGGATGGAGTCACAGGTATCTGCACCTTAAGTGGATCTTTTGAGTTCAGGGTCTGGTTTCATCTTTAAAGCAGCTATGATCAGTTCAGCCAAGCATAGCCAGATTTTGAAGGGTCATTTCATACCAACCAAATCCTAAAAGTAACTCATACTCATTACCCAGCATTCTCTCTCTCTCTCTTTTTTTCTTTTTTTTTTAGACAAGTCTTGCTCTGTTTCCCAGGAGTGCAGTGGTATGATCTCGGCTCATTGCAACCTCCGCCTCCCAGGTTCAAGCGATTCTCCTGCCTCAGCCTCCTGAGTAGATGGGATTACAGGTGTATGCCACCACACCCAGCTAATTTTTGTATTTTTAGTAGGGACAGGGTTTCACCATGTTGACCAGGCTGGTCTTGAACTTCTGACCTAAAGTGATCTGCCTGCCTCGGCCTCTCAGAGTGCTGGGATTACAGGCGTGGACCACCACATCCTGCCCCAGATTTCCTTTTTAATGATTTAATTCCAGTATTAATTTTTAAGAAGCTCCAGATGATATTGATACTACAGGTCGAAAAACCACAGTTTGAGTGGCAAGTTCTAGAGTGGTGGTTCTCAAAGTATGGCTGGTGAACAAGCATCGCCTGGGAACTTGCTAGAAATGTAAATTCTCGGTCCCTACTTCACACCCAGGGGCCAGCAACCTGTTTTAACAAGTTCTCCAGATGGTGCTGATGCACAGTTATGGTGAGAACTGCTGCTCCACAGGAAACTTTCTATCAGTTGGTTACATTCTCTTAATTTGGGGCTCAGTGCCTCCCTAGGTATTGCTGTGTGAGGAACCACTACTTTCTCTGGCCTTGCTTGCACTCTGTGCCTAGTGCCAGTTCCTCCCTGGACAGCTCCTATGAGAGCAGGCTATATCCATTTCACATGCTCTTTCAAGGGCCTGTTAGACTGTGGTTGATTATTCAATGAATACAGCAGTTGCCCCTATACTTATCCTGGTACTTTGTACTTTCCAGCAGCATGTGAAATCCAACCTCAGTTCAAAGAGACATAAGGGATTGACAGTAGCAATGTAATAGGCACTGATTCTAAGATAAAGGTATAATTTGTGTATGTTTCCTAGAGGCTTATGGGAATGTAAGCATTAGGCAATATTGTTTTTATAATGCGTTTTCAGTGACATTTATCTGAAAGCTAAGCTTCATCTGTTATTTTTGATTCACTGTTCTCTGACCACTAGTCCCTTTCTCCTGAGGAAGAGGCATAAAGATACGTACACATTTTTGCATGTTTCATGAAGTTGGTTCCAAGTAATGATTAGCCAATAGAAGCTAACATAAAAGTGGGAATTTGGCCAGGTGCAGTGGCTCATGCCCGTAATCACAGTGTCACACGATCCTTAGGGTGTTGCTTTTCCAGCTGGAAACCTCTGTGGCTGGTGGCACCTTTGCCTGAGTTTTGGTCGGGCTGCTGGGCTTGTTCCACCACTTAGCCCTGCACGCTGTACTCAGCTCACGCTACTGGCCTGGATTCCATGCCTTCTAAGGGCAAGCCAGGCGCAGAGAGGAAAGGGGTGTGTGAGCAAGCATAGGGTCCAGCCACTGCACACAGCCAGGTGTGCCAGCTGTGGCGGGATGGGCAGCTCTAGGCATCGGCACAGGCGCTGGCACAGGTACTAGCTCTGTGCGAGGCTGCAGCTGGACCAGGCGTACTGCAAATGGCTTCCACTGCAGTCACCAAGAAACATGGTGGTGCCTGGAAGCTTGGAAATGCCAGGAACTGCAGAGCCCCAAGGAGAGTGTCACAGCCCGGGCTCAAGGAGCCCCTAGGTCTGGACTCCCCAAAGGGCTGCAGCTCTTCTCTCCTTCTCATCACCTGCAGTGTGGCGAATGGTGGGGGATGGGGGTGTGCTTCAGCACTGTTTGTGTTATAGCTCTTTCAGTCCCACCATTTGGCAGGTCCCAAGCTCTTGTCCCATGTTCAGGAAGAATGAGGTACATGGACAGCTGGAGAGTGAGCAAAGTGGTGAGGAGCTTCATTGAGTGACAGAATAGCTCTCAGGAGACCCAAAGTGGGTAGCTCCATTCTGCAGGCAGGACATCCTGACGAGTATCCAGCTCTCAGCAGAGAGGAGACCTGTAGTGGGTAGCTCCCTTCTGCAGGCAGGTCATCCCAATGAGTCAAGGAGGCCCAAACTTGGTAGCTCCTTCCTGCAGCTGGTAGTCCTAACATTTGTGTGAGTCTGGCTGAGTCTGGGGTTTTTATGGGCTCAGAAGGGAGGAAGTGCTTGCTGATTGGGTCATGGGCAAGCCCAGAAAAAGCACCGTAAGTTCTCACTCTGGGCTGCGTACTCCACCTGGAACTGGCAGACCAGCCTCCAGGCTTCCGGCCATTCCTGGCTTGAAGGTGGGGTTTCACTGGGGACCTGCTCCTTTCCACCCAGGAAACTGCCTCCTGCCATCAACATGCCATCCATGGTGCCCAGGTTTTTCATCTTGAGGGGCATTGGCAGGCCCACACCGAGCTGCCCTCAGCCCTCCCAGCCTCCGTCCTGTGCTCATTGGTGCCCAAAATCTGGAGAAGCCCAAGGCGGCAGGGGGCTGGTGTGTCAGCACCACCCTGAGCATGTGCACACCCAGCCAGGTTGTGATAGCACCTGGGCTCAGCCACAACTTTGCTCTGTACTGGAGCAGGTGCTGGGAGCAGGAAGAGGTCAGGGAACAGGAAGCAGGTACTTCCAAGCCTGTAGGGGCAAGGGCTTCCTGGGCTCCTGACAGCACAGGGATGCCCAGGTCCAGAGCAGCTGCAGCTGTGCCTGGGAGCATGGGGCTCCCACCCTGCCAACTTGGTAGGGGGTGGGGCTCCCACCAGCCTCATAAAGCGTGCAACCCAGGCCCTGCCTCCCCGTTGCAGCCGGCATCTTCACAGTGGCTCCTCCAGACGCGCCACCACTGCTATCACCGGCACTTTAGGAGGCGAGTCATGAGGATCACTTGAGCCCAGGAGTTCAAGACCAGCCTGGGCAACATGGCAAAAGCCTGTTTCTACAAAACAAATGCAAAATGTAGCTGGTTGCACTGTTGGATGCTTGTAGTCCCAACTACTTGAGAGACTGAGGCGGGAAGATTGCTGAGTCCAGGAGGTCAGGGCTGCAGTGAACCATGATTGCACTACTGCACTCCAGCCTGGGTAACAGATCGAGACCCTGTCTGAAAGAAGGAAAAAATGGGCCTGATGTGGTGGCTTATGCCCTGTAATCTTAGCACTCTGGGAGGCCAAGGCAGGAAGATTGCTTGAGCCCAGGAGTTCAAGACCAGCCTGGGCAACATGGTAAAACTCTATCTACAAAATATACAAAATTAACCCAGTATGGTGGCCCACGCCTGTGGTCCCAGCTACTTGGGAGGCTGAGGTGGGAGGTTTGCTTGAACCCAGGTGGGGAGGTTGCAGTGAGCTGAGATCATGCCACTGCACTTCAGCCTGGGTCACAGAACAAGACCCTGTCTCAAAAAAAAAAAGGAGCAAAGGAAAGAAAGGGGAAATTATTTTCTGGATGTTAGGGTGCCCTTTTTTTTCTTTTTTTAGACAGAGTCTTGCTCTGTCACCCAGGCTGGAGTGTAGTGGCACCATCTCGGCTCACTGCAACCTCCATCTCCCAGGTTCACGCCATTCTCCTGCCTCAGCCTCCCGAGTAGCTGGACTACAGGCACCCGCCACGACACCCGGCTAATTTTTTGTATTTTTAGTAGAGACAGGGTTTCACCGTGTTAGCCAGGATGGTCTTGATCTCCTGACCTCGTGATCTGCCTGCCTCAGCCTCCCAAAGTGCTAGGATTACAGGTGTGAGCCATCGCTCCTGGCCTAGGGTGCCACTTATAATCCAAGGTCTGTCAGACATGGTGATGCCTCTGGGCCTCATGGATGAGAACTAGGAAGCGTTTGGAACCTCTATCAGAAGTATGCTGGTAAATGTTTAATAACCAGCCTGGTGGAGGAAGGGGCAGCGCTGTTTGAGTCCTTTTTCAGTTTCCATGGTGTAAATACTCCCACCGTGAGGGGTTTCAAGCTACCAACAGTTTCAGAACTGGCTCAAAATCCCTAAAATTTAACCATCTGCTCTCCAAGCTGGTAGCAGCTGGCTTCAGCAGATTGCTGCATTCTTTCAGTGTTTCTTGCCTCTTCTTCCCTTTGCATAACTACTTTATTCTTTTTTTTTCCTGCACACTGACTTTTGCTACTCCCATTTGTGTTTAACAATGGCACTAAAACCTAGTCAATTCCAATATTTCAGAACATCTTATAATTCTGGACACATTCCATCAGACCTTCAGCATGTTAAAAATCACAAAAGTCCTTGACAAAAGGCCGGTGTGAAAATTTGGAAAGGTCTGTAGTTTGTCTTTAGGTTGTTGGTGAATGTGAGGACTCATGTGATTTAAAAGGAGGCTCAGTCACCATTTGCAGGCGGGAGGAACCTGTGTAATCAGAGTTACTATTTCCTGAACACTGTAGTAAGACATGCTTTGCACATATTATTTCATTTAACTCTCACAGTAACCCAGTGAAGTAGGTGGTCCTCCCTTTGAGAGATGAAGACACTGGAGCTTAGGAGGGTTGAAGGAGTTGCCCAAGGCCCCAGAGCTAGAAGGTGGCTAAGCCAGTGATCCCAGGGCCTGCTAACCTCAGAGAGGCCACTCCTCTATGTTGTGGAGCACATTTTACTTCAACTATCAATGACACAGGAATTTCAGGACACTGAGAGATGGAGATAAGTCAAAAAGTTTCACACGCTCTTTCCCTAGATCACCTTCACATCCATCACCTGTGTTATCACTCGTCTTAGTCCATTTGGGCTGCTATAACAAACATACCATAGCCTAGGGGGTTTAAACTACACAAATTTATTTTTCACATTCCTAGAGACTGGGAAATCTGAGATCAAGGCACCGGCAGACCCAGTGTCTGGGGAGAGCCTGCTTGCTGCTTTGCAGACGGCCATCTTCCCCCGTATCCTCACATGGCAGAGAACAGAGAAAGAGGACACGTTCTGGTGTCTCTTCTTTTAAGGGCACTAATCCCATCATGGTGCCTCCACCCCTCATGACCTCATCACCTCCCAAAGGCCCCGTGTACCATACCATCACACTGGGGATGAGGCTTAACATATGAATTTTTGGGGAAACCAAGGGGACAAGCAATCACTTCATAGCATTACGTTCCTGCTTCTAACCCTCTGGCTGAAGGCTGGGAATTTCCAATTTCCAAAAGATCTTGACCCCAGAAGGGCCTGGCAGACTGCTTGATTGTGGGGAGGAGGGAAGATTATTTGCATCTAAGTCCTATAAGAATACTAGGCCCACCTTTCTAAGGGGGTGGTGTTGCCTATTTTTATTACTTTTCCCAAGTCAGTGATTATATATCCATGGCAAATCTAGTTTTACCTGATTTGAGATAGAAAGGGACCGGGGTCTCCTAATCCATGGAGGCACAGATGTTGAAAAGATAAGCAGAGTTTCTAAACAAAGGGGCTTTAAGCAGGAGAAGTATAGGTGTGACCCATCTTTCTCAGTGAGATGTGTTAACTTTTCAGGAACGGGCAGGGTGAGCTTGACATACCTGTGAGAAGGTCATGGGCTCCCAAGGAAAGATTTTCCCATAAAACTAGGAATTGAATTCAGGAGCATCTAATTCCCAGGCCCAGAACAAGCTGGACAGAGCACACACTTTGGAAGAATTCGAACTGCACAGAAGATAGATGTTACAGTGGGACTCTAACCTTGGCCCATTGAGTTTCTTCCCCTTCCCTGTCCTGGTCCTGCCCAGGCAGAGGGGTAGCAGCCAAAGTGAAATTAGGCATGGGGCCAGAGAGCACTGCCCTCTTCTGGAATCGCATGAATCTGCCCCATGTAGGAGGTGAGACTGTTGGGAATGGCTTTAACATAGGCCTCTGGATGCCATGTGACTTGCGGCTCCAGGTCTCTCCGGCATCTCTTCTGCATCCAGTGACATGGAATTCATCTGCATTTCTCAGTTGCGCTGGGCAAGGGTGTAACCCTGGTGTTACTCACGGCCCTTGTACTATGGGGCAGTTGGCCCTCTCCTCATGGCATGGTAGGAAGACCAGGTGGGAATAATCAGGTGGGACAAAGGGATATCTCTGACCCACGGTCCTGGCACAAGGGATAGGAGGGTGAAATCAGAATTAGGTCTGTGGTTAGTGCTGAGGTCCTGTTGCCAACTCTGCCAGAGGACATCAAAGTCAGCATGGGAGGGCAAGTGCAAGTGTAGGGCCTCAGTGTGGAATGCAAACAGGCAGAACATCAGAAGAGTACACTGGAAATCAAAAAAGATAAGTCACAGGCTCCGAAGACGGGGCTTTTACAGCTGGCTGTGTATTCACATGCTCCTAGCACATGTTTGCACGGGCAAGTTGGGGCCCTGCAAAGGCCCTGGGAACAGGATTCTGCCTGGAATGTCTGTATGAGGCATTGTGACCAGGGGGCTACCAGGGACCTGTGGAAGGGAGGAAGGAGGCCTTTGAGTGTGCACAACTTGGGGTTCCGAGAGACACTCACAGCACTTTTGTTTGTTCCGGAGCCTCAAGATAAGATGAGTGCCTGGTTCTGTTCCTTCTATTTAGAGAAGATGACATTGACCAAAGGAAAACTCAGCTGAATTCAATCTTCTAGTGGGTTTATTCTTTTATCCCTCTCCTAAGGTTTTACGGTTCAGCTTTGTAAATCACTGCCTTGTAACCGAGTCTTGCTACATAAGCTTAAAATGAGAAATGTCAAATGAATTGTCATGTAATTATTTGACTATAAACATAAGCCTGTTAAAATAATCAGCCTATAGATTAGTTGTATTAGCATTTCTTCTCCCTGGCAGCACAGTGAAATACCCCTTTAGCAAGCATCAAATTAGATAAATTTGAATAGTTGTTACTTCTCAAGTTGAAAATTCACCAAGAACTGGCTTGTACCACCATTGTAGTAGTGCCATTGCCCAGGTTCTAAGACTCCTGTGTTCCTGCCACCTGAATTATAATTTGAATGAACAGATGAATAAATGGATACTTCATGAGTACATGGCATGTACCATCCTCTTTCATAACAGCCAGAGAGGGAGGTAGTATTGTTTTCAATCTGCAGATGAGAAAAATCAAGGTTTGGAAAGGTCATTACTTAAGATCTTAATGCCAGTGAGTAGCAGAGGCATAGCTAGAAGCTGGGTCCGTTTATCTCTGAGTCGTATGTTTCTCTGCCACAGTGTTCTACCTCCAGAAATTTACTGACCACTTTCCTGGTCACAAGCACTAGCACTGCATATTTTCATGGATGTTATCTCATAAACCTACTCTTACAGCAACTAAATGATGTGGGCGTTCATTTTATAGATGACATAAAACTGAAGTTCAAAATATATAACCTGCCCAAGGTCACACAGAGGGCAGTACCGTGCAAGAGAAAATGAGGAAGAAGCAAAAGCAGGAGCCCCTGATAAACCCATCAGATCTTGTGAGACTTCTTCACTATCACGAGAATAGCACAGGAAAGACTGGCCCCCTGATTCAATTACCTCCTTTTGGGTCCCTCCCACAACAAGTGAGAATTCTGGGAGATATAATTTGAGATTTGGGTGGGGACACAGCCAAACCATATCAGTGCCCTCTTTAAAGGGTTTATTAATTGGAAAGGCTAGGGGGAGATGGATGTCTCACTTCAAAGGGAATATATATTCTTTTGATGACTGAAGCTGTAAGCCATACCAATAGACGTAGGCTGATAGGCAGGAGGAGAAATATGTAGAAAAGGCTGATTATGTCCCAACCAGCTGCCCATTCCTATTAAGGTCTCTGAGGCAGAGACAGAGGACAATGTCCTCTCTGGACACAGGATAATGTCTGGCATTTGAACACTTTTAATAAGTAAGCAAAATACCTGGTGTAGAATAATAGAGATCAAGGCCAGACTTGGCCTTGATTTCCTTTTGCCCAGGTTAGAGTCAGGAGGGAGTACATGCCACAGAGAGGTGGTTTTGTAAGGGCTAGAGCTGAGCTGGCCAGCTCTGTGGGAGACAAAGTCAGAAGAGGGGAAGACACACAGGTGCCTTCCAAGAGGGAGAAGCCACTGGGTCCCTGACACTTCTGTGTTGAAGGGAAATGACCAAAGACAGAAAACACCCCTATGATTTTTTCTTTCTTTCTTTTTTTTTTTTTTTGAGACAGGGTCTCACTCTGATGCCCAGACTGGAGTGTGGTGGCATGATCATGGCTCAGTGCAGCCTCGATCTGCTTGGCTTAAGCGATCACACCACCTCAGCCTTCCAAGTAGCTAAGACTACCAGTGTGTCCCGCCATGCCTGGCTAATTAAAAAAAAATTTTTTTTGAGGAAGAGATCTCGCTATGTTGCCCAGGCTGGTCTTGAACTCCTGAGCTCAAGCAATCCTCCTGCCACTCCCAAAGTGCTAGGATTACAGGCATGAGCCATTGCACCTGGCCACCCCATATGGTTTTTTAGGCAAACATGTGAGAAGTGTATTCTGAGATACAGTGCAGTTAATGAATTTGCTTATTGTTCTGCAGACTTAACATGTTTACACATGTTGGCATGCTTCATAACTCGGCCTTGCCCAGTCTTTGGTTACTCTAGTAACAATCCTGTGGTATGAAATGACCGAAGTATGGTTCTGATTTCCTTCCTGCAGGCTTGGTTTAGAAAGAGGGGAAACAGCTAAAGAAGCCTTAGATGTCATTGTCTCCTTGTTGGAAGAACATGGACAAGGTGGGAATTACTATGAAGATGCAAACTCCTGCCACAGCTTCCAAAGTGCATATCTGATTGTGGATCGTGATGAAGCCTGGGTGCTCGAGACCATAGGGAAGTACTGGGCTGCTGAGAAAGTCACAGGTGAGCGGGTGTGGATGGTGGAGAGTTCTGAGGACAGGGAAGGCCACAGAGATGGGGTGGCCTGCACATACAGTGTCAGACCTGGAGGAAAGACGTGCCATTGCAGGTCCTCTCTGTGTGGGACTGTCATGCTTTGGCATGCCTCTCATTTCTGGGCACCTCCAAGAAGAGAACCTGGAGTCTCCTGAACCTGGAGTGAAGCAGTCTCCTAACATTTCGTATTTTCTGTTTGCTTTCTGGGAAGAACCTGCTTTTGACTACCAGGAATTCCATGACTTAAACCGCTACTCTATTAATTGGCCAAGAGAATGGTGACTCTTCTTGTGTAATAGGCCAAGTCCCTTCACCGGACAGTAGCCCCTTGTCACCCCCAACCCTGTAGATCTTTGTGCTTGGCATGTTCCTCTAAAATAGGAGACAGTGTTTCTAGAAGAGCAGAGGACTAGATGATCCACCCAGAAGGATTTAGTGCCCATAAATTTGCTGCTCTGTGGCCCCTGCAGCATCTTGCTTCTAATACAGCCCTGGGGAAGGAAGTATCAGGGGTGGGAGTGGTAGTTTTGTATCCCCACCTCAGCATTCTCATTTCTGGACAGGATGAGATCCCAGAATGGCTTAAAGGGCTTCCAAGAGGACTAAGTAGTCCTAAGAGGGAATTGGCTGGAGCAGCTCCTTGGGACTGGGTGCTGACCACATGATGTGTGCACTGCCATTCTTCCCTCCTGTGCTAATGGTGGAGTAGTAGGTCACGACACTTCTCTTTCGTTGAACCTATTCTTGGCCTATGTATTTTTCTTAACTAAATTTACGAGGAAGTCTCTTCCAAGTAATCCAAAATGATGTTGGGGATGAAACTTGTGTGCCATCCCTATCTTAGGGGTGAATTGAACCAAATTTGACCCGAGTTAGAAGCAGAAGATCTACCACAGTAGATGGGAATCAAGCCTGTTTTCTGTGCACTAAGTTAGTCCTGTGATCAGGGCATCTCTGGATGATGGGTACGTTGTACTCTATACAAAATTGCCCCAGTGAGGCAGTGAAATCTAGACTGTGGCTTCCTGGCTAAGCTGTATGAAGGCTGTGTCTGTCTGGAGGCGGGGGTGGCCTCTTTCTATCTCACAAGGGTATAGAATGGGCTAGTGGTGTCCGTTAGCAATCACGGAGAGTTTCTCCACCTCATATGCCCAGCACGTACCCACCTACCAGTGTGTATGCCTACTTGCCCAGCTCTTACAGTATTTCTATAACTAAGACAGCCAGTGCAGCCCACCAGGTCTCCAACTCTCCTGCAATGCAGGAACTTAAAACTCCTTGATAAAAAGCCCTCCTAAGGTGAAGTCTTACTATTGAATGGTTCCATCAAGAGTGCTAGTAATCCATGCTTCAAAGCAGTCATATTGCTTTTAAGTTGAACCTAACACTTTTTGATCTATGACTGCATTTCAAAAGCTGAGCGTCTCTTCAAAATGTAGCGTAAAAAATTACACAAAATGAATGCTTCCGTTAGTTAACTAAATATTTAAATAAAAAAGAACCTCGGCCATTTCTTGGACTCATTGATTTCATGTTGTCTGATCCCAGCAGCGGTGTGATGGATTGCAGTAAGATTTAATGCACTCCGTCTCCCAAAGGCTAACATTCTTAAAAGCAAATGTCTACTATAAGTCTGCCCACTGGGAAACTAATATCTGTAGAGTCCCTTACAAGAGTATTTTTTTTAATAACTTAGTATGAATGATGTCAAAATCACTTGTTTAGGCCAAAACTGGTTTTTCTTTTTAATTGTTTATAGTTGTACTTTTATGGTCCTCTCTGAAAAGATAAATGACAAAGGACCAATGCCCACCAGCCAGGAATGCTTATTTAGAAGTGTAAATCAGTGAAGCAAAACATACTGAAAGAACTTAGTCCAGCACTGATCCTGCCTCTAGGAACTGGTTTTCAGGCAGTGGTGGCTTTCTTGTAGCTTGTAGTTTATGTTCTTTATCTCGCTTTATTCTCCAAGAATTTGGAAGATCAGCATGCTCCCTGGAAGCAGCAAATAGGAATGGCCCTTTTAAGCTAGCACTGATAACTTCCTAGTGTTTGTGCCCTAGACAGCATCTTGAAGCTGGAAGCCTGAGTTGTCCTGTGCGCATTTGCAGCTCAGGCTTCGAAGAAGACATAGCAAGCCAGCCAGCTGGTAGGAGAGTTTCCGGTCTAAGCCCTCATTCATCAAAGTGGAATGTACTCAGCATGCAGGCATTTCTAATTCTAGATTTATTTAGTCACACTTCTATTTTTATAAGAAAAAACTTCCCATAGATTTTTCAAACACATACACACACGCATGCACACACTTTATCTCACACACTCACACACACGTGTGCACACACACGTACCCAGACATATGTATATTCATGAATATATTCAATTATTTTAAAGTGATTTACTATCATTGCCACTATGGTTTTCTAAATGTTGAGACCTGAAAAAAAAGTTGAATGAAGTATTTGATTTGTATTTTTTTTTAAAAAAACCATATATATTTGGCCAAGGAGTGGGGGTGTAAAGTGTTTTTCCAGGTGAAAAGAAATCAGACCAGGGAGGGGGCTTTCTATAGATGCGTTAGAGCATTGCTGTAGAGGAACAGCATCTCTATTATAGAGGACTCTCTTATGGATTGCTAAGTCTTGTTAGCTCAGTACCTCTTTCAGAGCACCTGTCCCTTTTTTTGTGTGTAACTAATGAATGCTTGGGGCTTATTTAGCCAAAATGAAGAGCCTTACATATTTCCTTGATTATGCTTTTAAGACGGGTTAAGTGACTGTTGCTCATTTAAAATGTGATAATGCCCCATCAAGACTGGTCAGACCTTTTAGGAGGTCTCCTAGAAAGAGACTCAATGATTGTCTGTTTCTCTCTTCAAAAATTAAATGGATTCCTCCCTGTAGTAAAAGTCGGTGTTTCAGGAAAAGGATTCCCTATACATTTCCAGTTCTTGATTAAGTCTTTATATTTTTAACTAATGGGGCTTTGCACTCTCTGCAGAGGGAGTGAGGTGCGTTTGCAATCGGCTTTCGCTCACCACTAAGATGGATGCAGAGCATCCGGAACTCAGGAGTTATGCTCAGAGCCAAGGTTGGTGGACGGGAGAGGGCGAGTTCAATTTTTCCGAAGTCTTTTCTCCAGCTGAGGATCGTCTAGACTGCGGTGCTGGCAAAGACAGCTTAGAAAAACAAGAAGGTGAGTTAGTCTCTCCCTCACGATTCTCCTTCTCATACGCTTTCTCTTGCAGCTGTTTCTGAGAACTTGTCTGTACTTAGAAGGGTGAACAAAGAGGAATACAGAATAGCCCTTGTATGTAAAGACCAACTTGTGCTAAAAGTCCCTGATGTGCAGGCAAGAAAACAACTTGTATTTATTTTTACATGGTGCTTCCTCATCCCTGGAGGTTTCCTGCTCCTACCCATGTTATTCTCCTTTAATCTCTGATGTCATTGTGTTGCCTTTTGTAATACTTATTGCAGCCATCCTCATACATCAGTAGTTATATATTTGACTCATCTTCCCCTGCCCCACTAGCCTGCTGGGACTTGAGGGCAGAGGTATTGTCTGTTACTCATCTTAGGGTCCCTTTGTGATGCCTGTATAGTTTTTTTTCCATGGACACTTGATGAGTTGAATTGTTGCCACTCCCTCTGCCAACTAGTTACTAACTTATTTTATTTATTTATTTGTTTATTGAGACAGGGTGTTACTCTGTTGCCTACACTCAAGTGTGCTGGCACAATCTCGGCTCACTGCAGCCTCCACCTCCTGAACTCAAGTGATCCTCCCTCAGCTGCACCCCTGCTGCCATCCGAGTAGCTGGGACTACAAGCATGTGCCACCAATTCTGGCTGATTTTTTTTTTTTTTTGTAGAGACAGGGTCTCATTTTGTTGCCCAGGCTGGTCGGAGACTCCTGGGCTCAAGGGATTTGCCCGCCTTGGCCTCCCAGAATGCTGGGATTATAGGCCTAAGCCACCATGCCCAGCCCCTAGTTATTAACTTAATCAGAATCCATATTTAGATATATGTGGCGACTAGATCTTACTTTTGTGCCTATGTGGAAATCCTTCCAAAAAACCCACAATAGTCATTCTGTATTTGTTGGTGATGCATGTATTTTATAAGTCAAAGTTTTGGATCATTTAGAACAGGGGTCAGCAAACTATGACCTGTTGGCAGCTGCCTGTTTGGAAAATAAAATTTTATTGGACTGTAGCCACACCCATTTATTTACATATTGTTTGGAGCTGCTTTCTCACTATAATGGCAGAGTTGAGCAGGTGCAACAGGAAAGTTTCAACAGAAATTTAGGTTTATGGCCCATAAACCTAAAATATTTACTGTCAGGCCAAGGTCCATGCTTGTAATCGCAGTACTTTGGGGAGACTGAGGCAGAGGATCACTTGAGGCTAGGAGTTCAGTTTAAGACCAGCCTGGGTAACTTAGCAAGACCTCATCTCTCCAAAGAAATAAACAAAATTAGTCAGATGTGGTGATGTGGGCCTATAGTTCCAGCTCTTCAGGGGGCTGAGGTGGGAAGACGTTTTAAGCCCAGGAGTTCAAGGCTGCAGTGAGGTATGATTGCACCACCTCACTCCAGCCTGGGTGACAGAGTGAGACCCTGTCTCTTTTTAAAAAAAACAAAAAGGAAGGAAAATGTTTCCTGACTCTTAATCTAGAACACTTTAGGACTTTTGCTATAGCACTTATGTAATATATTCTGGGTAGGAAGGTAAGAAAATACTCACTTTTAAACGGGAGCTTTAAAAAAATCAAGATTTTTTTAATTAAAAAAAAACTAGCTTGATGAAAGATATTAAATAATGTTGCCAAAACATCAACTCTAAATCTGATAAAGGCTTTAGGCCTAGCTACTAATTTACAGGAAATACAGAGGATAGAGGAACAAATACGCTATTTGATATAATAATTGCCAAGACCAGCTCGATTGGGGAGACCCTAACCGAGCGGCACTGGAGGAATTAAAGACACACACACAGAAATGTAGAGGTGTGGAGTGGGAAATCAGGGGTCTCACAGCCTTCAGAGCTGAGAGCCTTGAACAGAGATTTACCCATGTATTTATTGACAGCAAGCCAGTGATAAGCATTGTTTCTATAGATTATAGATTAACTAAAAGTATTCCTTACAGGAAACAAAGGGATGGGCTGAAATAAAGGGATGGGTCTGGCTAGTTATCTGCAGCAGGAGCATGTCCTTAAGACACAGACCGCTCATGCTATTGTTTGTGGTTTAAGAACGCCTTTAAGCGGTTTTCCGCCCTGGGTGGGCCAGGTGTTCCTTGCCCTGATTCCGTTAAACCCACAACCTTCCAGCGTGGGCATCATGGCCATCACGAACATGTCACAGTGCTGCAGAGATTTTGTTTATGGCCAGTTTTGGGGCCAGTTTATGGCCAGATTTCAGGGGGCCTGTTCCCAACAAATAATGCCATGAGGATGCCATCTGCAAAGCTTACACTGTGCGAAACTACAGGAAAGATGACTCTGACAACTAAGATGCAAGCTGAATGGGCGCGGTGGCTCATGCCCACAATCCCAGCACTTTGGGAGGCCCGTGGAGGGTGGATCACTTGAGGCCAGGAGTTCAAGAGCAGCCTGGCCAACATGGTGAAACCCCATCTCTACCAAAAAAATACAAAAATTAGCTGGGCATGGTGGTGCATGCCTGTAGTCCCAGCTACCAGGGAGGCTGAGGTGGGCGAATCACTTGAACCCGGGAGGCGGAGGATGCAGTGAGCCAAGATTGCTCCACGCACGCCGGCCTGGGGGACAGAGCGAGACTCCATCTCAAAAAAAAAAGAGGCAAGGGGAAAAAACAAGAGGCAGAGACATTTCCAATTCTGATTGTTTCCAATTCAAATCAATAGGCTCATTTATAAGACAATGAGGAAATCTGAACATTGGACAGTTGAAGCAAACAAGGATTTGTTGTTAACATTTCTAGGTATGACATGTAAGTAGAGATTTATAAAGAGATGTGAATGTGACAACAAACCTTCTCTCCATGTGATGCTTCAATTCCATCATGGTGAACACAGACTGAAATAGTGTTTTAACAAATTATAACCCAGGGGAAGATGTAGAAATGGGATCTCATGTAATCAAGGATTTGTTTATCCATTTATCTGTGGTCACAGCCAACAGTCCTAATGGCTCTGAATATTCTAAATGCCTCTCTGTGCATATATTTCCCACCACAGAGAGGACGTTCTCCAAATAGAGTATTGACTCTGACCAGTAAGAGTTTATGGGAGCGAGCTTGGTGGACTGTGCGTAGTAGATTGTACGTACTTTCTTGTGGATATCTATTGAGTTATTGTACTGATTGAGGTACAGCTAAATGCTGTAACAAAGACACCCCAAATTAACGTAGCTTAAAGAAAATAGTAGGTTATTTCTCTCCCATGTTATAGTTCAGGTATATACGGCCAGTCCAGGGCTGGTTACTGTGACTCAACACAGGAATTCCATTTGTGGTCCGCTTGTTTGCATCTCCTAGTTGGCAGGAAGGGAGAAAATAAAAACAAAAGGCAAACATACCTTGTTTATAGGTGTGATGAGGAATTGCACACATTGTTTCTGCTTACCTCCTGTTGATCAACATTTATCACATGGCCACACATAGTCACAAGGGAAGTGGGGAAATAGACTGTAGTTTGGTAGTTACAGTCCCAGATATAATTTCAGAGTTTTTATTACTAGAAAGAGAACGGAGTGAATGGATTTTAGTTAGTGGCCCACCACAGTTTTGTGTTATATCTACTCTTTTTTTTTTTTTTTTTTTGAGACGGAGTCTCGCTCTGTCGCCCAGGCTGGAGTGCAGTGGCGTGATCTTGGCTCACTGCAAATTCCGCCTCCCAGGTTCACCCCGTTCTCCTGCCTCAGCCTCCCAAGTAGCTGGGACTACAGGTGCCTGCCACCACGCCCGGCTATTTTTTTGTATTTTTAGTAGAGACGGGGTTTCACCGTGTTATCCAGGATGGTCTCGATCTCCTGACCTTGTGATCTGCCCGCCTCGGCCTCCCAAAGTGCTGAGATTACAGGCGTGAGCCACCGCGCCTGGCCTATATCTACTCTTTCCATTTGTCTGTCTTTTGTGTTTTTGCAGAAAGCATCACGGTGCAGACTATGATGAACACCTTACGGGACAAAGCCAGCGGAGTGTGCATAGATTCTGAGTCTTTCCTCACCACAGCCAGTGGAGTGTCTGTCCTGCCGCAGAACAGAAGCTCTCCGTGCATTCACTACTTCACTGGGACCCCTGATCCTTCCAGGTTTGTCTGAGGCCTGGTCACGTAGGCAGAACATGAGTGCTTCCCTTGAAAGCTCATTCAGCAAGTGCGTAGTAGCGCCTGACCATGTCCTCCCCTTGGATAGCAAAGTCACATTTTTCAGTCAGCCTCAGTGTGGGCAGTGTAGCAGCAAGGGCTTTGATTAAGTGAATTCCTTGGTTTTAGTCACATAGTATTTATGACAGTCAGGGAATCTAGTAGTTCTTTTAAATTTATTAGGTTGGTGCAAAAGTAATTGTGGTCCTTACCATTTTGCACCAACCTAATACCAAATATTTACTGAGTATATATCATGGGCCAAGCATTGTGTGGTACATGAGGGATACAGAAATGAACAAAACACAGCGAGACAGAGAGATGTGGGAATGCTCATGATTTATCAAAACAACCAGTTCCTGTGAGTCAGAGAATAAAACAGTTCGGAGGCAATACAGATTGAAGCAACTTCAAGTGTACTGGCCCCTTCTTTAAGACATTGTGTTTTAGGGGGTTGCTTTCTGCCCATGTGCTTCAGCAAAAAGGCAGCATTACACAGGGATGAAGAACACAGCCTCTGGAATGACCTGCCAGGATTTTGAATCCAACCTTTGCCACATAGTAGCTGAATAAGTTATTTCACCTTTCTAAGCTTCAGTTTCTGTGTTTGTACAACGGGGATAATACCAGCCCCTACCTTTACATGTTTGTTGGGAGGATTAAATGAGATAATCCAAGTCAATACATAGTAGATTTAACGATTATTTATGAAGACGATCTCTGATCTCCCAGGCAGACAGCAGCCCCTCTCCCCAGGAACATTCTGTTATGTATATCAGGAATCATATCATCAGTAGCTTAGAACCAGCCATCCAGTGGTTTCTAAATCTGTTCATTGCTAGAATCACTTGGAGGAGTTTTCAAAAAATACAGATTCCTTGACTGAAACCTATTGTATCAGAATCTTTGAGGTGGACCTAGGAATCTGTCAGGTAAGTCTGATCCTCAGCCTAGAAGGCTCTAGAAGGCTGCCCATTCCAGTAGGTTCTCTGATGTTTTTTTGGGTGTTCCATTGGCTGAACATCATTATCAGTGTCTGAAAGTCAGCTTGTTAAACCTTTGAATCTGCTTCCAAGGTATTTGCTGGTATTAAATTTCATTCCTTTTGCAGCTGAAAATATTTATTCTCCTTTTACTGTTTCAGGAATACAAGACAGTGATTGCATCTAGCTAGGGACTGGGTCTTAGATGATTCAGGGGAAAAGTGAAGCACCTCTTGTAACCCTTTGGCCTCATTTTTTAAACTACTGCCAATATCTATAGATGTTTCTAACCAGACCTGACTGTGGAACTCAGTATTAGCTGTTCTTAGTTTTTCATTCACTCGTTCATTCAACAAACACTAAGCACCTACTGTGTACCAAATATTGTGTTTGTTGTGTACCGTGGATGAAGTGTGTACAAGGAAAGTGGTGACACAAATGAGATGATGAAGGGGAAAACTTCACGGAGGAAGGAGCTCTTGAGCACTGGGCATTGTGGGAAGAGTAGGGGTTCTTTAGGTAAAAAGCAGGAACAACAGTCTGGGTGGAGAGGACGGCATGTGCAAAGGCAGAGAGGCATGAAACCACATGACCATGGGCTAGAGCCGTGCATCCTCCTATAGATGATGCTGGTCACTAGGTGACCATTGCTCCTCTACCCCCAACCCCTCTGTGAAACAAGCCCACCACCCTCCTGTGGCACCCCTGTCAGCCTTTATCAGTGAGCCTCAACTGCGCTGTGCCGCTCCTGGCAGCCTCTCAGGAGGCTCCTCCTCTTTGAGTCCAGTTGCTATTCCCTTGATTTTCTCTCCCAGTTCTGAATCCTTGGCTCCATGGCCGTACCTTCTACCCACTTTTTGTCCCACCGGATTTGGGGCTCCATCTTCCCCTTGTGTCTGGGCCTCCCTCCTCCTGGACTGTGACCTAGCTTGCTCCCCTGATGCTGGTGGCTCAGTAGCCCCTTGTGAGGACCCTGCTGGGTGACAGGGGTATATGGACATTTGGAGTTCTATTTTCAAGTGTCTGGAATGCTGTGCGAAAGTATTTGGGCATGGCTTTTTAGGGAACAGGAGCCTTCCAAAGAGTGGGTTGCAATTCCTGTTGTCCCTGATGTCTCAGATACCGGCTCTAACTGTGCTCAGGAGACAGGGCCTTGTGAGCCCAGGACACCAATGTAAAGGAACTCCACTTCCTAGGCTGAAGGGCACGGCCTAATCCAGTTATAAAAATGGCTGGGCAATAGCCTTCTCATAGTTAAAATGAAAAATTTTAAGTACTTTTAAAAGAAAATTATTCATGGTTAAATTAATTTAAAAGACCTTTTATTATAGAAGATTAAGACCCTTCTGGAAGACATTCATTATTATCCTCCATAGTAAAAGCTGCGTTTCCTACCATGACTGTAGAACTGTCATAGGTTGTTACTCTTTCTATTCAACATTTCAGTGTTTCTCTGTAGTTGGGCATGCTCGACTTACTGTATTTTGTCAGCAAGAAACATAATTACCTTTTCTTAGGTTTTTAGGCAAGAAAATTAGGGAGATTTTGGCTTCTATTAATGCTAAAAATGTTAGAAATCGTTTCATAGTAGCAGACTTGGAAAAGAACAGCACTTTAGTCTTTAGTCCCAGTTAATGTTAAAACCAAAAAATATGATCTTACTGTTCTGCCTGCCTGGACACTTGTCTGTCCCTTTCTCACTGTATTAATTATAGATCTTTTCCTTGAAATAACTTGCGCTCACATCCTCTTTTCCCCTCCCTCCTTCCCTCCCTCCTACTATGTGCTAGGTACTATGTAAGGTTGAGAGGTGGAAGGAGATGCTAAAGTCAGAGTTTGAATGCTTGAGGGAGATGCAGGAGTTCTTCACTTAATTATACTGAGAAGGCAAATTCCATCACATCAACATGGTGCGGAGTCAGTGTGTGCCACAGTCATTCAAAGAGTGACACTGATTGGCTTTAGTATACTGGTTCTGATCTTTGGAAACCATTTCCTAGGAAGCCAGCACTTGTTAAAGCTTCATTGATGTGAAGAATTGGAGAGGGGAGGAGTAGAGAGGTACCTTAGCATCGTGAGGCAGTGTAAAATTCAGAGTCTTACAGTGTGCTGGAGCCACGGAAAGCTGATTGTGAAGAGAGCCTCTCTTCCCAACTCCACGTTTGGTGATGTCATTGGCCCCTTGAAATGGGCCACAGTGGGGGTATTTACACTACAGAAATCGACAAATGCCATAAAACTGAGCTATTTTTTTCAGAGATATAGTTGTTAGACCAGTAAACCACTGAGAGGCCCCCACATGCAGGAAAATACACAAATAAATGCTCAAGATACAGGCCAGGTGCGGCCACTCATGCCTGTAATCCCAGCACTTTGGGAGGCCAAGGTTGGTGGATCGCTTGAGGTCAGGAGTTCCAGACCAGCCTGGCCAACATGGTGAAACCCTGACTCTACTAAAAAAAATACAAAAATTAGCCAGGCGTGGTGGTGCATGCCTGTAATCCCAGCTACTCTAGAGGCTGAGGTAGGAGAATCACTTGAACCTGGGAGGCTAAGGTTGCAGTGAGCTGAGATTGAGCCACTGCACTCCAGCCTGCATGACAGAGTGAGACTCTGTCGCAAAAAATAAAGTAAAATAAAATAAAATAAAAACTCAAGATACAGGATGGGTAAACCAGAAGGGGGAGAGAACTTAGAAGTTCTAGGAAAATAGGGTGTCTGAGCTACTTTAACTAGTGGCAGGGTGCTGGAGAGATGCCAGGGACATTCCACTCCACCCCACCTCCTTACTTGTGTGTGTGTGTTTTTTTGTTTCCTCCTCTTCTTGTCTCAGTGTACTAATCTTTTTTTTTTTCTTTTGAGATGGAATCTCACTGTTACCCAGGCTGGAGTGCAGTGGCATGATCTCGGCTCACTGTAACCTCCGTCTCCTGGGTTCAAACGATTCTCCTGCCTCAGCCTCCTGAGTAGCTGGGACTACAGGCATGTGCCACCACACCCGGCTAATTTTTTATTTTTAGTAGAGACAGGGTTTCACCATGTTGGCCAGGCTGGTCTCGAAGTCCTAACCTCAGGTGATCCGCCTGCTTCCACCTCCCAAAGTGCTGGGCCAGTGTACTAATCTTGAGAAGTTAAATTGGGTTGGCCAAGATATTACCATCTAGATAATTCAAATGTCAGAAACAGCTTTTTGTTACTGGAGCAAACATTATGAGCCTTGGTCAGCATGACACATGCAGCCTTTGGAACCACGTGGGGCACAGCTTGCACAGATAGACAGAGCTGAAGGCCCTAGACAACATGGTGCCTACCCCTCCAATTCCATTCTGAATTCTTCCAACACCAGCCGTCTCCTCTCTCTGTCCTACACGTTTGACTTTTCAAACCCTCCCAGAGTCGCTGGATCCAGCCCACCATCCTTAAGGCTGTTCAGTGCTTCAAAAGTACTGGTTTTCTTTCCCTTTAAAATGGAAACTCCCTTCATGGATTAGTTCTGCTCTCAGCCAGGTGTGCCTTTAAAAGTTTTTTTTTGTTTGTTTTAATTTTTGTGGGCACATAGAAGGTGTATATGTTTATGGGAGCCAGGTGTGACTTTGACTCTATGATTAAAGTGGCTCACAGTAAAGCTGGAATAAACATAGATGAACCATTCTGAGGGGCACCTGTGTTTTTGAGAGAAACTTGGTATTGCAGGTTTATTTGAGATTGGTTCAAATTTGAGCAGCTTCCTCTGAACAGGGGTTTATGTATTATTCTTTCTGTGCTAACCCTCCTCAGTAGATTTGCCAGGAACTCCACGTCACAGGATCATCCTAGTTTGTTGCTTGGAGAGTTTCTGCATCTTCAGTAAGAGCAGAGCCATGTTTGAGGACAACACTGTTGGCTAGCCACTGATATTAAATTCTAAATTCTAAAGCACAAAAAGTATTTTATTTTTCTGCAGTAGTATAAGGTGTATGGAAAAATAACAGATAATATAAGAGTGAGAGGTAGTGGGGAAAACTGACCTTGCATTTATATCTGAATTTACTTCTGCCACTTAGTAGGAATGTGATTTTGGACAAAGCGCTTAGCTTTTGTGAGCCTCAGTCATCTCATATGTAAAATGGGACAGAAATGTTTGACCTTCTTTGTTCACTGCTATATCCCTAGTACCTAGAACAGCATCTGGTACTCAGCCAGGACTCAACACATATTTGCTGAATGAATGAATGAATAAGAGTACCATGAGAATTGAATGCAGATGCTTTGAGAATTATGCTGTGCTATAAAATGTTAGAGATTTTCATGATAATGTTGCTGTTCTTCCAAAATGAGAAAACAAATGATTGGAAAATCGTTTTTTGCATTGGCATGCTGCGTCCCTCACAAGGCTTTAGAGGGAAAAATAGACAGATGAGGTAATGGTGTATCCAGTGGAGTATGTTTCTTGGCTGTGCCTCAAATTGTCACTCAAGGCTAAAATTCTGCAGATCTCTGCAACGGAGCTTGGATGCCCATGCTGTGCATCGTGTCATGGGACTGTGTGCTTCAGCCCTTAGATTTGTCTTCGTGAGAGCTGAAGGCTGGAGGGAGGCTTCCTTTAGTGTTGCTCATGGTCTCATTGGTTTAGCTGTCCCTCACAAGGTCCTTTTAAAGTAGCTCAGCCAGCTTTGAACCTTCTCATGAACTGGCTACTGGGCTGTGCCTTGACATGGGAAGCACTTTGTCCTTTTGGGCCCATCATCTTGTATTCCTGTCACACCACACCACAGAAGGCTGAGTGACTGGGGCAAATTCCCAACCCAGGGTTTGGTGACTTTTCTGAAGGTCGGTCTGAGAGTCAGCCCTGAGGACAGAGGTGGAATCAGCCTTCTGGAGCCTTCTCAGCTGTGTTCCGCATCCAAGCCATCCACGGGACACTCGGGGGCACCCCATGCACGTGATGAAGTGGGCCTCGTCCTGGTCAGGTGGGCTGGACACAGTTGGGTGTATCTGCTAATTGTACGTGGTGGAGACAGCTGGGTGTATCTGTTAATGGCTTATATTCATTCAAGTAGCATTTAAGAAGCTACTGTCTGTGGCTCACCTGTGGGAAAATGCCAGTGTATCTCCTTATCTATTTGGAATTCTAAATGTGATTTTCTGTAAAGATTGGCAAGAAATCAAAACGTTTGGGAACCACTGAGTTACCCCCATTCCCCTTTTCTGGGTACATAGACACAAATGATGAAACCTGAATTATAGATAATTTCCACATCCTGGTTTAAACTAATATTAATATTGCAATTATTATCAGCAATAATTTTTGTTAATATTTTATGTAATTATTATTTTTTAGATAACCTTATTTATTAGTTATATAATTTATTCAAACTCAGAAAAGCTTTTAACCACCTCAATACATTTAGGCTTTATATTTTTTATTAGTTGAGTATACTAAACTTTGAAAAAATCTTTGGAGAGCTTTGGCTGCTTTAGAATATTTTGGGAACCTCCTCATATTTATTATGTATTCTTTTTAAACTAAAATGGTTAGATGAGAGGGACAAACTTAGGGTATCTCTTCTCTTAGAAAAGCCACCAGACACCCTCATTGATTAACCTCTCCATTCCAGTGAGCTTGGGGTGGGTTTAAAGTTACATCACATAGAGCATTCTGAGTTTTTACTATGCGTTTATCCTATATTGGATACAGAAGACCCTGACTGTGGTTAGCATGAGCTTACTGAAGCTGGCATCACAAGTTTATAAGCTTCATGACAGAAATAGAAATAAACGAGTTGTAGAAGCTAGAAGAGACTGTTGAGATCACTGTAGTCAGATGAGAGCCAGAGAGGGAAAACCACGGACCCACAGTGGGTCAGAGGCAGAGCGGGGACTCACACCCCCAATCAAAGTCCCAGCCCAGTTCCCTGCCCAGCTCTGTGGGAGGCAGCTCCGCCCAGCGGTGCTGCCAGGCTGTCCCCCTTCCCTCACTTCTTGGCATGGCTCTCCCAAGGGGTCCTGTGTCAGAAGAGTCCTGAGATGCGCAGTAAGGGAAGCACTGAGGTTTTAGGAGTGAAATGGCAGGTTTCCTGATGAAGATACCGTTCCCACTTGGGTTTGGAGTGGGCTTTGGAGTAGCATGGGGATCGAATGAAGTAGCATTGCATGGGGCCTGCTCAGTAGGCTCCGCTGGAGGGGGTGGTCGCAGTTCCCTTGGCTGCCAGGTGTTGAGCCTGCACCAGTCCCACCGTGAAGCCTGCCAGCCCAGGTGGGAGTCTTGGCTCTGCCCAGTCCTGCCCAGCGCAGAGCCCTGGAGCTGAGAAGATGTGAACCGAGCTGACTCTGGGCTGCTGGGCGGGAGCCCCGGGCCTGTCCACCACTGAAGGGTCTCTGTGCCAGCCAAGGAGGCTGATGCTGCTGAGGTGACATGCGCTGACTTCCCAGGAAACCCCGAGTGCTGTCTGGCCCTGAAGGGTAGGACGCCTGCCGGTTGTGAGGCAGTCCTGCTGTCAGAGCCCAGAGGTAGCCCGGAGGCAGCTGGTTGTGGATGGCTAGGCGTGCTCTCTCCTGGCCCTCCTCCTCCCCACTGCTCCATTGCCCTCTTTCAGTGAGTCCTCCATCTGCAGCCCTTTTGCAGAATCAGCTGACTCACCAATTAGAGAATTCAATTTCATATAGTCAAAATTGGTTTAAACAGTTTTAGGTGTTGCAATAATTCCTTTTTCGTATTCAACAGCCATCGGTTCAACACTCAGTAGAAGGGTAGAGCAATCATCTATTTTCAAGAAGTGTGTGTTCCTTCTGTGCAAGGATAGCTCCCCTGTGTCTTTAGTGGGGACTTCTTTTGATGATGGCTGGGGAGGAAAGTTCTTGGCAGGGCTTGACTTTGAGCAGGTGGGCGCAGCCTGGCATGCCTTGTGCTTCCCAGTGGATCGGAGGATGGGCCCAGTCTCCAATTATATTTGCGTCACCTATAGAGAACAGCAGAGTACCTGACACTAGTCCTCAACTAGTATCACTCAGTTCACCAGCTTAGGGTACGAAGGTCTCACTGCTTTTAATACTCAAATTAAATTAGTCTGGGCCCCAGTTTTGCATATTGTGATCAGTGTCTTTCTTTTCTCACTTGAGACTCCTGTCCCATGGCAACATCAGGAAGCTAACCTAAGAGGGTACTTCTCATTACTGCTGTGTCTTTAGTAGTGCTCTTCAGACTGGGATATGTTATGAATCTTCAGGGATCTTGTTAAAATTGCAGATTCTGATTCAGCAGGACAGGGTGGGGCCTGAGGTTCTGCAACCGATACTGCAAGTCCAAGGACAAAATTGGGTAGCAGGGGTTATTGGCTCCCAGTCCTTTTCAGGTTATGGCATACCTGAAAATAACTTTTGTTTGTTTGTTTGTTTGTTTTTGAGACAAAGTCTCGCTCGGTCACCCAGGCCAGAGTGCAATGGCATGATCTTGACTCACTGCAACCTCTGCCTCCCGGGTTCTAGCGATTCTCCCACCTAAACCTCCTGAGTAGCTGGGATTACGGGAACACTCCACCACATCCGACTAATTTTTTTTTTATTTTTAGTAGAAACGGGGTTTTACCATGTTGGCCAGGCTGGTCTCGAATTCCTGACCTCAAGTGATCCGCCTGCCCCAACCTCCCAAAATGCTGGGATTACAGGTGTGAGCCACCATACCTGGCCCATACCTGAAAATATTAATACCTGTGTGGCACACTGGCAAGGCTGCCCTTGCTTCCTCAAGCCCAAGATTCCTCAGGGCTGAGGGAATCCACATCCTAGCTCACCTCTAGCCCACTTGAGGTACCTGGGATGGGCCACAGTGCACCTGTTGAGAGGAGAAAAAAAATGTCCAAATCTGACAAATCTGACCTATACATATGGGGCACACACATATGGGGAGTTCCTTCTGTCCTGCTGTTATTGCAGGTGCTGCCCCATGGTACAGCTGAAAACAGGCAATCCTTGGAACCCAGAGGTGCCCATGCCTGCCAGGAGCAGCCTTCTGATCCAGCAGTGTTTCCTCTGGGTGTGGGGAGGGTAAGATAAGGCTCTCTCCCTGGTGTTACAGTCGGCTGTAATGGCCCCTCACCCTGTTGGCCTGGGATCCCAGGCCATAGCTGTTTATATGCGTAGCTCTCGTGTGTGTGTGTGTGTGTGTGTGTGTGTGTGTGTGTGTGTGGTGATGTGTCCTAGACATGCACAAGTACACACACATGCAGGCATGTGCACAGCCATTTTCCTGAATATAACATCCATCCTACCAAGAGAACTGAATTGAAGAGAGCCGGAGGGCATTAGCTACCTGCTGTGCCCTGTGCTAGCTCTCTCACACAACCAGACTTCTGTGTGGTGTGCACCCTCCAAGGCCTCTTCTGTCGTCTTTCTCACTCTGTCCCCTCCTTGGGTCTGTCAGAGATATTCCATAGATTTTTCAGTAAGGTAGAACCTCAGAAAAAACTAAAAACAAACCCAAACCAAAAGGCCCTTCCTTTCCTGGAGGCTGCTTCTCAGACCACGGAAAAAAAAAAAAAAAAAAGCAAACTTCTCTCGCTCAGCTAGATGGCTGCTTGCACCTTTTCTCAGAACACTGTTTGCCTCACTTTTTATTGCTCAAAGAATCCTCTCAAATAGTTCAGAACAAAGGAAGTCTGTTTTGATGTCTCTTTACTGTAAGTAGAAGAATTTGCAGCTTGTAAATGACTGCTAGTTTTGCTAAAATAGTGACTAAAACGTGCAGTTATGTCTCTCTTGGCACCCACCCATCACCCACACCCACCACCCACCACCACCCACCACTCACCATAAGTTGGCTTGGGAAATGTTTGCTGAATAAAAGGACAGTCTCTGGGTGTTCCCGGGTCCCAACCTTTGCCTGGCTGAAGTGCCTCTCCTTCCTCTCCAGGTCCATATTCAAGCCTTTCATCTTTGTTGACGACGTAAAACTTGTCCCCAAAACACAGTCTCCCTGTTTTGGGGATGACGACCCTGCCAAAAAGGAGCCTCGGTTCCAGGAGAAACTAGACCGCCGGCATGAGCTGTACAAAGCCCACGAGTGGGCACGTGCCGTCATCGAAAGTGACCAGGTGAGCTTGCGTGAGGGCCACAGAGGCAGAGGCGGGCGGGTGAGGTCAGCAAGGAAGGAGGCAGGGAAGCAGATGACAAGCTAGACCCTCCCCCCACCCATCCAGTGTGGCCGGGCTCCTCCCTGAGGCCAGGTTCCTGGGGCCTTTCCTAGAAGGCTGGGGTTCATTTTCCTGCCCAGGCTTGAAACCAAATAAGACAAAGCTTCTCCTTCTCATGTTATTCTGGAACTCAGCAGGCTGAATATCTTACTTATATTTACTGTTTACGTAGGAATATGCAGTATAGTAGGGATAACTTATATACTGTGTAAAATTCTGTATGTACTTTTGGGGGTAAAAGGTTATATTTGCTGGCAACATTTTATTTAAAGATACAATCATATGTTGTTTCAAAAAAGTTCTGGAGATGGCTGATGGTGCTGGTTGCACAACGTTGTGAATGAGCTTAATGCACTAAACTATGTTTTAAAGTTTTTAAATGGTAAATTTTATAATACATATGTTTTACCATAGTACAAACATAGTTTTAGAAAATATTCTCATATTCCTAGGGTTTTTTTTTTAATTTATTTTTAGTAGAGACGGGGTTTCACCATGTTGGCCAGGCTGGTCTTGAACTCCTGAGCTCAAGCGGTCCGCCTGCTTCTGCCTCCCAAAGGGCTGGGATTACAAGCATGAGCCACCGCGCCCGGCCTCATATTCCTAGTTTTAAAAAAGAAGTCGTAATCCTTCAAAGTGCAGCTCTCCCCAATCCCACACCTTTGGTTAATAAAGTGGTAAGTCATCAATTCAAACAAGAAAACCACCCAAAGCACGTTCCACAGCACCCAGTGTGTCCACAGCAGCCACCTCGATGCACTTTATATAAAATTCAAGCCTATATTTTGCTGAAGAGAGGAAGAAGGAACGTGCTTGTTAGACACTCATCAGTTTTCCCCAACTATTTATGTAACAACTTTTAATAGGTCCAGATTGGCCTGAAGGGCCCAAAAGGGGGACCTTTTGTATAAATTGGTGCTGTGGACTCTGTGAGCCTCTTGCATTTGACATAGTGGACTACAGAAAAAGGCTATCAAGAGAGAAACCCAAGCAATAAATCCAGATGAATTCAGAAAGCATCTCTGAGAAGGGCTGTCTCACTTTTCTGAGAGCTTACCCTTCTCTTCCACAGAAGTGACCATTTGACATGTAAAGGTCGCACAGTTATTTTACATCTCTCCTCCCCGCCAGCCTAAAAAGGCTGGCAGAAAATCGCAAGCATGCATGCTGCCAGTGCATTTAACTGTGTTTTCTCCAGGGCTGTTCACATTAGTTCCTGATAGTGCTTATGTTCTTGGTGGATGACCGTAAGCCCCAAGTCGATGAAAACTGTCGCTGTGTGGTGTATGGTGTTGTGGATATTTGGTTAATTAGAATGAAGAGGTAGAAAGGGCTGTGTGTTCAAGGAGATGAGACTGCTGAGGCTGGTGGGTTTTGAAATTTAGAAATGACTCTCAGGTGGAGTCACATGACGCTGCATGAAGCAGTGGTGGGCGGGTGGTGAGAGCAGCTTCTCAGTTCTGGGACTCATGGGGCAAATGAAAGCTTTCACTGTCATCTGCCATAAATGAGTGAGTCCCATGGAAGAAGTGAACTCACCATCTCAGAAAAAGAGTGAACAGGAGAGAGACATGGCACCTGTTTATTCATTGATCCTTTTTTTTTTTTTTAATTCAATGAACATTTTTTTGAGAGTGCCCTCCCAGTCACTGGAGGACAGAAATGAGCCCGGTTCCCATCCAGGGGGCCACAGCTGCACAGGCAAGCCAGCACAAGGTGGGAGACAGCGCCCGTGGCAGGGGGAACGGTGTGGCACTGTGCAGGGAAGAGGAAAGGCTTTGCAAGGAAGCTGCAGATGGGTGCACGTCGACCAAGCGCTGCGGAAGGGGAAGGCCCTCCAGAGGGCAGGGCCACCTGTGCAGGGGCGAGACAGCATCAGAGGCTGGAGGGCTGCAGTGAATTCAGTCCAGCTGAGGAGTAGGGAGACGCAGGGGAAGCGGTCTCGGATGTCAGAAGGGCCTTCCCTCAGTGTTACTCTGGGGTCTGGGCTTTGTCCTAAAGGCAGCAGGAAGCTGTGCAAGTGTTCTAAGCCGGGCAGTGACATAACCACGCTGGCGTTCTAGAACAATCCCTGCAGCAGTCGTGTGAGAAATGGAGTGTGGGGAGGACAGGACCTTGAGCAGGAAGCCAGCTGGCCCCCTAGAGGGTTTCAGTGTCCGCTGCAATGCCCCCTGCTATTTTGCTGATACCTAAAGCAGTCGTGTCCTTCCTCAGGAGCAAGGTCGCAAGCTGAGGAGCACCATGCTGGAGCTGGAGAAGCAAGGCCTGGAAGCCATGGAAGAAATCCTGACCAGCTCCGAGCCCCTGGACCCTGCGGAAGTGGGGGACCTTTTCTATGACTGTGTTGACACGGAGATTAAGTTCTTTAAGTGAAGTAAGCATTCCCCTTCCCCTTCTTATTTAAGACTTCCCACCTTACTAAATTACCAGCAAAACAAACCACTCTCCTGTTTGAGTAAAATGAGAAAGTTAAGATGTGGCCTCCTTTTCTGAAGCCAGATCAAACTGTTACCTTGTGTTCCGCCTTGAATCTCACAGCGTCCCCTTCTGCAATGTAGGTCTCCTTCCTGTGCAGTGTAACATGTATCCCGTTGCCTGTTGTTCGGTTGTGTGACTAATTGTGGATTTTAAGCTGCTATTATTGTATTTCAGTGGCAATGGACACATTAGCCTTTTATAAGAGGACTAGAGTTCATCAAGCCTTGAAAGGCAGGCTCCACAGTGCCAAGATGGCGGGAACAGCAAATTCTTTTGAAGTCTTAGTCTTTCCCTCAGTAGCGGTTTCTTTCAGGTTAACAAGAGGCATTTGTGCACACACACAGGGCTTTTGTGTGTGTTGTCAAGGGGAACCTCCCTGGCCTCCCGTGAGTGCATGCCTGTAGTGCACAGTGTCTCTACAGGTGTCTTCTGAGGGACAGAACCAATGGGAAGGAAGAAAGGGACCCCTCTCCAGTCCTGGCTCCTTCCTACATCCTGGGCTCCCGAAGAAGCTCTCTTCCCATTTTCTGTGCACTCTGCTTATGTGTGGTGGACTGCAGAGCTGCTTCTGCTTACAGAAGAGCTGATAATTTGTTAGCTGGAACCTATTCACTTCCAAGATTCAGACATAGCCATACTGGTGGCCTTCTGAATCACTGCATGGATGTCCCAGGAGGCAGCTCTCCCTACACAGCAGCACAGCCACCACTGGATTCCTTGTGTAGAAATGATCCCCAGTCTAGTTACCAACAGCTAGTCTAGGAGTAATTGAATGGCCCTATGGCACAGTTCCACCCACAGAGTGGTGAATCTCTCAGCCAACGAGGGAAAGAAAAGGAGGAACTCTTGACTATTTAGATTCTAGTTAAATAGCTGGAATCCTAGCAGTCACTACATTATCTCAGCAGAGAGACTTTAATTAAACTGATTTGTTTCCAATGTCGGGTTCACTTAAAGGATTTGACTTACCACCAGAGCATAGACAAGCATGCAAGGAAGACCAGATGGACTTAGCATTGGGAAGACAGAGGGCAAGGAGGCAACAGATGGATATAGAAGCATTTCTCTGCAGGATACCAGTTCAGGCCCCACCCTTCCTGCCAAGCCCATTACATCCCACAAACCCAAATACAAAGCAGCTGACCTCCCCGGATCTTCCCCCCACTCCTCACACCCCACATGTCCCAGGAGCTGCCTTCATTCAGACGGGCAGCTGCACTAGGCATGGGGTGGTGGTGGGGAGCTTACCGCCACCTATTCAAACTCCCAGCCACTCCCGAAATGGGCAGAGATGATGAACAGAAGTGTATGTAAATGCAGTAGCTAGTGGGAGAGCACCAGGTGGGCGTAATCCTGCCTCGTCATTCTTGGCGGGAATCTGCAAATGGAAACATTGTATCAGCAATCTGGGAAGTGACAGGGTTAATAACTCCTTCCCAGAAGCTGTATCATGAGATTTTGAGGGGACCCAGCCCCGTTACATGGATGTGAACAGTGAGGATCAGAGGTTTCATCAGAACACATTCGTTTTTTCTACCAACTCTCCAAGAGCATGAGTATAGGAGTGCCATGAGCTTTTTGCTCAGCAGTTTTGTAAACTCCGTATATAAAATCAGTAACCACACATTGTGGGTGATGGGAAGACGATTTCAGCTGACAGAGTTAATGGCAACCAATAATGGTGGCCTGTAGCTGCTAAGGGCTTCACGCAGGTTGGCCTGGGCTTTCACTGTTGGTGAATTTAGAGTGTCCTTTTAGGTGGGGCGGCATTTGACATGGTGGGGGAAGTGAGGTTCGAGGATGACGTAGGTACGTCTTCCCTCCCAAGTCCATGTTCCAAGTGGCTATGTAAAGCAAGATGATGCAGAAAGCTGCTCTAAAATTTCACTGCGTGATTTCATCTTCGCCTACTATGAAATGTCTCATCAGACCTGACATGTCTGAGATAACCAAGGTGATTCAGGATTTGATCAAAAGAAGTCTAGTAAGAATTAATTACACAAAAGCCTCCTTTCATTTCTATGGGCCAAACAAAGGCCATGGATAACCCTACCTGCTTTATGTCATTACCAGTTGGGAAACACAATGGCTACTTCTGTTAGGGGACATTGACCTTGGTCAAGCATCTTAAAGAAGGCAACCCTAATTGACAGCTGTCTTGGCTAATACTCTACACCACAATTGTGATGTCCTAGTCTTACCACTAGAGGGCATGGCACAGCCTGGCAGAAGTTAAAAGGGGTGTGGCAGCTCCCA
Source organism: Nomascus leucogenys (assembly GCF_006542625.1). Classification (NCBI taxonomy): domain Eukaryota; kingdom Metazoa; phylum Chordata; class Mammalia; order Primates; family Hylobatidae; genus Nomascus; species Nomascus leucogenys. The sequence continues at coordinate 75,270,580 of NC_044397.1, forward strand.
TCAGGTCTGGAGGTGGTCTATAAGGGCAGTGGACAGTTGTGCATTGGGATGGGTGGAGAAGGACAAGAAGAGAGCAGAGAATCTGCTGATGTGGCTGCGCTTACTTTTAGTGACTTTATGTGCTTATATTAACACCTGGAAATAGGTTGTTGGGTTTTGAGCAGGCTGTTACAGTGAGGAATGTTCATTTTTAAATGTTCCTAACAGATTTTGCTTTGGAAAAATGCTTGTTACATGAATAATGTGTGGACCAGGGATTGCTTTTCTGAAGGCAGTATGGGGAATATGAATATTCAAGATGAAATACAAAAATTATGTTTAAGGGTCACAGTGTATAAGTAGCTTCCTAGGAGACCCTTTGTGTGTCTTTTCAGACTGGGGTGGGGGCTGAGCATGCTTGTGCAGAAAGAAGCCAAGGCCAAATCTCTCCCCCACTCCCTTGCCCCATAACCAAACATAAGCTAGCTAGTTTTGTCTAATAGATGGGATTTACTATAGGTGAAGATAGCCCTCATATTCAAGGACAGAAGCTCTGGCAGGAGTAAATTAGGAAAGCAGAAATAGTACCCCTTCATTCTTGGAGGTGCTTTGAAACTTTAGGTAGAATAAAGATATCAAAATTATGGAGAATCCTTAGTGCTCAATAACATACGACATGGTGTTATTAGAACGAGTCTTTCTTATAAACTAACAGAGCAGGTATTTGCCCATTAGATCTTAGCTGTGGGGTTCCTTTACTATTGGGTGAATCATTAGGTATAAAAAATAATCATCAACCAGGCAAATTACTTTGCTTCCTAGCTGATGTCATCCCACGTTGGTACAGGTGTTATACAGCTCTCACTGGTTCAGCAGGGAAGGTGGGTGGGACCAGTGTGTCTGTCATGAAACCACTAACTGCATTCCTGACTGAAGAGCCATCTGTCGTTTATTGGGGAAGGTCTTCAGTTGAGCTCTCAGCCTTAGGAAGGAAGCACGTGGAGGAGGGAGGGAGGAGGTCCCCTTGCTGGGCACGCTCCATGGAGGGCCAGGAGCGGCAGGTTATGTGCATATGCTGTTGCAGCACAAGCTTATGCTTCCCGTAGCCGTGGCTTTTCATTCTGCACAGTCCCAGGTCCCAGCTCCCCTCTTATGGTTTCTGTCATAATGTGCTTTATCTGATTGACTCCAAACATCCCGAAATGTCACCTGCAGATTTCTTGTGGGAACCAATATGTACATGTTTGCAATTATGTTGTGAGAATCTAAATGTGTTAGATGGAAAATGCTATTGGCAGGGAATAATAATAATAAAAAAAAGAAAATCATTCTGTTTCCTGCAGTGGGAACTGGCCATGTAGTCTTAACAGTCTTTTGTACAAATATCTACAAAGCAGATAATATCCCTATCCAGTGCTTGCCCTTGGAATTGTCTCTAAATGCATCAAGCATACAATAAAAAAGAAACTGAAATTAACATCCAGTGGAGTGGCCTCTTCTAATTTGTGTCTCGTGAATAAACGTGGGCCTCAGTCGCAACATAGAAGATGTGTGAGAAGGGATATATTTTTCTGGCTGGAATCTTTAGAAAACAGTCAGTTCAGCAGTTTCTTGCATTATGTAATGTTCTGTGGATGAATTCAGTCTTTAAATATAAAACCACAACGAAGTATCACCTCACACCCATCAGGAGAGCTACTATCAAAAACAAAAACAACAACAACAACAACAAAAAAAACCACAACCAGAAAACAACAAATGTGGGTGAGGATGTGGAGAAATTGACACCCTTATGCACTGTCGGTGGGAATGTAAAACAGTGCATCCATTGTGGGAAACAGTATGGAGTTGCTCAAAAAATGAAAAATAGAACTACCCTATAATCGGGCAATCCCACTTCTGGGTATACACAAAAGAGTTGAAAGTAGGGTCTGGAAAAGAGGTTGCACACCAATGTTCATAGTAGCGCTTATTCACAGTGCTAAAATCTGGAAGCAACTCAGGTATCCACAGATGGAAGAATGAAGAAACAAAATGTGTTCTATTCATACAGTGGAATATTATTCATCCTTAAAAAGTGGAAGCATATTCTGACATGCTACAACATGGATGAACCTTAAGGATGTTATGCTCTGTGAAATCAATCAGTCACAAATATTATATGGTTTCATTTCTGTGAGGTACCTAGAGCAGTCAAAATCATAGAGACAGAAATTAGAAGGGTGGTTGCTAGGGGCTGGAGGTGGGGGAGAAATTGGGAGTTACTGTTTAATGAGTATAGAGTTTCAGAAAGTTTCGCAAGATAAGTTATGGAGAGGGACGCAACACGAATGAATTAAACACTAAACACGGTAAGGATGGTAGACTTTATGTGTATTTTACCATAGTTACTAGAATGGAAGTCTAGATCATCAGAGTGGCTGGTACTCTGTGCCAGGCATCTTGATTCCAAGGCATCAGCAATGCCACAACAGGAGAGGATGCCACTTAGGGAAAAAGCCAGCTCTCTCCACTCCTGTGACCCAGAAATGCCAGCTTGCTTTCCATGACTCTCCACTGTGACAGGTAAAACGCAATTGAATGTCTTGCTCGTGAAGATAGGACACCTGCAATGAGTGACCTATTTCAAGGTCAGGGTAGATGACTGCTCTGTTTACATGATAAGGAGCTGCTAATTCTGAAATTTTATTCCCAGCTCTCTTTTCATAAACATTGTACCCTCCTGCAAAGCTCTGGGTGACAAAGCCTGTATTCTTTTGCCAGGGCTGCCGTCACAAAGTACCATAAACTGGGCAGCGTAACCAGGAGAAATTTCCTGGTTCACAGTTCTGGAGCCCAGATGTCCCAGGAATAAGGCATCTGCAGGGTTGGTTCCTTCTGAGGGCTGTGAGAGAGAATGTGTTTCATGTCTCTTGCCCACCTTCTGGTGGCTTGCTGGCAATCTTCAGCACTTTGGGGCCCATAGAAGCAGCATCCTGATTATCTCTGCCTTCATCTTCACGTGGTGTTCTCCCTGTGTCTATGTCTGTGTTCAATTTCTTCATTTTATAAGGACACCAGTCATTGCATCAGGGGCCCACCCTGATCCAGTATGACCTCATCTTAACTAACAATATCTGCAATAGGCCTATTTCTAAATAAGGTCACATTCTGAGGTACTGGGGGTTAGGACTTCAACATATGGATTTTGTGGGGACAAATTCAACCCATAACAGAATGGGTGGATGAAGGATGCTGAAGCCTTCCGGGGCACCGTCTGAGAATTTGGAACTTGCTTCTGGAGTCCACGGCCCTTCCCATTAACTTGCTCCCTCTCTAGGAACCACGTCTCCCACACTTAACTCCATAAAAGGTGCTTACACTTCTAGCTACTTCACCACTGCCACACTCAATGTGACTTTGAAGTTCATCATCCACTTTGTAGATTATCTTCAGCCCTTACTTTTTCTTCCCCATTCAGACTGGCCCTTTTGGCCATGAAAGAGCTAATCTGTACCTCCACTAATAAGAGAGCAATAAAACAGCCCCTTAACTAATTCTGATGCAAAGTGTGTAGTAACCAGCTTTGAAATTAGTTTCTAGATGAGATTTATTTCAGGAACATGTATGAATTTTAATGACTGCTCTCTCATTGTTATCCAGCAGCAGAGTTAGTGAAGTGTGGTCTGAGCAGCTCAGCAAATACTGAATGAAGTGCCTGGGATGCAGGCAGCAGAGCCCTGTTTGTGCCCAAGCATGTAATCAGCAAACTGGCTGCTCCCTGGGCTGCAGGGTATGCATCACTGGTTCCGCTGTGATCCAAGGGTTGAGGGCTTGCCCTTGGGTATTACATCACTGAATCTTCACCAATACACACTCAGGTACATATTTATGTCCCCTTTTGACAAATGAGGAAGCTGAGGCACAGATTTTAAGAAGCAACTTGTAAGAGGCAAAACAGAGATTCAGATCCTGGTTTGCCTTCTAAGCACTAGCTCTGAGATAGCTTGCCTAGCAGATAAATCTCACCTCCCCTGAACCCTGTTCCCAAAGGTTCACCTTAAAACACTACGGGGGGATTCAAGATGATTCTATTCCTACAGGAGGCTTTTTTGAGGGGTTTGCTGAGTTGGGAGTGGGGACTAAGTGCACGTAGAGGGAAGGTTGTTCTATTTCAACACAATTTAGCAGAATTTATAAGCAATACACTGCCCATTCTGTGTTCATCAAACTGAATAAATATAGTGTTATCTACTTTTTAAAAAATGCACCTGAGAAATTTTTTTTTTCTTGCTTGTTTTTTCCAAATACCAATTAGGCTACTTAGCTCAAGAAAGAAAGGCCCTGTTTCCAACACAGTATGTTACAGCAAGCACTGTATCCATGTAAATATCTATTTTTTTTCTGTCATTCTTAGAACTTCAACTTCTCCTTATCCTTAAAAATGTTTGGTTTAGATTGATACTGGTGACCATTGATGGGTTTTAACAAGGAAACGACTGGAAGCATTTCCACTTACTAAAGTTTATTAAGTACAAAGAAATGAATCTGCAGAAGGAGACATCAATAAAAATAAAATACATGTGAAACATTGGAGGAGTCACAGACTGCAGTGTCAGTGAGAATATGTGACAATGGCAGGGACTGTGTGACTCAGATGTCTCTAAGTATGAGTTTACAGTCAAGGGGTTAAACCTTTACAGCGACCAAGGAACTCAGTGCACCAGCATGAGCTCGAAGGGCTGTGAATTCAATGATAGGTCTCAAGGGAAGATGGGATGCCACATTCCTGAGATTTCTCCCTAATTGCCATTTTTGGTTTCTGCTCCTTCCTCCCCGCTATCCTTTTTTTTTTTTTTTTTTTTTTTTGAGTTAGAGTCTCGCTCTGTTGCCCAGTCTGGAGTGCAGTGGCGCCATCTCAGCTCACTGCAACCTCCGCCTCCAGGGTTCAAGCAATTCTTGTGCCTGAGCCTCCCAAGTTGCTGGGATTACAGTTGTGAGCCACCACGCCTGGCTAGTTTTTTGTATTTGAGTAGACAGGGTTTCACCATGTTGGCCAGGCTGGTCTTGAACTCCTAACCTCAAGTAATCCACCCACCTCAGCCTCCCATGCTGGGATTACATGCATGAGCCACTGCTCCTGGCCCGCTCTGTCCTTAAATAGTGTTATTTTAATTTCCATCCCAGCCATAGGGGACACCAATGTCTAAACACCTCATTAGGGCAGGCAGTCTACTCTGAAGGTGGAATTGCCTTTGTCTAGGGTCTTCTTAATCAGGATCATTAAAACTTTTATAATTATTTTACACAACTGTGAGGGCAGTGAAGTGGACACTGTTATAATAATAAATTCTGGCTTTTTGGAAATCTTCCAGAACCAATAAAACAAATTAGTTATGCCCAGAGCTGATGACCTGCAAAAACTTCTTTTCTACTTACTTAGCTGTTACAGCTTGGGCTTGATTCATTCCCCCAGAGAAGGGAATTTGACCCTGGCTCACTTGCTTCCATCTGGAATGAGAAAGCACAGCACTGCTGCAGGACGCCACCTGGGTCTTTACTCCAGACAACAGTGAGGCAGATGCAGTCATGTTTGCCCACACCCTCCTGACCGGCTACCTTTCTGGATGGCTTGGTCTGGACACGATACACTTCAGGGGTGAATGTGTGCGTGGATTGTTGCAAAGCAAATTTCTTTTTCGCTGGTTTCCCTCCCCTCCCTGCCTGATTTCCTTTAAAGGGCAGCTATTTTGAGCACAGCCCAGGGATCAGTCTGTTTCCTTCTATTTTTTTTCTCCTTCCTCTGTCACAGTCTTCCCCGACCAAAGATGGGGAACATCAGGGGTCAGGCAGCAAGCAAAAACACACTTCCACTCCCTGCAGGATCAAGAAGAGGGAGTGAAGAGCAGGCCCAGCCCGGCCTGACCTTTTCCATATTCAGAGTGGCTGAGCTTGCACACGTCTCCCCACAGACAGGTGCCCACCACAAGGGAATGAATGTGGGGCTGTCAGGCAAGGTTCTCCTTTAGCTCAGAAGGGAGCTAGGTTTTGCCTGACAGGTGGCTCCAAGGATCCTAAGATGGGGGCGGTGAGGCACCAGGTATTTGTGGCAGGTATTTCACACGATGTTTCGTTCTACACTTTTTCATGTCATATTTTCCATGGAAGTCCACACTTGAAGCAAGGGCAGAAGGGGAGACCTCTGAGATACAATTGATAGTTTAGCATAATGATGAGTTGTGTATGTTTTTAATCTGCAGGGAAAAAATACCAAAATCTGATAAAGCTGGCTACTGGGATGGGACTGGGAACTTGGAGGGAACAGGAGGAAAGTGACAGAGACTTGGGCACTAGGGACACTGTAAACAGTAGGAGCATTGGCTACTTGGAGGATTATTCAGTTACAAAAGGGACCCTGTGGTTGGCATCGGAGGGCCAAGCCCACTCTTGCCTTTACTTTGTGATATATTTACATTAGGCAGCAAAAAAAAACAAAAAAAACAAAAAACAAAAAAAAAAAATCCCTGTACTGCAAAATGGAAGCGAGACATGGCATCTCGTTCCCTGGAGGCTGCACGGCACTGTCTGGGTGTGGGGGACACACTACTTCCTCTGAGCTGCATCATTGATAAGGCATTATTTGGTTTGATTTTGCAGTTAGTGTGATGAGAATATGAAATTATGCCAAGAAGAAGCCGTTGTGGATATTTATAACTTTGGGGCTACCTGCAAACTAAGGACTCTCTACGAACGGTTCAGAATCTAGGAAGGGCCAGCCTGCAAGCATATTCACAGCCACGGAGTGGGCACTAGGTGGAGGGACAGGGCTCTATCTGTGCTGACAGACAAATGCCAAGATGCAATGTAAAAAATGGAAAAATGAGGGGTGTTTTAAAAAATATTACTGAAATAAAAGTCAATTAAAATACTGCTTTAAAGCCTGTGCAAACCACATATTTACAATAAATAAATTCTCAATTCCAAGCCTGTATGCCAACTGAATTACAGCTTGAGCATGGGGTGGGTGGGGTCTGACATGTTGTTCTGCAACCTGGAACCCCAGGACCTTGGCTTCATCTGTCTTCTCACCGAAGAGTCTTTAGAGATAACTGTGGAAACGTAACAGAACATTACCAGGTGGAGTTAGAAGACTCTTGCACATGAAAGCCCTCCTCTTCCACCCCCCAAACAGGCTGGGCCCCGAAGCTTCTCATTCATGCAAGGCTGTCAAGTTTGGGGAGATGCCTATGCAAAGAGCTGATTTTTACCCAAGGGGCTGTGGGTGGAAACCAGATGAAATGGGATATGTAAAAAGTTGATGATATGTATGTGAGGACCTAATACTGTCTTATAAACATTTATAGAACCGATCATCAGCAATTCACTTGACAGGAAGCTCAGAGAAATCAAAAAAACATGCTGGAGATCCCAAGTTAAGGCAGTGGAAAAGCAAGAAACAGATTTAGGCATTCAGACTTCCAGCCCAGGGCTCTCACCCCATGCACTGACCACTCTATCCATAAAAAAGAGCAGTCCCTGGGGTATTGTTTGCAATGTCTAGAACCCAGTGATTTCTCTGGGTGATTGTTTTGTGTCTCACTGCAGTGAAAATGAATTAAGATGGTATCCAGTGAGATACAAAGATCTTCTTGACTGTGGAATGCCCAAAGGAGACTACAATCCACCTTGACTAGACTTGCAGGCGGAGATCAAAACCACCAGACTCAGGTGATCTGGGTGCATGCCTGCCGTGAGGCTGGGGACCAGATCCTGCACAGTGTCTGACACGTTGGTAGTGAGGAGGATTCTTGTCCCTGGAGATTCTAACATGCCAGGAAAAGCAGTGAGGCATTACAGAAGAAGCATTGGACAAGAGGTCAGAAGGTCTGGGCATTGTGACATGGGCAAGTTCTTCAAATTTCTAGAACAGTTTTCTCTTTTATAAAAATGGCATTAAAGGTATCTCTCCAGCTTCCATCACAGGGTTATTAAAAGGATTAGATGATATAACACATGCAAGCTAACTGAAAAATGTAAAGAGCCATACGAATATGAAGGAACATGATTATGATTATTACTATATTTTCCTGGTCACGGGAATAATATAATCATTGTAGAAAACTTGGAAATTGCATAAACGCAAAAAGAAGAAAGTATAAATCAGCCATAGTCTTCTAGAGTGAATGCCTATTAACATTTTTTCTCCATTTTTATTGTGGTAAAATATAAATAACATAAAATTTACACTAGTAACTTTTTTTTTTTTTTTTTTTTTTGAGACGGAGTTTCACTCTTGTTTCCCAGGCTGGAGTGCAATGGTGTGATCTCGGCTCACCGCAACTTCCGTCCATGAGTTCAAGCACTTCTCCTGCCTCAGCCTCCCGGGTAGCTGGGATTACAGATGTGCGCCACCATGCCCGGCTAATTTTGTATTTTTAGTAGAGATGGGGTTTCTCCATGTTGGTCAGGCTGGTCTCGAACTCCCAACCTTAGGTGATCCGACTGCCTTGGCCTCCCAAAGTGCTGGGATTACAGGCATGAGCCACCACACCCAGCTGACTAGTAATCATTTTTAAGTGTATAGTTTAGGGGTATTAAATACATTCATAATGTTTTGCAACCAATCATCAGTACCCACTTTTGTTTAACTCTTTTCATCTTGTAAAACTGAGACTCTGTACCCATTAAACAATACCTCTCAATTTTCTTTTTCCCTCTAATCTCTGGCAAGCACCAGTCTACTTGCTGCCTCTACTACCGTAAGTACTTAGGTAAATGGACGCATATATAGTGTTTGTCTTTTGTGAGTGGCTTATTTCACTTAGAATAATGTTCTCAAAGTTCATCCATATTGAAGCATATTTTAGAACTTCCTACTTTTTAAGCTGGATAATATTCCACTGTACATGTGTGTATCACATTTTGTTTATCCATTCATCTATCTATGATACTTGAGTTGCTTCTACATTTTATTTATTTTATTTTATTTTTCCAAGTTCAGGTCAGACGAGTAATGTGCCAAGGTTGTAACAAGGTTCAGAGGGTTCACACATGCACATGAATACCCAATCATCACGCTCATGAACTACAAAAGGATCAAGCTGCTTCTACATTTTAGCTATTGTAAATAATGCTGCTATGAACATGGGTGTACAAATATCTCTTCCAGGCTCTGCTTTAGATTCTTTTGGGTACATACCCAGAAGTGGAAGCGCCAGATCCTATGGTAATTGTTTTTATTTTTTTGAGGAACTGCCATACTGTTTTCCACAGCAGCTGTACCATTTCACATTCTCACCAACAGTGCATAAGGGTTCCATTTTCTCCACATCTTTGCCACCATTTGTTATTTTGTTTTGTTTTGATAGCAGCCATCTTGATGTGTATGAGGTGGTATCTCATTGTAATTTTGATTTGTATTTCTCTAATGATTAGTGATGCTCAGCAACTTTTCCTATGCTCATTGGCCATTTGTTTATCTTCTTTGGAGAAATGTCTATTCAAGTCCATTGCTCATTTTTAAATTAGGTTATTTGTTTTCTTGTTGAGTTTTATAAGTTATCTATATATTATGGATATTAATCTCTTATCAGATATACGATATGAAAATAACTCCTCCCATTCTGTGGGTTGCCTTTTCTTTTTTATATTGTCTTTGATATGCAAATTTTAAAGATTTTCACGAAGTCCAGTTTGCTTATTTTTTCTTCTGTTGCCTATGCCTTTAGTGTCATATCCAAGAAATCATTGTCAAATCCAATGTCATGAAGCTTTTGCCCTGTGTTTTCTCCTAAGAGTTTTACAGTTTCGGGGCCTACATTTAGGTCTTCAATTCATTTTGAGTTAATTTTTGTATATGGTATTAGTAGGGGTCCAACTTCATTCTTCTACGTGGGGATATCCAGTGTTCCTAGCATCATTTGTTGAAAATACTACCCTTTCCCTATTGAATGGTCTTGCCTTGTTAAAATCATTTGACCATATATGCAACAGTTTATTTCTTTTTATTCTATTTATTTACTGCTTTTTATTCTATCCCATTGGTCTATATGTCTGTCTTTATACCAGTACCACACTGTTTTGATTATTATAGTTTTGAAATAGGAAGTGTGAGTCCCCTAGATTTATTCTTCTTTTTCAAGATTGTTGTGGCTATCTCAAGGAGTTCCTTGAGATTCCATATGAATTTCAGGATTCTTCTTTTAGGATTCTGGGTTTTTCTATTTCTGAAGAAAATGTCATTGAGATTTTGGTAGGGTTTACACTGAATCTGTAGATTGCTTTGGGTAGTATTGACATCTTAACAATATTGTCTTCTAACCCATGAACATGGGATGTGTTTGCATTTATTTATGTCTTATTTATTTCAGCCATGTTTTATAGTTTTCATTATACAAGTCTTTCACCTGCTTGGTTAACTGCTAAGTATTTCATTCTTCTCTATGCTATCATAAATGGAATTGTTTCTGTAATTTTTGTTACAGATTGCTCATTGTTAGTGTGTAGAAATACAACCGTATTTTTGTGTGTTGACTTTGTATCCTGCTACTTTGCTGAATTATTTCTAACAGCTTTTTTTTTGGTGGAATCTTTAGGGTTTTCTACATATAACAACATACCATCTGCAAACAGAGATAATTTTACTTCTTGCTTTCCAATTTGGATGCCTTTTTTTTCTTTTTCTTGCCCAACTGCTCTGGATAGACTTCCAGTACTATGTTGAATAGAAGTAATGAAAGCAGGCATCCTTGCCTTGTTCCTGATCTTAAAGCAAAAGCTTTCAGTCTTTCACCATTGAGCATGTTCACTGTAGATTTTTCATATATGGCTTTTATTATGTTAAGGGAGTTTCCTTCTATTCCTAGTTTATTGAGAATTTTTTTTTATCATGCAAAGGTGTTCAATTTTGTCAAATGCGTTTTCTGCATCAATTGAGATGATCATGTGTCTTTTTCCCCTTCATCCTATTAATGCAATATATTGCATTAACTGATTTTTATATATTGAATAATCTTTGCCATGCAGGAATAAATCCTACTTGGTCATGGTATATAATCCTTTTAATGTACTACTGGATTTGATTTGCTAGTATTTTGTTGAGAATTTCTTCATCAATGTTTATAAGGGATATTGGTCTATAGTTTTCTTGTCATGTCTTTGTCTGGCTTTGGTATCAGGATAATGCTGGTCTCATAGAATAGATAAAAAGTGTTCCCTCCTTTTCAATTTTTTGGAAAGGTTTTAGAGGGATTGGGTTAGTTCTTTCAACGTTTGGTAGAATTCACCAGTGAAGCCATGAAGTCCAGAGCTCTTCTTTTTTGGGAGATATTTGATTAATGGTTAAATGTCCTTACTAGTTATAAATCTATTCAGATTTTCTATTTCTTTTTTTTTTGTGGGTATATAGTAGCTGTATATATTTATGGGGTACATGAGATGTTTTGGTACAGGTATACAATGAGTGATCATCACATCAAGGAAAATGGGGTATCCATCCCCTCAAGCATTTATCTTTGGGTTACAGACAATCCAATTATACTCTTTGAGTTATTTTAAACTGCACAGTTAAATTATTATTTACTATAGTCACCCTGTTGTGCTATCAAACAGTAGGTCTTATTTATTCTTTCTAACTATTTTTTATACCAATTAAACATCCCCAACTCCACTCCCCCACTAGTTGTTAACCATCCTTCTACTCTCTATCTTCTTTTTCTTTTTTTTTTGAGACAGGGTCTCACTCTGTCACCCAGGCTGTAGTGCAGTGGTGCAATCCATAGCTCACTGCAGCCTCAAACTCCTGGACTCTAGCAATCTTCTCACCTCAGTCTCCCAAGTAGCTAGACTACAGCCACGCACTACCATGTCTAGCTAATTTTAAAATTTTTTTGTAGAGACAGGGTTTGCTATGTTGCCTAGGCTGGCTCAGACTCCTGGCCTCAAGCAATTCTCCCACCTTAACCTCCCAAAGAGCTGTGATTACATGTGTGAGCCACCATGCCCAGCCAGATTTTCTATTTTATTGTGATTTGATCTTGGTAGGTTTTGTGTTTTTAGAAATGTGTCCATTTCATCTAGGTAATCCTTTTTATTTCAGTTGGATTAGTAGTAATGTATCCACTTTCATTTCTGATTTTAACAATTTGAGTCTTCTCTATTTTTTCCTTAGTCTATCTAACTAAAGGTTTGTCAGTTTTGTTAATCTTTTCAATAACCAACTTTTGGTTTTGTTAATTTTCTGTATTGTTTTTCTATTCTCTATTTCATTGATCTCTGTTCTAACTTTCTTCATTTCCTTCCTTCTTGCTAGCTTTAGGTTTAGTTCTTCTTTTTCTAGCTCTTTACATTGTAAAATTAGGTTGCTGATTTGATAACTTTCTTGTTTTTTAATGTAACAATTTATAGCTATAAATCTCACTCTTAGCACTGCTTTCAGTGTTCCATAAATTTTGGTATGTTGTATGTTCATTTTAATTAATCTCCAAGTGTTTAATAGTTTCCTTTCTGATTTATTCTTTGATCCATTGGTTGTTTAAGAGTGTAGTGTTTAATTTCTACAAATTTGTGAATTTTCCAGTTTTACTTCTGTTCTAGATTTATAATTTTATTCCACTGTGTTAGGAAAGATATTTTGTCTGATATCTATCTTTTTTTTTTTTTTTTTTTTTTTTTGAGATGGAGTTTCACTCTTGTTGCCCAGGCTAGAGTGCAATGGCATGGTCTCGGCTCACTGCAACCTCTGCCTCCTGGGTTGAAGCAATTCTCCCACTTCAGCCTCCCAAGTAGCTGGGACTACAGGTGCCCACCACCATGCCTGGGTATTTTTTGTATTTTAGTAGAGATAGGTTTTCACCATGTTCCAGGCTGATCTGGAACTCCTGACCTCAGGTGATCCACCCCCCTAGGCCTCTCAAAGTGTTGGAATTACAGGCGTGAGCCACCGTGCCTGGCCTGATATCTATCTTTTAAAATCATTTAAGACACTTAATTTGCAGCCTAACAAATGGTCTCTCCTGGAAAATGTCTCATGTGCATTTAGGAAGAATGTATATACTGCTGCTGTTGGGTAGAGTGTACTGTATATGTCTGTTATATACAGCTTTTTTGTGTTCTCTATTTCCTTCCTTATCTCCTGTCTGGTTGTTTCATCCATTATTGGGAGTAGGATATTTGATTCTTCAGCTATTATTATAGGTCTATTTCTCACTTTAATTCTGTCAGTTTTGCTTCATGCATTTTTATGGTCTGTTATTAGGTGAACTAATATCTGTAATTGTTATGTCTTCTTGCTCTATTGAACCTTGTATTAACATATAATGTCCTTTTTGTTTCTTGTAAACTTTTTGATTTAATGTCTATTTTGCCTGATGTTAGTAGAGCCACCCCTGCTCTCTTTTGCTCACAGTAGGAATATCTCTTTCCATCCTTTCACTTTCAACCGATTTGTCTTTATGGCTAAACTGAGTCTCTTGTAAACAGCGTACTGTTGGATCAGATTTTTAAAACTCCATTCTGCCAATCTCTGTCTTTTGATTGGAAAGTTTAATCCATTTACACTTGAAGAAATTACTGACAAGGAGGGATTTACTCTGTCATTTTGCTACTTGTTTTCTATGTAGCTTTTTTTTACCTCATACCCTTTCTTTTCTGTTTAGTTGACTTTTTTTGTAGTGAAATGTTTAAATTTGTTTCTCATTTCCTTTTGTATATATTCTATAGCTATTTTCTGTGTGGTTACCATGGTGTCTTAGTCTTTTCGGGCTGCTATAACAAAGTATCTTTCACTAAGTAATTTATGAAATCAGCAGAAATTTATTTCTTAAATTTGTAGAGGCTGGGAAGTCCAAGATCAAGGCACCAGCAGATATGGTGTCTTGTGAGGGCCCGCTGTCTGCTTCATACGTGGTGCCTTCAAACTGCATCTTCACATGGTGAAAGGGATGAACAAGCTTCCTTAAGCCTATTTTATAAAGGAACTAATTTCATTCATGAGGGCTCTGCCCTCATGATTTATCACCTCCCCAAAGGCCCAACCTTTTAATACTGTCACATTAGGGATTAGGTTTTGGTATATGAATTTTGAGGGACACAAACATTCAGGCCATAGCCCATAGGAATTACACTTAACATCCTAAAGTTATAACACTATGATTTTATAGTAGTTTAGATTCAATAACATACAAAATATCTGCTTTTTTACAGCTCCATCACCACTCCTTTTAGTTGTTGATGTGAACAAATCACATCTTTATATATTGTGTGCCCCAAAACAAATTAATAAGTCTTTTAAATATACTAGTCTCTTAAATTATATATAACCCTAAGTATATAGTTACAAACAAAAGTTACAGTAACATTAGCTTTTAAACTAAAAAATTTAAAAATGTTTTGTCTTTTAAATCATGTAGAAAACAAAAAGTATAATTACAAACTGTTGTTAACAATAATATTAGCTTTTATAATTGACCATAAAGTTACCTTTAGTGAGGTCATTGTTTCTTCCTATAGCTTCAAGTTACTGTCTCGTGTCCTTTCATTTGACCCTTTAGGACTCCCTTGGGTATGCCTGCAGGGCAGGTCCAGTGGTAACAAACTCCCTCAGCTTTTGTTTATCTGTGAATATCTTAATTTCTCCCTCACTTTTTAAGAATGGTTTTGCCAGATACAAAATTACTGCTTGACAGTTTTTTTCTTTTAGCACTTGGAATATATGGGCTCACTACCTTCTGGCCTTCAAAGTTCAGATGATAAATTTACTGATAATCTTACTGAGGATCACTTGAATATGATGAGTCACTTCTCTCTTGCTGCTTTCAAGATTTTCTCTTTGCCTTTTGAAAATTTGATTATAGTGTTTCTTTGGTGTGGTTTTTTAGTTCATCTTACTTTACTGAGCATCTTGGATGTTTATATTCATGCCTTTCATCAAATTTGGGGAGTTCTGAGCTATTGTTTCTTCAGAGAGTCTTTTTTACCCTTTCTCTTTCCTTTCTCCTTCTAGAACTCCCACAATAAGCACGTTAGTCTTCCTGATGGTCTCCCGCAGGTCTCTTAGGCTTTGTTCACTTTTACTTTTTTTTCTTTCTGTTCTTCTGACTCAATAATTTCAGTTGTCCTATCTTCAAGTTTGTTGATTCTTTCATCTGCCTGCTCATGTCTGCCTTTTGTTCCCTCTAGTAAATTTTTCATTTCATTTGTTATATTTTTCAGCTCCAGAATTTGTTTTTTCCTCTTTATTGATACTTCCATTTTGTTCATACATCATTTTCTTGACTTTCTCCACATTTTCCTTCAGTTCTTTGAGCACCTTTAAGACAGTTGTTTTAAAGTCTTTGTCTAGTAGATCTCCCATCAGGTATTTTTTAAGAGCAGTCTCTATTGATTTGTTTTTTTTTTTCCTTTGAATGGGCCATACTCTCCTGTTTCTTTGTATGATGTGATTTTTGTTGTTGCTGAAAACTCTACATTTTAATCTAATAATGTGGTAACTCTAGATATCAATTCTCTCTCTCCCCCAGGGTTTGCTGGTTTTTCTTACTGTTTTTGTTCATTTTATTTTTTTGATTGTTGTAGGCTGTTTCTGTGCTAAGAATCAGCCTAAGGTGTAATCTTAAGGTCTTGTTGGTCTTTTCTGAGCCTGTGCCTTTCCCTGGGCATATGTGGTCACTTTCTAATTTTCATCATATATGTAGTAGCCTTTGAATGTTCGTCTTTAATGTTTGGCTCCCAAATGGGAAAAAAAAAAAGAGCAAGGACAGGAGGAACAAAATGGCCACCAGCCCTTGAAATCCCCAGGAGGCCACTTCAGCCAAAGGGAAAGGGATTTACAATAACAGGAGGTGCAACAGTGGCTGCCCATCTCTTTATTTGTACCTCTGTGATCAGAAGCAGCAATAAGCAATCAGAGAACAGATTCCCCAGTATCTGGAGGACAGGGTTTGTTTTTTTTTTTGTGCCCACCTTGGCTCCTGCAAGCTGTGTGCAAGCTGCTCCAGGAACACGTGCCCAGTTGCCTGCCATGGGGTGGGAGGTGGAGGATGAGTAGTTACTATTGTACTAAGAGCACAATTTACTGTCCAAGCTTTCCCCTGGAAGTTGCAAGCCTTTAATGAATCCCAGAGTTCCAAAATACATCAGACAAATTACATCAGACAGATTCTGCCAATGCAATTGTTGTCCACAGATTCCTGGTGCTTTCTCCTCTGCCATCTTCTCAGAATTCTCTCTACCTGTTAACAATATTGTGTATATTCTTCCTGTCTTTTTTCCTATGTATATACACTTCTTTCTTAACTACAATCATACACACAGTTTTGAACCTGTGATCATCTAAGAATCATTACTGCAATTCTTGCATCAGCTGTGGTTAGAAAAGGGGGATGCTTATCTGCTAGGGGATGTACTTTTTCCTCTGAGGAACTCATCCTAGCTTCCAGGAACCTAGCCTCTTACTTCTCAGGTCACTTTCCTTGATGTTCCACACAGTTGCAGAATTGCCTGGTTTAACTGCAAGTGACTTTGTAGTCTGTCACATACTATTCAGAAATGGGGAGACTATTGTTCGACTGAATACATGTTTTCAAAGAAACAAAGGGCTTTTAGAGATGAGACCCTGTCACGTGCAGGGAAACGTTGTGTCCAGGTTAGGAAATACTTCTGTTCAAGATGCCCTGGGTGAGACTAAAGGTGTTTCTTCAAGGACTGTCTTATCACAAAAGCAGCTGTCTGGCTTCCCGTCTAGTTCTGTTCATTTCTTGTAGGTACTAGTACTTGAATTGTGACTAAATTTGGCCAAAATCAATTATAACATTGGTGGGGAAAAAAAAAATCTCCAAGTGTGCTAAAAGAAACCATGTATTCTATAGATGAGAGAGAATACTGAATTATGTTTTATACATGTTACTCAGTTTTTCTCACAGGCCATCATAACCAAGGAAGAATGGAAAGTGATTGGCATGACTGTTGAAGAATGTCAGAGTTGCTAAACTTGCTTCTATATGTAGTGGTGATTCCAGGGAAGCCCCCTTTTGTCACACTTCAGATTTTGAAATGTTGAGTGTTTCATTCTGGCTTGAAAAAAGGTCCACCAAATGGCTTTCCCTGAGGAAAAGGAGTGTGAGGAAAAATATAAAGCTGTTAAGGAGAAAGCATACCCTTACCATTTCTGTGCCCTCTGAGGAGAATTCCTGGTTTTACATTCAGAGACATGAAGCTTGTGTTACCTGAGAATTTCTGCCTTTGATGTCATCAGAGCTCTGCCCAACTGCCTCCGCTTGGAGCCAGGGACCAGGTGTACGGCCTGAAGGAGAAAAGAACAATCTCATTATCTATTGGCCCAGGGACCGGGTGTGCATGTTTCACAGAGAAACTTTCTCTAAACCAGCACTTAAAGCAATGAAACCTTCAGGATCCTGGCCCTAGACTGTCTGTTTCCACCACTCCCAACTTCTATGTCAAAGACCATGGATGCAGAAGAGTCATGTCTAATACACTGAGAAGAGAACAAATTATTAAGGCCCATCATCTAAATGCACGTTAGAACTTCTTTACCAAAATATGCCATCTCCAGGGATGCTCATCCATTATTCACAATGTTCCCAGCAATACTAGGGCTGGCTAAAAAAGTAAAAGATGAGTAACTGCTGACAAATCAGGCCTCCCATCCATGAGGAACCAAATCATTCTCTCAAGTGTATTGTGCTTAAGTATTACACAAGTTACATATGAATATATTCTTATAGTTAAGAATTCAAAGAATAAAGAAGATAATGGAAAAAAACCTCAAAGTTCCTCTTCTTGTTCCGCCCCCAATCCCAATTTTCTATCCCAGAGTCACCATGGCTAAAAGCTTGGTGTTTATCTTTCGATTTTTTTTTCTTTTTGGTATTTCCATACATACATCTGTATATATACAGATACATGTTTTGGTTGGTCCACCCAAGTTTACATCCCCATTCCCAGGTGTTCCAGAACTCTCCCTTCAATTGGTTATTCCAAATGGTGTTTCCTCTGCTGCACTGGTAGGACACCTATCTATTCTGTTTCTGTCATGAACCAGGCATTAAATAATCATATCCCAAAGTCTCCAGAACAATCCAGATTGCTGTGCTATTTAAAAAGCAACATGAAAAGCATGGATGTTCATTATAGATTATTTATAATAGTGAACAATTAATGACCTGTGTTCAACATAGGTTTTTAGGTAATGTAGGGTTCAGTATTACATGATGGAGTACTAAGCACCTGTTTTTTTATTGTTTTATTTTTCATTTTATTTTTGAGACAAGGTCTCCCTCTGTCTCCCAGGCTGGAATGCAGTGATATGATCATGACTCACTGCAGCCTCAACCTTCCGGACTCAAGTGATCCTTCCACCTCAGCCTCCTGAGTAGTTGGGATCACAGGTGTGCATCGCCACACTCAGCTAACTTTTAAAATTTTTTGTAGAGACAGGGTCTCACTATGTTTCTCAGGCTGGTCTCAAACTCCCGGACTCGAGTGATCCTCCCACCTTTGCCTCCCAAAGTTCTGGGATTGCAGGCATGCGTTACTGTACCCTGCAAGAAACTGAATATTTACAAAGACTCATTTTGGAGAAATGAATTTGTATAAATAGAATGATCTGAACTATTTTAAAAATTCATTGAGAAATATATAATATTCTGAAATGTTTCCTTCTAAGTGGTAGAATCACCATTTTAAAAAAAACTCTTTTTTTTTGTTTGTTTTTGTTTTGAGACAGAGTCTTCCCACAGGCTGGAGTGCAGTGGTGCTATCTCAACTCACTGCAACCTCCGCCTCCCAGGTTCAAGCCATTCTGATTCCTCAGCCTCCTGAGTAGCTAGGACTACAGGTGCTTGCCACCATGCCTGGCTAATTTTTTTGATATTTTTAGTAGAGACAAGGTTTCGCCATGTTGGCCAGGCTTATCTCGAACTCCTGGGCTCAAGTGATCCTCCCACCTTGGCCTCCCAAAGTGCTGGGAGTATAGGTGGGAGCCACCATGCCTGGCCAAAAAACTCTCTTAAGAAACATTTTTTTCAACTTTTCTACAAGATATATAATATATAAGTATTATAAAAACCTTTTAAGGTAAGGTACAATTTTTTAAATTGGACTATCATGTAGAAGGGTCTCTAAAACTTATAACACATTAATCAAATGGGCACTGTAATTTTCATTAAAACTTTTTAAATTAATGAGTGGACTTGTTCTAGAATAAAGATATTTTAGAGCAAAATATATAGTAACTGCTAGATTTTTAGCTAGTTTATTAATTGAGCAAAAAGTAAAAAAAAAAAAAAAAGAAGAAAACACTAATATACAGCCCCTCGTCTAATTGCATGTGAGAGGATAGCCTTGGAAATGACTGTTCTTAGGTTTAAGAAATTCCTGTCCACTACAGAAAGACCTTCTAGGCCAGGGGTCTGCAATCTTGGCTCTATTGACATTTGGGCTGTATAATTCTCTATTGTGGGGGCGGTCCTGTGTGTTGCAGGATGTTTAACAGCTTCCCCGGTCTCTACGCACTAGATGCCAGTAGCATACCCTAGCCCCCTGCTCGTGGCCACTTGTAACAACCCAAAAATGACTCCAGACATTGCCGAATGTCTCCCGGGAGGCAAAATTTCCCCTGTTTGGGAACCACTAGGCAATAAAATAGGCTTCACCATAAGTTAGCAATTCCCACTGGTTTTCTTTCTTTTCTTTTCTTTTCTTTTTTCTTTTTTTTTGAGACAGGGTCTTGCTCTGGAGTGCAGTGGCATGATCTCAGCTTACTGCAACCTCTGCCTCCCAGGCTCAAGCAATCCTGTCACCTCAGCCTCCTGAGTAGCTAGGACTACAGGTGCACACCACCACACCTGGCTAATTTTTTATATTTTTGGTAGTAAAAAATGGGGTTTCAAATAGAAAAATAGAAACATTAAAATAGAAACATGGGGTTTTGCCGTGTTGGCCAGGATGGTCTCAAACTCCTGAGCTCAAGTGATCCGCCCACCTCACCCTCCCAAAGTGTTGGGATTATAGGCATGAGCCATCGCACCTGGCTCTTCCCACTGGTTTTCATAAATATGACAAGAAACAATATCGGAGAGGTTAAAGGGGAATCAGTTTCTCCCTAAAACAGAAAGGCAAAGTCTGTCTTGTAAAAAAAAAAAAAAAAAAAATCACTGCTGCTAGAAGTTGAGTGGCCAGGACTTAGTCAGGGTTTGTCAGAGTGCTTTTAATCCAAATATTCCCTTAAAGGGATTTTCCCTTATAAGATGCCACCAGAATCTCAGAATTCAAAAGCAGAGCCATTCTGCTGAAGTACCCCTTCACATGGGCTCCCTTCCCACAGAAGGGCTTTGCAGATTCACCAAATCAGGGGTTTTCACACTTGGGATACTGTAACTCATCAGGAGAAATATTGTTTACCTCTCTCCTCAATCTCAAGCACCTACTGCACTTAGGAGCAGGTTGAATGGACACTGCTTCCGTCTCCTGTCCACAGATGGCTCCTCTTCCCTCCTATTCATAACCACCCAGAATAACCACCAGCCCTGGGCTGCAATTCCCTCCCAGAATAACCACCAGCCCTGGGCTGCAATTCCTGTGAGCCTGGAAGGGGGCTTTGAAGCAAATCTAACTGTCAGCTCTGGGCCAACACCATCTAAGCTATGGGCTGCCCTGGCATCATAGAGACAGTACAACGTGGTGAGACAGTGCAACATGGTGCAAGGAGCGCTGGACCCTGGGGGCAGAGAACCTGGACTCTAGCCCCAGCTTTGCCACCAGCTGTAAACAGGGCAGGCCACTTTACTTCTGCTTGGCTTCTCTAGCTGTACAGGAAGGAGTTGGGCTGGCTGACCTCAAAGGGCCTTTCTTGTTCTCACTTCTCTAAGTGAAGGAAATGACAAGTGTGATTGGAAATGATCATTCTAGTATCTTCTAGGTTTAAACCTTAGAGACTGCGTATCTGGCCTTTCCTCTCATCCCCCACTGTTGCTGTCATCGTTCTGGTTGGTACGAGAGCCTCCATCACTCCTTCCTCAACTTCCACTCCTCGTAGAGAACTGAGCCCGCTCAGTCTCTAAGAGAGGTCACCCTACATACCAGTGGACCTCACTTCCTGTCCACAGGTGCTCAGGCCAGAGGTGAGCTAATCATATTCTCTCTCCCAACAACTTGCAATTTAAAATTTAGATTTCAAGATCGTTAAGAGCAATGTACATGTATTATAAAAACTTGAACTAATTAGTAAAGAAAATGAAAATCACCCAACTTTCACCATTGAGTAATAACCACTTTTAATATTTTCGTGTACAGGCTGGGCACAGTGGCTCACACCTGTAATCCCAGCACTTTGGGAGGCTGAGGCAGGCAGATCACTTGAGGCCAGAAGTTGGAGACCAGCCTGACCAACATGCCAAAACGGCATCTCTACTAAAAATACAAAAATTAGCTGGGCGTGGTGGCGCACACCTGTAGTCCCAGCTACTCAAGAGGCTGAGGCAGGAGAATCACTTGAACCTGGGATGCGGAGGCTGCAGTGAGACAAGATCGCACCATTGCACTCCAGCCAGGGCAACAGAGTGAGACCTAATCTCTAAATAAATGAATAAATAAATAAATAAAATATTTTGGTGTACATATTTCTAGTCTCTTCTCTCTTCTATTTGATCAACTCCTTTTCTACATAGATACACAAATTTATTTACTTTTTACAAAATGTAGATTTTATTTTATATACTTTTTTGTATACATTTTTTGGTATTGTTTTTATGTAACAAGGTGTTTTTACGTAAAAAGGTAAACATTTTCCCATGTCACTAAATATTTGATAGCCCCATTTTGTAATGGTTACATAGCATTCCATTGTGTGTCTCTGCCTCCATTTATTTAACCCCAATACTGGAGATGTGTGCTATTTCCAAATTGTTTTATTATGTAAATGGTTCAGCAATGCATATATGAGTGAACATTCAAATTTATTAATTCAACAAATACGTAAGGAGTGTCTTACGTATTTGTGAGTGTACCTCACTTTATTCTGAGAGCTGGAAATAAGCCAGTGAATAAAAACTGCTGCAGTCTCTGCCATTCAGGGCCTTACACTGTACTGCGGAGGCAGACAAGTAACAGGTAAATAATGTCTGAAGGTGATGAATGCTTTGAAGACAATTAAAAAACAGTGTAAAGAGAATACAAAGTGATAGGGCAGGAAGAGCTTCTGTCTTATACAGGGTAGTCAGGGGAGACCTCTCTGATAAGTTGCTGCCATGGATTGAATCATGTTTCTCCAAAATTCATATGTGGAAGCCCTAGCCCCAGTATGATGGTATTTGGAGGTGTGGCTTTTGGCAGGTCATTAGGTGTAAATGAGGTCATGAGGATGAGACACTCATGACGGGATTAGTGCCCTTATAAAATAGGACACCAGGAAACTTGTGTGGCACCAAGTGTGTACACAGTGAGAAGGTGGCCCTCTGCAAGCCAGGAAGAGAGCCCTCCCCAGAAACTAAATTGACTAGCACCTTGATCTTGGACTTCTCAGCCTCCAGAACCATGAGAAAATAAATTTCCGTTGTTTGTGCCACCCAGTCTCTGGTATTTTGTTATGGCAGCCTGAGCTAAGACAAGTACCATTTGATCAAATATCAAGAGGAAGTAGGGAGACAGGCATGTGGATATTTGGAGAAAGTATACGAAAAAGTACATAAAATAAAATCTAAATTTTGTAAAAAATAGTTTGTATATTTAGGTAGAAAAGCAGTTGATCAAATAAAGAGAGAAAAGACCAGAAATATGTACAGCAATGTATTAAAAGTGGTTATCATCACTCAGAACCAGGTATCAGAAGGAACAGCAAATGCAGAGCCCAGGAGCAAATGTGTGCTTGGAATGTTCTGGAAATTGCTGGTGTTGTTAGAGCACAACGAGGTAGGAGGAGTGGTGAAAGGGGAGGGAGGAGGTTCACGTAGGTCTTATGAACCATGATAGGAATTCCCAGTTGATTTGGGGCGAGATGGGGATTCCCTGGAGGATTCTGAGCAGAGGGGAGCGACTGGACTTGGGCTGTAGACAAATCACTTGGGCTGCAGTGTGAAGCAGTGGAGCCTGTTAGCAGGTTCCAGCAACAATTTGGATGAGGAATGACAGTGGCTTAGGGCAGAATGGGAGTGGCAGAGGAGGTGAGAGAGATCAGATTCTGGATGCATTTCAAGGAGACACCCGAGTTCACTGGTAAGTTGGATGCAGGAGTAGACGACTCTGAAGTGTGTGGTATAACAAAAAACTGAAAACTGAGAAGGAGTCAGTGTGCAGTGGAAGGAGAAAGGAGAGAGCTGTCATAAAATCTAAATGAAGTGTTTCAGAAAGAGGGAGTGACAAGCTGAGGTTAGAGCCTCTGACACTGTAGTTGGCAACATGGAGTTTCACTGGTGGCCTTGGTAAGAGCGCTTACCCTGGTGCAGAGGGGAGAAAGCCTGGGAGGACTTGGCTCCAGAGAGAACAGGGGGTGGCGAAGTGGAGACAGTGTTGGCTAAGAGAAGAGCAGAAAAATGGCTCAGGGACCAGAGTAGGTCCAGGGAGATAGTTTATAGACATTACAGCACCTTCATGGGTTCAAAGAAATAAAGGATTGTCCTGGAAGGACAGAAGCTGTGGTAAAAGAGTGGAATGCTGGAAGACAGCTTTTGAAGAGGTGTATGGTCAGCAGTAAAAACCAGGCTTCACCAAGGAAAGCTCATCAGGGCAGAGGCTCTTACTCCCCAGCTGCCTTCCGCAAAGATGGGAATAAATACCCTCCTACTGGCAGTGTGCTTTATCCTCCAGATTCTCTCAGTCTTGGGACATCTAATCCTTTAATTTTTATGACATGAACTATTCCATACTGTTGAAGTTACTGCAGTGCCTGATGGAGAGGTTCCATCGCTAATGGAAATAACAGTGGGTAGTTTTACTGTTAAGTGTAAAGTAACTCTATTTTAAAATAGGAGTTCAATCACAAAGAGATACCACCTCACACCTATTAGAATGGCCACTATACAGTAAAAATAAGATAAAATAAAATAAAAAACAGAAAATAAAAATTATTGGAGAGAATATAGAGAAATTGAAACCCTTGCACACTGATGGTAGAAGTGTAAAATGGCCCAGTAGATATGAAAACGGTATAGCATTTCCTCAAAAAATTAAAAATGGAATTACCATATGATCCAGCAATTCTACTTTGGGTATTGAAAGCAGGGACTTGAACAGATATTTGTACTTCCATGTTCAGAGCATTCACAAAAGTTAAGAGGCGGAAGCAGCCCAAATGTCCATCAACGGATTAATGGATAACAAAATGTGGTACATCCATACAATGGAATACTATTCAGCCTTAAAAAGGAAGTAAATTTTGACATATGCGACAACATAGATGAATTTTGAGGGCATAAGCTAAGTAAAATAAACCAGGCTTAAAAAGACTAATGCTATATAATTCCACTTACATGAGGTACCTAGAGCAGTCAAATTAATAGAGACAGAGAGTAGAAGGGTACTGCCAGGGGCTGGGGGAAGAGGAGAATGGGGAGTTGTTCAGGACTTGGGATATAAACACAATTATGTTTGAAATGTGAATTTTTCAAGCACATGTGAAGTACTTATTTATCTAAATCTCTCCAAAGGGTAAGGGCCTCAGTGAGTATCTGTTGATAGGAAGATGATGTCATTCTTTCTACCATCATTATGTTAACAAATATTTGTGACCTTTGCATTTTTCCCAAAATTTCTGACAGTTTTTGTTCACTTTCTTTTTATTGTTGTAAAATACACATAACATAAAATTTACCATTAGTGACATTTAGTACATTCACAGTGCTGTGCAACCATCACTTCTATAAAGTTTCACAATGTTTCTATCACCCCAAAAGGAAAACTTAAAAATAATTTTTTTGGGGGGACAGAGTCTTGCTCTGGCACCCAGGCTGGAGTGCAGTGGCACTATTATGGCTCACTGCAACCTCCACCTCCCGGACTCAAGCAATCCTCCCACCTCAGCCTCCCAGGTAGCTGGGACTACAGGCATGCACCACCACATTCGGCTAATTTTTGTATTTTTTTGTAGTGATGGGGTTTCGCCACGTTGCCCAGGCTGGTCTCGAGCTCTTGAGCTCAAGCCATCCACCTGCTTCGGCCTCCTAAAGTGCTGGGATTACAGGCATGAGCCACCGTACTCAGCCTAAAATTTTTTCAGAGAGAGGATCTCACTGTTGTGCAGGTTAGAGTGCAGTGACACAATCATAGCTCACTGCAGTCTCAAACTCCTGAGCTCAAATGATTCTCCTGCATGAGCCTCCCCAGCAGCTGAGACTATAGGAGCACACCACCATGCCTGGCTAATTAAAAAAATTTTTTTTGTAAAGACAGAGTCTTGCTTGTTGCCCTGGCTGCCAAAAGAAAGCCTTGCATCCATCAGTACTCACTCACCATTCCCTTCTTCCCCTTCTCTCTGGAAACCACTAATCTATTTTCTGTCTCTGTGGATTTGCCTCTTCTGGACATTCCATCTAAATGAAATTATACAATATGTGGCCTTTCGTTTCTGGATTCTTTCACTTACATGATATTTTCAAGGTTTGATATAGTTTGAATATGTGTCCCCACCAAATCTCATGTTGAACTGTAATCCCCAACTTAGAGGTGGGGCCTGGTGTGAGGTGTCTGAGTCATGGGGGCAGATCCCTTATGGCTTGGTGCTGTCCTTAAGATAGTGAATTCTTACAAGATCTGGTTAAGTGTGTGGCACCTCCTCCAAACACTCTCCCTCTTGCTCCGCTCTGTCATGTGACACAAGTGCTCCTCATTCGCCTTCTACCATGACTGGAAGCTCCCTGAGGCTTCCCAAGAAGCAAATGCTGGCATTATGCTTCCTGTACAGCCAGCAGAACTGTGAGCCAATTAAACCTCTTTTCTTGTAAATTACCCAGTTTCAAGTATTTCTTTATAACAATGTGAGAACAAACTAACACAAGGTTTATCCATGTAGTAGCAATGTATCAGTGCTTCCATCCTATTTCTTGTTGAATCATATTCCATTGTATGGCTACACCACATTTTGCTTCTGTGTTCATCAGTTATTTCCACCTTTTAGCTATTGTGAATAGTGCTGCTATGAATATTTGTGTACAAGTTCTTGTTTGAACACTAGTTTTAAATTCTTTTTAGCCTATACCCAAGAATGGAATTGATGGGTCATAATGGTAATTATATGTTTCACTTATTGAGGAATCTAATGCATTTTAAAAACATCAGGAAAAAAAAACTAGGCTGGGTGCAGTGGCTCACCCACCCAACACTTTGGGTTGCCAAGGTGGGCGGATCAATTGAGGTCAGGAGTTCGAGACCAGCCTGGCCAACAGGATGAAACCCCGTCTGTACTAAAAATACAAAAATTAGCTGGGTGTGGTGGTGCATGCGCTACTTGGGAGGCTGAGGCAGGAGAATCGCTTGAACCCAGGAGGCAGAGGTTGTAGTGAGCCGAGATCACACCACTGCACTCCAGCCTGGGCAAACGAGTGAGACTGTCTCAAAAAAAGAAACAAAACAAAAGCGAAAAACAACAACAACAACAAAAAAACACACACACAAAACACAAAACTAAACAAAGCCATTCAATCAATGGAAGAAAATAGCAAACACCTGCAGAGTGGAGACAGTGATGATGGCTAGTGGAAGAGCTAAGCGTGTGTGCTCGCGTGTGTGTCTTTGTGTGTGTGTGTCAGAGAGACAGCAAACAAGCAGGCAGGGACAGAGGGCACAGAGGCGACCACAGTGCACGAGAACACACTCATCTGATGGAAACAACACTGTCTCCCAGACCACGAAGAACTCGTCTTGGGGAGCCAGGTCAACAGTGAACAAGAAGAAAACTGGTAAGGAGAAATGTCATCAGACAGGCATACACCACATCTGATTCACACTAATATAATTAACAAGGTTCTGCACTAGGGCTCACAGGGATGACAAGAACATGCATATTTAATTTTGCTGGGAGGCTGGTGGAGTACTTCGTGTCCACCGATGCCACAGCAATCTAAAACAGTATCTTAATTTTGAAATTGCACTTGCCCTTTCAAGTCTGTACAATGTCAGTTCATTTAATAGGCTCTTTAAAAAACTGCTCCTTTGTAAACATCAGGAGATTATTTTTGGTGCACAGACTGCCAATTGTGCCCTCCTGGCAAGCTGTGTGCGGTGAGGGGGTGTAGCTTTTCTTCTCTTCTTGAGGGTGCGAGTGAGCACCATGGGCATAAAATGCAGCTAGCTGTAGATTAGAACTGACTGAATCTGAAGGTTGAGGGACCTCACAGCACATTACTGAGAAAAACTGAAGAGCAGAAAGAGGTTTTTAGGAATCTGTTTTCTGGAATCGTTTAGGGCAGATCAGCAAAACATGACCAGCAGACCAAATCCAGCCCACACCTGTTTTTGTAAATAAAGTTTTATTGGAAGACAGCCATACCCATTCATTTATGTATTGTTTATAGCTGCTGACAGATTTAATAATCAGCAGAATTGAGTAGTTACAATCAAGACCTGTATTACTTCAAATAGGTATTCTCTGGTCCTTTACAGCAAATGTTTGCTGACCTCTGGTTTAGGGTATAGGTTACAATTTAAAAGCCTTCAGGGGCCAGGTGGGTGTAAGGGAAAGCTGTGGGGCTTATGGCATGAACATGGCCAGTCAGCAAACCCTGCCTCAGGGGAAGGAAAGGAGCCTGAATGAGCCAGTAGCTGGGATTCTGTACATGTGCATTTTCCAAAGGCACAGTTATTTCAATACTGCCAATAAGTATACTGAATTAAATTAAGAAAAACAGTATACATTCTTGATTTACAACTTGGTGACAGTATAATAAAAGGAATTCCTTACTTCCCCCTTCAGCTGTCTGTCTAGGTCACCAAGGTCAAATCCCATTTATTAAATGCTTGCACAGACCTGGCTGTCTGGGAGGGACTGAGTTGACCCTGTTCATTGGCAGCTTAAAGCCTCCTGTCACACAGACAGACCTACTTCACGCACCCCGGCCAACATCATGGCCATGTCCTTCATTGTTCTATATTTCCATCTGCAAACTAATGGCCAGCAAATCAAGTCCTTCCCCTTGCCCCACCCTGTCAGCCCCAGACCTGTGTATCCTGCGCTCCACCTGCTACATGGCATCTCCCCCTTGTAGCCCTCCAGCCACCTCCCCTCACCATAAATGACAGGAATCCCATCACCTCCCCCTGAAACCTCCAGTTCCTTCTTGGTGTCACATCCTCCATCCAGCTCAAGGCAGGCACTCCTGGGACCCTGGCTCCTCCACTTTCCTTGATCCCATCTGTGCCTGGTTCTCCAAACCCTGATCACTCTGAGGACCTCCTCCATCCATCTTCCCTTGCACAGACTCTTTTTTTTTTTTTAGATGGAATTTTGCTCTTGTCACCCAAGCTGGAGTGCAATGGCACGATCTCAGCTCACTGCAACCTCTGCCTCCCAGGTTCAAGCGATTCTCCTGCCTCAGCCTCCCGAGTAGCTGGGATTACAGGTGTATGCCACCACACCCGGCTAACTTTGTATTTTTAGTAGAGACAGGGTTTCACCATGTTGGCCAGGCTGGTCTCAAACTCCTGACCTCAGGTGATCCGCCCGCCTCGGCCTCCCAGCATAGACTCTTATAATAGCTGGCTAACAGATTCCCTGACCCTGGTCTCTACCTCCTCTGATCAAGCCACTGGTTACCTGTCTCAACCTGCATCTCATCACATCCGTTCTCAGAGTTCACCACGGCCAAATGGAACTGGCCCTGGTTCAGACAGATGTGGGTTCAAAATTCCTGGCTCTGGCTTTAATCTGCTGTGAGGCTTTAGGCAAGTCACTTGGCCTTTTCCCTGTCTGGAAACTCTCTGCATTAAGGAGAAATGATAAGGTATGCAAAGCACCTAGAACAGTGCCAGGCACGAACATCCACAGCATCCACCACAGGGTCCATGATGGCCCTGGAATTGTCATTTAATGTTTTCACTGATAGCTCTTCCCTGCTTACAGGTTCACACTCCAATGCCTTAGGCGGGACACAGACTGTTAGAAGGCACCCTTATCTCCTTGTCCCCGTCGGTTCATGCGCAGGCAGCCCCCTGCAGCCTGGCTCCTTCCGGCCCACTCTGAGATCCAGCTGCCTGTTGATGAAGGGGGTCCCTTGGCTCTGCTCTCCCTGCCATGTGGAAAGTCCCATGAGGCACACTCTGTAACTGCAGGGGGCCAGGCTCAGTTTCCTCATGTGTGAGTCCTGCTGCCTGAGGGAGTAAAGGAGCCTAATTCTGGGTGCAGTATTAGGAGGTCTGCTGTTGGGGAACATAAGCTGTGTCCTCCAATAAGAACACAAACACTTAGGTTTTCATCGAGCTGATTCCTGTGCATATTTCACAAGATGGGAAAAGGGGTGTTGTATATGGACACACACTCCCAACCTTGCACCTCCGGCAGCCTGTATGGTTTTACCTAGCCAGGCACCTTGGGCTCTGATGTACCACATGGGACAGATGGTTCCTACATGCACCCAGCACAATCACGCTCTCTCCTGGGTCTGTCCTGTCCTCAGCCTGGATGCCTTCCCACCCACGTGGAACTGTGACCCTCTCTCTCTGGCTTTCAGGCCCCCAGCATCCACCTGCACCCCCTTGGCACTCTAAACAATCACTGATTAAGACACTTTTATGGGGTCTAATTCTCCTCTATCTCAGGAGTGTGTGTGGTGGGTGCGTGGTGGAGGAGACCTTGTTTCTTACACTTTGCAGCCTCTGGTGCCTGTAGGGTGCCTGCTGCATGACAGGCGGTTCATGTGAGTGTGCTAAACTGAGCAGAGATGAGAGATGGACACAGCGCCTGTCTTCCCCTGTTGCTGGCCCTTCATGTTCTATTTAACCTTCAGCGGGTGGGATTTCCCTCCAACCTCCTTCATACTAATTCCTTTCTCTCTCTCTCAACTCAGCGCAGTTGGTATTTACATATTATTACAAAGGGCACACAAGGTTATATCTCTAAATGTACAGCTATACAGAGCAGCAGAGAGATGTCCCAGTGGACCCAGAGATGAACATCCACCTGAGCACAAGGCAGGCCCATGTTCCCCCAACTTGACCACAGGGCAGGCCCACTTTCCCCTGACCAGCACACAGGGCAGGCCCACTTTCCCCTGACCAGCACACAGGGCAGGCCTGTGTTCCCCACTCCTGAGCACAGGACCGGCCCGTGTTTCCCAGACCTGACCACAGGGCAGGCTTGTGTTCCCCCAACCTGAGCACATGGCAGGCCTGTGTTCCCCACACCTGAGCACAGGGCAGGCCCGTGTTCCCCACACCTGAGCACAGGGCAGGCCCTCGCCCCCTCCCCTGAGCACAGGGCAGGCCCTCGCCCCCTCCACCTGAGCACAGGGCAGGCCTGTGCCCCCTCCACCTGAGCACAGGGCAGGCCTGTGCCCCCTCCATCTGAGCACCGGCAGGCCCGATCCCCCGACCTGAGCACAGGGCAGGCCCATACCCCCTCCACCTGAGCACAGGGCAGGCCCTCGCCCCCTCCACCTGAGCACAGGGCAGGCCCGCGCCCCCTCCACCTGAGCACAGGGCAGGCCCGCGCCCCCTCCACCTGAGCACAGGGCAGGCCTGTGCCCCCTCCACCTGAGCACAGGGCAGGCCTGTGCCCCTCCATCTGAGCACCGAGCAGGCCCGAATTCCCCCGACCTGAGCACAGGGCAGGCCCTCGCCCCCTCCACCTGAGCACAGGGCAGGCCCGCGCCCCCTCCACCTGAGCACAGGGCAGGCCCGCGCCCCCTCCACCTGAGCACAGGGCAGGCCCGCGCCCCCTCCACCTGAGCACAGGGCAGGCCCTCGCCCCCTCCACCTGAGCACAGGGCAGGCCCATACCCCCTCCACCTGAGCACAGGGCAGGCCCTCGCCCCCTCCACCTGAGCACAGGGCAGGCCCGCGCCCCCTCCACCTGAGCACAGGGCAGGCCTGTGCCCCCTCCATCTGAGCACCGAGCAGGCCCGAATTCCCCCGACCTGAGCACAGGGCAGGCCCGCGCCCCCTCCACCTGAGCACAGGGCAGGCCTGCATTCCCCTGATGTGAGCACAGGGCAGTCCCTCGCCCCCTCCACCTGAGCACAGAGCAGGGCTGTGTCCCCTTCACCTGAGCACAGGGCCCTGGGTTCCCTCCACCCGAGCACAGGGCCCTGGGTTCCCCCAATCTGAGCACAGGGCAGGCCCACATTCCCCCCACCTGAGCACGGGGCAGGCCCACGCCACCCCCCACCTGAGCACAGGGCAGGCCCGCGCCCCTTCCACTTGAGCACAGGGCAGGGCTACACTCCCTCCCCCTGAGCACAGGGCCCTGGGTTCCCTCCATCTGAGCACAGGGCAGGCCCACGCCCCCTCCATCTGAGCACAGGGCAGGCCTGCGTTCCCTCTGCTCTGCAGGAAGCTGAGTTCTGCAGAAGGGACTTCACTAAGGTCCCTCTGAAAGGAGACGGGCAAAGAGCCTGGCTCATGATTCCTGGTCTTAGGCTAACCCTGGACACTGATTTTCCATCTGGGTCCACAGAGGTCTGGAATGGGGGCTTACTTAGGCTGTGGGGTGGGAACGCATTTGACACTCACTCCATAATGTTGACTCTGGCTCCCGCCCAATCTGATTGGCCCAGTACCAGACAAGAATTGGCTCCTCCACCTCATCACCTCATTCTCTCTCTCTTTATTTTTTTTGGATACAGAGTCTCACTCTGTCATCAACGCTGGAATGTAGTGGCACGATCATAGCTCACTGCAGCCTCCAACTCCTGGGCTCAAGCAATCCTCCCACCTCAGGCTCCCAAGAAGCTGGGACTACAGGTGTGCACTACCACACCTGGCTAATATTTTGTAGAAATGGAATCTTGCTATGTTGATAAGGCTGGCCTTAAACTCCTGGCCTCATGTGATCCTCCTGCCTCAGCCTCCCAAAGTGCTGGGGTCACAGGCATGGATCATGCCTGGCTTATCTCTCCACTCTTAAGGCTGAACAGTTAAGCTGGGTTAAATGTCCTCTCTTAAAGTCTGACAACAAAAAAATAAAAATAAAATAAAATAAAGACTGACCACATAATGAAATCAGGAGAAGGCGGGCCCTTATTGGGCTATTATTCTCAACCTTGGCTGTACGTTGGAATGACCTGTCAGCTTTTAAAAATCCTGACACCTCGATGTTCTAATTATGTGGGTTAGATGTAGCCTGGCCTTCAGGATTTGTAAAAGCTCCTTAGAGGTCATTCTAATATGTTGCCAAGGTTGAGAACCATTGACCTAAGGACATTCTCCATGTCATGATTTGCCAGAGTTCTGAATTAGGGGTTTTCAGGTTCTTCATCAGCGATTGATGCAAAATATCCTATTTTGCTGTTATCTGGGTTGGTTAGTTCCCTTATCAAAAGCCCCAGGGAGGAGAGGGATGAGTGGTAAGTTTAGGCATCCAAATCTGATGCCAAACAGTTACCCTTGGTGTTCTGTAAAAATCTCTAAACGAACACTTAGGTATCAGGAGAAATCAATGTCCTGAAAGTTCCAGAACTATGCACAGCACTACATCCTTGCAGTGGTACAGTGAAATCATGACATCATCCTTTAGACAGTCTGTGACCAACTGATGCACAGCGGGCACCTAATTTTGAAGGGTCAAGAAATGCCAGGAGTCTTATCCAGGTGGTACTTACTTCTGGGGATCTTGCTGGGGTAAATCTTCTGGCATGGTTTATATTCATCCGGAGGGGGAAAGTCTTCCACAGAATGGAACGTGAATTTAGACTCAAAGTCATCTGCACATATGCGAAATGGAAAGAGTTACTCAGGTTACTGTCATGACCCAAGTTTTGATCATTTCCAGGAGCACAGAGATTACTCTGACTACATCCACTGTTTTCTATTTGCCTGCTCAGTGCAAGGATTTTAACAACAGGGCCGTTCTCCCTAAGACATCCATTCACCTCGCAAGTTTTACTGGTTGGTTGGGATGGAGGGAAGCAGGAAGAGGGAAATCCAGTCACTCCCTGTCACCCACCTGAACATACTCCAACCAATAACACCGTAAGGAAGCTGCTAAAGGGGTGGAAGTGGCACGGGGCTCTCCAGGGTGCAGAATCAGAGGTGGGGATCCTGGTGCCAACAAGGAACTGGCAAAGCCCCAGCAGCCTGAAGCACCTGAGAAGCTCCTGGGAGAGTTTCGAGGGGAGGGAGAGGTGGGCAGAATGACTGGGGAATGGAGGAGCATGGCCTGTGTCTAGGGTGGGACCTGAGCTCCACAAAGCAAACAGCTTCTGCTCTGGGATCTGTTGGCAGGAGGGGAGGGCTCCTGTGGCCCTTTCATGGGCTGAGCCCCTGCTTTGTGATCTGGGCCTTTGTTGGACACTAGCCCAGCACACAGAAGGGATCCAAAGATTCCACAGCTTCACATCTGACCCCAGGTGACTTTCCTTCCTACCTCCATACTTGTACTCGAAATGTCCCTCTGCCTGGTGGGCCTTCTATGTATTCTTTCTCCTTATCCATATCATTCTACTCTTTCAGGCTTGTGCATTGATTTCTCCATAGACACACACACACACACACACGCACATGCACACACACACAGTGTAAATGTTGCTTTTCTTCCCTTTCTCTAATCTGAATTAGAAGGCTAGAGAGTGGGCCTTGAAACTATGCAGAAAGCCTTGAAAGGAACCCTATTTAACAGAAACTATGGGCTGGTTGGTGCTGGAATGAGCCCCTGTTCATGAAAGAAGCATGCACCCTGATATGGCAGCACTGTGGCCAGCAAACTCTCTCTCCAGAGATTGGGAGAATCACTTTCCTACCAGCAGCCAAACTGGCAGAGGGTGCACCCCACTTACCAATGATGTGCAGGCTTCCATTTCGCAGCTGACCTCCAGGCTGCTGTGTTGGGGTCCAGGCTGTGGCCTGCTGGCTCTTGCTTGAAAGCTCTGTGGTGGGTGATCTCGCAGGGGGTGCTGGAGGTGGA
This sequence comes from Nomascus leucogenys, assembly GCF_006542625.1. NCBI lineage: Eukaryota > Metazoa > Chordata > Mammalia > Primates > Hylobatidae > Nomascus > Nomascus leucogenys. The sequence continues at coordinate 75,304,595 of NC_044397.1, forward strand.
TTTAGCTTTCCCCCACCGGCCCCTTACAGAGAAGATGATGGTGTATTCAGAAACACGGATGGGAACGGTGGATGCTATAACCTTATGTTATATTAGGCATTTCCATCTTCAGATGTAATATGATATAGCGAGTAAAAGGGCAACCTCTGGAGCCAACCTGCTTGGCAGCGAATTGTAGTTCTCCCGTTGGGATAAGTAACATAGCCTCTTTGTGTTTTAGTTTCCTCATCTGTAAGATGGGCGTAGTAATAGTACACCCACTTCCCAGGGTTACTGAGAAGATTCAATGAGTTGAATTTGAGTGGCATGTAGTAAGTCCTCAATAAATGTTAGCTGCTGCAATAGTATTAATGATGGTGATAACCTTCATCATCGGGTACAGCCCAAAGCAGGGGAATCACTGGAGGGTGGTAAGAACAGGAAGGGCTGCCTGTAGAAGAGGCCCAGAGGGAGGCTTGAAGAGGGAGTGGTCAGGAGCCTGTTCTGCCCCTGTGTCCCGGCTCACACTGGTTCTCCAGCACTGCAGATGCTGGTTTCTCCTTCCAGTCCACCTAAATCTTACATGCCCACCAGGG